>NC_071327.1:36294357-36919893 GCF_943734725.1 Anopheles marshallii
ACATTTACTACTTTATCCTTCAAACGCTTCGTGGGATAGTGTAAACATATCATTAATTTTAGAAAACATTTTCTCTTTTCTTTTTTTCCTGAATTCCCGTTTTACTGCATCCCGTTTCATATATTTGTTTGTTTTTATTGGTTTTGACATCAAACCACATACGTATCTGTTTTTTTTTTCATTAAAATGTTCCAATACCCAACTATGCCTTCAAACTATCCTTCCTGGTTCCCGTTCCCCGGTATGCTGCATTCTCGACTAAATGTTTTCTTTCAATGTGTAATGTCGTGTGTACTCCTTTTACATTTACACTCATGATATGTGCGTCATTATCCGTGGAAAACATATATGATACGTATAACCGGTTTGTTGAAACATATATCCCGCATCCTGACATTTCCTTCATCTGCATCCATGTGCAACGATGGGGCTTAAAACCGAACTTCCAAAACTTGTTCCGTAGGTCGCTAAGCAACGATGCACTGTCGTTGACAATCGATCGATTGGCCAACATTTATTGTGGTGATCAGAAAAAGTTTGTCCCGATGTGTAGGGAAAGGTATACCAAATTTGTTTTGCTTATTTTTTATTTCGTTTGGTTTTTATTGATTGACTACAACTAACGCAAAATAATTCGTCTGGTATGAGTTTTCTACGTGTGAATTCGGTGTGTTCAATTAACGTTTATGCATTCGTTTTAAGTTTTAGAAATTTAGAAAAAAATTATACAATAATATTTTATTGCATGTAATAAGTTAACATTAATAAGTGGTGAATTGCCTGTATTGCTTGTTAACCATTACCAATTAAATAATTCCAAATTCGATCAATATCTACTAATGGCTGATTTAGTTGATCGGATGATCGATTAAGTGATCAATTCAGTTATCAACAGTATTACTATATAATTTTTATTCGTAAAATTTACTGAACGATATGAATATGCAAACATTTGTAGTTAACACAAACATATATCGTTTAAAAAGGTTGTTATTTTTTCTTTTATCGATCTAGACTATCAAGTCATTAGAATAGAACATACATATTACATTATCAAGGGTTATTGCTTTCTTGGTAACGGTCAGGTCGTAATTATAGGCACCTGCCTTTTTACCACGTTTTTGTAGTGCTCATATACATCAATGTTCATTGTAGAAGATTAGAATGTAACATTCTCCTATTAAAAACGTGCCTCAAATTCATCGAAATCTCGATTCTTAAAAATAAATTGCCAATGTACTAATGCATTATCATTTCCATATTTTACAAACTGTGGAATGTAAACTTTGTAGATTTCTGGTGTCATTTCTGGTTGATGCACGTGGTGGTGCCATGCGTGGTTGCCGCCACAGCGGTGTTCGTGTGATCGTACCACCTCGTTCTGCCGCACAGCCAACAAGAATTACTTGTCGATACGTAAAACCACAGCGCATCACCAACGGGCCGCCCTTGATGGAAGGAGAGGCTTTGATCAGCCGGATTCTTGAACTGGCCCCGGTGGGCGCCAAATTCCTCGGGTAAGTTATAAAGATTTAATATTATGGATTATTTTAACCTTACAAGTTACATTGCAATTTTTATTCCAGTCCCGTCATTCTCGAGGTGCCACATTTTGCATCACTGCGCGATAAGGAACGTGAAATTATTATTCTACGTTCCGATAATGGAGAAACTTGGCGCGAACACACACTCTACGATAGTGAAGAAGCCATTCACGAAGTCCTGAACGAGACATTCAAGGGTGATACGCTAAACTTGCTCGAGGATCTGCACACGAATAGGATTACACGTATCGTGACCAATGATTTCCCGCATTACTTTGCGATTGTGTCGCGTATTCGTCAGGAAGTTCATGCCATCGGACCAGAAGGCGGTACCGTATCAGCTACGGCTGTGCCACAAGTACAAGCCATTTTCCCGCAGAACGCCCTCACGAAGAAAATCCGTGTCGGTCTGCAGGCGCAACCGATTGACATGAATACTACTGCCAACTTGTTAGGTCGCAGTGTGGCGGTTTCGCCGGTAGTAACGGTGGAACCGCGTCGGCGCAAGTTCCACAAGGCAATTACGCTAAGTATGCCCGCACCGAAAGCTTACAATTCGGGTATGATCAACCAGTATTCGGGCAACGCCCCCACGTTGCGTTTGCTATGCTCGATCACAGGTGGTCAGAACAAAGCTGTTTGGGAAGATGTGACCGGTTCGACGCCTCTCACATTCGTGAATGATTGCGTGTCCTTTACGACGACAGTGTCGGCTCGCTTCTGGCTGATGGATTGCCGCAACATTGGTGAAGCAACGAAAATGGCCACCGAGTTGTACTCGCAGATGGCACACGTACCTTTCATGGTTAAGTTCGTCGTGTTTGCAAAGCGTGTAGACCAAAGCGAAGCCAAATTAAGCGTTTTCTGTATGACGGATGACAAGGAGGACAAAACGCTGGAACATCAGGAACACTTTACGGAGATTGCAAAGTCCCGTGACATCGAGGTATGTGAGGGACGCACAATTTATCTAGAATTTGCTGGCAACATCGTACCGGTGATGAAATCTGGCGAACAGCTTTCACTGCAGTTCAATGCATTTAAAGAAAATCGTCTAACGTTCACGGTAAAGATAAAAAACAGCCTGGATGATCTGCTTGGACGCATCTCGTTCATGAACGATCCCAAGGTTGCCAAGGGCGAGCCAATTCAAACACCACTTTGCACGCTTAACTTTACGCTCCCATCGGAAAAGTTTGGTCTTGGAGGGGATGAGCTCGAGACAACCTCGGAATTCGATCAGAGCTCGACTGAGGTTCTGAACAGCGAACAGCAAGCCATTGTCGCTGCTGCCAACCGTGGAAAAACACTCAACTTCACCTTCCAAAATGGAGATGGGGCAAACGAAATTCATAAGGCCGATATTAAGATCACAGACATATGCAATCTGCTCGGATCGGACTGGCCGCTGTTAGCGGATGAGCTTGCGATTACACCGTCAGATGTGGAATTGATACAAGCAGAATATCCGAACGACGAAGCACAACAAGCAATCGTAATGTTGCGACTCTGGTTGCGTCAGGCCGGAAGAGATGCAACAGGTAATGTGCTAGAGCAAGCGCTTATCAAAATCAATCGGCCTGACATCGTAAACAAATCGATTACGAACTTGGAACCGGTGACAGACGAGTATGAACGACGTGTTGCTCAACGGCAAATCGGTTCAATGAACGGACTTGATGAGATCGATCCAGCAAAGGTGAATGGTATGACTACGGCAAGCAACACAATGCACGGTAAGTGAATATTTCGAATAGAAACATCGTATGGTAACGGCTCTCCAATGTGCGATTGCTTCTCACACAGAATCTGAGCACGAGCAAACCGAAGAAAAGCAAGAACACGAAGCAGTCGAAAAACACAAACAAACTCCGGCAGAAAACAGTTCGCCAACGGACTCCGTATCGCCAGATACGACTGAAGCGTTCCAGCAGATTCGCCGCGAGAGCGAAATCCTCGGAATAGCAGCGATAAAAAAGGAAGATCTTTCCACGCCACCGCCCAGTCCGGCCGATTTCAATACGCAAGTCAGCCAGAACAGCAGTCAAGCGAGTGCCGATGAGGGACGAAACGATGGTAAGTGAGGTGTGCCGTGTTTCATACACTCGTTGTTATATTCCGGGTGGTTTTGTTTTGAATACACTACTGACTCGTCTTTGAAATATCATCTCAAGTTGAAACCTCTTCCTGCATTTGAAACTGTTCTCATTCCCCGTATCTTTGTCTTCTACCTACTTTATTTGTATTATTCAAACGGGTGTTTTGTGAAATTTTGAATATTATGGTTTCACATTCGCCAATGTCTTTTAAGCTCGAATGATTTACAAAAAAACGATATTTTTTGTTACTTAAAAAAATTAAAATTTCATATTTTCTAACCTGATCATTAACTCTGAGATGCCTGGTTTTTAGTGTTTTTTTTTTGCTATTAGTTGTGTGTACTGTTTTAAATGACTATGAGCGATGAGCTTGACGTGTTTTGTGTTTGAATAAGGATAAAGTGTTTCTGAAACACATTGCAGAATGCTTATGAGTTTGAAACACAAAATTGTAGCGTAAACTGCTTAGTTATCTTTACTTTTCTTTTTCACCACCCAACTCAACCGTTGTAATAAATTTTGAATCCTATTTTTCATTCACAAATCATTCCAAAAAACCTGTTTCTTGGTAGGATGGGTTGATATAAAACTCTGATAATTGTAGAGAAAAAATCGGAAAAAATTCGAGGGTTATGTTGTTGATTTGTCATTTTCTTTTTTATACGTCACTAGATAGAACAAGTCCCTTCTTGTGATAAAAATCTCAACTCTGAATGAAGTGTGAAGTTTTCTTACTTATACTATATAGTTCTCCGTTGAAGTAGACTAAGTTTAATTTGCTTCCTGGAAAATTTAAGGTGTAAAATATTGCGTTACGTAGGATAGTAGGTTTTGGAAGTGCGGCAATTGAACCGACAGAAAGATATGATGAGCTTCTTGTAAAAAGAGTGTCTCGAAGTGCCTGGAATTATAAAGATGTTTAATCTCTTATTTGTATGTTTGCGTTTGTGGTTTGTTATTTGTACTTTTGTTTTAGTGTTTTTTATACCTCATTTGTGAACATCGTGTTTCCATTTCCTTTGTATGTAGTATTGCTTTTGTTTGGTTTATGTTTCGTTTCATAAAAGTATTCACAAAACATTTTAATGTTTCATGAACTTACATTTCAACTTGTACAAAAATATATATGAAGTTATTATGAGCGTTTTAAAATGTTGCAAATGAGGAGATGTAACATTGGTTCACAATTCTCATTTTCTTTTTTCTTCTTTTCCATTAAATGTTTGTACTCGGACTAGAGTTTATATGTTTCTTTTTTCATTCACCGCCTATGATACAGTGCTAGAGGTGGAATAACAATAATTGTGTTTATACTTACGACCAATGCATAAAAAGTGTCATATGGTACTTCATAACATTTCTGTCCTTAAAGTGCTCTTCTATTGCTCAGCTCTGCGTGCACTTTCACAGCTCATCGAAGATTTCCAACAGCACAAACCGTTTCCAGTATCATTTACATATTACCTATTGTCTCCTTTCCATACTGTCAATTTTGGTTCTCCACAATTTCTTTTTCACTAGTTGCCACTATGTACGTGAATGTTTTATTTCCCTCTATTTTTCTTCTTGTCTCTTGGTCGTATCGTTTCTTATGTCCCTAACAACATCACACGAGTATTCATTGTATCCAACGGCACATCATAAACCCTGTTTCCCACGTTCGTTGTCAATTTTTCGATTCATCTTTGGCGCTTATCACATTAAAATTGTACGACTTCTCGATTCTCTAAAACCGAATATAACTTGTCTTGATAATCACGAAATGAAACACACACTCAACATCTAAACACAACGCTGAACAAACAATCATCCCTTCCAACTCCTTCACTCCGGTCGTAGCAGTAGCCGAGGATGTGCAAGAAATTATTCAGCAAGCCATCAAAGATCATGACACCCATGACGATGACGAAGAGGAAGCAGGGCCGGTGGCGGTGGATACTGTTGGCAGCGATTCGGCAGTCAGTGATCGTGACGAAGATTCTGAAGGATTTGAACTGGATCTGGAAACGGATAAAAGTGGTAAAGTTAAGACGATAAAGAAACACTCGAAGGTGAACATTAAAATCAATAAAACCGTCGCCCAACGTCCTACGGTCGGGGACATCGAATGGGAAGTGCCAGAACCGGATGCAAGGCAACCACAAATAGAGATATCATCCGTAAACCTGGAGGACGTCTCGAACGATCGGCGGTACAGTTTGGATCACATTGATCCCGTTGCCGAAGGACTAACGCTCGGTGCTCGTACATATGAAAAATCTCTCTCGACCCCGGGCGAAACCCAGCAGAAGAAATCGGAACAAATTGTTATCATTTCGTCCGATAATAACATCTCCGAAGTGCCAGCAGACTATTCCGGTGACATCGACGAGTTTATTTTCGTGCAAACATCACCGGAAAATTTTGCCAAGATGGAGAAAGAGCAGGCTACCGGTGGGGTGGTCACAGATGAGGACGATAACAGCAACTTGGTCATCATCACGGAGGAACATTACGATTACGAATTGACAAGCGACGATGATCGACGATCGTCCAGTGTGTTGGAACACCCATCGCCGCCAGAAGAAAAAGATCTTGAAGGATACACAGTTGCTCAATCGTCCTCGAACGCTGGAGCGAATGCCCAGAAGCGCTTCATTGTCGGTGGAAGTAGTAGTTCGGAAAGTGAAGAAGATCCACAACAGCGGCGCCGTGATCAACCCGGATCGACCACGATCGTTAGACGTACGTTGCGAACAAAAGCGATCCCGACCGGACTTACGATTACCGAGGATGAATCGGTCGTGTTGACGGTCGACCAGGCCAATAACAGCACCAGTCCAGCGATAACTGTCTGCCAGCCAACACCGCCACCGGCGCAGCCACCCTCCAGTAGTACCAGCAACAACTTCTCTATCCGCACAGGACCGGGATCATCGAGCGGATCAGACGTTGCCCTGCACGAAACGGCGGGCGAACTAAGCGATGACGATGAAACAGGTAAATGGCGCACCCAGCTCACACCCACTGTTCTCTCTTCTCTTGTTGTTCATTTACGAGCTTTGAACTATATCACACCTCTCACTTCCCTTCTTATTCAATGAACACAAGTTCATTTATCCATCCTTGGCAGTTAATTCATTCATGTTTTTCTTTTGTCCTATATATTACACCAATAACTCCACTATAAACCACTACAAATCGCAGATTTGTTTCCCCCACCAAAACAACAACATTGCATCCCCATTCTCAATCATTAATTCATTCCATTTTGCCCGTTTCACCGTTTAATTTTGCCTTTTGTTTGTCGATGTATCATTTGCTTTTTTATCATTAGTAATCATCTTCGTTTCCGTTTCACACACGTCACACGTGCATTATATAGTGTTGTAAAGATTGTATGTGTATGCGCCCTCTGTGAAAGGATGATATTTTGGCAACTCCTTGAATGTGTCAGGAGACTCGGAAATTGATGCTTAATCGTATCCCAAAGGGCATTGTATTCATTTCGAAACACAGGAAAAACGCCAACACACACTTTCATTTCACTTTATCATAACTTTGGTTTAATACAATTTTGCCTTATTATTGTTTAACCCGTGCAAAATGGTGGATGTAATTGTAACCTATGAGTAAATTATCTGAGTGATATTCAGAACGAGGCGTCTCACGGGTGTAATGATCTGGAATCAGTTTGCTTGCAGGCTTTCAGTAGAAGTATCTTTATGTTAAATTTTGGTGATTTAAGTTTGTTTTTTTAGTCTCTTGTTTGTTTAAGTAAATTTATCAGCATTATGTTTTTGTCTCTTACTACGCTGTGCTAACTGTTATACCAATGATCCAGGATTTTTTTTTTGTTCAAAACGATAATGTAGGAACATTATTTGCAAACTGTAACATATTGTTTAACCGCTTGCTGTTAACGGTAATGGTAGATAGGTTTCGCTCTTTCAAGTTCCAAAACTACGTACAAATGTAATAATTTGTAGGAAAAGCGCCTATGATAAATCCGGAAGTAACGACGAAATAAAAAATGTGAAGGTGTCAATAGGAATGCTGATAAGCTGCCAATGTTGATTATACTCTTTATTTAATGGAATTCTGCGCCAAAAAACAGCAATATGAATCAGAACCGTATCGATGTACCTTACTATTCCCGTTGTCATGTTACACTTTTGCCGCTTTTATCGTGAACAACACGCTCAAAATTTGTGTCTTCCAAATTATTCTATCCTCCATTTTTCCACCTAAGGTAAAGTCAACATCAACCAGCACGTGGCCGGTGTTAACCCGGAAACGGACACTGCTCTCTCTGAGGATTCACACCCTTCACCCATCGTTACGTCCTCGCGTGTGTCGGTGATCGTAACCCAAGTATCCAACGATCTGATCGATGACGAAATGCCTCCGCAGATAGCGGAGGACATGTTGGTCGATCTTTCTGTGCACAGTGAAGACGGTGGTGAAGATGAAGCGAACGAATCTGACATCGACAATACTGAAATTCTTGGTGGTGGTGATGGTGGAGGCTCTGTACTGGTTCAAATGGGATCGGGCCCAGCAGAAGGCAGTACAGAAATTAGTATGTAGAGATCTTACTACCCTTATAGCCCTTCTTTGCTACACTTGTCCGATGCTTTCTACTGTCACTATTTGCCGCTCCTTGTATTTTGGCATTTTTAGCACTTCTTCTATATCAACTGTTTTCTGTCTATCTCTATGCAAATACCCTATGACTTGTTTCAAACAGTTTCGATGTCGTGTTGGTAATATGGATGTTCTTCTCTCCTTTTGTATTAGTGCTGAGTTTACTAACTTCCCTTTCCATGATTGTCCGTTCGTGTTTATTTGCTAGTGATGTTCCAGTTTGGTTTTTGTATTTCTTTCCTTTATTTATTATTGTTTGTTTTTTTTCTCATGTTTTTCTTTTCTCTTTATCCCCTATACTGACTTTTTGTTTCTTAAAAACAATATCTATTCACCTCTCCTTCCTTTGTCATAACATCATGCCTCGAATTAATAGTGATGTTCTACTTACAAAATTGTTTCGATTAATAACTGTGTACTAATGTTACTTTTTAATCTATTGTTATCGTTAAATATAAACCTTCACAAACAAATGTGCCAATCATATGAGCACCAATACAATATCAATATCATGAACATATTTCTCTTTACACCACTAAACTTGTTGCATGCATTGCAATCAGTTGCAAAATTGATATTTAGAACAAAGCGTCCTGTAGTAGCCTTACAATTGATAATGACAGTAGAATCGCTATTAACGATCAATAAAAGAGTATATTAAAAAAAAATTATCCATGATATAGAGCTAAATTTGTCGCTGTTGTAGAATAATTGCGAGCTAAAGTAGTAGTACTAATTGATAGTGTTTCGTTATAAACATAACAAGCGTCGCATGAAATAGTAAACCGAGAAAATGCATGCGTCTAAATTAACAAAAAAATCATGAAATTGTTGAACAACAGCTCAATGGTACTTAATGGTGCAGCATATTAATCTCTGATGCCAGAAAAAAACTTACCATTTAAGGCAATGGTGTAAGCAAGATGCCAGTGGAGCAGTATTTGTAAAATTACGATTTTATTACTCAATTCCAGAAAACTACCTAGTTCATAACAATGACCAACTGGCAGGTATGGAGCCAAATGAACCACCAATCGGAACGGCTATTCCAACAAACAATGGATCCACCCGTACGCAGACAAACACTATCGTAGATGAATCAGATGATGGGTATGTTTGATGATGGTAGAATGATAACCTTCGTTCTAGTACTATTGAATATCTTATAAATTACAGAACCGTTCGTACAACAGTGTTCTCTACAACGATGAGATTTGATGTTCCCGAAGACATGAAAGACCAGATATTAAAAGAGTTACGTGACCAAGAATTAACGGGGAATCAACAGCATCGAGAGTTGCAACAGTCAGTTCAAATAGATCAGGTAATACGGGATAAAGTTCAACATATAAGTTTGGCCAAGTATTTACTATCGAACTATGAAAAGTAACCAGAATACACTAGAAGGGAGTAATGTTCTCGTGTGGAAAAATTGTCAATATCCGTATATTAATTATTAATTAATTTTTATTATTATTATCAATTATTAATTATCGTATTATTAATTTTTATCAATCGTTCTGCTCTATAAATAACGTAAAAACAATCTCGCAGATGAAACATTGTGTCATACAATAGCATCTTGATTTTTACAAAACTCATTTACTCTAAAATTAACTTTTCCTTGAAACTTTCAGCTGTTGAGTAATCCACTAATTACGTTGGATCCGGACACTGGTGCCTCGACAACACGAACGACAACGACCACTAAAACAATCACACTCACACCGGATGGCGATTTCCCTGAGGATGAGTTGCTGCAGAAGATCACAACGGTAACGACGCACACCTCTCAACAAAATGTACCAGAAATGGTCAAGGAGACGACCGTCACCGTAACGGAAATGGTGGACGGGCGAACACTAGACGGTGTTGCCAAGGAACTCAACAATAAAGTGGATGAGTTCATGAACCAGGAGCGAAAAAATTAAGCTGATACTGTTATAATTGTAACCAGACATCATTCGGGATGGGGATGAACATGATTAAAGTTTGCGTGTGTGTGTTCACCGAAGTCATCATACTCTTAACCGTTACATTTAAGAGTTGTGCAAACAACAGCCGGTTTGAATGAGGTTTTCATTGTGAGTAACGCTTACAAATCTTTGCGCACAAGCTGATATATGTGTCTTGTGGTTTGGTGCATTTCCTACAGTCTTTACAAACATTTCCCTTTCGATTTCTTTCGGTTAGCAGAGACAAGGACTTTTCCAGTGCCTGTTTATGTTTTTCTGGAGTGAAACGAAACGCAAAGACAACGAAAGCCATGCTAGAAAATGTGTTGAATCATTTTAGTTGCGTTATTGCATTGCTGTTTCTTAGCTATCGATGCGAAAAACCAACCAACATTGCAAATTGTTCGACCCTCGACTCCTTTCAACTCTTTCTACAAGAAATAAGAGTTGTAAAATCGCAATCATATATACACTGGTCCCGTAATACTTTTAGCGCCCTATGCCTACAGACGATTGTTCCATTTGCAGCGTCATTTTGAAACATTACTAGAGAGAGAGAGCGAGAGCGAGAGAGAGAGAGAGAGAGAGAGAGAGAGAGAGAGAGAGCATAAACAAGTTTTAATGGCAAAATATCACACGGCACAGAAGAAGTAAAAGCGAAAAATCACACACATTATATTATATATCTGCTTCCGGAAAGGAACGAAAGCAACGGAATGGATAGCAAAACACTGTGAAGATTAAATCAGATTACACATTAATGGAATTAAGCTTATCGTACAAAATGTCATGCAATACAAGTGAGAACCGCTATATAGAATGTCACTATATTTAGTGTACTGCATCGGAAAGCTGCAAACATCTTGAAACTACAAAACCCTAGTTAGTTGTGCACACAAAGATTCAGAACAAAACCCGTAACCCTCGGAAACCTAGGTGGTTAGTCATATAAATATTTATCGTAGATTTAAGGCACATGCACGGGCAGTTTCAACACACAATGCAAACGAGATGTATTAGCTTTACGCATAGGAACGGTGAGAACATAGCTCTTAAAACGAGCATACAGTTAAGACCGGCCGACATACGCCAGATGGAGTGGAGCACGAGACCTATCTGGACATGGATTGACATTTATTTAAGCAAACATTCGGATAATTGGAACCAATTCAAGCACTACTACTCGCGTAGCATGATCTAATGTCGGACTTTAGGATCCCCTCCATAGTTGTTAGGAACAATTGAAAAGCTTCTCGCGAAACTATTTATCAATTGATGATACTAGCAGAATGATTGATGAGGATGATGCAAATAATAACACAGTCACATTTTATCGCTTTGGCTTATTGTTCACATCCGTGAATAACCAGACAGTGTGCTTCCGAGAAAAGAAAAAAAAATTGAGCAAACGTTTGATTTATAGAATTTCGGACTAATAATCAGCGTATATTGTGAAACGTACACATATACATCAGATAATTTTTATACCGTTTTTTTCCTTTTTAATGAATATTATATTTATTATGCGTGCAGTTTTAGGCTTATGGCGTTGATGATGTAATTTGTTTTGCAACATTAGTGTTTTTATTTTTATTGCTACCACCCCCTTTTCGTCTAATCCTATTTTACCAGTGATTTCAAATTAGTAGAAAAAGGGTGAACGAATCATGTGTTTGAATTGCATCGTTTATTTTATTATGTGTAAAGATTGTATGAGTTAAGATTTCTGTTGCGTTGTATTTTTTATTGTGTAATTGATTGCTGGCTTCTAAAGAATACACACAGCACTGTACGAAGGTTTTACACTGTTTGGCAGCTAGAAATATGGTCCATCGGTATTTGGAGTGTAATGATTAGTTTGTAATCCGATTAAACTATTTATTAAACTGCTGCGAAATAATAGATCAGAAGTGTATGCTTTCTACTGTTTTGTTGAGTACATGTAAAAGGAGGTGGTGTACCGTTCCGGAGAAAAGATTTTGCAATGCATGTGTAATTAAAGATAAAAATGGTTCGAGCCAATCCGAAACCAGAACAGAAGAGAGTAAAATTTTTTGATAATAATGAAGAAAAAATAAGAAATCAAAACAAAGAATGATGGAAGCACCATACTATATTTTTTACTTGTGTATAGAGTTTATTTACAAACGATTGCAGTAAATGCGTGAACATAAAAGCAAATGAAAAAAAGAAAATGCTTAAAAGAGTAATTCACTGCACTTGGATTGATCGTGCAATCATACGCAATGTTGTGTGCTAACTAGCCAGTAACCAACCCTTTCCCTAGCTATGCATGAAAAGAAGAATACGCACGCCACGCCACATATAAAGGCAATATGAGCATCGGGCGCTTCGAAAGTGTGCAATGGATGTCGGTCGATTGTTGTATGCTACCGGATGCTTAACACACCCATTCTTGTATTTTCAAAATATCATTTCAACGCAGCAAATGCAAAAAAAAACTTTGTGACCTAAACACACGAACTCATGGTTAAGAAATATATTCAATTGATCACAGTCTTAGATCACGTGAAGAGAATACTTCTGTCTTGTAATGTCTAGCGTTTAACGTCCGAATTTCAGCATGCTCCGCAATTGTTGCCGGTGCTACCACGTGTTTGCCCTTTGAACGTTTCAAAATGTTCGTTAATGTATCTTAACCTTGAAAGCATTGCGATTGCACTGCACAGTATTGAACCTGATGGTATATTCCGACGCTGTTGGATGTTTTGCTGTCAGTTGAACAAAAAAGGGTCTGTGGGTTGGTGTTTCGCGTTGGCATCTTTTGCGGTGTTTTGTTATGGTTTTGTGTGCGCAGAAGAGAAAACTTTATATTCCGCGTGTTATTGAGCATCAATGTTTACCATCTCCGATTACGATTATGAGTGCACGAAAAAGTGTCGTCTAGTGAGCCATGGAAATGCAATCACAGCCGCACTTACGAAACGCTCCATTTCCGATGAGTTGCTGGCCGCGTACATTGCCAAAACATGTCGCAATTTTGCGCACGTCGTCGATGAGTATGGTCGATCGGCACTGCATATGGCCGCATCGGTTGGTCGGTCTGCCATCGTCGAGTGGTTAATAAATCAGGTACGATACCTTTTGATATATTCGGCTGATGTCTCGTTGTTTACGTTCAGCTTAATATTTTCTTCTCAGGGTGCCTGTCTAACGCAAAAGGATCTCGAATCGGGGCACACCGCATTGCACCGGGCTATGTACTATGGCAGTATCGGGTCTGCTGTTGTTCTTGTGAAGCATGGAGCGCCGCTCGATGCTCCGGATGAAGATTTTGTTAATCCCATGCAGCTATGTAGCAATGTGTCGGAACAGCGCGCCAGTGCAAGCGACGAGCGCAGTGTTGCGCTTGGACCGGAGCTAATGATCTGGGGACAAAACAAAAACTACAACTTGGGTATCGGGAATGCGCAAGACAAGTGTAATCCCGAAAGTATGGAGTATTTCCGCAAAACCCGCACTACAATCCGGAAGCTGGACATCAGCTCATACCACAGCGTGTTCTTGACGCACAAAATGGGTGAACTGTTCGTTGCCGGTCACGGTGTAGGTGGCCGGCTCGGTCTCGGCATGGAGGACACTATCGCGTACCCGATGAAGGTGCCCGTCCCACTGAAAGATGACGAACGGATAACAGATGTGACCGCGGCCAAACACCACACGCTCATCCTCACCGATAGTAATCATGTAGGCGATTGAACGCTGATTACAAAACAACACGTTGAAGATTCCTTTCCCGCATTGCAGATTTACGCTTGCGGAGAGAATAAACACTGCCAACTAGGACTTAAACCACCGCCACCGAATCTACTGACATTCAAGGAAATTACGGGTCAATCTAGCTTATCGTAAGATAACTCCAGCTTCACTGTTCTTTTCGTACCTGATTTCCGATGATTCGATCATTGAGCATGTTTGCATTTTTGTGTGCTTACAGAGGGAAAACAATCAATCGAGTCATAGCGAAGGACTATCATTCGATCGCTGTGCTGGACGCGGACATCTACGTGTGGGGTCTGAATGGTGGTCAGTTCGGTCTGAAACGGGATTCCGGCAGTGACATGATCGTGCTGCCCAAGCCAATGCCACTTATACCGGAGAGATCAACGCTCAAAGATGATAGTAGTGCGGTAAAGCGTGACACAACGATCAAGCTGATCGAGTCCAGCAATGCGGCTATTGTTGTGTACACGATGAAACATTTTCTCCACATTTTTAGTGGCTTCAAAGTGAAAACGTACAAAAAACCATTGTAAGTATCAATCTATTTGGTTGTGCTTATATTTGACGGAAAACGCTTATTCGAGTGACCACATTGATTGGTTTGAATTAAATTGCTAATACAACTAATTATTGTTGTTGTGTTGGCTTATAGCGAATGATGCAAGTACGTATTTCATTTCCAATTTTTGAAACGTTTTTTACAGATTAGAAAAAATAGAATGCCTCTCGGTAACCGGTGGTGAGTTGCAAACCGGTCAGGACGATGTGGTGAAGCGTTCTGGGGATTTGCGAGTAATCGTATTTACAGCATCGCGCAACATCTACATCTGGTACGAAGATTGTCAACAATTTGTGCGCTGTGTATTTGCCCAATCGCGCAACCTGGAGGTAGAAAAGGTACGGTGGTGTTCGCAACAGCACGCTCTGGTTCTATTACTCGGCAATCTGTACCAGGGCATCATAACCAACAAGCTACCACGATCGGCAAAGCACCAGTACAGCGAGTTTAAGGAAACATACATCCGTAAGGAACTGTGCGATACGCTACAAAGCCGCATAGAACTACGGCGTGTACGGAACTTAAGCAACGTGGTCGACTTTACGTGCGACGCTGAGGGAGAAAATTACGCCGCTTTGGTGGAAAATACGCGTCGCTGCTTTTGCATCCCGGAGTTGGTCGAATCGAACTACGACTACGGAACACTGCTGGCAGACGCGACCGAAATGGACGGCGTGCACGATGTGGTGTTGTACGTGGAACATGAACCATTTGCTAGCCATCGATTCATCCTGTATCATCGATCGGACTCTCTACGGAAATTGTTACAACAATTTCCAACAGAGAAAGAATTCGTATTGAACGACCATGGTTTTGAAAGTATCACGATAGGAGCGTTCCGATTAATCATGCGTTACTTTTACACGAATCAAGTCATCGCACGTGCCGATGTTGACCGGATGCTGAGAAAACCAGGCACGGGTGAGATCGGAAGCAACGTTGATCTTTCGCAATTAAAAACCTTGTGCAAGAAACTGAAAGAACAGATCGATAAGTTTGATCTGCCTGTCTTATCGAACTCAGTTAAAAAGTAAGTAAAACAGTTGTTAACTATCGTCATGGTTTCTGGGAATATCAGAGTGACTCTAACAAACGTATTTGCAGATTGCAGGATGAACCTTCCATCGAACCCTTTCCGAAGTTGCGTCTCGATTCTTACCCAGAGCTGTACGACATAACGATCGAGCTGCAAGATGACAAGAAGCTGCGGGCGCACAAGTGTGTGTTAGTTGCCAGACTCGACTATTTCAACATGATGTTTGCCCATTGCTGGACTGAAAAGCGCACAACAGCCGACCTAAGAACAGTACCTCGCGAATACATGGACGTTATTATACCCTTCCTGTACGATAACGATTACAGTCGCGTCCGAAGGCAGCGTTACTCGGAAAATTTTATATTGAGCATGATTATCATCTGCGACCAGTTTCTGATAGAAGAGCTGAAGAGTATATTTGAAACGATCCTCAGCCAAAGGGTGCACCTAAGGAATGTGGGCGAATTGCTCGAATTCGCCTATCAGTACAACTGTGAGGTGCTAAAGAGCGTTTGTATGCAGTTCGTCAGCGTAAACTTTGCCCGATTGCTCGAGTGGCGTCTGCTGGATGGGCTAGATCCGACCATGCTGGCGCAGATCGATAGCTTCTACAAGGAATTCTTTCGCCTCTCTGAGTACCGCATGATAACTCCTTTCGCAGATGCGATTGGTGACGAAGAACTGGAAAAGTTTGTTAGTGACTTTCGAGTTGATCTCGAGCAGAAAGCAACCGATCAGATGAATGCATCCGACCGCCCAAACATGAAACATATCCCGAAAACAAAACAGCCAAATATGCCGGCGCTTTCAAAGCTGCAGCGAGAAAAGCGTAACTATGAAAAGGAAGCAATGGCGTATTTGGAACGATTAGTGCTGGAAGAAGCGGCCGCAGTGAAGGAACGTAAAATTTCGGCCAGCAAAACTGCGAACGCTGCTAGCTTCAGTTCACCAATCGCGAAGGTTGATAGTATTCTTGATCGTTCCGTGATAAACGATCCGGTCGGGAACAAATCGTGGCAAACGGTGTCTGCGGATTCGAAAAGAAAAACTGCACTTTCCGCAGCATTGCGTGCGAATGAGGTGATGAAGGAGGAAGCAAAACAACCAGCAAATGAAAGTTTCTCCAACCTTCGGACGGTGTTAGAACGTAGCCCTACGGCGCCCCAGTTGGTACCGCTGCGATCACCCGATGAAGGGTATGAATCGTCCAGTAATGTTGCACGGTCGGCTACAATTAATTTGAGTGACTTTACCTTGACTGATGGACGGCTATCGCAAAAAGAGCGTAAACGTCTTAATTCCGAAAAGTCCAAAATGGCTAAATCATCGCATCAAGAGATAAACGGTCAAGGGCAAGCATCGGACACTACTTTACCTGCTCCGGTTAACCCGTGGAAAAATGTGGAGAACGTACCGGTCGTGGATCTGTTCAAAGTTGAAGAATCATCGCCAGGATCGAATGCTACAGCATCTGGTCGTAGGCAGCGGAAAAGTAGTACAAACGAGCAAAGTAAACACTCGAGGGCCGATTCTGATGCGTTTGGTTCGCCTTCGACTAGTAACACAGCCGGACAGAACGGTTCAACCGTCCTCATCAAGTCACGAGAGCGGAAATCTAGCTCTCGGTATAGCGGTGGTGAGAAAGATTTCAACGAAATCTTGGAAGACGAACGTCGCCAAAAGCGGTACTTTGAAAAGATCAAATCGAAATCACTAATTCAGACTCAAATCGAGGAACGAGCTATTGAAGAACTGCGTGCCTTCTACAACGTGGAGCATGTGTTCGATGAAAGTATCACGATCGAGCGTTACCGACCACCACTGCTGGAAAATGGTCCTAACTTTGCAGTGTGGCAATATCAGTAAAATTATCGGACAGTTCGAGTAATACAACTAAAGTTAGTTGTATGGAGATTACCCTAAACTTAGAATGTATACCTGAAGTTGCAGGTTTTTTTTATGCTGTATTTTTCTGTGCGTGTAATAAAACAAGCACATCAGTCGTACCAGTGTAAAACTCTTATTACATTTGAAAAAAAAAATAGGGAAAGAAGTTTGTCCACCAACTTTCTCAGGGACTCGTGATATGTTACCAGCGAAAGGGAGCAACGGTAATCAGACCTTTACCATTCAACTTAATCCCGGGTCCACGAGACCTCTTCAAGATCTTCGACAAGATCACCATTGAGATTCGAAAGCTTCCGACAAGGTGTTTGAAAAATTCACCGTATATTGCATTCAGTCTATCAAGGCCCTCAACAGCCGTGAACTAGTGCCGATCAACTGTGGGTACTAGTGATGGGTGAAATGCTTCTCCAGCCGCAGTTGGATCTATACAAATCCGGATATTGTTGAAACCAACCTGCAGTGTAAAACGAAAGCATGCTTTTCAATAGAAATATACTAAAATTTAATTCAAAGCCGATTCAGTGTTACTATTGATAATGAACATTTCCGGAGCAAGATCGATTTTCAACTATTTTCAACCTATTTTCATCCTTGAGACATTCATTTCGGAAAATCTATCCATTTTAAAGAAGCCATTATTTAGCAACAGTTGTTTCATTTTTTCTTGATTTTGTTGTCTGTTGTCTTTATTTTGGAAATCAAGGTTTTATATGCGTTTTCTCTTTCTCCTTTCATCGTTCTCCACTGTGTTGTTATTGGAATGTGTGTGTGTGTGTGGTTTTCATCGTGGTTGGATTGATTTATTCAGTTTGTGTTTTTGCACTTCTAGCTTCAATTTACTTCTTTTCATCGCTTGTATGCCTATGTGTTTGTTTTTGTTTTCTCTCTATTATTATCAGCTCCTCCATAAAGTGGAGCACCAAAAGTATGTGATGGACTGTGTTTCACGTCTTGATCTTACTCATGCACTAAACTTTTGTGCTTTCTTTCGTCGCAATATATTGTGATGATATTTGTATCCAACACTTTACCTTTTGTATTTGGTTTGGGTGGAAAAAGTTACCATTTTTGTAGAGTACGATCGTCGCTTCACCACTGCATTATTTGCATTCACTTGCGTTTGCTCACAAGGTGACACACACCCGAACATCTATTGTAGTTGCATATCTTAATAGTGATTCTAGCTAACACTTCTGCGACTAAGTTGTCATGCTTGCTCTCATATATATGCCAGCGTTGTGTTGTATGCTTCTCTTAACTTTGTGCTTCGCCGCTTGCATAAAAATCGCATTGCATTGTGTTATCAGTAGTTAACCTGGTCTCATATCTGTTTTATTGAATTTCGGGGTGTATTACACGCTCGCGAAAATTGTAGGTGTAATTTTCCAATCTGATGCACACTTATCTCTCAGTTTCCATCCATCAGCGTGACATACAAACATGTCTCAAGAGCAACGCCAGATTATTGCAAGCATTTCATTATCAATGCAATACAGCTTTGTAGTGAGAGCTATTGCAATGAAGCACGGCGAATGGAGATGGCGAGATTAGCCAGAGAAAATAAAAATAAACACGAACCTAATGCATTCTTGTGCAAAATTGGCATGCGCATTGCAACGAAAAATGAGGGATTTATTAAGGGGTTTCTTCACATCGAACGCAAGAAATATCGTTTTCGTTTTGTAAAAATGCACGAAAAGCTTCTACACGCAGAGTATAAGTTAATTTCAATATGTAAGTGTATACTCGCTCAAACGATCATCTTTTCTTTTCTTTTCTTTTCTGATAAACAGCAGCCGTTATTGATGCAAGCGTGAAAGATAAATTTCGATCGAACAACGCCTTGATCATACGGTCTTGTATCACACACATTCACTTTCTCCATCACTTTTATACGCTGATTATAGTACTACACAAAAGGCGATTTTCAATCGAACGTTGGTTCCGTTCCGTGTCGTGTTTATCAGCGCTAACCCAGCGGTAACGGTGAGCAACAGGAGCGAGAACGTTACATAAACATAAAAAGTTAGAACATTTACAAAAAGCAGCAGCCTTTTTCTCGATGACTAGGCAAAAAGAGATCGCCACACAAAGCGTTCAAAACAAATCTAGTTTTGGGTGAACTTGTGTGAACTGATTCTTCTTTTCCTGCAACTTCATCGCATGTTTTCATTTCTTTTAGCAAAGCACTTATCAGTGTTACGATTCTCATCCACTTGCACACGCACCACCGCCTCCCATTACTTTTACTTCATAATATCCTTAACCTTTCCCGCAAGCGACAAGCCTACCATTCATTCCTGTCTTTCCTATTTTATACCATTTGCCCTCACAAAAGCGTAAAGAAACTTGTAAATATATGTATTTTTATATATGGGGTACTTATATCTTTATAATAAACTAGCATTTCCTTCTCTTTCCTCTTTAATTTCTTTCTAACCCATGCTCGAATTCGAAAGAGAGTACAAAGGATGATCAAACCACGGATAGTCGTCGTGTCCTGTGTCGCATGGGCTCGCACGTTATAGCGATGTTTCCACATCATTACCTATCCGTGTTACTTATTTTTGATAGAATAAATGTATAAATAGCGGCACAGAGGCGATATATGTATAATGCGTTTTGCTTGCTGTTGCGTTTTATCCCGTGTTTCATAATATTTTCTACGTTTGTTTTGCGTAGCAGTTCGCTGCTGCTGTACCTGTGTTTTGGTTGCGATTTTTTGCAATTAGATATCTTCCTTTATTCTATGTCACAATGCACCATTTATGATACGCACTATTGTGTGTTTGTTTATTTTCTTTATGCTTCCATTATTCACGATCATTATTTTAGCCCGTTTTAGCCTGTTACAGCGAATATCCTTACACTTTCCAATTCATGCCGTTCCACAGATTCACTGTTGGATGTCGGGGCGTTGTCGATGCAAACACCACATTCGTTCAATTCCTGTTGGCTCTGCATTGATAAGTTCAGAGCGTATTAAATACTGCATTTGAGCATTTCAACCATCCTTTTCCATTCCTTATCTACCGGTTTCGTTCTTCAATGTTCCATACTGTGTTTTATTTTGCGCTTTTTAAGTCGTTGCAGCTGCCCACAGTGCAGTTAACATTGCCCTATACATGTTTATCTGTTATTTGCATACATACTTTTTTTTCCTATAGCAGTTTCTTTATGTGGTAAGAAAAGAAATTGGGAGAGGGCAAATATTTTGTTTCATTTTATGTTGTGTATTTATTTTGCTTCATTGTTTTTATCTCTATTTCTAGCTCCTGTTAGTATGTTATTAATCTTTATTTCACTGTTATTCTGAGTGTTTCTTGCGTTTCCTATTATGACATTGGGCAGAGATAAACTGAGATGTTGATACCGGTTCATTATTTCTTCTCTGGATTCAAACACAGTTTCACATTGAACTTCGAGCCTTTTAGAAAGGATTTGCCAAAGCAGGGCAGTACAAGGTAAATCTCTAGTTTGTCTTCTCATCGTTTGTGCCGGTTTGTTGAGCTTCGTACATCATACTTTATTTTTACCGTTTTATTCATCGCATTTTTCATTTACTTTTACTAGAACCGTTTGCTTTCTTTAGCGCTTCTGATTGAGATGTTTGTTGCTATGACGCTCATGTCTTGCTCTAGAACCTATCTTCAGATGACAATGATATTATGCGCAGTTTCATACCCGAAAATGCTACACTTTTTTAATAATTAAACAGTATTATGGTCGTCTTGACTGCTTAATACGGCTTCATGAGCTCCACTCGTTGCAGATCTTCAAGTTGATGTTCGTAATCTAACTATCTATCTGGTTCAATGCGCAATGCAAGATTTTCATTAGCAGCTTTATTTTTTCTTCTTGTTTATGCTGTGTTAGATAATGTTATTGATCGTGATCAGTTGGTTCTCGATTGACTAATTTTTTTTCACGTTCCATAACAGGTCATTGGCGTTTTCAAACGGTTTGCCAGCCCTTCTTCACAAGGGGATTTTCGATTTATTATTTGATTATAAATTTATAATTGTTAATTAAACATGGTTCATGCTACCAGCAGACTTCATAAAACATTCGTATTGGTTCATTAATTAAAACATAACTGGAGTTATAAAATAAGATATTTTGCGACCTTTGTTCTGCGTGTGCTTGCGCGATACATAAATTATGCAATCTTTACTTCCTTGTTAGTATTGGCGTATATTGTGTTCGCACGTGCGTGTGAGTGTTTGTTATTATTTCAAATTAATCCAAGCCGCGGATGTCTACACTTAACCAGACGAAGCCGTAACATCTGTCTTCTGAGCCAGAGCCGCCTTATTCTGACGAACCAATTCGGCACGTCGTTCCTGAAAAGAAATTGAATACAAATAACAATCACAAATTAGCTTGAATGCATCGCTATTGTAGAATATTAAAAGACGTTTGTAAAAACGTAAAAACTTTGCAAATACTCGCGTAATTTCCAAGAACAATGCTGGTAACAACAACAAGGGCAATGCGAAAGCTCATTATAACAGTAGTGACTATAGGCAAGAAAGTGTTCAATAATTATTTGTTTTCGAGCAATACAAAAAGTAATCATTATCATTGCTTGCTTATTACACTTCAAATATGCAAACCTCCATTACTATTCATTTCAAACGGAACAAATAATGGTAAATTTTATCACAAAAATGTATTCTTAAAACACAGTTCTTTGGAGTTCTTTGGAAAACGATGTTTAATTTTCAGATATACATTTTATAGATTGCTTTCATTGTGCATTGATGATTGTGCACGAACAGGAATAGAACACAATTATTATAAAATAATGATCAGAATGCCGAGAAACAACTCAAATGTATTGACTCAATTTACAAAAGCAGAGAAACATAGAAATCAAACAAACTAATAACAAATGAAGTTGTTAAAAAATCATAAAAAAATATTTACGTTACAAGCATTTGAAAGTAAAACTCAACGAAACCTACGTGCTTGCGAATGTTTTCCAATTTCTTCTGTAGTTCCTTTTCACGATTTTGCTCAGCGGTGGACAGCTTGTTTTCGATGACGCGCGTCTTTTCGGTGGTCTTTTGTGCTTCGGTCTGGTAGCAGGCTGCACGGACTTCATTCAACTTATCGGTGTTCTGTATGTGTGTTCCAGTTGTATATGTGTTTATTTATATGATGGTTAGGTGAGGTGATATAGAACAGAAATGATGAACGAAATGAAAAATGATTGTATTAATCGGACATGTATCAGTTCGTATCGAAAGATTCAGGGTGAGGAAAGACATTATAGGGTGAAACAAAATACCATTGAATGTATCGTTTAATTATAGTGAAAGGAAACCACACAAAAATTGATTATTGCCAGGAAATCGCGCCGAAATGTGATGTTTGCAAAAGGACAAATTTAACAGGCATGTTAGGTAAGAACGTGATCCATGGAACGTGTCGGTATATAAGGGGAGAACATTGTTCCGGAAACGATGCGGTTAGAAATGCGTGATGACGAGGTCCGTCAAAACAACATGTTGTGCAAATAAACCAACAGATATTAGAACAAACGACAGGCAACCATTTTCATCCATAATCCAGTCAGTCAACAAAAATGATATATCCACAATGAGACAATCAGAAAGGTCACAGCGAGGGCAAACAGAAAAACAATTAAATTGAGTTTTCATTGTCAACGACAGATGGTCGTAGCAGGTAAATAAAATCAATTAAACAGTTTGAAAAACACAATCACACAATTAAGCATATGAAACACCGAAAAAGCACGTTCAATATTTTATCCAATTTATCCGAAGGAAGAACATAAATAAGATGTCACATTTCGTTGACCATTGATCAATCGTGCAGAGCGTTTGATATTTAATCAGGAATTTGGATGATGAACAGAGATGTTAAATGAGGTGTTATTGTTACAGTTATTGTTTAGTGTTTGAATTCATTGGATGCAAGACAAGTCGACGATACGGATAATAGGACCCACACAAAAGTATTTGAAACCAACCGATGCATTACTCATTTATTGAATTGTATTGCATATTGCATTCATTCAACGTTTTTTTTGCAAGTTTGGTGTACACGCATGGTGATGCATGGTGGAAGAGTAAGTGTTACATGAATAAAAAGAAAAACAAAAAGAAAAACGAACAGAGACGAATGTAAGAAAACAAAAATTAACAAATAGGTCCATACATAACGCAGGACGACATACAACCAAGTTCATGTAAAATGCAATAAAAGAAGCACAAGGAAATGTGATAAACCAACCAGTGTCTTGACCTAACTCTAATACTCATTTTATAACACAAACTTGATTGATGCCGGATAGGGTCACAATACATACGTGTTCCTTTAGTCGATCCAGTATTTTCTTGATGTTATCGTCGCGAAGCGTTGCAGCATTTCGCAGTTTATCTTCGAGATGTTTTTGCAGCTCCTCGACCTTTTGCTGCTCCAAACTCTGTCTCGTCTTCTCAATATCGGCTGCGTGTGTCTGAAATGATACCAAATGCGACGTCAATAGCGAATCAATGTTTCAACAAATGTTAATGCGTCAGAAACAATCTTAATGCACAATCATTATTGCCAATTACTATCTAGCACCGCCTACGTACCTTTAGTTTTTCCTTTATTTCGGATATTTGTTGTTCTCGCTTTTCCTCATACTGTTCCATCTTGGTGTGCAGCACCTCCTTGGCATGTGTTTTGAATTCTTTGTCCAGCTCATCTTTCTTGCGAGAAGCCTCCTCGATTTTAGCCATTTTTGCCGACCAGTCAGCCATCTTCTTTGCCTCTAGAGATAGTCTGCGTTCTTCCGCAGCCTTTAGCTTTTCTTCGATCTCCTCGGCAGATACATTCTTGCCCTGAGTTGGTGGTAGCTTCGGCAATGCCACGTTAACTGCCGGCTCTGCAAGGATTACTTCATAGCACAGGCCGCCTTTCGATTTTTCCTGGCAACGAATCTCAGTGGCTGGAAGAAAATATCAAACAAAGAGTAGAAAGATTAAATTGAAGTCCTTCAAATTTATGTTGCTAATAGTTGAGCGTGCTAGCCGACTAACAAAATTGTTAAAGGTTCGAATCAATCCTAAAACAGTTTTTCAACTTCAGGAAGCAACTGAAACTAAGGAACTTTGTGAGAAAACAAACCAAAAATCACAGCAACTTCTACAATTGGAACTTCACACATAAGTAAAAAATCTTGAAAGTATCTGCTATGCAATGTTTCTCAGCAAACCATCAACTAACATGCGTACACCGAAGAGCGTGACATGGACACGATCGATAATTCTTCGTCAAAGCGTGCAACAGATTATTTATCTAAACGCAGCATCCTTTTCGTTTTCTTTGGCATATGTCCGTGCACAAGAAAAAACCGTTTTGTAAATTACGTTTTAATTTCTTCCTTGTTTGCATGCTATGGGACCATATTAAACACATTTGCCTCGTCAGGGATTACTGTTTAACGGGTTCCCAACACAAATGTATCCGAAATCCTATTTGCAATATATGGCCAATAGCCAATAAACCCAACCCATAAACCAATAGCCTCAAAAAAGAAATAAATGTTTTACTTATGGGCTCAGAGAGAATTTTATGTAGCAAATACCGTAAAAGTATCAAACCAAATACCGTGAATAAATGAAAACGGGTACATCAACGGATTGAATTTGTGCCTAATACGGGTTTTCAATATGTTCAAGTCAAGCCGGCCAACAATATACTCGTTTGCAAATGCTCAAAGCATTATTTTGTATTCTTGCGTGTCAAACATAACTTCAGCAGGCAGATTTACACAATTGAAACATTTTTATGTTTCAAATGAAGTCCCTCAAAAGATTTTACATCCTTTTTATGCAAGGAAGCCCAATCGAGTAAATAATCAATGCTTATGTTTGTCTACTGACATTTGACACCAGCACTGTAATTCAGACGGGTACATTCAACCTTACCAATTATATAGCTTTTTAAACAAGACATAAATTTGTTGGACATCCAAAAACATCTTTGTGCAATCATCATTCAGGGAGTAGTGATTTTTAGCTAATATGCTAATATTATATGCTAATTGCGCACATTTATACATTACAAAAACTACGTAATACTACAATATACTATTTTCCCGACGAATAAATGGTGTATAAAAGGAACATTTTCTTTCAACAGAAAACACCTACATACGCATACTGTCAAAGCTATAGCTACGGGCGATAGGTCGAAACGATATTGATTTTTCAACGCAGGATGTCATTTATCTCTGTTTTTTCTCGTCTTGTCAGCCTGGCTCTCATGCCTTTTCTACGACGATAACATACGTCCAGGGAAACAGGAAAATCCCGAACCGAACAATGAAATGAATGAAGTTATTGCATCTACTTGGCTGGCTGAGATGGTCTCAGCCTCTAAACGTGTCTGCTTGAAAGAAATTGCTTTTTGGTATTCGATGGAAGAATGAGGGTGCGAGAGATGCGGCACACGCCCGTCTTGCGGATGTATAGATTACATTATGGGCGCTTACTGTACGAATGCTCTTCGCCATAACAATTCGTATACAAGATTTTTTTTTTCATGTTACTCATATGTGATAATTGATGCATAACTGCGTAACTAATGTTATTTAAACAATTATATACCTATAAAAATAATTCAAATCCGCACAAAAATGATCGAACTATAGAAAACGAATTCCTTCATCAGTAATTCTCTAAACAAAACATGAGTTTCACATAATTATGACAGGAAGCACACTTCAATGATAGTTGATAAAAACATGTTCCTGTTACGGTACAATGTAATTGCATTTGTCGGGAACTAATTTCATTTATTCCAATGCGAGCAATTTGCAACCATCAATCAAAGTCATATCATTCTTTATTTATCAAATTAATTTTTCGTTACTGAAATTAGTGAAACCTGTTGTTTTTCCTCGCTACAACACATGTATTTTTAGTAGGAAATGAAAAATAAAATTTTGGATTGATCGTGTTTTAAACCCTCCCTAAAGTCCAGGTTTAACAGTAACCACCAGCATTGTTTACAACACGCCACATACACCTAATTTTAAAATCGTTTGAAATAATTAACTTCAGCTTAACGACTGTTATTTTCCAGGCAGTCAACACCCAAACTCCAACCTCTAGCCTCATAGCCTCACTTCACCATTCATACCATCTTTAATGTTTTGGATTTCAACTCAGCATTGCCGTGGACAATCAAAGTCGCGTTCCTTGTTGAGCAATTAAATACTGAAATAAAGCTCTCCAAGGATTCAACGGCCCATAGCAGCATCTGCTTTTTTCAGTCATTTTCTCTCTGGACCTGCTATTACTAGAAGGTTCATGTACCCAAACACAGGAAAACCCTAGAGTAGTCCTTCCATCCGTTCGTCTAGTCTGTGCAGGAAACAGAAAACTGGTGCGAAATGATGATTCACCTTCACAAAAGCACTCGTGTTGCTGTAATATTGTTTCACTCTCTTCCACTCGCTCGCTTTGCTACAAATGCAACCATTTCAAAATGGGACGGAAAACAGCAATAGACTTCATTAAATAATAAAATCCTCAAACGCCCCCAGCGGTTTTACTGGCCAAAGGAGAAGCACAATAAAAAAGGGAAAATAAGAAGATGATTTTCTTTTCAACCCTTTTAAGCGCAAAATAACCTATTTTTTTCGAAAGAACAGAGGATACCTTTCCTCGTGATGTATCTATTTTAAGGCACTTTTCTCTGCCAATTTTGCAGTGAAGCATAGAGAAATAATTCGACTAGAACAAAACCAAGGGAAGCTTACAACTTCGCAATAGCCTTTCGCAGTAGCCAAATGGTTCGCTACGTACATATCAAATGGTCTATTTTGGAAAGGTACATGCAAAAATTGTAAAATTTTATAAACACAATTTATCCGTATACAAAACAGAGACGTTTTACAATTTGGTGTATTTAATGTTCCAAAACGCATCTTTTACATTACTTATACAAGATGCTATTTGCGACTTCATTCTTATATGCATTATATTTTAATATTACAGACCATCCACTATCTTGTCTCACGTATTGTTTTATTGACAATATAATTTATATTTATTTGTTTTTATGTAATTGCAACTAGCCTAGACTTGGGAGATTGTGTTTTCCCACACTGATTTTGAACAAAATTCCCAAAGCCAAATTTTGGCTACCTTAGCTTATTTGAGCTACCTGATAAATCGATAAGACTTTTTGGATTCGATATAGCTAACTATAATTAATACGGCCGTAATGTGTTGCTCTCTAAGGTGACGACGGTTTTTATTGGTGAATACTTTCGGTGGCATTATGCTTCGACAAATATTCCTACCGACCTGGCAAACCGTATTCAAAATGCGCATAACGAAATAAGCAACTGTCGTGGTAACGTAATGGTATCCTGCAGCAAATATTAATTATAGCGGATGTTTGCTTCCGATAAATGTTATACGAACATTTGGTGAAGTGGGCATTAAGAAAATTGAATGAACAATGATATATTTTTTATTAGCATCCATTATATAATACTAAGTAAACTACTTAATGTATTAGACAAACAGGATTTTAACTGCAAATAAAGATGAATACTAATTCATTAAAAAGAAACAATTTCATTTTTCTGTATCTCTCATTATAGGGTATTCACATCTTCATATTTTATCGTTATGCTACTTAGAACAGACGTACTAACAATGGGGTAGATCACGCTCTAAGCCAGTTTTTTGTATGCGTTTTGACGTTTCCAGGCTTATCCGCCTGCAGCTCGCCATACAAATGGCAAGCCAAGTTAAGCCTAGGAAAGAAGGATTCGATTGGTTTCTCAATGAAAGTACCCAAGTACCCAAAACCCAAACTCGACAAATGTCAAAACAAAGAATTTTGCTAGCTGGTCTGAGCCAGGTTAGGCCATGTTTCCCGTGTGCGAAAAAGGTAAACAAATTTTTTTAACGAAAACTACTAAAAAACGATTATTTTAATAATCAGACTTGTATATTATTTCATTACATTGAAATTAAAATTAAATTACTAAACTTAAATCGATTTTCCTCAAATTGTAGTTTACAAAAATGATCCCTTGTGTCATTCTTTATGTCAAAATGCTATGTCCTTTACGAATCTGTACAGCATGATACACCCCGCTATCTAGATTATTTGGCAGATACAGGCTTAAAGCTTAAGCTTTCTAACTTTTGGGATGATCTACCCCAATGTTATAAAGCTTATAGATATAATTTACAAATTCTCGTCAATACAGGAAAAAATAATGAACGTTGAGCTGTAGTGAACGGAATAGTCAATAACATAATTCAATACACACATTACAAAATGGTACATTTTCAACCGCTTCTTCGTGATGTTAATCGACGACTGTCCTTGCCGCAAGAGTTGGGTGATTGATTAGCACAGATATTAAAATCACTTTACGAAGATCAAAAATTCAAATGTAGTCGTTACATTCCATCTCTTGCGGCATGTGCGGATTTTATGGGTATTTTACTTTCAAGTAATGTTAAATAATATGTATTGAAAATAAAGCACTAATGAATCATTCATCAAAATCCCTCATGAATAAATTCTTAAAATTGATTCGGCTAATGATGAAGAATCATTCAAAATTCAGCATTCAACATTCAACATTCATACATGCATTCAACATTATATTGATGCTCTTGTGACCCGTCGTCAAAACAAAAACGCATATTGACTTCAAATTTTCTTGAATATACAATTACAATTACAATACAATTATAAAATACAGCCGTTATTATTATATTAAATAAAATAAATAACAATTTAAAAATATATACATCACACCACTAACAGATATACATTACAAAATACAAAAGCCAATCGATAAAAAAATTAAGCCCCTTCACCCAATGGTTCAAAACATGAAGAGTGAGAAGAAAGTGCCTCGATCGATTTCCTTCAAATAAAGTCGACCGACAACGATACGCATAGACTGTAGTAAAAACTAACAATTCGCTTGCGTGACCAGACGTATTGGCTAGACACTATTCGATGTTCTATTCTCGGGCACTCGTTTGTCAACGTGGCGACAATTCCACAAATACTATAAGCAAAACTGAAATATGGCTTCAATTTGTGCAGATTCAGCGACAACAATATTTTTAAACAATATAGACTGTTTAGCAATATACAAGGTGGTGGTAGAGTTCTATAGCGAGATACAAAATGTTAAATCAATCATATCGAAAGGTACCAATTAAGGTATAACTTTGAAAAACAATACTATTACTAAGAGTGTTAAATAAATTCTCATAAAACATAACAAACATTCTATTGCAATAAACAAATGTCTATTTTAAAATTTTAATAATTACTAATTTATTTGACAGTTTCCCTTTGCAAATGTGTAATATTTATGGAGAATATGTTTATTGAAAAACATAACTCGTGTTTCCACATTACTGAATTATACCTAAATGAAAATGATTGCATCGCTAGCGATACTATGCGAATCTTATTATATTTCTTCTTTCATTTTCTTAGGTGAAAAATTTAGTAGGTATAATATAAAATAATTGGGGCGGCCCGGTGGCATAATGGTAGCGGCACCGGTCTTCACACGAACGAACCGGACCAAAATCCCATCCGGACCAATCCCCCGTAGCAAGGACTGACTATCCGGCTAGATGGTAAAATAAGTTGATACGGCCAGGCCGATCTAACAAAAATAAAAAATATAAAATAATGAAAAAAACATGCACAATTCTGAAGCACTTTATCGTACATAACATATTTCTTATACTTACTTATAAATTTCACTTTTTTTGACGCTTTTGGCTGTTTGGTCCGTGTTTTAGTGGGTTTTTTTGTTGGAGCAGATCGTCGATTAACTGCATAAGTGAGGTAATGGATGATTTTGACAAAATCCAGCAGTCGATATATTTCACACAGCAAGTGTTAGTATAGAGTATGATGCGTTATAAATTCAGTTAATACCGTGAAAACTTGCTTGTCGTACAGACCAAAATGAAGTTTATTTTATTTAGAAAACTTTGGACAACAAAGATTGAATTGTGAAATTAAAATATGAAAACAGAAAACGAAATATTACGCTTATTAAGTATGGAATAACATTAATTCTTACCAAATTTTTTAACAGTCTATTATTAAAGTCAGTTCATCGTTACGTACACCATATTTTAACGTCTGAATCCACCTTTAACTGTCTATTATTATTGTTACGTATCAGTCTATTATTAAAGTCAGTTCGTCGTTACGTTGACCATATTTTAGCGTCTGAATCCACCTTAAACTGAATATCCTGAATTTATCAACAAATTACCATTATTGCTCACTCCACCGGGAGAAATAAATGAATAACTATTTTATCAACCTCAATTTCACATACATTTTCATGCGTTCAACACATTCACATAAAACCATCTTCAATCTCAGTGTGACTACGGCACACTCTCGTAAACACCTACAAACTAACCGCTAACGACAAACATGAAATTGTCCTGCAGGGAAACGTTAAGGGTATTCCGTTTGCTGTGAAGCATTCAGCAAGCTAATTCGATTTGACCATCATTTCCCCTTTGTGACAATTCCAGGGAATAGTTCGTTCATTAATTCCATTTTCTCTTCAGTGCTATCACCAACCAGTGAGACTATAGATGCAGCACGGTACACGGCTAATAGAGACCATGGCATACCGAACGGTCTCTCGGAAAAATAGCAATGTCTGGCTCCCAATGAGCCAATGAAAAATTTAGTGTCGAAAACACCCTACCTGAGCGATCCCAAAAAGCTAATGACGGAAATTCGGAACCATCGCTGCATCATTTACCACTGTCGAGATCGATAAATGATTCGAGGAGAACAGAACACAGGATTTAAGGATTCATTGAAACCTATTGAATGACCTATTGTGATTATTTATCTGATGATTTACAATGTTTTACACTTTGCGCAATTGTTATTGTTCTGAAAGTAAAGAAATTCCTAATAACAGAAGTTCGTGTATTTCGTTCCTTACCACCTTCTATAGACTTACGGGCCTCCTCCGTTTTAATATTTGTAATATTTGTATTATATTCTTTAAAATTATGTACTTCAAGTAGGTTCAAAAAGCAGCAATCGCTGAGTGCTTTCCATAAATTGCTCGTGAAACAATCGTATCTCATACGTAGATCTGTTTTCATGCTGAACATACTGCATTATGACAATATTCAATTTAATTGAAATTTTAAGTCTCTTGCATGGAGAGCTGCACTTCCCGAATAAATGTCGAACATTTAATTCTGGTGGTTCTATCACCCGGGGTTTAATTATTCATGAACAAATATATGTATTCGCGACAGATTATCATTTGTATACATTTTTACCACTAACCTTGACGAAACTGAACTCGATTCACAATCATCTGCAGTGCTCAAATGTTGATCCATTTCTAAATCTGCTGGACAAGTACCAAACTTTTTGTTGAAAACGGCGATTTTCGTTGTATACCAGCATAATTAGATGGCCAAATCACTACAATCGTACCTTTTATTCTATGCGAAGCACATGCTTTTCTTCGTAATAAAGCAAAAATATGTTTTCAAGGGAGATTAACGCCATACAATCAAAGTGTCGTTTTTAATTACGGTCTAATGTAAACTGATTATGTAAGTCTGTAGTGAAATTGGGGATGTAATAAGAACATCATTGAGCAAAAAAAATTGCATTTTTAATTAACGTACTATGCATTTCTTACACAAAGTAATCCTTTCACCATAATTCAGATTAAGAAGGAATAATCAATACATAAATAAAATCTAGCATGGTCTCTTGGATAGTACTATATGGACACTTATATTAAGTTAATCAGTTAGTTTTTAATTCTACATAACGGGAAAACACACTTTAAAACATAAATTAGAAACAAAGCGACTCCGCAGCGTCAGTGCTATACATGTATCACGTGTGATGAGTCACACACTATCAAATGGCACCATGCATTGCTGTATGTCCTCTTGATCGGCGCCCAAGTATTTTCTCCATAACTCCCACTTCTTGCTTTGCTACCCCAACAACCCTGCAAGTACCAATCATGCCTTCCAAGTGTGATAGTCGGATGCCTGCAGGAAAGGGTTGTTGCCTCCAACTGCAAACCCGACAGCTGTGGCTCCAATTCTGCGTCAGCAAGTTGATTTTCCCCCATGGAACTGCTTACTAATTCCACCCTATAGGGCATCAGCCACAGTGGAGTCACAAGCGTGCATAGGTAAAAACTGAAACTTTTCACCTATGAGCTCATTTATATCCTCAACACTAACTCGGGGGCAAAGATGGGATAAAAAAAACTGCGGTGCCTAGAAATTGCATTCCAGTTAGGACCAAATGTTCGAGGCCACCGAAAGTAAGCGAAAGAGGGGACGACACGGTAGAATTAAAACATGGAAGCGGTTATAACGTTCGTGCAGCATGAAATTCATACTGCATACTTGCGTATTATGTATTTGTTACTCCTTTAGTCACATATACTACAACGCACTCACCGTAGGTTGCACTGCAGCTAGAAACTCGTGTATACAAAAAAAAAAGGAATGGAAACGCATCGTGTAGTGGAGCCATCAAGGATTGCAAAAGTTCTTATTAAAACATATAACCGCCTCGTGACTCACGAGAAAAGACCGGTAAACATTATTACCAATACTACCATACTGGATAATTCTACTACACATTCAAATGGGCACCATGTTCCGTAATGCACATCTCAAAACATCAGACCGAGTGGTCCTTTTCGCGGTGCTGTAGACACAAAACCCCTCTTATCGCGACTCTTGGTGATCACAATTTTCATTACCAGTACGATGTGTGTTAATCGTATTTTTAGTACCGCATAAACATGAGCCGCACAAACACACAACATCAAATGAAATTTGCAGGTACTAAGGCCTGACTTCCATTTAGACTGACAGCTGAATTATGCGAATAAAAAAAAAACTAAAACAGCTCAAGCGAAACTGACACAAAAAATACATACCAACAGTTCTACTTGCTTCGGTATGCTCTGGCGGTAGCGTAAATACGTCGAGGAAATTTTTGATCGAATTTGGCAACATGCCATCCGTTTCGTGGACCCAACAATTTGAAAACAAGATAATTTTGGAAGGATCGATTTTTGCGAGATTTACGAAGAAGAAAGAGCAACCGAAAAGCTGAACTTTGGTCTATGTCCATGACGAACAGGGTTGGGAGGTTAGAAATGACTCACGAAATTAGTATTTCCTGTATAGTAGTATTAGTATTTCCAACTTTACATCACATAACTTATCGCTATGATCAATAAGTATCTTTGTTTTAATTTCAAGATCGGTTTATGTTATTTAGAATTCAAAATAACTTTCAAATATAATCAAAATTCCGTTAAGTTAACTACATGGTTGTTAAATTATTTCACATCATTATGCACAACATATAGCAACGTATTTCATTTATGAACATTCATCAGCAAGTCCATGAAAATTGCAATTACTTTCTCCTAAATAAACAGTGTCATTTTTCAAACGCCATTAAATCACAATTGAGAAGAACAGCTTGTTTTATGAGAAAAAGTCTGTAACATCGTTAACAGAGCAGTGCGAAAAAGGAATCTAGAAGGGAAAAAGTGGCAGCATTACCACAAGAGTGCCTTCTTTGCCTATCAGCTGATGTACGTGGCCGGCATCACTGAGTACCTTCTTTTACTGATGAGTCGATTGTACTGATCCTACCAAAGAAGATCCAACATTGAAGGTGACTTTCGACAAACACAAACAGTGAGTGAATGAGTTAGTGAATTTGAAAATCTAACTCATCATAATTCTTTATTTCTTTGAACTTTTCTTTCAATTTGATTTTTTTTGTTTGGAATGATTAAGGCGTACTTTTAATCATACATCAATACAACTATATTAAAAATACACGTTTTTTGTTAAGCTTACTACTTTGCTTTCGTTCAAACTTGATTTGCCAGTGGCATTTAAAATTGAACAAATTATACAAGATAAATAAGACGCCTTTTAGGAAACCTTATACATAAATTGTTTTTTAAAACCATAAAATACCAACCCAGTTCAACTTTGCCGTAAAAATTATGTTCAGTGAATTTATTATTTCCACGAGACGGAAAAAAGCGGATGCCGGCTTCAGGGCACCAAAGCTGGAAAAATCGAAGCGGATGGCAGTAAAAAAGAAACCGAGACGACGCAGTCGAAGACGATAAAACGGCTTCGAAGCAACCCGACCGACCGACCGTCGTCTGTGCTCTTGGATGAGTCATCCGCAGGCTCGTCCAGCAGACATCCAAGGGCCAAAAAAGGCAAGAGCCCTCTGAACCAACCAAAAACGACTAGTGTTTCTTATTTATTTTGTGCACATAAAGTTATATAATCCTACCGTCGATGCTACCTTCATTACCTTCCTTCGTGTTTCAGCGTCGTGAAAATCGAAACTACGTGTGCCATATAAAAAAAACAGTTCCTCTGTTTCTTTCTCTTATCCACTAAACCTCCCACTCCCTTCCCTGCTCCAGAGACGGTAGAAATTGCGAACAAATGCGTGGCTTTTGGAGCAAAACTCTGCTTCGCAGACAACGAATTTTATTACTTATTCATGGTCACTAGTGACCACTTGGACAACAAAGTTTTAGGAGGTTTCTGCCCTTGATAGCAGCTGTAGTACTTGTTTATCCTTCGAATTTGCTGAATTAATACAAAATCTAACTCATATTGTTTTATCCGGAAGTTTTATCTACAAATGATTGACTGGAGGGATGTACGTTAATTTCAAGTTTACGTCATTCGTCGTTTGTCAACTAATAACTTAAAGTTCATTTCAAAATAATATTGTCTGAAAATAATATAAAATAACTTCACGACGCCCAAACAACTTTTCACAAGTATTTTTAATCGGTAAAGGATATGCAGAGACGTGAAATGAAGTAGACATGATGCAGGGCTTATTTTCATCATCCATCATTGGCCACTCCTACAGGACATACATCGCCGCAAAAACCGACTGCAAGCATCTCCTTAACTGCGTAATCCATTTCACATCCAGCCATTTTCCTTCAATTGGTTAGATAAGATATCTCTTACCTGCCGGCAACACAGGAGCTCGGCACGTATGGCAGAAGCACTGCATCACGGAATCTCGCACTAATCCAATCAACATTTTGTAGACTATAAAATTTAGCTTACGACTGTAGAAAGAATATTGAACACGTACACTAGGGCAGTTTTACACTTTTGATGTGGTAATTTTTTGGTTTTTATCCAGTATTCTGTAGAGTACACTATGTTGGTATTATGAAATTATTGCACTGTGAATACCACACCTTTTCGGTAAGAAAAATAAACTTTAAAGAATCATCCGATTTTCTCGGTTGAGATGGATTCTATCCTACTGAAATACCTAAAGTAAATTCGAATATTATGTTCAGTATGTCACTATTGGATATCCTTTAATGGTTATAATATCGACACATGTCCCACAGCTATCCTCTTATCGGCACTGACTGGCAAAGAGGTATAGATATTCAAGTTCAATTATAGCTACACTTCGAATAGATATACCTTTCTACCCTTTTTTGGGTTCGAATTTTAAGGAGTTCACTTGTTCGCATAGATTGCAACTACAAGTTGCAGTAAGTAAGTAGAATTTCCACTGCGGCTATGCAGTATCTTATATGTAGACCATCCGTAAGAAATCTCAAACCAAAGAAACACCGAAGGGAACTGAACCGATAATCAAACGTCAATTGGAAGTTCTGGTGAATCCTGCCTTCAATATGTCTCTATGAGTTTGCAGGCACCGGCACCTGTGTGTCTGTATTCTGGTTGTAAAATGAGCTTTTCCTCCAATACCGGTGCCTGACTCATTTATAACACATACACATGAACAGCTTCGAAAACCGAAAGAAAAGCGAAAGGATAATCAAGATTCGTTTTGAGCCGATCAACTGCCAGCTTGGAAAGCTGTCAGTGCCGTGAACAGTATACGCATGCACTAACAAACACTCTTCCCCACCACCATAGCGCCACGTACACCTCATCCAAGCTACGAGCCTCAGCAGTCCAGGGCGGGGCATTTTTCAAAGAAGCTTGTTTGCTATAACTGTCATACTGTAGCCAAAAACGTGAAATATAATTCGGCATATCTGCTAGAATGTATCAGTTGATATTAGAAACTGATTGAAGCTATTAGCTAATGACATGATTTCTTTTTATACGACTTAAAAACTAATATGCCAAACAAATATGAACAATTAAATGAGAAATAAACCAAATTTATCAAATATTACAAATAGATTAGTTGAGGTCAAATGAAAAGAATCACTTGCATTAGCATACGTTGGTCTTCTTGTTTGTACAATATTTATACTCAAGTGTATGGCTTATCCAATAGTAGTCCATTACATGCAACAGAACAACCGATGCTCAATTACAATTGTAGCTTTCCTCGTATGCTGAGAATACGTATAGCGAAGTCACTTGCTCTCCTGTTTTCGCAAATATATTTTTTGTAAAATTTTCCAGCCTTTAGCTTTCTTTTTCCCACACGCACACCACCACAATCCGTACCGTACGGGAAAACACCACACAGTGTAGAAAACACTCTTGTACTTTCAATACAACCACCTCACGGTTCGACGTCTAAACCAGGACTGTGCTATGCGACCAGCATTCGGCGAAGGAATCTTAAAGTAGTGTGAATGATCCGCAGCGGAAAACTGACAGCATTTTCCTTCCCGTACATCCCTTTCCTTTCCATTCGAGCGAACCGGCTGTCTCGAATGTTGCTGTCACTGTCTAGCAGCCAGTATGCTTTCCCCCACAAGTGCACCACGATTTACCTTTATGTCAAGCGAGAGGTTTTTTTTTGTTGTACGACACACGAAGGACATCTGTGCGAAGGAAAATCGATCGATATCCTACGTCCAGTGTGAATCTTTTTCCAACACTACTATACACCCGACAGACTACAAGTCCGTACACAGCTCGCAGTTTTAGCGATTATTTTCTGCGCAGGACGAGCTTTTATTCATCGGTGTTTGCGTTTACAGGAAATGCTGTCGTCCCCATAACGCACACATACAAATATTTACGCACGCGACCCCTTATGTTAAGGGTACATGCTCGTAAACAACCTGGAAATCCTCGAAACCAGCAGCCGGTTTTATTGGCTTTTTTTAATCTTGCTCCAGCCGATCGGATACTTAGTTGCAGTGGCGACTGCGATGAAGTCTTCTTTCATTTTATCTACTGATGACATGGCATTTGCTTCAGTTAAGGATATGATCAATGAAGCTTACTAATGGGAGAATCATTTTTACTTGCAAAGTCCCCATCGATCCAAAACATTTTGTATGCATTGAAAAGTGCGTTTTGTTCTTCTTTTTATCGACACAATAACTTCAATAGGTCTAAGGCTCGTCATTTCTGGCTTTGACTTTATTTACCCGTAGTTAGATAGTCAGTACGGCGGACGCGGTATTGGTTTGGATGGGATATTGGACAAGCGCTGTATCGTGTGAAGACCGGTTCCGCTTCCAACATATCACTAACTTATAGCCGACCCAGGCGGAAAAATGCTTAGGTGTACTAATAGTTAGAAAAAACATTGCCTTTCTTGACCTTTGTTTTGCATCAAGTGAAATGCATCCATTTCCTTGAAAACATTTAACGCGAATAGTCAATATTGCTGATTTGTATGTAAAGCTACACAATATTTCAACTTACGATATGAATCAATCAATTCATTAAAAAACACCCAACATTGGTGCCAGTCGGCCACTCACAACTTCCCTTTGAATGAGACGACGCCAAGTCGGACGGCACACACTATATTATTAGAACACTCCTTTCCTACCCATGCAATGCTACCGTTACCCCACACTATGGAATTGGCTACATTGCGTTGTCGTTTATGTTCCCTCGTCCTCCATTTCATACAAAGGACAACGTCCAGCTATGCACTGAGGCAAGTGCATTTATGTAAAAGCAACAAACTCCTTTAGGAATTAACACACTATCGTTTGGTAACATCATCAGCTTGGCACCCACGACGTAGTGAGCGTATGTAGAATGATACGGAATAAAATTTACAATCTCTATTTAGTCAATATTATCACATACACGTTTTAAGATATAATAACGAAATCAAATGCATAAGATGAATCAAACAGTGTTTTTTTCAGATTTGAAAATTCATTTAGCGAAGAGACAAATGTAATGCAATGACGTTATATTTATATTTTTTTTCAATCTACTTTAGATTTAGTTACTTTAATGTTCCTTAATGCGCTCGACCGTAATCGACGTAATTCGTATCGTAATTAAAAGACTGCTGCAGCAGGCCAAGACCGCCAAGCGGTTGTAGCACCGGATAAGTGAGTAAGTAAGTTTTAAAAAGGCTTAAATAATGTGTATTTTTCAGTCGCTGATTCTATTTGCCTGGCCATTTCATAGTATATAATAGTTTTAATGAAAATCGATTAAATCTTAGTATGAACTGATATTTTTGTCTGAAGTGGAAGAATTGGAATTGGATAATCCCAGCACTAACGTCTTAACTTCTTTTTTTTGTGTGTCTAGTAGATGCAAGATTAGAAAATATAATCAAAAATATAAGATAACTATTTTATTTTATTAAGATTTCGCAGGAGCAGTTCAAAGGACTCTCGGAATAGATCGAGACCGCTAAACAGTTTATATAATTAATGATTTCATCATTCCAAGGACATATCTAGTCTTTATATCGATTAGCTATTTTCGCAATTTTGAGAATTTTTTCAGAAATTAAGTCTAATCGTTGTCTATAGATACAAATGAATGTAAAAAAAACTCAAAAAATGTAAAACAAGACGCACATCAATCATGACCAAACTAGCATGAGTTGTGATTCCACTTAATTTTCAATTAAATAAATCTAATACCACTTAAACCAACCCCAACATATCCAATTCGAGCGGACGGACCTATCACCACAGACAACTGCTTGTACTGTTTTTTTTATGTACACATAGCTACTCAACGTTATCACGCTGCCTGGCGAGACTTGTGATCCAATTTCGCGTCATGATCGTACCATTTTATGCCTCACAACAAACCATTATTTATTTCCCTCTATGACCGCGCTGCGGTTTATGCGTGATTTGAGTCCCAAGTGACATTCTATGGTCGATGCACGAGAAATAAGAAAATTCTCATCGGACTCATTGCAAGATCGCTGTTTCTTCAGTTTTTGGTATTTGCTAATCAAACTGCTGAATACTATTTAAATTAGTATCCATTAATATCTACAAAAAAAATGAAAAACGCTGCACCTGTGTTAAATATTAAAGTATCAAGCCAGAATTGATTTGAAAGATTTACATTACAGAAATTATAGTGCAGAAATTAATTCGTAAATCGAATTAAACCATATCAGCTACAAGCAAAACAATATTTAAACATTGTTGCTATTTAGTAAATAAACAGAATAAAATTTACAATTTACTTTAAAAAACATCTTACACAGATTGATAAGTTCTACGTTGTTTAAAAACTCACGAAAGCGATTTGCATACGATTAACAGTCTCATCAAGATAAAAACTATCATGTCAACATACACATGTGGCGGAATGATGTACAATCCGGAGCACAGGAACTTTTCCGGAGAAGGCTCCGACTTCAGCCCGGAGCCGGATCCGAACTCATGGCTCCGGAGAGATAAAAGGCTCAGAACTAGTTTTGTTTAACGAACATTTTTTTTATTATTTGCCGACTTAGGCGTGATGTTAAAAACTAAAAATCAACTTCCTACCACAGACTAAACTGTTTTATTTTATTATAGAACTTTAACAGTACAAAAATGCATTTAAATTTGATCAATTCTTAATTTTAGTATGTAGTTTTAGAATAGATCCGGTAACAATTCGAAACCGGTACCGGAACCATCACATCAGAGCCAACTCCGAAACCATTAGTTTGAAGTCTGTTCCGAAGCCTTGAGCTCGGAATCGTTATAATGCGCAAAAAAGTTTTTCTTCTGTTAATAAATACAACAAAAGACGCTCGTTTACATCAATGTGCATTAGTATAATAACGATTTAATCTCTCTCGATTTTAACTCTCGATCTTTGCCTTACACTTTAGCTTACTCGTGGAGATCCAGTCAAAATTAAACAATTTTTAATTGTTTGCATAACCGACAAAGTCTGAGTATCCTCGACCTACACTATACAAGTCACTCAATTGAAAAGTATCTGACCCACTTTTTAATAAGGTGTGATCAACAGTCGCAAAACTAAACAAATGTACTGATCGATAATTGCGGCCATGAATTCATTAAACGGTTAAAAGGGTCAACTCTGTCAAAACGATACGTTCGGTTACGAGACCAAACACGAAATTGTACCGTAAGTCGTATGTTTGCTTGTTTTCCTGCAACACTCCTACTCAATCTACTTTCTAATATTGCCGAAGGAAAAGGAAGAAATTGAAAATTTCAACTTTATTTCATATCTTGACTATTTATACAAAGGATCGACATTCTGCCAGACGACTCTTTGTTTTCGTCACAAATTGCTTAACCTTCCAAACTACGACAGCCTCCAGAAATATTATATTTCTTTATATCTTAAGCGATGCGGAAGAAGTGAAACAGTAACGCAACACTGCTTCTTTGTTTTAGCGCTCAACTCCTGTGCTGTACCGCCCTGTCCAAGTACGACTAATTAATGCGTTTAACAACTTTTAACAACGACTTTGCACAAAGCGATGGGTATAAGATATTTAATGTGAATAAATATTGCTCTTCGAGCGCTAAAATCAATACTACACTTATGACAATGTTAGCAACCGTGGAGACCGCATTGGTTTGCGTACTTACCTTCAGCACTGGATTGGGTTGCTTGTTCTGCCGACATAATGGAGATGTGTGTGGGTAGATAATGAAATGGTGCTAGACTGCAGAGCGCGAAATACTGTACAGCTTTATGCGTCCGATCGCCGTCTTCAGTCTGAGATTCTCGATCCTTAGCGCTATATAAAAACGACTTTCGAACGGTCGGTAAAAGACGCTTGTTTTGAACCTAAAATAAAGAAATGATCGTAACTATCAGACGAGATGTGGTAGGAAGTGCTTTGCAAAAAAAATCGCCAAAATAAAATCCTTAATTTCTATATTTCTTAATATTTATATCAAGAAGATCAAGAATATACGCCACTTCTTCCATTGACCATACATATTGCAGCCTTCAACCAAGCGTTCATGATAGAAAAATACAGCCGGAAGAGGAAAGTATTAAGCCCAAATATGGAACGCTTTATAAGAACTGGTTGTATGCGAGCTTTCCTGAGGGCGCGGAGCGTTTCTTTTTCACGTCTTAACATGAATTGCTACCCAAAACGGAGCACAACTCGTATCGACACTGGGTATATATTAAGATCGCTAACAGAAGAAAGGTTGCAACGGCAGTATGCGTGGGCTCCCCGCGCATGAACCGGTCCTACTCCCCGGAAGACCATTAAGGGAAGGAAGACAACAAGATCCGATCCGATGTCGATCTTCCATCCGACATGGTAGCGACGAAGTACCCTTTTCTCGACAACATCCTTTAGATCTATGAAGGTAATAACAGTAACTTGAGCGATACGACGGAGGATGAAGTAACAGCAACAGAGGAGCACCCGTTCGGAACCTAATACGTTTCTTTATCGATCAAGTAAGTTCACCAAGCGGGTGAAGGGTGCTTGGCCCTTCATGGATGCTCAAGAGATACTTTCCATGACATTGCGTGACTCACTGACTATACACATCCATCCGACCAGACAAGCAGCAGACGCGCTTAAACAAAACTCATATTTTTTCACTCCAATTGGATGCTCGTTCATTATAATGAAGAGCAAGCCGAACAAACATGGGCGACGCGACATGGCTTTTTTTTCCTTGTCAATTGCCTTTGATGTGCAAAACCAGAATTTCCAGCCTGGGTGTAAAAGAAAGTGCAAGTTGTTTAGCAGGGCAATAACCAATAAATGGAATCGCTGCTTTGCTTGAGTAATAGACAGTGATAATACTGGTAGCAATATTAGTGCTGGTTTAGATGTCAAGATGCTATAATTGATTGCAACATATGTGAACTAAACGGATGGTCGATTTAATTACTCACTTTCCCTCATCAATAAGGATAATGATCAATGCGATCACAACCCAAAATGTTCTATTTAATGTGCCTTTATTTGTCTGTAAATTATACAACAAAGCACACTGATTTGAATTGAACATTTTAGCAGTTCAAAATTAATATGTCTCTATCAAATTACACACACTAAACCCTACGAAAGGATTGAAAGAAAGCTCTTTCCCAAAATCACCATATCACCTATCGTTATCCAGATGTAACTGCCTCTTAACCAACAGTTTTGTGAACATAGACAACATTCAGAACACAGCTGGCTAAACTTCACTGGAAACAATGCACTTCTTTGTGCGTCCATGTCCCCTCGGGGATGCGAGGAATGGAACGCAAATAGTACGCATCTGGCTGCTGTATGTGACCGAAAAAAAAAAATACCAGACTGCCTAATAGCGATAGAGTAAGCGAAATAAAACACGCTGACTCCGCTCGCTGGGGAACATCGAGAACAACCAAAATCCTGTAGCAACGGACCTAAGCCAACGACGTCATTTTTGTTTTCTCTCACACAAACAAACTACGCCATAATCGAAGGAAAACGAAGAACACGCCAACGGCGTACGCACTTCCATTAAACCAGCACATAGCATCGATCGGGATTTAGTTGCGAATATAACGTGGAACTTACCTTATAATTCGTTCAATATTCACGAAATATCAAGCACCCAGAAACGACTGCAATATTTGCACAAAACAATAATCACTTCGTTCTTTGGCGTTAAAACCATGGAACTACGTTCACAGGACACACGAGAACAACGGGAACACACGAGCGCTCGGGGTGCAATTTCAAATTGGATGAAGATTGCCAGCAATTGTCTGCATATAACTGCTGCCCGCTTGTGGTTGCTGCGATGCGAGCAAGCGAGAGCGAAGTAGACACGATCGGACTTTTCTCACGATGCGTTTATAATGCTATCGTTGAGAGATACGTTTTTCACAGCTGATCGAATTCAGCGCCGTTGATCGACCGTACATTTTTTTTGCATAGGAAAAAATGGGAAAACCGGGGCAAAAAGACCCTTTTACCTTTTTAGACTCTTTTCATCGTTATGAGATATGTTATGATGTTTATAAAAGTAATGTAATAAATATGACAGTCCCCCACAATGACCACAAACAATTACCACACGGAAAAAAGCAGGAACATAAATTCAAGGACAAAGTAATAACAACTAATAAATTGATAAAAACCTACTGTCTTTATTATTGAAATAATTTCGTAATGGATTAAGCGAATGAATAACTATTTATCTTTGTATTATTATTGACCGTAAATGAGAAATAGCATTTGTCTCGTAAATGTTATTTCGCATGTACAACCTGGATCATGTTTGCTGTATGAGATAACAACTACCCAAGCTTTCCATTCCTTCAGAATGTCTTTGTTTGACTGAGGATTTGATTTATCTTGTAGTGTAATTATTTTTTCATTGTCATTCGATAGATTCTTCGAGGTGCTCTCCGAAGAACTCGTTAGTAGGGGTAGGCTCGATATGACGGGGGTGGCTGTAGTTATTTTCAAAAGTGTTGAAAAAGAAGTGGCAAAAGAAGGAACATAAATCACAATTCATTAGGTAACTAAAGCGATAACTTGCGCAAGAATGCTATCCAACAAAAGCGAAAATTTAATTAAGTGTCCCAAGTTAGTGGTGGGACATCTTCATCATCATCATCACAACTGGTGTTAATGGATTCAAACATTCTTAACTTATTGATCGTTTGGTTCCTATAGCCACACAATTAACATTATATTTATTCATTTCCTATCTCTTGCTGTACAATGCTTGTAGTCAAATAAATTAGAATGTCCCGCAACTATCTCGTACCCAACAAAAAAAAAAAAAACAATACGCACATTATGATTATAATACGACCGTCGGTACGGTGGTGCTTTGCCGTTGAAAGATTCCTAACTCCCCGCTGCGCTTTGCCCAGTTCGCTGTTTTTCACCTAGGGTGTACAAAATGTTCAATAGTGTCGATGCTGTTTCGGGCTGCAGAAATCGGTTCCAAATTCACCAATTTGACTCTAGCAGACCAAGGCCATTATGAAGGCAGTTACGAGTTTACAGCCCAACGTATGAGCAGAAGCAGAATGTTAAGAACAGTATGCAGATGATTGCGATAATAGCCACCCAGGCAGGCAGTGAATCTGAAATGATAGAAACAAATATCGATACGATTAATTGGCCAGACACAGAAGACACTGAAGGGCTTGAAGTAATGCTGTGCCTAATGAATCTTTTGAGAAGAGTTATTCCTATGAATCTTTTAAGAAGGGTCATTCGTATGAAACTTTTGAGAAGAGTCATCAAAACCATCTCTCAAAACTCTCAAGTTTTAATGTACCCTCTAGGATTCAACAATTCCCGAAGATTACTGAATCTTTACAGATTTTAAGGTTTTTTACTTTCATTTTACGCATTTTTTATGTTTTTGCCTTCGTCAAAAAGAATTTATGATACGTACTGGGGTTATTTCATCAATAACCTAAGAACTACGGCTTATTTCAAAAGCTAAAAAAAAGATTCTTTAGCCAGCCATGAACCTTTGAATCACCTTTTGAATCATCATGAGTCTTTAAGGATTCATTAATCTTTTGAGATTTTGGGAGATTCAGAGTCTTTCATCTAGTTTCATTAGAGTCTTTGAGGATTCATTAATCTTTTGAGATTTTGGGAGATTCAGAGTCTTTCATCTAGTTTCATTAGAGCCATTCAAGCACTTGGTGGACGCTGGCTTGCTTCTACTCACGTCTATACGGTAAGCTATGAACACAGATACGATTGTCGACGGAAATGGACAGCACTGCAGCCTCAGTATCGCCAGTGATGGCCGGGCCATCGAAATTGGTTACCGGTAGAAACTCAAGGCCCGTGACAAACATTGCGTGTGCATTTGGTACGTGTAGCACACGCTGCAAGCTGAAGGCAATGTACACAGACACGGAACCACTGAACATCGTACCGATGGCCACGAACCGGCCATCGTCCCGTACCGCTAGCGCAGCCAACGATTCGTCGATCTCGACCACACCGGTCATCCGCCCCGCTTCCGGGTCCCACTGCTGCAGCAGTCCCTTCGCCTTGCCCGATTTGGCAAATGGGTTGGCAAGCGTAAATAGCCGAAATTTGTCCTTCTGTCCCTCCACAAGCCCGTATCGGCAGCGTTTAAACAGATAACGACAATTGGCGGGCGGATTCCAGACCAACTTCTTCGATTCCTTGTCGGGGTTGATGGACCAGATTACGCCGAGTCCGTCCTTCGCGATCGACACCGCGTGCTTGCTGTCCGGGCTAAAGTCCAAATCGTCTATTTCCTTCGTGTGTGCCGCAATGTCCGATGCAATAGTCATCTTAGGAAAGTTCCACACCCGCAGATGACCATCCATGCCGCCAGTGGCCATCAGACGTCCGTTAGGACTGATACGGACAACTCGCTGCAACGGTTCCGCCTCGGTAAAGTCTGTCTGCACCGAGTCAGCCGTTTTGATCTCGAATCGTATCTGTTTTCGGGCCGCTGGAGTTGGTTTACCGTCGTCCGTCTTCTTCGACTCGCCACCGTGGACTGTGGGTGGTGGCGCACTCGTACCGAGGCTGGAACGTTGCTGGGAAATGCTTCGCCGCTTGCGCAACCCTTCCGGGTCGGTTTTGTTCGAGATAGGCGAGGTGGAGTTGTACTCTCCGGAATCAATTATGGTATTTACGAGGTACATCTGACAGTGACTCTCCTGTCCAGCCATCAGAAGTGTTCGCTTTTCGTCGTTCTTCACCGCACAGTTCATCACAACCGTTGGGCCCGTTTCGTGCCGTATCACCTCGTCCGCGACGTACTTTTCCCCATCGTGGTATATCTCGTAGATTTCCTGCAGAAAAACAAAACAAACCCCAATTGGTTGTTGGCTGCTATTTAAACTTCCCATTCTCAGTTTTAACATACAAATCCATTCGCAACACCCGTTTTTGATGCACCGCCACCACCAGCTACCAGTACGTGTCGGCTGGTTAGCATTTCGATCGCGTACAGCGGGAAATTGACGCGCGCCAGCAGACCGTCGGTAGGTTTTCGGGCCGCGGACATATTTGCACCACGCTTCTGTTCTTTATTTGCCAGCCGACAGGAATGTTTTCATGGAAGTTTGGGGTGTTAAACAAAACACAAAACTACGATAAGGTGAATTATTTTCACTTCCACGTATTATTTGTTGCTGTCACCCGCGGCTGTCAGCAGTTGTTGACATGTCAGCGCACTGTTCAGCTGTCAGTGGCATTAGCTGAAATGTTCAGCAAAATGCACAAAAGAATGCAACGGATTTATGTTTTGAAATGACGAATTTTTATCATCTAAAGCACAGAAATTGATCTCTTTAAGAAAAACCTATTTGTTTTTAAAAAAAGTGATGATTGTAAAGATATTTTTGATAGGTTGTAGCTAATTTTTAAAATTTTCAAATAGCACGTTAATGCCAAACTGTACAGAAGCGGATTAAAATGGAAGCAGTGGTTTATGTCAACACTACAATAATTAAATATAGCTATAATCATGCTATAGTTATACTGATTTAGTCTAAATATAAAATAAAAAATTATGGCACATTTTCAACAATAACGTACGCAACCGAATGAATTATTATGGCTCTACATAATAGTTTTGCTATTGGCCGCTAATGATCATAATGGTGCTACAGAGCAAAGTTTTTATGATTTTAGATCACATTCAAGAATACGACAGCAAAACAATTTTATCAATTTTGTTTCAGCTAAGCATGATAACTTTACTACTACCTCAGTAACTTTAAGCCTAGATGTTGTTCCATTATTTTTAAATTTATTCTTATACAATAGCATTTTGTTATTGGTTTACAAAATGCCATTTAAAATTTCAGAACAATATTGTACTCTGAACCACTGTCCACGTTGACAGAGCCGCTGCTGTTGGCTGCTCATTTGCCGACAAACATTTTTTATTTGCTCTTCTACTCACAACGCCAATCCGCACATTGCATTCCATTTCCAATAAATCCAGCTTTGTGTTCGACTTAAAACAAACAAAATGAGTGCCTGTGGGTTGCTTATAACGAGCCGCAGTTTTGCCTGGTTCGTAGTTACGCTGGTCGCATGCATGACGCTGTTCTGTGCAATCGTCCACCCTAAATGGCTCATAGGTCCGGAGGTGATACGAATCTCGAACGAGGAAGCCAACTTTACCATAGTTCGCCATCCATCGGTAGGAATTTACAACAGGTAATGGTTGGAGTTTTACCACTACCAAATGTCAATTACCACTAACCAAACTACGCCTTGCAGATGCAAACGGATGGGCCACACGGATTACAACTGTGGCAATTTCGATCTGAACGGGCTACTGACGGATTCGAGTGTCTTTCCGGTGCCGTGGAAATTCACTATGTTCCTGATGTGTGTGGGCACGATTCTGCTTAGCCTTACGTTGCTCAGCATGCTGGTCATCTGCTGTCGGGTACATTCGTTTTTTGGCTTCAGCATGCATAAATTCCTGTGCATATTTCAATCAATCTCCGCCATGTTGGTGTTGTGTGGCTATCTCGTCTATCCGATCGCCTGGGATGCACCACGTGTGAAGAAACTTTGCGGCCCGGATGCCGAACCTTACTCACCGGCCGATTGTGCGCTTGGGGAGTCGATTTACATCGGTGCTATTGGCGTGTTGCTCACCTTCTGCTGTACCGTGCTGAGCATCAAGGCAGAAGCTGCATATCACAGCGCCAAAGCACAGCTTCGCGTCATCGATGGGGATGCTCTAGTGTGCATTGTATGAACCGAACCATGGCATGCTTTTGCTTAAACTGAACGAATCTCTATATGTGTGTAGTGCAGCTAGATTTTTTATTTTGCCTTCGCCAAGGCAGCTGCAGCATAGCGGGTAAGCAACTAGAAACAACATCAAAGAACGCGGGGATTTTCCTTACTGTGGTTACCGAAGATATTTTTTTTTACTACGCGGTACAAAAAGGAAACCCTCTGCAGACGGTTTCAGGAACAATTTAGCATTTATTTCGGACGCTAACAAAATTAAACCAAAGTCCATTCGGTCATATACTCCAGTGAAAAAAAATTAGAATGCTTGACGCATATGACGCTCTTTCTCTTTGCGTTTATTAATGTTAGATGTATCATGAATCTGAATCAATGAACTCTAAATCTCCTAGAACTGAAAGAGTTTCATGAATCTTACAAAAATCCTTACAGTTTCGTGAAATCATGTTTTTATCTTTTGAAATAAGAATTGCAGTGCTGGTGGAATATCTCAATTACCATGAAGTCTTAATTCAGAAAATAGTAATGCGTGAAATCATGGATCTATCTATCTTTAACTTGAGGACTTGAGATTGATGAAATTTTTAGGATTCATATGTTCTTTGATGACTCATAAATCCCTGAGAACTTACAAATCTATCAGGATTCATGAATATATTTAGTCTTAATTAATGATTTGAATGATTGTGCACTACAGATTCATACGAAAGACTCCAGTCGAATGATTCCTTAAACACACAACACTATTGTGTAATATGATTCAACACTCCTCGAACACACGGTGCCTTCCAAATGTACACCAGCACAATTTACGTATATGGATAAGCTTGTCACTCAATCGAACTTTCGCCATGACTCGCGAGTACCGCCTCCCATGTGCCAAGTATATGTGTATGTACTTTTTATATGCCATATTTTCTTTCGAAATAAATATACAACACTTTTGTAACTCTTTTATAAACAAACGGGTTTTCTATTATTTCATTTTCGATTGTTATGCTCCAGTATGCATTCGCTTTACTTTCCTTTTCGCTTACCCTTCGATCCTTCCGCACCCTTAGCAGCAGTTTTGGTTGCCTTCAGCTTGTCGATGTAGACACTGTGGCCAGTTTTTTTGAGATGTTCAAATAGCTTATTATTGGAGGTAAACTTTTCTTTGCAGGTTACACATGCCTGGTCCGATGGATGCCCAGCGCTCTCATCGTCCGAGATGGCTAGCTTCGACTCTTGTGTAGCTTTAGACGTGGAAGCTTCAGCATCCCAGTTCACCTGGGGAACTTCATTTTTCACAGTTTTAGAAGGTTTGGGTTTTTGATTCCATTCGGAACCTTTGCCTTTCGCTTTCCCTTTCCGGGTTGACTTTTTGCTACCACCGGTCCAGTCGTCATCATCATCACTGGCCGGAGCGTTTGATGATGGCCCTGCTAATCGCAAACCGATCATATCAACACCATCTGCAGCGGCATCGTTTTCTTCGTCGTCGGACGATTTTATCACAGTCATTGTCGTACTGAGCGCTTTCTTTTTGCCTTTGTTTTTCCTTTGCTTCGTTTTCGTTGGTTGGATTTCCGGTTTTTCATCTAATTCTTCTTCCTCCTCGCAATATGTTTGTAGCTCTTCGTTCGATAAGTATCCGTTTTCGAGTTCCGCTTCACCACCTTCGTTGGCTTCCATTTCCTTGCGCATCTCCTTTCTCAAAAGCTCCACGTTTTGCTTGTGCTTTTTCGATGACTCGTGATTTTCGTACGAACTACGATTGCTAAACATCTTATCGCAGGCAACACAGTACAGGTCGTCCACGTAGAAGCTTTCTTCGCCGTTTTCATTTTGACTCACATTTAGTCCAGCCATTGCATCCTCCAGCCCGTTCGTTTGCTCGTCCTCCTCGACCGACTCTTCTTCCGACGCTTCGGCATAAGAAGCTTCCAATTTTCTGCAATATAAAAGAAAGTAAACAGTGTTGCATATCTCAGATTGCTCCTTCACATCACTCTTCATACTTCAACTGTTCCTCGTACGCGTCATTAAAGAAGCTAGTCGAGTTCCGTTGTTGTTCTTCGATTTCTTGCTGATTGCGTCGTATCTGCTCCAACCTGTTTTGTTCCGACTTCAACCGATTCTGAGTTGCCCTTTCCTCGAGCAGCTTTTTGTAGGCCTGCACACGTTTGTCCCGCTTCTTCACAAACATCACCAGGCTGCGAATTTCCTCGTTACGCTCTTTGCGCGCCTTTTGCTGCACCTTCTTGTTGTCTTTCTCGATCGCCTTCAGGATTCTGCGATCACGTATCTCGGCGACGTTGTGAGGATTTAGCCAAGCGTAGCTTTTTTTTGTGCAAAATCCTTCCCAATATCCGTAGAAAATACGTACGATTGTTTCATAATCAGATTGCGAGTTACCAAACTTTGGTATCGTTTCGAACTCTTCCTCCGTGTCGAGAAATTCCACCTCTTCGGTGGCTAACTTGTCGAATACTTCGGCATACACCGCATAAAATCCACCCGCCTCATCTCCGAAGCCCTTGTAGCAAGAGGTGGTGAAGTACTGGAACACGTCCAAAGAACTATCTTCATAGTCTGTGTGTCCGCCTCGTATAATCTGCTCACGATGGTTATCGTACCTAGAAGATACATATTTGAGCTTATTCTAGCCGAGTAAGCCGAGGTATAACCCCCCATCCATCCTACCAAGCTCTTTCCTGAGGATCGGAAAGCACATCGTAAGCCGCCTGTACAAGAAGAAATTGTTGATTGGCCTCCTCTGCGTTGTCGAGGTTCTTGTCCGGATGCCAGCGGAGTGCAAGCTTACGATACGATTTCTTGATTTCGTCTCCTTCGGCCGTGCGCGTAATTCCGAGCACCTCATAATGACACTTCATTTCAGCTGGTACGACCAAAGTTTCTGTTATTATTCCTCCGAAAAACTATTGGAACGGAACGGAAAGTGAAAATTGCCAACGGAACGAAAGTTGCGAAACGACTGACAGGTGTGCTGAGCGCGTGCAATGAAAATAACAACAAACATTACACGGTGGAATGCCTCATGGCCATTTCGTTGACGTTTCAGCACCGGTGAATGTCAGCATGTATGTACTGTGGTAGCTGGAAGTTGAAGACTCAAACATTATATTCAATTTTTAAAGTTTTATTGTTGCTGCAAAGTAAAGTTAAGCAGAGGGAATATTTACAAATAAAGTTATTTAATGTTGGCAAAGCTTAACTTATGAATCTTCTTGGCCCTTACACATTTAAGCACGTTATGCTCCCATACGCCTAGTGCCTGCCAGCCGTACACCTTCCTGATAGTGCAAGAGTCCGGAATCCTCATCACGTGCCAGGTTCATCGTATTCTTGCAGATCTTGCTACCGCATTAATTATTTGCATCAACATTAGCTCCGCTAGGTCGTCGAAATAGCGATCGTACCAAGACAGCATAACTCTTCAACTATCCGGAGTTTGTTGCTGTCAACTGATACTGACGCTTTTCCTAGATTGACCCTACCATGGCCAGATAAATAGGTAGTTCGTCTTCGACGCATTGTTCCTCAATCCACACCTTCTTTCTTTTAGTTTGTCAGAGGAGAGAATCTTCATAGAGAACCCACGTCCAGAGGACGCCTGCTCGTATGCAGGAGGTAGCACACCCAGGGAACTGCCCGATTCGCCGGAGCGCCTACGGACTAAAAACTCCTCAGGCCTGAGAACCTATGCTGGATGGTCCGTTAAGACATTACGTCAGCGATAGGCCTGCTTGGGTACATTTGTATACTTGCACGAAGTTGACAGGCCCAGTGAATCCGTATCCAGCAGCGCCACGGGGAGGCTTGATACAGGACTTGCCAGTGACTACTCGTGTTAAGTATCAGATCGTACGAGCAATTCACTGAGGGAGGTGTTGGCGCACCACCCCTGCCTCAATCCACACCTTAAGACCGCACGTTTGAATTGGATGTACTTTTCGCAGCCTTTATAGTTCTGTTGGCTATTTTGTTGTTGTTGTTGGAATTTTTTAAGAGGTTTTGGACCTCCTGGGTCTTATTCACCTCTGGATCGTTGGCAATGTTGTAATAATATCTCGCTGATACAGGTATAATCTGCAGCGTATAGAATGACAACACAGGTTTTCCACTCCCGACTCCCAATGAATACGGAGTCGACGTACAGAACGATATCATTTCTTTCCAGATGTCTGAGTTTGGTTATACCGGGAAAACAAACCGGTACTTCACACTACAGGACCGGCCCAAAATCTCACCCAGACCAAACTCCCGAATACAGGACTGACTATCCTGTTACGGGTAAATTGAGTCAAAGAAAGATAGAAATGGCAGGCCTAGACTTATTGAGGTTTTTGTGCCGATAAAGAGGGACGGAAATTTGAATTTGAGTTGGAATATTTGAAGTATCATTTTTCTGTACTTCTAAACAAGATCAATTTACTTCAAAACCTATTATGGTCGGCATCTCATCGCTCAAACATCTTTATCACCACTTGGTCGGTTGCTAGCCTTTCCATAGACTTGTGTATTTATAGATCTGCTGTTCCTTTTCTTTTTCGAGTGATCTTCAAAGAATATCTATTTGAGGATCAAAACAGCTTCCACCTCAAGGGCTCTCAAAGGCCTCTCCAAGAGATTCAGACGTTGCACTTTGATCGAATGGTGGATGATGCTTTTTGTTGCTGTCGTTGTTTTTGCATTTGCTACACTGCGCCATTTTTGTGCCATTCCATTCGTTTCGTTAGTTTGGAGGTTTTTCGTCAGTTTTGCCCTCACCATCAACAAAAGAAGGCTTCGATGTTGGTGAGTTTTTTTAATGTTCGTATTGCGACATTTCGTGACGCTTTGCCGGCACTAGCATCCACCCAGTAGTGGTCAAACATGAGTCCAGTCTGATCGCTAGCGAAGAAGCTCATAGAAAATGATACAAATATGAAGTTCCCGGCACGATATCGTTTTCTTTTCTCTCCAACTTTATGCAGCTGATGAGATTCATTAGTTGATCTATCTTGCTTTGATGTAGCAAAATGAGATGGCAAAAGCATACCCAACCAGTTTTGGCTTTACCTGGCTCCAAGAAGCAAGCGACTGGAATATATTCCTTCCTACGGCACTAAGTCCGGGACATGTTCAAAGAGTCGGATGCCTTCCCTCACACATGCTCTACTCAGGGAGCACATCGAATTGCAAGCATACCGAACAGATCTAATAATGTACCAATTTTTAGCAAGATGTGCATATGCCTTCGGCAGATTTTTTCCTCCCATCGGGCTAGAAGCCCAAGAGCATAATGTGTATCGGAAAGGAAAAGCTACGGTTCGCTCACATTTCACTGTGCCGAAAGGCCAACGGACGGGAAGAAATTCTTTCTAACGGCATGCATGAATCGATGCATTTGCCAACGAGATGCAATACAAATGCTCTTAGAGTTGAAAAATATGAACAGTGTCCGTTTCGAAGATTTTGCGCCATTTGATGTGCAACGAACGTGTGGGCCAAATTTAATGATGCAAAAATGCTTCGAAATATTCAGATGTAGAGAGGATTGAAAAACTAGAGTGCCCGTAAATAATTTTCTTTTCAAATATTCCTACAGCGAGTCTTTTGTTTTACTTTGCTGTGTCTTAAACACTCTTTACCTTCGTTTGATACCCATCTGTTAGTTACCGCCCTTCAAATTGCTAGTTTTGCGTCTGAAGCGCCTTTGAAATTATCTTTTTGATGCTTTTATAGCATAGTTTTGCACACGGGCAAAAGGAAGTTAAGAAAATGAAATAATCCTTGAAAAGTTTTGGCTGCGCTCTCTATTTGATAAGTGCACTGCAATGTAATAAAAACTCGCCCCAGCTAGTTTTGTGCGAAAAGCAAACAAAACCTCCAGGTTTACGGGAAGGGTCGGTGGAAAAACAACACAAAATCAATGTATTGGCCCAGTTTGGACATCGTAGGGGCGATGCTCAGGATAAAAAGAAAGCACCAAAACTTTAAGGTACGAGCTACATCATCGTCGTCCAGCTGCAGCAAATTGTAGCAAAAAAGTTGTAAGTAGCCGGTGTAGAAGTGCCTGCAATTAAAATGGAAATTAAGGAATGCGAAAATTATGGACTTTCGCCCGGCAGCATCAAACCGTCTTCGAGTGAGTTTGGGAACCGATGGGTACGGATTGGGATTGTACAGATTGAGTTTTTCATTAGAATGTTTATTTTGCTAAAGTTTCTAAGTTGTTCTGGACGAGATTTGCAAGCGTTGATGTAAAAAAGAGAGAAAGGAGAAAGATAGAAGAAGTCTACCAGAAAATAAATCCGTGTCACAAGTAATCTGGAGAAGATGCCAGTAACAGTAACTCAGTGAAATGCTAATAACTTGATTAATTCTGCAGACCTTCTTGCAATTTTGAACTCGAGTTAATCAAACACAGGCATGGTATATTAAAAAATAAACAATTATAGTTTTTTTTCTCTACCTCATACGTACGTTTGACGAGTTCAGGTTAAGATCGCGTGATCTTACTGCGATCCAGATTAGAGCTGACATTCCTCTGACTAGTTCTTTCTTCTCGGTTTAGCGTTGCGGTGGAGTTTGTTGGTGTCGCGTTTCTATCTTCTCAGACCTAACGCTGCGCGATCATGGATATGTATCTACTGTAGGAATAAGCTGATGTATCTTATCGTTGTGCCAACTGTTGTACTAACTCTCGCGTAAGCGAATAGTAACATAAAACATATCCTAACATAGTCATACATCTCATAGAGATCGTCCTTGTAGCGATTATCTTTCTACACATACGAGGTTAAATATCCTTGGTTTTCTGCTTGAAATGGTTTGCGAATGATGTCTATGTCATGAGAGTTACACTGAACACTAAAAATCAGGTGCAGCTCTGCAGCATCAATTGCGGCATCTTAAATTTGCTTTACTTCCTTTTTCCATTATTTTTTGTTCAACTGTTAATGCTCCTCTGCAAATAAAGCATGCCGTTTTTCACCGTTTCGTCATCTGTCACACATTCTGATTTACGTGCTTGCGAAGCCAATGCAAAGGAACTGTATGACGAAAAAGTTCATGTCACCGTACTTAAGCCCAACCATGTTGCCACATCGGGTATCAATCAGAAGGTCCACCTTCTGTTTTGCGTGTTGACACATGGTCCTAGAGAAATGATATAGTTAGCATCAGGCTTAAACTTTGAGCTACAATCAACACAATTATTATTTTGTCTATCGAAATGTATGTATGGGAGTCTTGAATATTTGGAATATTTATTAACCAGTAGCTGCATAATTAGCCCTAAGTCAGTCAGTCCATTCCTTAAAAATGGCACGAGTAATTTGTGTTCTTCTAGTAACCATAAATATCCAATGATGGAATCTGCAAAGAAAGGTCTATTGGCATGTTATAAAAGGCATGAGGGTATCGCTATCGCTGACAATATGTTGAACTCAAATTTGGGTGGGAATATAGGAAACGACACATAAATCAAGTTACGACGATGCAGATCATTAGGATACAACATTAAGTGTGTGCATTATGGTACATCCGTGTCTATAGGATTTTATACCCTTTTCAGATAAACCTCGGAACGTACGGTCGAAAGTAGAAAGAAGGAAAATATGTAGCAAGCTCTCCTGGTTTGGAGATGCTTTTATTACCAAAGCAAAAAATCCTGATCATATCCATTAAAAACAAACAAATAGTACACCAGGAATAGTAGCAACATTATCCACAGTGCCCAGTACGTATGTGTGGGTATGTGAGTGGAAACAGGAGATACATGTCATTCGAATTGCCTTTTTTCCTTTGCCAGAGTATAGAATTTGGCAGGTAAGAATGTCGACGGAAATGTGGTCATAAAACAAAGTTCTACGATCAGGGTTTTTAGGTGCGAGTTCTTTATTATTTCGGTTTTCCCCCCTGTAATGGAATAAGGTTGGCCTTGATTGAACGAATCTGTTTAGTCAGCTGCTTTAATGCAGGTACGACCGGGCATAGGAAGTGATAGAATAGGGCATAAATGTAGTCATCAAAATCCCCCTGGAGAAGCCACTGTCCGGTAAGAAATAGTGAACCATTTGGTGGTTTATGGGAGCATTTTATCTCAAAATCGATCCACAGGTCCAAAAGTGTGCACATGTTTAGGACAATCGTATCACAGTGCTACTTCCACCTTTGACGTGCTCGATACTAGGAAACCTTTGATTTGTTATGCGTTGTTAATGATTCATGTAAAATCTTAAATGAAATATATATATATATATTTTTTTTAAATGAACTTCTTGCACAAAGTCGGATATGTATTTCACATGGTTTGAGTTTTTGCTTCTTTGTTATGAATTAGAATGAAATATTCTTAAAGCTTTAACTCTTCACGTTTTCATATTATAAAATTGCAAAAATGGTATGCTATTACGTAAAAGAATAAGGGTGCGTTTACAAAAATCAATTTTCTACCTTCAAAAGATAATACAGACCCATCGAGACAAGATGTCTGTCGTAGATGAAAACCCCGCCAGATATCCATTAGAGCTAACGAAGATACTGAAAAACTTGAAAAAACGTGAAAAACCTCATCCTCGATGTTGTTCCTTCATTTTTCTACGACACAACTAGCCGGCCATCAGGTTATGGGTGTAGCGCTGCTATAACCGTTCAAGATTTGAGTTTTCGATTTTTTTTATTACACATTTTGCTACAAATAGGCTCCAAGGTGGCAGTCTATGAATATAAGGACTTGCTTGAGATACACAAGTAGAGACCAATGTTTTGCATATCTCGCTAGTACAACCGCGACGAACGTGATTGATAAAAGGTCCTTGATGCTGGAGCATTATTCATATGTAAATCGCATCGTGCACACATTTTTGGTATACACACGTTATGAAGTGGTTTGTGTTGCTTGTTTGCATTTTCGTACAATCTTGTTACTTTATCGACTTCCTTTTTCAATCATTCTTACCAATTTTTTACGCCTGGCACATTGGCTGCCATAGTGCTAAAATTGCCTTTCAAAGTGATTGACACGAATCGTCTCAAGGATGAGTACACTGAGAAAAAAGAAACACGGAAAACAAGTGAACACAGAATCTGTTTGGGAAGCCGAAGCTACACTGCTAGACCGCTGGAAAAGCTCTTAAACGTATGGCATGCCAAACAGAGGCTATTTTCAGCCTTGTAAGAACGTTTCATGCAATTGATTTTACAGAGAATGCTTTACTCCATCGAAGGTGTGAGGAAGCGATAAGCAAAGGCAAACCAGTCCCTTCGTTAAGAACTACGGTATTTGGAGAAAAATTTGCAAGTGAACAGAGCCGGAAAGGTAATTGGAAGTTCAAAGGAAACCAACCAACTATGGGCACACCAGGCTCAGTCATTTGGCTCAAGAGAAAGCATAAAACGAAAAATTTCTATGAACCTCGAAACCTACGATCGGTCAAGCTTTTCTCGAGGAGTACTCCTGCGTTTGATAATCGTAAATCGTATTGCGTTTGCGCTGATTATTGCGTTGTCACGCCAGTTTGTAAATTAGGCATTTGCCAAGTAGAACATGGAAAGCAAATCAAATTGCTTTGAAGAAAAAAAAACAGCGTAAGGAAAGCATACGCAAAAATGATGAAGCGAAATTGCAATTTTCCCAGTACCGCGACGTGATGTGGATTTACAAATGGTCGTATAGCTGGTTTTTTGTAAATCGGATTAGGTTTTTCTCTTCACTAGTTTCAAGCCTCTAGGTATTTTAGTTACTTGTTTAAAATATGAATTGATTTAATTTTTATCAAACTGGATTAGTGTGCTAATTGGAATTTAGTGTAATTTTAGCAACACGGTTTGGTAACTTTAATCAGTCGAAATCTAACTTTGTCCTAAAATGTTACAAAAGTGATACGTAGTATAGACTTCAAACAAAAATGTTAAAAAACTGTGGTGTGCAAATCATTTTTCACAGGGTTTACGAAATTATCTGACGTCGTCGGTATTTATTTCTGAATCGGTTTTAACAGAATTGTCATTGGCCAAAAAAATTACCTTCCGTAGAAACCGGATCAAATGGCAGCTGACTCTGTTCCTGCGATGTTAAATGACACACAACGCTATGTAAAAAATACAACCACAAAAATATGTATCAAATAGTAAGTTAAGTCACAACCGTTATCCTACCAGAAACAAATAGATTAAAACAATTCCTAATGGAGACGCCTAGTACCTAGTGCATTTGATTCAAATGGACGTTGAAATAAAACTAATTAATTCGGTTTGTGTTCGTGTGCAAAACGTTTTAAATTTTCAAGCCAAAAATTATTATTTATGCACAAATCACTGCTATGATAATGACGGTACGACTACGTGGCAACAAAAAAAAAAAAACTTTCGGGGCATTGACCATGGACGAATACACTAGTACACGACATGAAGCAGAGCATGTAACACAGTAGGCCACGCGCAAGCAAATGTAGACGAAACGCACAGATACCAAAAACTGTACCAAAAGCAGTAAATTACGCAAAATGTAGATTCAGTTAGAACGTAAAAAACAAATTCTTTCTGGAGAAACATCACCGTACTGCACATCCTAACCGACTGCCACGGCTCCTCCAACCGTCGACTAAACTGCCAACTTGACACACACATCACAGACATCTTATCGCCGAATTCCACTAATCAACGCAAACTCATCAAATTTCTCCGCATCAGTAACATGCACAAAGAAATATAACCATCCATAGCCATTTAGACCAGGGGTCTCCAAACTTTTCAGGCCGCGGGCCGCATTGGTTGAAACTATACTAGCGTGAGGGCCACTTATACATTACAGGTTACACATTAGATAGGATATAGCGAATCCAACTTACTGAATCACATAAACAGACTCGTCACAGTTGCACTCGTCAGATTCTATCTATTGCCAAACCCTGTATCTTCCGGATAATTTAGAGAGATGTTGCGCTCGAGATGATTTTTATTTCACAATTTCTACTATTAAATATTGCTAACTATTGCAGTAATTAAATTGAACAGTTAAGAAATATTACAACTTTCTCAAAATAGACATTACAATGGTAATATTAGCAATAGCGTCGCGGGCCGCACTGGAGACTCTCGAGGGCCGTAGTTTGGAGACCCCTGATTTAGACCACCATCACCTACGGTAAGGAGGCGAATGAAGCTGTCCAACTCCAAGTCTCTCGGTCGGCTCGGTGACATGATGGCAGTGGCGAAGGTCTGCACACGATCGGACCTAACCAAAATCCCATCTGGACCAAATCCCCGTAAGCAGGACTGATTATCCCGATTACAAAAATAATGTCAAAAAAATAATGTCAAAGAATAATGTAAATAATGTCAAAGAAAGCCAAAAATGGCAGGCCTAGACCTCTTGAGGTTGTTGTGCCAATGAAAAAGAAGATCCATCTCTTGATGTTTATCAGATATGCTACATTAGGGTTATTATGCGATAAAGTTTCAACGATTCTTTTAATACAATTTATTACATTACAAAATTTACCATTCCGAATAGGCGTTAACAAACATACACAAATAATTGGTTGAATAGAAGAGTGTGATATTCGTGATGCTAAAATTTATAACTCTGACACATTTGAACGTCATATTTAATGATCTACCATCGCATGTGGTATATAGTGTTTGGGTGTGGTAGTGTATGCTTTCGTTTTACTCATGCCATAAGAAATGCCATTTCCTTATTAATTTGCATAAGTTATACCATATGGGTGTACATGCAGCACTCCAACACCTTGGTACGATCTGCTCGTTGCAGTTATTGTGTTTATTGTTTGATACGGGTTCAGTTCGAACAATCCCGTTGCGGTGGGTTGTTACGTTGTAACAAACAGCTGTCGGATGCAGCAAGCAGCGCAGCCATCAAATCTCGCTTTCAATCTCTTAAACCACTCACTTACAACCTTTACATTTACAACTCATCGATGTGGTTTTTGGCATCCTCCCTGATGGTGTTGTACCGAAGCTCCGCATTCCGTTCTACTCCCCGGCTGAGATACAAACGTGTGGACGTGTAAGCGTTTCCACTTGCTTCCAAATCAGACACTCTTAGGCAGCATAATACTGCATACAATTCCCAATCAACACGTAACGATCTATGTAGACGCATCGATTCAGATTGAATAAAAAGCCTACGGTACATTTGCAAATCTCTTCCCATAGTGATGATTCCCCGTTGGAAGACCCCTCTTCATTTCGTATTTGTTCTCGATGCACATGCCATTGGATTGGATAAACGGCATTAGCATAGGTCCTCGCCACCTTCATCTTTACTGTGCGTCCTAGAAAAGTTAAAATCAATTAAGGAGATTTGTTCATCGGTCGAAAACAAACTAGATCAAACGGAAACGAGGTGGGAGACTTAAGAGTAAAGAGAGTATAATTGGGGAAATGTGTTTTGAATGCGTAATCAATTTCATAGATCGATGCTAAATGCGTTGGAAATGCTCTTGATGAATGTGGATTCACAGGAGGATCAATGGGTAGAACGAAATGTAAATACACAATATAGTTCAATATTTGAAGAAGCCCGATAGGCTAAGTATTATTAAATTAGGCTTCAATATGTGTGTAGAAAACGTCACGTTTATCCTATCATGCTAACAAGCGCAATAGCTTAGTATAAAAATGAGAATTCGTGGAATTAATATTACCAGGGATTGAACTAAGCCTCTACACCAACAAGCCCAACGTCTTTCGACTTATTGCAACATAGAAATTGATATTTAATTGAGTTTTGAGGGTAAATAATATTGAAAGCTTTGTTTCACATATGTACACAAAGTAAATGAAAGATCATTCAAGAAGGTAAACTTACAAAATAATTCTCAGATTGAATTTATTCTTTGATTGTTAGACATTTTCCCTTGGATATAATGTGTACCGATCAGCAGAAGCACATTTTACTGTACTTGCAACCTGAGACGCATTTCCATTACGAAAACAAAGCTATCCAACCATACGACATCCGTCCCAGCTATCAACGTCAACGTACCGGGTTAACGCTTTTCCGATTGACATGATGAAGCCAATCATCCGATCTTGTCGGCCTGCTGGCGACACATTTCGAAAAATGGGCGGATTTTCACCCATTGCTCTCAGATCTTTTTTAATACTGCACTACTCACATTCTACCTCTAATGTTAGTGGGATGTAGAACAAAAGGTACATTAAAATAAAATAAGCGTGTAGTATAGAATGACATGTCAAACCACCAGGTTTGTGTCCGTGTACCATCTGCCTTCGGAATAATTAGTTGAAAAAAATCTTTCCCTTCCACGTTCAAATTGAAACAAAACTTTGGGTACTTTGGGCCGCGAGGATTCAATTTCGTAGAACCGATGAGGTGCGTCGAGAGAAGTTTTCAAAAAAACACAACGTTCCATTTTTGGGGTTACCAATGTGTTTTCGCGAAAAGGTTTTTTATGCCGTGATCGTTGTTTTCTAGTCAAATAGTTACTGTGCGCGAAAAAGTGACATTCACACACTTGTTTAGCTCGTTTCGTAATATTGTAGCTATGACAAGTATAACTGTAAAACATTTAAACATGTAAAACATAAACACTACCTCGCGGAATTGAGGGGGGGGGGTCCGATACGGGTGTTTTTTTCGTTAGAACGGCATGGCCGTATCGACTTATTTTACCACGTAGCTGGTTAGTCAGTCCTTGCTACGGGGGATTGGCCCGGATGGGATTTTGGTCCGGTCCTTTCGTGTGAAAACCGCCGCTACCATCAAACCGGCCCGGTGGTTAAGGTAGCCATCAAACCGGCCCCAAGACAGGTTAAGGTAGAAATTGAACAAACAGGAAACGGTATTACCGAACTGCAGATATAAGAGGGTCTCTGCGACCTGGCGAAGTTCGGCTTGTTGGAATTAATAGAGATTACGTAAACACGGGAAGGGATAGAAGGACGCAAACAAGGGAAGGAATATACAAAGGAATGGAGGAGAGTATATTAGGTACATCGGTATGACTTAACAGGAGAGTGGAATAAAGGAGGATTGAATATGGGAGCGGTTGGACTTCTAAAGAGTTCTGATCAAGCTGTCGATACCTAGACTCATACTGAAGCAGAGGAGAGAATAGTGAAACGATGGATTTACTTACAGAACGATTGCTGCACTCGCTCAATACGAGAAATGTGAGTCTTCGCATAAGGCTTCGCACCAGAGCACTGAACAATACTCTAGAATCGATCTGACCAGCGTGCAGTAAAAGGATTGATTATCAAAGAGTGTAAGGTCACCACCATCGATTAGTTGTAGGCGGTGGTTCTCAAAATTCAAGGAATTCGGAAGAAATTCTCATACAGTTCTTGTTTGACGCCAGTTTTTGCACGATAGGACCGGTCGAATATGTGTGTCCATTGTGTGTAGTAAATGACATTAAATTGAATGTAAAATAACGTATTTCGCATTACTTTACGATATTTTAATATCATCTATTTTTGTTTTCCAACGTTGGAGAACTTCGATGTCCTAAGTATCTTAGTCCTTATTTCAGAGCACAAGAATGTATACAATTTTATAGAAAACATTTTTTTCTAACTCTGTGACTTACGCTAGATCCCTGTGTTGACTAATCATGGCATTTTAATGTGCGCTGGTAGACCACATAATTTGGAGAGAAATTCTAATTGCCTTTGCTTACGGGGGGAAAAGTCTAGGAAAAGAATAGCTGCACTGTGCATTCCTCGAGCTGTAAATGGTTACAGAAATTTCTATCTTACCATTGCCCACCTGCTCCAACAGATAATCCAGGGATGGTAGAATGCGACAACTAAAACGAATCGGTAGTTGACAACTCGTACTCGATTGCTAATGTTGTAGCTTTCACGAGCAATGGCTTAATTCGAACAAGTTTAGCCAATTTGCAACTGTGACTGTCTGGAAGCACTAAAGCGTTTTGGAGAATTCACCCAATAAGGCTTTTTGTAACGGTGTATGATCTCACTTATCGTTTGGAATGCGATTTAACTTTGGCTTCAGTTGCCTTCACTGTTGCACCAACATAGTTTACAAAACAGCTTCAATTCTTGGTGTCCAGAACCGCCTGTAGAACGGTTCACTTCAGACAGGAAATTGTGTGCAGAGAAAACAAAAAAAAGTGCACACTTTCCTAAGCTTAAGGCTCTTGGGTGGTTTTGCCGAAAGGGTGTACGTGTAAGGTAAATAGAAAAAAATCTCGACTATCCGCTTCACCATTTGGTGTTGGTTGCGTTCAAGCAGTCGTTTGAATCCTGACATCAGCTTAGTTTGGCTTAAGGCATCAAGGCTTCCTAGTGTGCCGAATGCGGTTACCACAAACCGCTAGAGCAGCTGAACGAATGGCCAAGAACTTTAATTGAACAGTAAAAGTTTCGCAGCAAATGAACGGAATGTTGTGATTTTAATTTCCTTCCTTCTTCGCTCTCATGAAACGAATGCAACAGAACAAAGTGCAAATGTGGATGCCAGAAAGCATCCATAAGCCAAGTTTATAGAGTATGTCGTTGGCTCGTCTGGTACAACAATTTTTCTGGGGTGAGAATGTCAGTTTTAAAAGCATACCCGTAGATGGTTTTACTATCATGTCGGTTGGGGGATTGGATTTAGCTTTTTTTTTGCAGTTCCCAACACTTATCACAAGTGAGGAGATATGTCTCATGGGAATAGTTTCGTCGTGATAAAACTCGTTAGATGTGTGCTTAGAGAGAGGTTTAAGGGAAAGGCTTGTACTTTGAGTTTAAAGACGATTGAACTAAAAAGACATTGACAGGTACGGTAGATTGTTAGGTAGGTCCCCTGTACGGATGTGGGTTCTACCTTGGGGTTAGAGTGTAGAAAGGATTCATTTTTGAACTTTCTGGCATCAGCTTTTGTAGGTAGATAGTAGTTTTCAACGGTTTGGCTCGATTGGTTCAGCATTGTTCCAAACAAAGTGTATGGAACAAAATAAGACCACATGGAGCCGAATCATGGGAAATTTTTTACGCCTGAGACTGTTTGAAAAGATTTTGCAAAACTTTAAGCCTGTCCACGTCTTTAGCTTCTCGTTACGGTGTTTTGGAAAATCGGTACGTTTTGTTCAAGATAATTATTGCACTTTATGTAAATCTGCAGATATCTAAAGAGTGCAAAGACATGATATACTAAAACTGCATTGAGTTTTTTGTACTAGCTATAAGATTCATTTGAAAAACATCAGATATGAGTTCGAGTATGGAAAGTTGATGTATAGCATGTACCGTGGTATAATCTCACATCTTTATGTTTATATATTTGTAATAATTACTCATAGTGATAAGCTGAAAATAAGAGCTCTATTTTCCTGAACTCATACACATAAAATGTCCAAATAATAAACATAAAGTAAAACAAACACATTTTGACATGCAATTATTTCTATTGATGTAAATTAGCAAACTTTGGACATCTTGTCTGAAAAGACAGGTTGATTTTGTTATCAACTTTCTTCTTTTCTAAAGAATGTCTCAGGTACACTAGTTGAGCAAAAGATCACTATGGGCGTGGCAGAAAGGAGTGTTTGGAATGCTTCAATCAAAACCCTTCGATACCTGCCTGTTCGTAGCATTGGAATGTCAATGCTAAAATCAGCTGAATACCCCTCATCCTGCCCTGGAGCATATCGTCCAAGGGTTTCTTGTCGGTAGCATAGCGTACAATTATGGAAGCACGTTTTTCTCGAAACTTTCAAATTCCTACACAAAAACGGATGGTAAAGAGGATGATTGCAGCAAAATCGTTTATGCTTTGGTGCACATTGGAATGTTATCCTCTAACTAGGCCGCCCTCAAATGACTTAGTTCTGAGACCGTCAGCTGCCAAACGGAATGAACGCCAACTCGTACCGAGCTGATGGGGAAAGCTTCAAATTGTCTGGGGTGGCTTCCGAAGAGGTTGAAAGGTGTTTCTATGGAAACGATCGTCACGATAAGCGGTGAACCTTTTTTGTGACGCCAACGGCTAGAACGTATAAAAACAAGTGCTGCACCGTTCCGAGAACTTGCTTACATTCTTCAACGTGGAGTCAACCAGGAATGTGTCGTTATTGACACGTTTTGAGATTGGAAATTCCACCCGCCCGTTTAAGAATGGATGGCAGGGACAGTTTTGCATGCTTGGCCTCGCAGGCCTAACGCGGTGAATTGGGTGCATGGAAAACTGTCAACAGAACCACGCTTTAGTTGGAGATTCGACTATCTTTTAACGGATTTGCTACGTTGCTGTCCAAGTTGTCGTTAGAGACAAACAAAGGCTGATGATAAAACGCTTAAAAACAGTTAAATGACAAGCATTCGGAGAGAATCTTTGAAAATTACAACGGATTTTTCAATGGAATGACAGAATAAAGGAACGCAATTGACAACAGGCTGACAAGTGTGGCTCAATGTAATTCCGGACTTCAGAAAATGTTCTGAAGTATTTCCGCTGAAAAATACTATTACTCAAAGAACAATTGAATTAATGTAAGGTATATTAGTTACAGAAAACTGAAATATATTTTAGCTTGTTTTTGAGGGCCAACCTTCGCTCGAATATAATAGTTCAATAGATCAATAGATGAATATCTATCGTTTTACAAGGAGATACAGAATATTTTTATCTTTAAAAAAATTACAATCACAACCATTTTTAACCCTAATAAATATTTACTCCATGATTGTATTGCGATAAGTAGATTAGTGAAATCATGTGCTAACTGTTACCGAACTATTTTCACAGAACCAGTTTTGCTGCCACTAGACAGGAACTTGAAAACTTCCGCTTAAGGATGACAATAATATTGATGTATCGTGTTTATATATAAGCACTCAACCAACGATCTTCTACTAACCAAACGTGCAACAGAACAGAATTGCTTTCTTTTTACAACATATAATATCTTTCACCTCTTCGCAACACATCGTGCCGCCCCATTAAGATGTCATTACAATATCACCAAAAAAACTCGTTTTAACAGCCTCGAATCAACATCATCCTTACAATCTGTGTGCTGGATTCATTGTTTCCCAACATTCCCAACCCCACGAGAAATAAGAGGACCTCCCACAGTGTTATTTAATTGTCCCGACAGACCTTATCGCTAAAGGCTCAATAAAAATGACATCAGTAACGGCGCGCGTCTAATTAGTGTCGCATTGTCGCGGTTGTTCCGTGTGTTTTGTGAACATTACCGCGGCTTTCGGGCACTCTTCCTCGGTCCACAGATGTTCGCGAAAAGGGGAATTGGAAGCACTTGAACGAACATTATTGCTGCACCCTTTCTCCTGGCTACCTTCACTAGGTACTTGCTTCTTGCCTGCTTGTTTGAGATGTAATAAAATTCCCATGGTTGGTTTCTTCCTCCTTCCACTGGCTTTATATATACATATATATTTCATGGCAGATTTGGTTAAGATGTCCCTTGGGCCCAAAAAATAATTCCAATAATGAAGTAAGCACCGGCGCTTTGAAAGGGCAAACTCTGCCAGAAGTAAAGAATGCTGCTAAAAATATCGGTGGGTTCGGTTTTCATGGATGCTTTATTAAAAATACCTTTCACTCACGTAATATCATATGGTGTTAAATAGATCGTAACGGATCGTAAATCCAGGCGTTGGAGTGTTAAAACAGCGTTAGAAGTAGAACAATTATTTTTAGGAAGGTTGTTTTGATGCCACAGCTTTGCAAGTACAGCATGAAATTAGGTGATTGTACTAAGACATAAGAGTAAATCCTCGTTAAGGCAATTGATTTATATCCCATAGGATATAACCTATAGGAAAACCTTTCCTAAAGGTTTTCTTTAAGCGTTATTACAAAACACATTTACAAAATAAAAGCTTTTGCGACATTGATTACTTCTTTAGAAAAAAATACAGTATTGTAGGCAAACTTTGACTTTTTGATAATTATTGTTTTTTATCGAAAAACTATTAATTTGCAACATGCATGCTCTCTGAAGAACTCCATAAATAAAGCACAGATTAAGTAAATAAATACTCACTTGCACGAACTTCGAAAGCTACAGCGTACGCTTCAATATTTCTAACCCCGGATTACAGTGACTACACCACAGGGAACGGAGGAATGCATCTTTACGCCACGCGAGGGAAAACATGATTTATACTCCCCCGAAGGAGCATCGCACGCAGCAATTCGCACCTTCGACGCTATGAGAAGTGGGAAAAGAGAATCAGTGTAGCGAGTTGCAAGCAGCACATTTGCATTATCGTACCGTTATGGTGCAGCACGTTGTAGTTCCCGAGCCGGTTCCCACGGTGGTTGCAAAGCGTGAATGCAAATGAAAGCGGGGACGATGTGCAAAGCTGTAATCGATGGAAAGGATGCGATGACTAAGTTCTGTTCTTGAATTTGTCCCGGCAGAATCCTTGCACCCTTCTGCTTACGTGGCAAACCGGAAATGCAAATAGGCAAACAACTCGGATCCGGATCAGGCTTTAGTCTTTATTCCTCCATCCGTGGGTAGTTGCGTAGTTACAGAACAGCGTGTGAGGTAGGCTTGGGGGAATAAATCTGCTCTACCCGAACGAACATCGATCGCTGGCTAGATGAGTGGACACTGTCGTAATCAAATAACTGACACCGCAGGCAAATCGGACTTTGTGTAAACGCCGATAACATTATGGAAATGGAAACTCTACTGCCCGATCTTGGCGAATATGATTAATGTCACTAGCGCGTGCAGAGTGTGGCGCACATTTGCATCTTCCGAAAACCTGTCGGGAGTACGCCTTTCACACACAACATGCACAATTTCTCGTCTTTCCTAAGCTACAGTACCTTCTGTTACTACGCAACTTGTCAACCTGTTGATAAAATATTGATTATTAGCTTATCAATCGTGACACCATCACTCATTATACGTCCTGAGCTGGTGTGGAATTGATTTATCGCACTACGATAGGAAAAGAATGTAAGAGAATCCAAAATTTTGGAATATCGCTGTAAATGTATTAATATTAATGAAAATAATCAACATGAAATGTGTTAAATGTTAAGTGTAATGTTATAGTTTCATCCAAGAAATTTTATTCGAATAATATCGAGTGACCAAATGCACCCAAGAGGAAAAATTTTCCATCAGAATATCGTTCCTCATTTCATTCCATCTGCGATGCGAAGACTCGTACTTCCGTCGCAACATATCACCACGTTCCGTACAGTACATCACTTGGACTCAGAATGGCTTATTTCAAAACTAACAAAACAAAATGAATCTGCAGCAAAAAAAAGCATCTTCAGTGAATCTTTGTGTCTGGTGGAGGAATAATTTAAAAATTATCAGATTTGCCCTGGTTGTATTTTGAAAATATGCAAATGCAAGCTTGCGTGCTGAAACCGGCTGAACCGAGAGTAAAAGGTAAGCGTTGAGCAAAGTTGAAAGCAAAATTGTGCATGGAAGATCACGCGGAGTGAATGGAAGACGATGCCGCGCAGATTGAAGAAGTGTCGAGAAACTGAATTAAGGAAAATAACGGATAATTTGATGCGATAGACGAAAAAGTGTGATTAAAGCGAAGCGTTTCTAGTTTTTGTCAATTTATTGTTTGCCCTCTTTCTTTTCAATGCTTTAGTCGTTTTCGCTGCTAGAAGATGCATATTTTACGAGACTAGCATGCAATGTCTCTTTTGCATTTTGTGAAATGCTTTCGCGTGTTCTAAACTAAACCACGAGTTTGAATGAATATAATGAAGCAATTTTAAAACTGACTGTCTTTTTTTCAGTAAAATGCTGAATAAAACATTACCACACACGTAGCCATAGGTTTGTGGAATAAAGTCATGAAAAATATATTTGATTTTGCGATAAACATCTTTTTCCCATTTCCACTCGAAGCCATGCCAAGAGGCGTTAAGCTTTTTGTATTTTCGGAAAGCCAATGCACTGCTTGTCAGCTGGTTATGGAGCATTTTTCGGAAGAACTTGTTCAATTGTATGTTTGTGAACGTGCCGGAACAAGTACCGAGCAGCACTGCGATCGTGTTCCCGTCATTCATACCGCACTCCATTCACAAAACTCGCTTTTTTGTGCCTATGCAAAAAAGGCTCTTTCTTCGAGAAGGAGCTAAAAATGTCTTACAAATGTATGCTCTACCCAAGTGGCTTCTTTACCCGGAATTCTTCGGCCGAGGATTGTTCGGAAGCTCATGACCGCGTTTCCAATGCTATCGCAGTTTGATAGAAATATGCTTTGAAGTAAAGTTCAAACGGTACAAAACTTGTTGTAAACCGTTGCAAAAGCTGCAGCTCTCTGCTCCACCATGGAATGATGCTCTTAGTTGATGTCGACTTTGACTTTGGATGCCTTTGCAACATTGGATTTCGATTTCTTCCTCGTCCAACTCAGACAGCGTTCTTGTAGTAAGATGGACAATGATGTGCTCCAATGGTATGATCATCATCACCATGTTGCCATTTTGGAGCTCAATTGAACACACTTCAGACGATTGATGCAAGTGGTTACCTACATTGCGAATGTCAAAGCGAACGATTACATAGAATTGGCGATTAGGTAAAAGGCAGTTACAATGTTGCAGCTGAATGCATCCGTAAATAGGCAATTGTTTGAAAGAGTTTCTGGCTCATACTAAAGCGAATGTAAGCGTAGCATGTGGGTCGGTTGTTTGAAAGTGCATTGAAGTTCGAAGAAATGTACAGTGAAGTATTCAAATTCTTACCAAACCCAAAATCAATCTTAAACTTGTGATTAAAGTATTTCTCCTCACCATTGTCAATGTCGCAAGGGTTTGTGCTTCACTCTGTAAAAATAGCATTACATTATTTAATCCCAAAGCAACGAATGCCACCAGCATTAAGCATTACATGCCCCATTGCGCTCCGAGCGTCACATGGTCTAATTTTCATGCATCACTGCAGCGTCAAGCTTTCAAGTCTTTGCGTTTTCTTTACACACTTCCTCTGTCTCGTTCTGTTCCGTTCACAGATCAGAGGCTCAACATCTTGCAAGGTGGATACGTTTTTCCAACCGTTTTGACGGTGAATAATTGGTTGGCATTAAGTTTTAATGCAAAGCACGTGGCAGGTGAAATCGCACACCGGAACCAAGGAAGGTAATTCGAGAAGTTGGATCCTTTGCCCCGAGCTCTGTCGGCTGGTAAGATGGTTTTATCCATGAAAAGGGTGCCTTCATTATCCATACCAGCTACGCTGTTCCTATGCATGGCTTTAATGTTTAACAGACGTAGCATATAGAAGCCGTATATACATTGCCAATTTTGATTTTAAACTAATGTTTTAAGTTTTGTTAGAAGTAAATCAATTTCTGATAGTTGGTTGAAATATGCTACTACGCTTACATTGAGTTTTATTTCAAACTTAATTTAAAAAAAATTACATATCACATTATATGATGCTATAATTTCTGATAATTCATCGTAATGTCATGGATAGTTGCATTTTATCTTTAAACCCTTAAAACAGTTTTTAATATGTCTAATATTACCAAACGGCTTAGAAAATAGTGCTAATGGATATTAACATGAAAGCCATAATCATTTCATTTATTCGTAGATCAATTGACTGGCTTTGCGATTAAAAGCTAGTCCCATTCAAACCCTCGATCTCCAAATTCAAACATATCTAAATTTATTCGGGGATTTCGTAAGATCAAACACATTTGAAGTGCTTTTTCAGCATACCTTAAGACAACACACACAACACAAAGTAAGCACGAAGTATAAAAAATGCTAGGAAAAAGAACACATTGCTTTCAAATGGAAATTGTGGATTTACGCGATACAATGTGCCCTGTGTTCTGGATAAGCGGAAAGAAAACATTCTGCTATTTGAAAAGCATCCATGTTATCAGCACCCCTTATCGAACAGCTGACGCTGGTAAATATTTCTCTCAACGACTCCACTGCCAGCTTGGAGATTTATCGCACCCGTCTTGAACCCGGCGAGTTGGTCTGTTGCCCAAAAAACATGACAAGGGCATGTTTTCGGTGGTACTTAACGGTTGTCTACCAATGACCATATCTTGATAAGAATTAAGCGCACACAAATAAAGGGACAAACGCTGGAGAAAATATAATGCAACAAAACGATGAAGATGTATTTGTTGGGAAATAAAACCGAACGGCGAAACAATCGTAAATCACGATAGCGGGAACAGGACAACAGACGGCCCTTTTTAAATTTTGGCCGGTAGACGAATGGAGACGGATTTTGTTTCTAGGTAACCTTCCAGCGAGTCTTTGCCCAGTTCCCGACCGATGCCCGACTGTTTGTAACCGCCAAACGGTGCCTGGTTCACTACGGCTAGGTAAGTGTTCACCCAAACTGAACCAGCTTCCACAGCATGGCTGAAGGTTAGGGCCTTGTTGATGTCATTCGTCACGATACCAGCGGCCAACCCGAACGAGGTGTTATTGGCTCGTTCAATCGCTTCATCCAACGTTTTGTACTTGATGATACTCTGAACCGGGCCGAAGATTTCCTCCTTAGCGATTGTCATATCGTCCGTGACATTGGAAAAAATCGTTGGTTCAATGAAGTAACCCTCGTTGCCAACCGTCTTGCCACCGGTAACCAGCTTAGCACCCTCCTTTTGACCCACCTCGATGTAGCCGAGAATCTTCTTGTACTGTGTGTCGTCGATCTGCGGTCCGTGCACGGTTCCTTCAGTGAAAGGGTTGCCAACCTTGCGAGCCTTAGCCAGTTCGCTCGCTTTCTGTACGAACTGATCATAAATGCTTTCGTGCACAAAAGTACGCGTAGCTGCAATACAACACTGTCCTTGGTTCTCAAATACTGCCATGTAAGCGATCATGGCAGCTTGATCCACTGTAAAGATAAGGATGGTATTGAACGAAGAAGTTTAAGAATTTCTACCACTAGTTACAGATTTAGCAAACCTACCGTTAGCATCTTCGCAGATAACGAGCGGACTCTTACCACCTAGCTCAAGGGACACTTTCTTCAGATTGCTGTTGGCAGCTGCGGCCATAATAATCTTTCCGACCTCAACCGAACCAGTAAAGGCCACCTTACGTATTTCCGGGTGGGAACTGATAGCACCACCGGCCGTTGGTCCGTAGCCTGGAACAACATTGACAACACCATCCGGGAAGCCAGCTTCCTTGGACAAAGCCGCCATGTACAGAGCAGTCAACGGTGTCTGTTCGGCCGGCTTCATTACGATCGTGCAGCCAGCAGCAAGAGCAGGACCCCACTTCCACGACAACATTGCTAATGGATAGTTCCACGGGATAATCTGTCCTACCACGCCCACAGGTTCTTTGCGTGTATAGGTGAAATGGGGTCCATCCGATGGGATCGTATCACCTCCGACTTTGTCGGCTAGGCCAGCGTAATAGCGGAATGTCTTAATCGAACCTTGTACATCGTACATTGCATTCGGGAAGGGTTTGCCATTGTCCAGAGACTCGAGCGAAGCAAGCACACTCGCGTCTCGTTCCATTAGGGTAGACAGTTTATACAGCAGAGCACCCCTAGCAGAAGCATCTAGCTGTCGCCAAGGTGATGTGCGTACGAATGCCGCCTTCGCAGCCTTCACTGCCAGCTCAACATCGGCCTTGTCGCCTTCAGCAATGTCAGCTAGCTTCTTTCCGGTTGATGGATTGACCGTCGGAAAGGTTTTTCCACTAACTGCATTCACGAACTGGTTGTTGATGAAGATCTAAAAACCAAGGAATCCCATTAGATGCCACGCCAATTTATCCAACCGTGCATTTCAATCATATCACTTTCAAAGTAGATAATGATTCGGACGATTGCACACACCTTATTGTATTTAATTTCCTGATTTGGATTCGCCATTATGAACAGCAAATGGTATGGAAAACAGCACCAAACAAAAGAACAAAAACACAATATCTACTCCACAGCAAGCTCAAGGTCAAATCTAGAGTTACAGCGCGGAGCAAACCAGTTCGACAGATGTCTGCGCGAAAATGATGACAAAAACCATCAACCGCGAGGTGTGTCTTTCTATTTTATACGCAACTCGCTCGATCTTAAACCGTGGTGTGCGTGTAATCTATCCGCGGTCAGAGATATGAACGCATGAACAAACATACACTCTCACTATCAACCTAACAGAGTGAATGTTGAATTTTACCGGCCGGCAGAATATGATGCTTGCGGTTCGAGATGACGCCATGAAGATCGCTGTTTGTGTTAGTACGATCAGCATTCGCTAATCAGCATTCGCTACAGTGCATTACTTGCGTTTTTGTACACAGTTTCCAGATGGTTCGTATCGTGCGATAGAGCATTATATTGCTAGAAGATTCAGTTTGGAATAAAAGTCACATATTAAATTGTATCACTTACAGGCAGCTAAATGTAAGGAAATAGTTGCATATTTATCGTGGTGCTTGTGATCTCTAGCGATACCTCTCAATTATCCATATAATGTCGATTGTCCTTCAGCGGTTCTGTGATAACATTACAGACTAACTTATAATTAATTGCGATATGCCATTAATGGCAACAGGTTTTCATTACATTGCATTAGTTTCGTTCGGTGTCACGCTATATATCAGAATGAGGGAGTGAGAGGATATCGACACCAGCTTGTTTTGAAATATTTTTATCCACAACCATTATCACCAAGCAGATGGGATACAAACAAAAAAGATACAAACAAAAATATACGTTATCATTTCACGGTGCACTCAGCAAATCCAAAGTGATAATGTAATAATCTTTCGGTCCCTATATTTGGTTTTGTGTTGGTGATGTTTTGTGTGCACATTGCTCTTGATTGCTTTATGGAAGTCATTGCGTTAAGGGCATTCCTTTATTTAGACGATTACACAGCTCTTCACCATGGTAACCAGAAGCAGAATGTAATCGATATCATGGCACTGTTTATTTGAATGATATCACTATAAACAAGGTCTGCTGCAATTCAAGTCACTGTAATAAATAATGTATTTAAAACATTCAACAGCGTGCAAAGAAATTTACATACATTATCACCCGAGTTCGTGTGGTGCGGCATTGAACATGTTAGGCAAGGCCGATTTTTGGTTAAAATTTACATAATAACAACATATTATAAACTTTAACACATTCTACAACATGTTATTTAAATATGCCAGTTGGTTATGCAGTAAAATATTGTGGATATTTTTATGAAGAATGGCACAGGATTGCCTTCCCGTTTAGACGAAAAGGTTGCTAATACACCTGCTAAGTAATGATTTGTTTGTGACCGACCTAATCTTAACAGTGTGTAATTCGGGTAGTCAATCCTTATTTTGAGATTCTATTCGTGAGTACAGCACTTGATCGGGTTCTTAGCTAGTTACAACGACATCAAATTTGTATTTAATTAATCTGAGTGACTCTAAAATTGTGTTCACTTCTAATACAAAAGCACATTGGACTTTTTATGTTATTAGTACAAACCGTTATCCTGGAACGAGAGTTACCAATTCCTATTCTCCACTATTCAATTAAGTGCAGGTCCGTATTGTATGACATAAGAAAAGGTATACAACTAGTGTAAATATTGCCATTGAAAAACAATTCGCACCCTCTTGCTGTTATTAAACAAATGGACTGGTAGCTGTAACACTTATATGACGTCATTTATCGGCACTTCATTGGCCTGGGGTGACCGTACGGGTCTTGTAATTTGCAAATGATAACGAATCTTCCGGAATACAGCATGGATGTGATGTTGTACAGCTGTATAATAAAGGAATTACATTTGCTGTTAAGTGTGGATTATTATGTAAATTTATTTCTAACACTCGTAACATCGTCTCATACATCATTATCCTCTTAGTGCCATCCTTTCTGTATTTATGTTATAGCTAATATGTATTCTTAGTTAAATTTATCATACATACATTTTTGTTCAACAGTGTACTTCAAGTCATCTGGTGTGTTTATTTTCAGACAAGTGGTGTTCTAACCTTGCACGGTATCAAAACCGTAAATAGTGCGATTCCGCAACGAACAGCAACCTTTATCAACTGAAGCTTGAAACTCTATCTGTGCAGTGACAATCGATACGTGACAGGTATAACACTAGTAGCCGCTCTGAAAACTGCTTTTTGCTAGAGGGACAAGATGGCACCACTCCGTTGGGGAATTGCAGGTGCCGGCAAGATTTCACACGATTTCACAAATGCTGTCGGAACGCTACCGGCAACGGACCATCAGGTAGTGGCAGTAGCTGCTCGAAAACTGCAGGATGCTGAAAAATTTGCGGCCCACCATGGCATCGGCACGGCACACGAAGGATATGAGGCGTTGGCGAAAAACCCAAACGTTGGTAGGTAGTACCGTTGATTTTCATCTCACTGACCATGGCTGTAAACGTTCGTGTGTGTCCATTTACAGATGTCGTTTACATTGGGGCGGTTAATAACGTACACTACGAGTTAGGACTGTTGATGCTCGAGCACGGAAAGCATGTGTTGTGCGAGAAGCCGCTCTGCCTGAATGAAGGCCAATCGAAGCAACTTGTCAAGCGAGCGGCTGAGCGGAATCTCTTCCTAATGGAAGGTATTTGGTCGCGGTTTTTCCCATTTTATCGACAGCTTCGCGAGCGTATTGCCCATGGAGATTTGGGCGATATTCGCGAAGTGGAGGTAGAGTTCGGATTTGTACTGTCCGACATCGATCGCTTGCGGCTGAAAAGTCTCGGAGGTGGTACCGTGCTGGATCTAGGTGTCTACACGATCCAGGTGTGCCTGTGGGCTTTTGATGGCAAAGCTCCCGAAAAAGTGGTGGCATCTGGTGTAACCAACGATGATGGTGTTGATGTGGAGGTAACCGCAGAATTGCACTTTCCTGGCGGCACAATTGGACGTATGACAACGAGTGCTTTGCGTCAGCTGAAGAATATCGCAATAGTGCGTGGCACTAAAGGCAGTGTAACGGCAAGTTAATGCAAGCATTTCAAAAGGCTTGAATGGTTGATATAAAAATACCTTACTCTGGTTTTGCTTTCTTTTTGCAAACTGTTACAGCTGCATGATTTCTGGTGTCCATTAAAGCTGACCGATGTGGATGGTACAACACGAGAAGATACGTTACCTATCGCTCGACATCCTTTCAACTTTATGAACAGTTGTGGGCTACGATACGAAGCAGAGGAAATAAGACAATGCATTGCCGCTGGTCGACTGCAATCGACGTCAGTATCACATGCAGATAGTTTGACGATTGCACATATTCAGGACGACATTCGCAAGCAGATTGGGGTGAGCTTCCCGGAAGATACCCAATTCGCTATATAGTGGTTCAAGCTTTGTAAAAAGTTAATCGGGAGAAAGGAGATAATGTGTAGTCCATGTAGTTGTGTATGTGTAACGTGTAGTTTAATTCTTGGCACATGTTTATGCAAATCATAATGATACATATTCAATGATTAATACAAAGTAGCTGCAAGTAAATTGTAAGTTGTGTAATACGCCTAAGTCTTACACGAATTGCTGATGAACCTACTTCCACCATTAGAAGCCATTCACATACGTTGTTTTTACCTATCAATGTGTAATAGTAAGTGGGCTTCCCCCTACGGATACTGATCACAATATTTAACGATCAAAATATTCACCTCAACACTACGAAGTTAATCTACATGATTGAGTAATTCATCAGTTACGAACTTTACGACTGGTTGTGTCTCATGAAGATAGTTATAATAGCGCAGAGTATTTAGGAAATTACCAAGTTTAATATTTGGTAGAAAATGCGCTTAAAGAATGTATATTTTTGCTGCGAATCGGTGACAACTATCGGTGTTTTATGGTTTCACCAAAAGTATACTTATAATTCTGAATGGACATTTAAATTTTAACGGAAAATCGATTGATTGAAAAAATATCATTTGTTAAAATTATTTCTGCAGTCCGTGTGCAAATAAGAAAAATTTTTCGTGCTGCTGTTTTATGTCGTAGATTGCTAGAATTTTCTAGTTTCTTCATGATTGAAATATCCTGCTGTAAAACAAGTGTGATTAACTAAATCACATTGATTATATTATAATTTTTGGTTATTGCGGTTATAGTTTTCTTTTGTTGGTAAAGCAATTGCTCATTTCTATATGAAAACCCATTTTTCAGGACGATCATATCAGTATATTAAACATAGGTATAATTTAAATAGCTATTTTCGAGCAAATGCGAAGGTTAAGTAAGCTGATTTATTTAATCATGTCATTGTCACGTTAATTGCCCTTTTGCACGGTTCACCTTTACGTGGGTTCGAACATATCTGCTACGAACGCTAGCGGTCGACCGGAGCAGCTCAAGATTGTTCAGTCGCAACCGTGTTCATGCAAATGACGCAAACAGCACTTGCTAGTGTCTGAATTCTCTCCTACCCGAATAACTAGCCGTTCGGCTTGGAGAAATCCGACCCTTCATACTGATCCTTAAAGGTGCAGAAAATGAAGACGTTCCGTTACGGTGTATCTCCGCATCGGTGTCTCTTCAAGCATGGGTTGGTGATTCGCGATGCTACCTTCGTTACCTTCGACACGCGAGGCTGAAAAGCGGGTTCTTGTCCAGAGGGTCGGTCGGTATGCACCTTCAATAGACGAGATTTCTAGGCAAAGGCATTGACCCAGCTCACCGAACCAGCGAACTAAGGATACTACCAAACCTCCCCTCTGCCCATCCATTGCCACCTTCTTGTTTTATCATGCATCTTGCCAATCAAGCACCTTAGTCTTGATGGAGAGCTTTCGGATTCGATGGCAGCCGAAAGGAACCCAAGATAAAGATATCGTTTACCGATCCTTGCGGAGCGAACCTTTATCTGCTAATGCCATAAATTTATCCTTAAGCACCTTTCCGTGCTGCGTACCTTGCCTCGGGGAGGGATTGCCACATTGCCCACCTTTCCGATTCAACTCTGCCGGCGGGAAGGTGCGTGGCACGTGTAACTCTTTCACCTCATACAAAATTAGATTGGAAATGATAGCCTTCCATTTAGCTTTTACTCAACGCCAGTAGTTTCATACAATAACAAGAAAACGGGCGCACTCAACACTGGTTGTTATGTCTGTGTTTTGGTGTAGACAGTGCATAGTGACAGGATAGTGGGAAGTACCAGTTGCGCGGCAAGAGATGGCATTCGGGAACGTTGTCTCGACCATACCAAGCTAATAGCCACCCGTACACTACAGACGGAAAGACCGGAAGTTGTTGGCGTTGGTCATCTTCGTTACAACCGAACGGTAAATTCAAGCAACCTGAACCACAAGCCACCAAACAGCGTTATTTCGTAGAATACGATCTCTGCTTTTTTGGTGAAATTGTGTCGTGCAAGATCTAAGAGAGTTACCAACCAAGATCGACTCATGGATCGACTAGAATGGTGAAGGTAGCCGGTGTGAAGGTAATATGAAATCTTGCTAATGAATGTTGATGATAATGGTAGGTGAAATGGACGACGGTAGTTGATGGGAGGCATAAGATCTGTACATCGCACACTAGGAACAGTAAGTTCTACACTTGATTGAAAAGTAAGACTTGGTAGACAAACAAAGAGGGCCGATAACTAATAGTTATGATGGAGTGTACATAGTTGCTTACCGTAAGGTAGCGTCGCTGGACATAAATCTTATCAGATTCGTTTTGTTGTAGTTAAATATACATTGTTGTGGTATTGTTTTAAGTAAAAAAAAAACAAAGTACTTAAATTTAGCTAAACAAAAATGGTTTATTTTATACAGGTTAAGCTCGAATAAAGTCGGTTTAGAAACCGGTAACCATTGGTCTATCAAGCATTTAGTCTAATATACTGAAGGGTCATCAAGGACTTTAAGGACAACAGAGATATTATTATCAGTTGTTAGGAGTAATTATTATCGAACCCCATAAGCATTTTCAAGCATTTCATCTTAAAACGTGAATTGTATTTCAATCTAAAATGAAAATGACTTAATTAAGTTACGATACAATTCAAACATGCCATTAAAAAATTAAACCAATGTCATTAAAAAATTGATAACAACAAGTTCACATCACAGTTTTAAATATTAAATTCATTCCGACTAACGTTACCGAAAAAAAATACAATAACAATAGTTATAGCTACATATGTTTCATCTGGAATGAAAATTTATTTCACAACAAGCAGCTTAAAGAAAACAGAAATATTTGAGCAAAATTTGAAGGTTGAACCCACAACACCTGTTGGCCAATCGTTCTCAAATGCGGTCACGAAAAAAGAACGCTGAGCGGTTCCTAATGAAACAATTTGGACAATGACATTAACAAACTTCCCACCTCATCATGTAGACGTGCTCGACTTAAACTTTACTGACGACGATTGGGCTGGGTTCTCTTGGCCGATTCCAAGGCATTTGTATGTATGTAGGGTGTGCCAAAATTTCGCATAAAAGTTTTCGCTCACGTGCATTTACTATTATTAGGTGTAGACCCTGGTAAGGGAACTAGCGGGAAGTAGTAGAGCATGTAGAAAAGAGACAAAATCGCTTGAGCGATCAGTCGCAATTGAAGGAAGAAAATCTGTACGCGAAAAAAAACACAAATGGTACACAAAGTAAGAAATGTTCACCTGCCACCATAAGCGCCGAGTTTCTGCTACGATTGGAGGCCAGAGAAAATCACACCATAAACGGGATGCGCAATGATAGCATTGCGGTGGGTCGCAAAAGAAATTTAACAAATTCAATTTCCGGCCTCACCAGTCAGGAGTGTTTGTGTAAAAGCTTTGCCGCTTCTCACTACGCAAGCCCTGATGGAAAACAATCCCACAGTTTACACAGTTCTCGACATAATGTTTTGCTTCCTTCTTACCTTTGCCACGATTCAGAAGGTAGTTAGTTTACTTCCTTCCGAGCAGAAGTGGTGCGAGAGATCATTGTTTGCCTCTGTCTTCGACTGCCACCCGTTGTGATGGTTCCGTAGGAAGATGTTCGGTTGCATTTGCCCTCGGTGTTGGGTTTAACTTTCGAGGAAAAAAACATTGGTTCGCGCAACCTCGTAAGTGGAAACGTAAGGCTCCGGCAAATCAGGTACCCGTTTTCCATCGTCCTACGGTGGAGAAAATAAAAGGTGGCAATGCTTTTAAATAAATTACTTCCACCGCCGTTCAAGGTGCGTATCGTTTCGCTCTCAGCAGAATGTTTGCGTCACTACATCAGAGGCTCAGTGCCAAGTGTTTCGTCGCAAGGATAGAAACTGTTGGGGGTGCATTAAAAAAACAAACAGAAGACATATCCCCGAAAAATGTTCTCCCCGAGAACGCACCTGAAGCGGTCTTGATTAAACGTAATTAATTTTATCGCAATGCAGATTGTTGTGGGGCCGTGGCCCGCCAACCTTGGAGCTTGTTGGCTGTTGCTACAACTAATCCAAGAAAAGTCATTTCCGGACCAGAAACTTAAACTACGCGTTTCTTGTTCTGGGTTCTAGGGACTGTCGGGGCCTTCAATTCGCTAATGGGTTTTTCCAAGCGAACTTCTCGTGCGCCTATCGGACCCAAGATGCACCGAGACATTTTCAATCAAATTAGAACGCATTCGAGTGCAATTATGTAGCATCGTTTTTGGGCTGTATATTCGGAGGGGAGGGGGGGGGGAGGGGTAAATGCCTTTTCCCTTTCCCCTTACTGCAGTGAACAGGCAAAGGAAAGTTTAATTCGAAATGAAACAAATCTGTTCCGGCAGTTGAGTTTTCATTAATTAGACACAAAAGAAATGGCCGTGTTCTGAGCTATCTGCAGGTAAATATTGCATAATAGTCTCATTACGAAGCTCTCACTGCTCAATTGGTAGCTTGAGGTGATCAATTGGTAGCTAATGGGTTAAGTGTTTGACGAAGAAATGCTATTCGTATCATTTAATTAGGCTGAGATTTACAAGCATTGCCCTAAACGAAAATTGGATCATTGTTATTTCCTGAGCTTTTGTGAAACACAACTGAAATACAACTGAGCGCTGAGTCCAAAAAATGTATTTTAATCAATTTACCATTTCCTTACTGTTATGATTTTTTTAAACCATTGCGCCTTTGTTCGATGGTTGGTACTGATGAAATGAATGAAAGAAAAACCCAGGAGACCAAATTGAGACGCCATATCGCCAACTCTTTAATGATCAAAGTTCAGCTGGACCGTGAACAGTGAAGTAATCGAAACTAATTGGCAGGTGGCGGTGCCATGTGCCACAAGACCGGAAGTTGCCATACTTAGTGGCCCTTTGTTTTTTACCAGCAGCGTTTTCGCGAGCTATTGCTTTCGAATGGTCTTATAAATTGTACATCCCCGTCACGTAGGACACGGTAGGAAACGGTGAAACTGTTGCCTAATTTGCCACTCCTAAATTAGTGACACTGTTATCGATGCGCTTGATTAGTGGAAACACACTGAACGTGAACCTTCCGTATCAAAGTTGACCAAAGCCACGGTGCTATTTTCCATCTAATACATACACACGTTTGATTATTTTTTAATGTGTCGCTAGAATTTGGTGGTGGAATTTCGATACACGGTGGCAAAATAATTAATATCAACATCGCTAATTTTGGATGCTCCCAAACCGTGTGACCCATGTTTCTGTAGTCCACCGAACGCCATTCGGCATGAAAGTCTACGTGGCCGCTACGTACAAAATGATCCAAAGCATGATGCTAGCCGTAAGTGCGGAGTGATTAAAATTCAATTGTCAGACAGACTGGCACAGAATCTCAATTTAATGTGGGCCTTTGAATCGATGGCATTTCTCGGTGCTGGTGTGAATTGATTCGGACCGCCGTTTCTACCGCAAGCAATATTTCTACCACTTGCGACTACTGCCGAATTGCGTCAAAGCAGACATTCCGACACAGCTCACGGCTGGAGCGAAACAAACAATAAATTTTCGTTTGCTAAAGCGGCAGAAAATGTTGAATTAATTCGTCTGCCACAAAAGCGTTAAGCATTAAATGAGAAACTCGGCCCGGGACCACACTTCGGTATGCAGATCAGCATAGACTCATTGACACTGCGTGCGCTTTTTGTTTTCGGTCAGCTGAGCCTAGCAGTCACGTGTATGTAGCGAGTATGGAACAGCGTGTTTATAGTGTTTAATGTATGAGCTATTTGCATTAAACTCACAGAAGCTTCAAATGAGTGCTTAAATTCTATTGTTTAGTAATTATTTCATTTCTTATTTGTGATTCACTCAAAGATTGGCATCTATGTGATTTATTTGAATCTATGTTAACACCGGCGTTGAAGTTAGCGGACATGAAACTGAGAAAATATTAATAAAAAAAAACACCTTAAGGTTTTGTATTTATAAATAGATGATACGAAAACCAATTTTTCTTGGTTTTCCCAACCACCGGGCAATGACGACGACCAGATCAAACTGTGAATTGCCGAGTTTCGTTCAATCACACAGCGCTAACTAATAAACCAATATTCTTAAACCTCACTTCGCTGTAGGATAAAACCTCAAACCACCACCCCACTCCCCCCCCCCCCCCCAACCCCTAAAGATAGTGGAATAATCAGAGTAACACTTCCACGAAAACACAAACCCACGGGCACCTTCCGCAAAATAGGCCTCGCATCAACATCATTGTACTATAATGTCAATAATGCGGAATTGTGTCCTGTGTTTGAGTGTTGCTCGTCCTGTATGAGGTCCTAGGACTTTGTTCGAGCAGCGCTGCACATTTTAGAGCTCGATTACATATTCATACGAATCATCCCGTTCGCGGATATATTCTCGAGGGTAATAAATCTAATCGAAATTCCTCGCACATGCTCCTCGGGCATCAAGCTGCTGAATGATGATTTATCGGTGCGAATGTGCGAGAAATGTGTATGTGCGTGAAAGTTAGTAATGTTTTGTGAGCTTCTGTGTTTCTATCAGATTCTGCAGTTGCTTGAAGGCTAGTTGAATTCGCTTCAATTTAATATCGAACGTACGTTGGTGTATTGAAATCTTCCGCTGCCTGCGGTCTGATTGTGTGAATCTGTAGGCGCTTTAAATTCTAATGGGGTTTCATTGTTCGAAGGCACATCTGAGCATTAAGTTGCTTAGATTTGCTTAGCTTAGCTATGTTTTAAATGCTAAAATATGGGTGTGGGTATATGAATGAAACGTTGTAGTTAAGGATTACTCGAGGCACATTTCTTTTCGTAGAATTATAATATGAGGTTTTGAAAGACACTGAACATGCTTAAAAAGAGAAGAGGAAAGTTGATTGTGAGACACAAGTTTTGAATATAAATTTTTCATTTTGATATAAGTTTTGCGTTGCCATGACAATCGTGAATTTATATATGAAATTCATGTATGGTTCAATTATAGAAAGAAAATAAAGTTTGTCTCTTTTTGACTGAACACTGACTGTGCATGATTAAATTTAGGCCATGAAGCATAAGCATGCAGCAGTATCTGATGTTATTTTTCGTCGAATAGCTTAACCCTTGAGCAGAATTTGGGAGACCTCCAGGAGGGCGAAAGGATTATCGGGCTCGTCACGTAAATCAGATTAAACAAACACCACTGACAACGGTCGATTAAATTGAAAGAGTTCCAGCTTGACGAGTAGCTACCACCCGCTTCCATCTGGAAGGATCAGTATCACCTACACAAGGAAAACAAAAGCCGAGTGGGAGAGTACGATTTCGCTTTCATCGGTTGAGTTACGTGCGAATACGGGTGACATGTGGCAGACGTGGATGTGACATCGAGCGGCAAAAGGAAAATCAATAGAAAAGCACTAGAACAGTTCCAGTGACAAAAGATCCGTTTCCGGTTGTCAGCGGTAGTTTCTGCGCTACACCTCCAACATCGCCATCTCTATGACAATGACTATGACGACGATGACGATGATGGTGATTAGAACAAGCCTTGTTACTATCTCGCGGTTACCGTAGTCATGTATTTGGTTGTTCAGCGTACCGGTACCGTATCTGCCGAATTGACAAAAACGAATGCGGCAGGAGCATGACTTCACGGAGCCCTTAATATATCGGACTGTCGAGTTTGATTTCCGGCTAAAAGGATTGGTGCTGGCTGCTGGCTCGACGACATTTGATTGACTTACAATAAGACCCAGTTTCCGGTAGCAGTTGACATCGGATGGTGTAGGCCACCTCACGAAGTTATATCGGTTCACATCTATCAATCAACCCAAGACCCCCCCTATCCGCAGGATCTGTTGTTGGAACGGGAGAATTCAAAAGCCGCCCTTTATGAGGTAGCGATTGTTTTCGGAAGCTGTAACAAAGAGAAGGTCAACAACATGTGCTCCTGACTAGGCCGGTGGCTCATGTTGTGCAATTGGTTTTCTAATTTAGGTGTGATGATAATATTGTTCATAAAACACGAGGAGATTTTCATAAACGTTTTATGCGTATTGTGAAAGTGGCGGAAAGCAAACTCCAAGCATCGTTGGATTTTTTTTTCTTTGGTCATCTATCATAAACCAAATTCTTTATTACAGATTCAGATAGCCGTCATGAAGAAAAAAACTGATGATTAACCACAAAATTTACGTTAATATTGTTTTTTTGGTATGTAGATTCGTATTTTAGTGTACACATATTGCGACAATACGAACGGTTAAAGTACGCTTAAAAGCACTAACATACAATATTTTTGTTCAGTATTTAACTGCTCATCACGGTGTAATCAGTGAAAGCAATTTTTGACTTCCTAAAAAATATTAAAATTACCTTGAATCAATACTGACAGGAGGTCATTGTAGAATTCCGTGCTTGTAAGTAAAACTAAAGCATAAGAGGATTAGTGCATAAACATGTTTTATTCAACTTCATCTCACCTAAAGTCATCGGAACGAGTATACATTCGGGGTTACAGGTTCGGGAAGAGGTAAATACAAATTGTATAAAAACACGCCGCTCTTTTCATCCGACACACATGCAACCTTCTATGTGATTATGTGCAGGATGATTTATGAACCAACTAATGGACGGAAACTACACAAATTAGCACAGTTCTTGCTTCGTTTTGGGGTGATGTTCTTCCTGCCGCAGAATCTATGTTAACACCGGCGTTGAACCGTGGCATACTTATCACTTTCCATTCAGCATTCATCATTTCGCGTAGACATCTTAGGTATGGAATTCACAGTAGCAGTTTCCCTCGCATGCCAGATCTTGTTCCGCAAGGGATACCGGAACAATTCTCTGGGTCTGGTGGTTGTGGACAAGCTTTTCGGATGTCGGCCAACCACAAAACGGGAGGAACGATCCATTTCTAATTTACCAAAAGCCTCCCTTCTCCCATGGCGTCTCGTAAACGGGCCACGCAAAATGAAACGAAAGGATTGAGGAATGAAATTAATTAATGTTTGCTGTCAGTCAGTCTAATGGCTTAAGCTAATTTCCAGGTTGTGACACACATGCACAAATGGTGGTGGAGGTAATGGCATCTAGAAGCGTTTGAACGCATGAGCGAAATTTAATTTTATAAGTATGTTGTAATCTATTCTCTACATCAAGCTTCGGCAGCGTAGTATCTACGCGGTTTGCTAGACGGGAAAAGTTAAACTCGGACCCAGAGCGGTAGTAAAGTGTGTGTGATGTGTATTTGGCGGAAGTGTCGATGTGATCGAAAAGAGTAAAATGGATGTAATATCAGTTCACCATATCCATGTTCGGAATAATAGTTTTCGTTGAGTGGTTTCAGGAATTTGCATAGTAGTTTGTCGTAGCAGCACAGAGAAACGAATTATGTTACGTTTCGTTGTAGTCGTTCCACTTGACCTATCTACTGGTTATAGAATTCATGAATATATTCTAGCATTTTTTTTGTATTCATTCTAGTAATTTTGCATCATAGTGTTACGTCGAAAAACATAACATCCATTCTGAATAAAACAAGATTTTTAGATTTTACTAGCATCATATCGTAGCTTATTTCAAGTAATGGTATAATTCCGTAGTGATGAATCTGATGTAGATATGTTTTATCGTGTTTTTCTTCAGTTTCTTTTTCTCATAATTTCCCCGTTCAAAATTGAGCTCTATTTTGCCGAAAATGGAAATATTTTTCACATTCACAGTTGGTTTTCCTCGCTACTCTTTAGAAAAATGAGATGAATAACATTTCTCATATTTTTCCCCTTTTATTTGTCCTCATCCAGAAGGGGAAGTGTTTGATACTCACTTTCACTAATGTGAGCTTTTTGTTCCACACCTTAAAATGCTAGTGATGCGTGAGTTTTCATTGTGAATCAAAGATGTTTTGTGACGTTACTTGATGAGTTTTGTACTCCCTTTATTTCATCTCACCTTTTCCATGATATGGAGGGGAAATCTCACAGTATGTGTAGGTTGTCTCACTGTCACGGAAAACTCACCAGTTGCACTGAATTCTGGTGGTTCAACGTGTGCTAAAGGACTCACAATGATGGTTCCAAACAAACATATAGACCTTACGCACACTTATGCTCGTGATTAAAAATAAACATAAAAAATCAATTCGCAGCATCCCGCGAGAGAGTTTATTTCTAAACTCACGCTTTGGCAGAGAGAAATGTTAAGATTCGGAAGAGAAAGGTTACTGGGCACTCAAAACATAGTAACTCACGTGCCGAACCTAAACAAAACAAGATACAACTTTCAAAACCGAGTCTGAGCTTTCATACAATACAGAGAACCGCCTATCTACAGGAACCATCGGTGGTTGCAATACAGTCAGTCACTCGCGGATACTACACGCGACAGGATTCGAGTGTTTCGTGTAGTTTTGTGTAATTCGTACACCTTCGTCTACCGAAGGATGTAGCTTTCATTGTGAACGTCAAGAGTAACGGCTAATGTTAACAAGCTGCCATGTTTGCGATGGTGTTTTCGCGTGTTGCGTTAACACACCCAACATAGCACTAGGTATGAAGTTTGGCAACAAATGTAAGTTGCTCCATAAAGATTGATTCTAAACAAGGTAATCGGAGCAAAGTGCAACGCAAATGGTAATGTGACAAATGTGCAATTGAGACGAGTGAATTATTGAAACCGGCACTAAAACAAAACGTATCTTCCAATAAAACCTGCAATGTGATGGCAACAATCCTAATATATTCACAGTTGAATCATGAAGCGTTTTATCATTAATATCGAAGGCATCATGTAAAATATCTAGCAATCATAAAAAAATCATGCAAAATAAACTTCGAATGGATTTGGATCAGACAAACAAGAGCGGACAACGTGTATAAAATTGTCCATTTGGGTTAGATCTCTCCCTCAAACGGTTTTACTTTCGGTCAGTTGTTTCTCATAAGTGTGTGAGTGCATAAGTGTAAGTGTTTGTGTTGTTGATAGTGCTTTAAATATATGTGCTGTAATGTGTGTGCTAGTAAGTAGTGCGTACCGGAGAGAATTTTCCATCGCTGGTTATAGTTTTGGAATGTGGAAGCCGAAACGATGGCACTTAGTGAGTTTGTTGGTGTAAAACCAAAAGAAGTATTAAAGAAGCGACTGCAACGATAGTGTTCGAATGTAAAAACACAGTAAAACATCCGCTTTTGTGAAGAATCTTAAATCATTCATTTCTTTCTATGAGCGGTACGGTGCAATATACTGTATCGGTGCATGTGATTTTCCCGAAGCTGTTGTATGTTTTCCGCATCCATTTTCCTTCTATTCCTTGATGGTTTTTCCTACGATTGAGGCACGATTTTTATGGTGTTCCATTGCCAGGCTAGTTGTCTTTTTTCAAAGGCTAGCTTGCGCAAGTGGTTCTTAAATACGCAGCGAACCATCAGTGTGCTACAGGAATGAGAAGCGGAATGAATAATACATCTGCCGGTTTACCAAACGGCCAAACCGATCGGTTTGTCCTCGATGTGTCCTTGTCACCGTCCTTCCTGCACACTATCCACAACGCAGGTCAGGGCAAGATTAAATGAAGACAAACCAATGTCAGCGAAAAACTGGACTACGGCCCGGCTTCCAAACTGGTGAAATGCAGCTGGCTACAGATGAAGTGGAGCGCAAAAGGACGAAACATCCGCGCTCGGTGCCATCCAACAGTGAATGTGTCCTTTGTGTCGGCGCTGATAGCTTTGCTTTGTCTTTTTCGTTTTTTTCTGTATGGTCTGGCTTTTGCTTCTGACACTGCCGGTAGAATGCAGAAGCAGGAGCTGATGGTTTGAAGTGGATTTCAATTAACCCGGCTTACGGTTGAGTGATAGGTTTTCCTCGCAACTGAAGGTTCTCAAAAATTCCGCTGTCAAATGGCTTTTTTCGTTGCAAATGGTGAGTATTGAAAGTAAAGAAAAGAATTTCAAACCCTAATCTCATTCTTTACCATGGCTGTCATTTTCCTATTTGGTTGAATTGTACGATGACAATTTTGTTAATTTTTAAATTTTTTAATTATCTTCATTTCATTTGTGTTTTGTGTTTCATAGTACTAAATTAAGCAATTTTAATGGGTTTAAAGAAATGAGTTCCCTATAAAGAGAAACTTTTTTTAGAAAACTTTCTGGATTGAAAGTATGCAAACGTAATGACCTATAAGGTCAAGAATGCTAGTTCATGCTTACTTATATTTACTACGTTTACCGTTAAGTAACTCCTAGGTGGTTTCCTTCGTGTTTGTTTGATAATTAAATCGGAACGTAACTCCAAGTGTGAATTGATAATACAACTTATATGTTAGTATTTTAGAATCAATAATTTCGAATATGAATGTTTCCAAGGTGCATGTTCAAATGTGTCGTAAATAGAAAAAAGGCATTTGTACAACAAATAAAGTTGAAAAATAAATTGAAGAAGCAGAAATACCCAGAAAAACATAATAAACAGATTGAACTATTTCCGTTGTGCTCCGCAGACAGATTAAATGCTGAATCACTAAAGTTATTGTAGCTTTGTTTGATGTTTATTTCTTTTTAAATCCGTCGTCGCGTTTTATCCACCATAGCGAAGAGTAGTATTGCTAACGTCGCATCAGCCAATTCTGGAACCATACTGCTAATACTCTGTTTCCTCTATAACTCCGAAATCAAAAGGCAGAACAACATTTGCTTCGGTCAAGATTTACGGTCACTAAAACCAGGCCTACCGGCGGCTTTATGTTCGATCCGCTTGACCCTCAAGGCTGCTCCGGTGCGGTAAGCCGGTATCGTTTACGTTTGGGTCAGATCAATGACAGGGGCTATATTATTCTGTCATTTTATTTTTTTCCCAGTCGACCACCAGCGCAGGATGGCATACGGTTTTTTGCAAATAATTTTCCTCGAAGGAGATCAACGCAAAGCCATCGGTAACTGTATGCGATGGTGCGTGCTTCCATTAATCAACGATCAACTAGCGTCTTTGATCACCTGAACATATTACTTATGGGATTTTAAAGCCAGATGTTTCTCACACATCAGCACATCTGTGTCGCATTCGAGCAATAGCAGATGTAATCTTTCCGGTGAAGAATTGTGGATTTAGGCCGTTATTTAAGCTTTATGTTACGTTTTAATAAATACATTTCAACACCAACATGAAGTATTGCCTTTGTGTACTGTTGTATTGTTTATGGGCACAATTAAGGATAGTATTCGTTTGGATGGTTTGTACTTTAACAGTAATTGATTCTTTTCTTTGGTTTCGTCCGAATTACACACTTATCTCTGTTATGGACCACCCTATGTCGCATCTGTGGATCCGACACGGTAACTCACCGCTGACAGGTAACGGCCAGCGGTCGATGGTGTAAGTGCGATCCACCGGTGCCAGCGAGAGGTCAGCGTACGGGCGCGCGCGGCCAGACACTTCGGTTCGGACAAGCGACCGCGATGAACGTTTGAGAGGCGGGAGTGTGCATGTTGTAAGGTGTCGAATTTCGGTATAGAATATATTACTTTATAATACGTGTGTTGTAAACGGTTCACGTGTAATTCATTTTCGTGCATGTATAGTGTCCTCCTATTTGGCGCGAAAGAAAACATAAAAGTGGCGACGAGGAAAACGAAATTTAAAATAGGAACTATAAGTGTTGAAAAAAAGAAAGTTTTTTTCGCGTGTGAAGTGCTTCCTATTTAAATCCTAGACAATTCCGTCAAAGATACCGCAAAATAAATGTATAGTCCCGGCGAAAATCCAGAGACAGACGAACAGCGTCGGTTGTCGCAAAATGGTGCAAGCATTTTGAACGCGGCTTTCTCACAACGCGTACCTCCACCATCGCAAAATGCATCGACCCAGCAACAGCCGTCGCAGCATCAAGGCGTAGCGTCACTCCAGTCAGGACCGGTAACGCAGAGTCCTGAATTCGGGTTACTGTACCAAATGCTGCAAGTAATGCAGCAGCAAATGCAACAGCAGCAGCAACAAGCAGCTCAACAGCAGCAGATGATGGCTCAGTTGATGCAGCAGCAGCACCACACGACACCCCAGCCCCCCGCCCAGCAACAGTCACTAGCGCCACGGGATCCCGAGCTGATCATGGACGCCCTATCGGGAAGCATAAGCGAGTTTCGGTACGACGCAGAATCCGGTGCCACATTTCAAGCGTGGTACTCGCGCTTCGAGGATCTGTTCGTACAAGACGCTTCCCGGCTCGATGATTCAGCGAAAATCCGCCTGCTCACTCGCAAATTGGGTACAGCGGAACACGCGCGGTACGCAAACTTCATTCTTCCCTGCCTGCCCCGCGACCTCACGTTCGACGAGACGGTAAGCAAACTAAAGAAGCTATTCGGAACCGTAGAATCGCTTAGTAGTAAGCGATACAAGTGCCTCCAAACAGCGAAAGAGCGAAACGAAGATCTGCTTCCGTTCGCTTGTAGAGTAAATCGTGCCTGCAACGATTTTCAGTTCGCTAGTATGACGGAGGACCAGTTCAAATGCTTAATGTTTGTTTGCGGGTTAAGAGAGGAAGTGGATAACGACGTCCGAACAAGGCTCCTAGCACGAATTGAGGATCGGCCGGATCTCACGCTGGAGCAGCTATCCGCCGAAGGCCAACGGTTAACAGGCTTAAAGGTAGTAAGTACAATGTTCGCCACTGGGAAGGAAGAAAAAGTTCTTGCATTGCAGAGCGAGAATAAGCAGCGCAGCGCTCAGAAAAACGAGCGTACTAACCAGCGACATCCCGACCGAAGTTCACCGGCATCGAAGCCACCGAGACCGTGCTGGTTATGCAGCGATTCCCATTGGGTGAGAGAGTGTACGTACGGCTCTCACAAGTGCCAGGATTGTGGGAGATTTGGCCATCGCGAGGGTCATTGCAGCTCGTCAGGCCGAAAAAAGAAGTTCATCCGATCTCACAAGCGCACTTCGACAGCGACACGTGTAGTGGTAGTGAATGTTCGTAACATTCATAAGCGCAAATTTGTAAACATTCAAATAGGTAACAAATCAGCTAGTTTGCAACTCGATACGGGATCGGACATCACAATAGTCGGAAGGAAAACGTGGAAGCAGCTAGGCATGCCGCCTCTAACGACAGCAAAAGTGCATGCGAAGACAGCATCCGGTACACGCCTTCAGCTGGATGGCGAGTTTGAGGCGAAAGTCACGATCAACGGTGTGACAAAATCCGCAACGATTCGAGTTGTTCCCTCTAATCTACAGCTTCTGGGGGCCGATTTTGTCGACATTTTTTCGCTAGGAACTTTGCCAATGGACCAGTTTTGCAATCGAGTCGAGTGTGAATCTGCGAAATGGTAGAGCAGATTTCCGACTGTTTTCAACGGCACCGGATTATGCACCAAGGCGAGTATCAAGCTGCAAGTAAAAGAAAACGTACGTCCGACCTTTTGTCCCAAGCGCCCAGTAGCTTATGCCATGCAAACAACAGTTGAAAAAGAGCTTGATCGGTTAGAGGCACTTAACGTCATCACGCCAGTCGATTATTCCGATTGGGCAGCGCCCATTGTCGTCGTAAGAAAAGGGAACGGTAGTATTAGGATTTGCGGAGACTACTCGACAGGATTGAATTCGGCTCTCCAGTCTTACGAATACCCTTTACCGCTCCCAGATGATATATTCGCAAAGCTGGCTCAATGTAAATTTTTTAGCAAAATCGACCTTTCGGACGCGTTTTTACAGGTCGAAATTGATGCTAAATACCGTCCCCTCTTAACCATCAACACACATCGTGGACTGTACCACTACAATCGCCTACCACCGGGTATCAAAATAGCACCGGCCGCGTTTCAGCAACTAATCGACACAATGCTCGCAGGGTTACGAGGAACATCCGGCTACATGGATGACGTAATCGTTGGTGGTAAAACGGAAAGCGAGCACGACGAAAACCTTCTTAACCTTTTCCACAGAATACGCGATTACGGATTTACAATCCGTGCGGAAAAGTGTGCATTCAAAACGCACCAAATCGAATATTTAGGTTTCATCGTCGATTGTCGTGGACTCAGGCCAAACCCTGCAAAGATCGAAGCGATCCTAAAACTACCAGCGCCAACTAACGTAAGCGAAGTCCGGTCTTTCTTAGGCGCAGTAAATTACTATGGTAGATTCGTTCCGAAAATGCGCGACCTTAGATACCCTCTCGATGTTCTTTTAAAGAACGAAACCAGTTTTATCTGGACTCGCGAATGCGAACGCGCTTTCAAGCATTTCAAGGAGATACTATCATCGGATCTGCTCCTAACACATTACGATCCAAACGCCGAAATCGTAGTATCTGCAGATGCATCAGCGGTGGGACTTGGCGCCACGATCAGCCACAAATTCGCAGATGGCTCGTTAAAGGTTGTTCAGCACGCATCGAGGGCACTCACGAAAGCGGAAAACAACTACAGCCAAATCGATCGCGAAGGCCTTGCCATCATTTTTGCGGTGAAGAAGTTTCACAAAATGCTGTACGGTCGGCATTTTCGTCTGCAGACAGATCATCGTCCGTTGCTACGGATATTCGGATCCAAAAAAGGCATACCGGTCTACACAGCTAACAGACTGCAACGTTTTGCGCTGTCCTTGCAGCTGTACGACTTCAGCATCGAATATGTTCCCTCGACAAAGTTTGGAAACGCGGATCTACTGTCGAGGTTGATAAGCGAGCATGCGAAGCCGGATCCGGAATACATCGTAGCCAGCACTGAACTCGAAAAGGACGTAAGTTACATTGCCATACAGTCAATAAATGCATTCCCTCTTAATTTTAGAGACGTTGCGAACGCTACTAGGGCTGATACGGTACTGCGACGAGTTCACCGCTACATCCTGCAAGGTTGGCCTCAAGACACAACGTACGGCCAAGATTTGGCACGCTTTTTCAATCGAAGCGAAGCGCTATCCACAGTACGTGGATGCATTTTGTTCGGGGAGAGAGTGGTTATTCCCGCAAAATTGCGCCAAAGGTGTCTTAAGCAACTGCACGAGGGGCACCCAGGAATGCAGCGGATGAAAGCACTAGCCCGAAGCTACGTGTACTGGCCAGGGATGGACGAGGACATCGCACAATGCGTCAGAACGTGCAGTGCTTGTGCGGTTGCCGCCAAAACGCCACCGCACACTAAACCAGTATCCTGGCCAACTACGAAACAGCCATGGGAGCGAATACACGTCGACTACGCAGGACCGATTGAGGGCGAATATTTTTTAGTAGTAGTGGACGCCTACACCAAATGGCCAGAAGTCATTAAGACGAGTAGCACATCTTCATCGGCAACAATCGCCATATTACGAAACCTATTCGCGAGGTTCGGGTCTCCGGTAACGCTCGTAAGTGACAACGGACCGCAATTTGTTAGTACCACATTCGCGGAGTATTGTGCTAGCAGCGGTATTCAACACGTCACCAGTCCACCATTTCATCCTCAATCCAACGGGCAAGCCGAACGTTTCGTCGACACTTTCAAGCGTTCAGTAAAGAAGATTGAAGAAGGAGGAGCATCCCGTTCAGAAGCGCTTGAAATATTCCTGCAAACTTACCGAGCAACCCCCAACCCAGCGTTGGAAAAGCATCGGTCGCCAGCGGAGGCTATGTTCGGAAGAAAGATCCGGACAGCAATGGAGCTGTTAAAACCACCTTTGACACCGGAAGCAGAACCAGTAAGACGAGATCGTAGTTTCCAGGGAGGTGATCTTGTCTACGCAAAGTGGTATACGCGGAACTCATGGAAATGGGTTCCTGCAAAAGTCCTACGTGCAATTGGTAACGTGGTATACGAGATCGAGACCGAGGATCGTCGTTTACATCGCCGCCACCTGAACCAATTGAGGGAGCGAAATACTAGCGCCACTCGCCAGTCTTCCACACTAGCGCCTCGCCACCAGCTACCCATAGACTTTCTCATTGAAAGTGCTCCCGACGACGAACAGCTAGTGCCTGCTGGAGGCACTGAAGAAATACCTTTACCGAGTGGACCATCTCCCAGACCGATACCCCTCATTCCGAGAAGGCGACAACAACCAGTAGGATCACCGCGCCGGTCTTCTAGGACTAGAAGACTTCCGCGTAGGCTCGAGGGGTATAACCTGCAAATTAAAAGGGGGAGATGTTATGGACCACCCTATGTCGCATCTGTGGATCCGACACGGTAACTCACCGCTGACAGGTAACGGCCAGCGGTCGATGGTGTAAGTGCGATCCACCGGTGCCAGCGAGAGGTCAGCGTACGGGCGCGCGCGGCCAGACACTTCGGTTCGGACAAGCGACCGCGATGAACGTTTGAGAGGCGGGAGTGTGCATGTTGTAAGGTGTCGAATTTCGGTATAGAATATATTACTTTATAATACGTGTGTTGTAAACGGTTCACGTGTAATTCATTTTCGTGCATGTATAGTGTCCTCCTATTTGGCGCGAAAGAAAACATAAAAATCTCAATTGTGTTTTATAATTTGAAATTACTTTTTTATGAATGATTGCTGAGGATTTGTTTGCATATGATTATTTCGAAATGATTACGATGCTGGTTAAAGTAAGAAGATAAACTGAATTGCCGAGTTTATGCAAACTTTCGCATGCTGTTTTGGTTGAAAACCACGAAAAACGATTAGTTTTTTTATTGCATCTACATTTGTAGAATATTCGTTTTCCATAATCAAGTTCAGCATTTTCTTTCTCTCGGTTACGAAATCCGTTACAAATAATACAAATTGCGGGAAGCTTGTGCTGGACTTTCTCCCCTGCTCTCTAATCGATGCTGATCGGATACATATTTGATGCTATATCCTGCTATGATGTTACCCTCTATACTATGATGTATCTTCCTTGCCAGCACCAACGAACCTAGTTTCGTGAAAATAGAAACGCAAAGAAAAAAAACACGTATATCCTCCATTACAAATCAATCGTAGCTTTGTTTCGTATCCGGTACAGCAAAGGAGATAGTCCACCACCTGGGGTGGATGTACCAGCGGTGGGGTTAAACGATTGATTGAATCGAAATTGGTCGACCGATACATGTGGTAGTTTTGCTTGAAGCAAATGCCCGGGAACATCCAGTACTGGTCAGCGGGAAGATCAGAAACCACAAAGATAGGTTGGCAAATAAAACAAATAAAGAGTGGCAGTTCCGAATTCGGAATTCGCATCGGAGAAGACGAAAATGTAGAAACCGAAGTGATTGTGGCAGATGATTGATTAAGCTAAATCTTTTCGCGATTTACCTTATGATTTTATGGATTTCATGAGCTAGAAAATGTGGGCCATTAAGTAACAGACAAACGGAAAATGATGTTCTCAAACGATTCAGCCCGCACTGGCTACTAGTGCGCAATATCAAGTTCGTAAAATGTTTCCATTTAGAGCGATGGGGTGAATGTTGTCAATTTTTTTTAATCTTCAAGGAAAATTTGTTTAGCAATTCTACTTTACCAAAATGATAGCTATATTTGGAAAGGGATTGAGGAAGAAATAATACAAATGACAATAAAAATTACAAAACACGGTTGACAAATCAGGACGAGCAGTGAGTTGTACTATATGGAATGCAGAAAAGTCGAAATAAATCATCATTCCCTTCAGCGACAACATACACAGAAACGTATATTCTTTTGCCATGTTGTTGTCCACCCTGGATTTAGTTTGTTTTGTCCTTGGTTCAATCGTTTTCACAGTTTGAGACAAGATAGAGTTTTCACATGGTTTTTTTCCCCTTTTCTACGACGAATGATTCCTTCTGACAAGGACGCAACGCAAATGATGCGATTGAGTTGGAACAGCCCGGGCGGATGCTGGGTGGGATGGATGTGCTGAAGGCATTGGGCACGGTTCGAGATTCATACGGCAAATAATTGATTCTTGGCACGTAGCTACGGCTACGGATTATTGTCATTCGTTATCCTGTTCTGCATGGTCCTCGTGAACAAAGCTATATAGAGTATGGTGGATGAGTGTGAGGTGGATCGGAGAGTCCGTGCGGGTGCGCTTTTTCGCAGCACTACTAACCATTGCTGAACCGGAGGTGGAAACTTTCCAAAACCTCCCGTAGTGAACGTGTGCTCCTGGTGGAGCGCCGAGTGCAAGAGATCCTGTTGCTAGTTCCGTGGCGATATACTTGTACTTTTTGTTGTTGTTTTCCTTATCTTATTTTGTCTTTGTATTGGAAACGATCCCGCTAGTTTCATCTAGAGAAAGAAGAATCGTTAGTTTGTCCGCGGATTTTTGCTTCCCTCGTTCGCTCTTCATATTGAAGCTGTTATTTTGTAGGTGATTCGCGCGGACTCAATGCGGAGACGCGAAAGGAACGCGGCTAGCCTAACGAATCCCGCTTGGCAAGGGTGTTGCTTTGGGCGCTGTAGTCAGACTGCAGCATCATTTATTCGCGTCAGGATAATGAGAAGGAACAGCGATTCGACATTCATTACATGCGGCGTTCAGCTCGTTTCATTTCTTTTTTTATGCTATATTCATTCTTTTTTGGTTTGAGTTCTTTGTGCTGATGGTCAAAGCAAAAGGGGTAGCAAGACAAACGGGGTGTGATGGACAGTGGAGCACGAGGAAATGTGATATTAATGGTACATAACGGTAGTTTGTGCTTTCTGGTCCAACCACAAGCCCGCAGAAAAGGCTATCGAGCTGGAAGTAGTTAGATTTTTTTATTCTTTCACATCTTCCACCATCAGCTGGTTCAGCTTGGATAGCTATAGTACGTGTTATCATTTGTCATACGGGTTCATGGCAGCAGCTGAGATTTATTAGTGAACGAAATTGTCTTGCCGTGCAGACAGTGATTCGGTGGTTGATCTTTTCGAAAACAAACATATATCTTTACGACGAGGAAAACAATGTTAATCTAGATAGTCGTGAAACTAGAGTACATAAAGCAGAGAGAAGAACTAGAGTTTTGAAATCGGATATGATACGAATATTACGTTGCTCACAATTTGTTGATTATAATTTTCTACGATCGGTGCGAAACTAACTACATATTTTTAATTTTATAAATCCGTAATAGCTGAAGATTGAGATAACAGTAATTTCATGTCTAATAAACGACATTTGCGATAAACCATGATCAAAGGGAGCAATCACATACGAAATCGGTTTCTAATGCTGTTGGTAAATGTGTGTAGAGATGCTTCCATAAATAAAACAAAATGTTGGGAGCGTTTCTGATTCAAAACTTAGGACGAACTGGACCAAATTGGCATAAATTAGTATGAGTTGTTGAAATCGGTGAAAACCACCACTGCTAAATTCCGTTTAAATGACATTAATGTTAATGAGTTTAATGAGATTAAATCAAACTAGGGCGTGATGAAGTAATTTGCATTAAGACGATACATATCCTTTTAATGACAAATCGGTAAAAACGTGTATAAAACCGGAAAGATTTAAGATTCAGATTTTGATATTCACTCAGATTCACAATAAAAAATCATTTTTTTCTATTCGTTATGACATGATCTAACTGACCAGTTGTTCCAGTAATATGAGAAGATCGAAAATTTGATTAATTGCGGATAGAAGATTTCACAAAATCCTCCCATCGTGATTTTGCGAAAAAATTATAGTAGCTAAGAGCCTTTAAAAGCGATGCGACATTCGAAGTGACCTAAGATTTTAAATAAATTTACTATAAATCTATTACTTATTTAATAATTATACTTGAACACGTTTAAATTTTGCTTTACAAAAAGTTTATTTGAGTGAATTTATACAAACTCTAATGATAGAAAAATTACCCGCATGTTACATTCCCACGATAAAACTTCCACGGTATTAATCGACATCGGTACCCGTCCTTATAAGAGAGCTCACTCAATCGTGCTATCGTTGCACGAATAAAAAGAAATCCCGGGTACAGAGTTTTATCTTGAAATTCTCACCAGTGCTTGCGGATACACCACATAGCAATGGGCCGCCTATTAAGAGGCTAATAATTGGTCACAAACCTGTGGCCCCACTCAACCTTTCCTTTGGCCGTGCTCGTTGCCAGCGTTCAGTAAATTGGGCACGTAGGACGTTAGGGATCGTCGTGCTCATATCGGGTCGCGTTTATGCGACCGCAAACGACAGCTGGGATCCAGATACTCTGCAACCAGCTGCAACTGAGCTGAGATAAATGACGGGAAGAAGAAAAAAAAGGGATAGAGCAAACACAAACAGCCACAGTCGCACATACACACACGCACATATAGCTCTGTGTATATACAATTCCATAAAGTGCAGGGGTTCTGCAATATGAGTCACACGTGACACAATTCACAAGGCCATGCTGTTTTACAGTAGGATAATGTTGCAATCGCATAAGAAACGCTTCTGTACCGTTTGTTCCCGACACGTCCCGCTACACGTAACGCATAATGTCGGTTGGATCGTTTTCTCATTACCCGGACCAAAGCCCCGGGAACCCGGGAACCGTGAACTTCCGGTGAATTGGACCCGTACCGAGCAACCCTGGCCCGTCTGCTGCTTCGACCGACCGGAAGGAACAGTTTCTTGTTTGCTGAAACAGCAAACGGAAGCTGCTAACAGAAGATCTTCATACAAGTCATGGCGAGTGTCGGGCTTTGTTGCCGGTTCGATGTTGGGCGATGTTCACAGTCGACGGCGTCTTCGTCAACGGGAGCTAACAACGTAATCCCTTCACAAAGAGCGTTCACTTGCTTGTCAGACAAGACTGGGTAGCGTTCGCCGGTGGCATCATCATCATCATCATCACCAACAACAAGCTGCAGCCAGTTTGATAGTGACTAAGGGTACCTCGCTTTCTGATCCTGTTATTGCAGGAAGCACAACCAAGTACGGGAACTGTACGCCAACACAACGCTCACTTCTGCGATCCGTCAAAAGCGAAGCTACGACTGAAACGTTTCAATGGCGAGAGAAAATCCCGATATAAAACAAGCCCAGCCAGCCGGTTGCTAAACTATACGAGCGACATCCAGACCCCAGTACAGGACGGAGCCGTGGGTCGGAAGCAAATATTTTAACCTCATGAGCAAACTTTGATATGATTTATGCATCCGTTTGCATACTGTGGGACTTGTGCCCGGGCCGTGTTTAAATGAAACGATGGGTACACTTTCAATCAAACCGACCTGTACCAGCAGGTTCGTCTACTGATTGCAAACGTGGGAAACTGTTGCCAAAAAATCAGGGGCACGGGACGTACGTGAGAGATTGGCAAAAGAGCTACTTGATTGGGTAAAAGAATGTGGCAGAGTTCGGCAAGGTGCCGCACGTGAGTAGGTTCCCATTCGTCTCGGAATCGAGACCGGAAGGCAATGCTTCGTTTGGATAATTTATGGAATGCCAACTATTTCCCCTGCACCATTCCGATTCCGGAGAGATCTGTTTGAATAGCGCCTAATCTATTCCAATTTAACCCCACGCTGCAGGTGAGGAGACCGTAAAAAGGGGCAAAAAAGCCAACGGTAGCATAGCTTCTTTGCGGTGTGCAAGCGTTCAAAGGGTGGAGAAAGTTTTCGACTCAATCATAGAAACATTGGGCGTGTCGTGAGCGGCAGGATGTTATTTTTGAGGTGCCGGGGCTGATTAAACCTGTCTCTTGTGGATTTGCTCGTTTGGTAGGATGCAATTGCTTGGCACGATGGTTTGCAGTTTAGGAAACGGAAAGCCTCAAAAAGCATCACTGCCTGGCAATCATTTGGAAGAACAAATTGGTTTTATCGATCAGTGGAGGTTCGAATGGGATCGGATAATTGTTTATTTGTATACTCAGGAGGAATAACTAGACACACGGTTTAAACAACGATATTTGCAGGCTGCTGCGTAAGATATAGTTTAAAGTGTAGCATCAACTTCTAACCATTTCTTCTGTATTGTCGTTACGTAAAATTTTTAAATTTTTAAGCGTTAAAGAAAAGTATCGTAGAATTGTGTACTTTTTTTAACAACTCTGTACTTTTACTTCCATGAAAGCAACCATGAAAACTTGAAGGAACTTTTGCTTAGGCCTGCATTGGAATTGTTAAAACCTGATTTGATGTTTGAAATAGCGTTTAAAATAGTGTTAAAAGTCAAACTAAACTGTGATACTTTTTATAAAAAAACCTTATCTCGATAAAGCATCAAGTTTTTATACGGTAACAAAAACTGTGGTGTATTTGCAGACAGCTTTTGGTAAGTTTACCTTGTTGTTTAAGTTGGAAATTTTGTACCCTAACGTCATCATTCCAACATGATGCGAAACTGATGGTATAATCAGCATTTAAGTTCATGTCAGTCCGTCATGTGCAGATTCGTCTTACTTGTATACATCATAAGAGTAAATTAAGCAGGAGCATTGGATCATAGAAGCGTAACAGGAACTGTGTCTTGATAAGATTGCATGCTTGAGGACACTCTCCTACACACAGGATTCCTGGCACAAGTGTTAGCTAGCTTTTCTTTGCCAATGCTTTCTCAACAAATCACCGTTAGTGAAAAGATTTTTGCGATAGGCACTTTGCTACAGGTTATTACAATATTTTCGTTTCCACGTGTTGATGAAGGCGAGAAGTAACTTTTTTCACACCATGCCAATGCAAGCTTTTTTTTCAAAGCTTTCGTAAGCATCAATCGACACCAGGCATCTCCATTATCCACCAGGCGGCTCCATCGGGTTTCGCTATCGAAGTTTGGTCCAATATTCAATTCGCCGAAATTGACAATAGGTTTGACGTTTTTTGTCCCAAATATATACTTTCATAAAGCTTCCCATAACGTGTGTTCTTTGGCAACGCTCTGATGCCCCTGTTGCAATGGAAATGTTTTGCTACTCGAGGTGTGCTTTATGCTAACTCACATATCACCCAGTAAGGTAGCGTAATCGTAGCTTGGAACCATATGCATCGTTCGAGAAATGATTTCTTTTTCTGAGCTCAACAAGGAAAGCATCTTGATTTCGTTTTTACACTTTTTTTGGAGCAAACAGTATCACAAAAATATCAACATCCATGTCGGTTTGCGTGATTCACTCGATTTCGCATGCTTGAATATTTGTGCTTGATGCGCCTAACGTGGAGTGTGTGTACAAAACGATATTTCGCAAAAGGAGGCGAATGGTGCAGAACACGAAAAGGATTCCCAGTGCATCAAGGATTCAGTGTCGTGGCAGGCACATCGGATATTGCTAGGAGTTTGTGCGAAAAGATAACAGACCCGGTGCCTTTCCGGTGCGGCAATTTTTCGTTCATTTTTCTTCGCAATCAAGCTCGGGGTTTATTCTAAGCTGCCTAGATAAAGATGGCCGGATCGTTTTCTTTGTGAAGTTTCCGTTCGCCATGAAGTTTCGGGGCATAAAGTTCGTTGGTTGGTTTCTTCGCACCGATACAATGCCATCGCTGGTCCGGGGTGTTGGTACTTTTCTTTCTTTTCCTTCGTTGGACCGTGACCAGAAGTTTTCGTTTTTCGTAAAGAAGAACATTTCAACCTCAAACCAGCAGGAACGCTTGGAACGCTTTCTTTGTTAGTTCGTTTCTTTTTGCTGCCACACAGCTTCGACAATGTTGGATGGATTTTCTGCACCATATTTTTCACTGTCAGCGGGGGACTACGATTGAGGTCGACTGGGAAGCGTGGTACGCCTGTGCACTTATGATGGGGTGTATTTTGTGCAACGTAATGCCATTCGAAAATCATTGAAGAGTGGTTACCAGCGTCTACCCCCACGCCCTGCAGTATCTATAGCGCGATGGAGAGTACTGTACCACTGTTTTCAAGGCAATGTGGTGTTCTTTAAAGCTCTAGCTCTTGCTTTTACACGTAGTCTTGCTCACTTTTTGCATAGCTACAGCATCCAAAGGCTGTTAGTCATTTTAGGCCAAGAAGATGAAAAACGAATGGTTACTATCGAGTCAAGTTGCTCTCTAGCTCGGTCAGGCATCAGCGTCGATGAAAAGATAATCAGCAAATGTTTTACAATCATGGCATGCTTCCATGCTTACAGAGCATGATTCGCTGATTGCCTGCACCGTGCTGACTCGTATTGTTCAGCGCTGATCGATACTGATGGACGATTTTTGTTGCCTTGAATCAAGGATATCAATTGATGGAATATGTACGGAAGGATAGAAAATAAAACGTTACCGATTGAATATGTTTGCCACTGGTAAGGAGTTGATTGATTATATGTTAAAGAATAGTAAACAATAACCCAAAATATACATGTAATATTATGATTATTAGTCCTAGAAGATCGGTGAACTGGGGAAAATATTACATCATTCACGCTTTTCTTACTAATTTTACAGTCAATGTAATTACCGAACGCAGGACTGTCTATCCGGCTTCGGGTAAATAAAGTCAAAGAACGCCAGAAATGACAAACCTCTTGACCTTGTTGTTGTGCCGATAAAGGAAGAAAATGCTAGCAATTCACACAACCTAATTTGTGGTTTTTGTTTTGAAACTTTGAAGCTTTTATTTCTGTTTTCGATTCAATTACACTTATAAATTTAAGTGTTTTGTGTTCGCCTGTAGCATTTCTATATTATATTCATTTATTGTAATAGGTCTTTGCTGGAAAAATTAAATAACAGATATCAATTATTGGATACATTGTAAAAATTAAATTAATTTAAATTTAAATTTGTATCAGATACGACATACGATTGTTGCATCGGTACCTCGAGATACGAGTTTAATTATTTCCATAACCATGCTCATATGGTAGTTCCTCGTACCACAAAGCAGGTTTTCCATTAAAATAGATTAAAAAATATATAATAGATTGCCATAAATCCGTTCTAACTCCCAAAACACGTGAAAAATCGACGACGTTGTACGACGAGTTACAATTTTTTCTGGATAATTTTTGTTTACGAACTCTACATCTCTCTTCTATTCTACTCTTCTCCTACATTTCCAAGATCTACTTCTTATTTCTTGTAGAGAACTCGCGTCCATCTCCGGACCCTCTTCAAAACTGGTTTGATGCAGCTGTGAACGTAGATTTTGTTATTCTTCGGAAGTCAGTTTCTACGACGATTAGTCGAGTAGTTCGATCACATTTCTCTCATACACTTCCCGACCAGAAGAATTTCCTGGAGAAACCTTTTTTATAACTGAAATTTCGGATTTCAATGCTTATAGGCATTTTCAATTACAATCTCGAGTCATAATTTCTTCCATAAGGTGGTTAAGATCCTTGTTGTTAAGATCAAGGTTTAATTAAAATCCTCTAACAATTAGCCAGTTCTGAACAAACATTCTTACGCTTATAACGGCGTTAAAAAGGTCCTTCGAGAACTTTCGAAGGAAGCGATTCATGTTTTCCGTCACCTCAAGACATACAAACAATCATCCTTGCCGAGCTATAGTCTGAGGCAGAAAAACGGTAAGCACATAAAAAATACCATTTCAATGTAGCACTCTATCTGTGTATCGTATCTCAAATCGTACTCGCGGTGCTTAAATATACAGCGCGGCGGTTCATGTTACTATACACTCTTATATCGAGGAATAACTGTATATTGTTATATGTTAATAACGTTTCAAAGGACTGTTCGATTTTATTTCGATATTTATACGGATGTATGATTTTAATCTTTGCCCAATTACATCAGTTTGTAGAATACAAATTCATTTATTTTTGATGCACAATTTTAACTCACATATTGGTTAAATAGTTGCTCACTTTGTTTATTGCTTGAAAGGTTTACAACTAAATACATTCAGTCCATTGAAATAACCTATATTTGCTATTCATAGTGGGACAATAGAATTCAAAACAATACTTAACACTTAAGTCTTATTGAACAACTTTTAACTAGCGAGCTTCAACGCTACTAAATAGACATAGTTATGTTTAAATTCTTTTTTCGTATCGCGGGTGTGTCAAAGCAGACAACATGGCCAAAGCACAACAACTTTCCAGACTTCGAATCATGTTTCACTTGAAATACTTTCTAGAATACATTCTTTGCCATATTTCGCAAAGCGTACACCGTTTAATGTGACACTTGAGCAAACATTCAATTAAAATCTTCCTTTCAAAACACACGCACACGCATACACGAAGTGAACAGTATGGTCACATGCCACCCACAGACTTGTCGCACTTAATTCTTCAGCCTTACGTTGTTCAGTACGGCACGCTGTCAAACATGATTTCGTTTTACGCGGGCGCAGCAAATTATTCTACCATGTTTTGATTGAGTTTGTTAAAGTGAAGTTTGTGACAGATTTTCCACCTCGAAGCAAAGCGTAGAACGACTCAGCTGCTTGGTGGAGTGGACCAGTAGAGGGATAAAACTTTTCACACATCCCAACCATGATGTGCGTTAGATTTCAGTTTGTTTGGGTAAGAAAAAACTTTTCAGCGGAGCTCAAATCTTTCTTATCCTCCGTACCGTCGTTCGCTCCGCAACCTGTTGGCGTTTATTTTTAAACTTCGCTGCTAAAGAAAAGCCATGCGGAAGATAAATGGCGGAACGTGAAACAAAATCACGCGGTCTGTTGCTTCAATTCGATTCGCTTGAACGTTTCATTGCCACGGTGAAGAAGACGCTAGGCAATCCTTTTAAGAAGAGGCTATACCAAGGCAAAGCCAAGAATCGGTTGCATACTAAGTACAATCTTTCTTCATCATACCATCTTCACGAGCTGACATCCTATCCGGTTCAGGGTTCCGGGCGGTTCGTTTGCATATGGGTACATTTTCTTGACTTTTATTTCCCGCCAGCAGTACTTCTCCGTATCGCCTCCCTATCATCATGCAAAACACGTCGGGCCTGTGGCAGGCTCGATGTCAGGCATTCATTAAATTGTTGCTGAATTGTGCCGCACAAGAGATTAGAATATATTTCCCATGCCAAGGGCTTGGGGACGGTTCGTGGTTCGTTTCGTGGAAAACGTTTTGACAAGCGATCACGCACACGCGTACAGGGCTTGGATGTCTATTAGCAGCACAGTGAAGGGTATGTTATTTTGAGCTCAAAAAAAAAAAAAGGTTTTTATGTTTAATAATCCCAATCGACTTTGGCTTACAGTCCCGTCACAAGTGAAAGCACTGTTATGTGCAAAAAGACGGACGAAGCAGGGATACATTTTAAAATGTCAATAATTTTTTGAATAATACGGGATGGGCTTATTATTTCCGCTCATCACTGTGCATCACTTCACCAGAGAATGATATCCCTGGTAGTATGGTGAAATCTGGTTCACTGTCACCAAAGGATCATACCAGCGTTTCATCTTCCCGCACCATGACCGTGGCAGGAGGTGATGTAGACCGGGAATGAATAATCAAAACGGGCAATTTTCTCGTGTAAGAAATCGTGTACAGCAAGTGATTTTTATATGTAAGGGAATCCGTCGCACCTCATCGCGGGAACTCGATGCTGTGTGGGTCTGGTGAAATATTTCGTCTAAGCCACGGTTAGTACTGATGTTGTAGGTATGTGAAGAAGTTTTTATGGGACTCGGGCCTCAGCGGACGAAAATTTCTCAATTTCAAACATGAATTATTCTCGGCCACTTATCATGAGGTGGTATGGTGTAATGTAGGATTCATCAAAGGCGCATGCATTCCGGCGAGTGGAATAAGCGGAGAATGAATGAAGCTTCTGTTAGATTGCGTAATATTAAAGGGCTCGACGGGAACAAGCACACAAGAAGTTAATTTCATAACTTTAATTTAAAGGCTCTTTCGGCGCAGCATTCGTTGACGTACTTGAAACAAATGCTTGCTATCGAACCATTGAATGTGTTTGCAAAACTGTTATAAAGCCGATTATTTGCAATGCGAATGAACGGATGCCAATCTTTCAATATTTTCTCAAGGAAAAACGGTATGTTGTTTATATTTTATAGTTATTTTGAAATTTCAAATTCTAATTTATTTTAACGAAAAATAAAATCCTTCCTTACATCATTATACATTCCAATCCAATTTCATTAAGATAGATAAATTTTATATTTCTTGAATAATATTAATTATTTATTTTATCTTGCGATATTTCCAGGAAGCTGAAGGTTGGATGTCGGAGGCACCAGCTTTTAAATGAGCGCAGAGCCCTGCAGAAACGGGTTTAAGTTTGGACAACAACAACAAAAAAAACAAATTCTGCCTACAGAATAATTTTTCACTCCACCACATGGGCCCAAAAGTGCACAAAGAATAATCAAAATATCTTTTTTAGTAGTATACATGAGATGAACGTTAGTGTGAGTCAAACAATGTGGCTTCTTGGTGGGTGGTTTTACATACATATACACTCATGCAAAAACCGCAACCATTTCACGGGTTTATTTTTTTTGTTCCTTTTATTTAAGATAAACGCAACTGACAAATAAGATAAACTAAACTGAAAAAAAATCATCTTGAATGGAATAGTCAGAGTGTCCAATAAAAACAACCTTATTCCAGATTTTATTCTTCCAAGAAGGTACAGGGGTTTAGATTTTCTTCACCTTGACTCAGCACAGGGTCGGTGATATACCAACAAGAAAAGGTAGCACTGGATTGTTAAAAATTTGTTCTAACATAAAGTGTTGCGGCAAGTGACGCAAAACGACGACTTTGCATAAAATGTTAAACAATGAATTTGCCTTTTTGATCAGCGCGTAGGCAATGATCTAAGAAGAGCATATAACATTGAATGAAAGTATTCGATCGATTCGATTGGAGGTAGTATAAGATTTTTTTACTATTCGTTTATGTAGCTTATGGTGAGTCTGAGGTGCTGTTGAAGTGTGGTTCGTTAATTATTTGCAAGAGGAAGAAAACACTTTTTTAACTCTCAGAACACTTTTTTTAACGTATGTCAGGATGGTTGACACGCCTGTCAGCAACTTATGTGTTTCTGTACCATCAGAATGCTTGACTTGCTATAGAGACTTGCTTGCTTGACCGACAGAAAAACGTAACGATTAAGATTGATTTATAAAAAAGACACCTTTTCCAATAGCACACTAGCTTCGAACGAAAATCCAGCAAAACCAACAACACCATAACACATCGCTGTACCAACGTTAGGCAGCATCGATGGTGCCCCGGTTCTTGCATTGGTTATACAATCAAGCCAACAGGCTAACAGGATATTTCCCTGGTTTTCCATTTGCCGGTGTTAAACCGGATCCGGTTAAGGTGGTTCTGGTTGCGTTCTCTCACCTTGCATATAATGGTTAGTGTCTGGCTTACCCTGCCTTCTGCTTCTAGGTTTCTGCTATTTGTGGTTAAATTTGTGAATTTCCAACTACCCAGGATGGGTTTTGCCTTGCTAGACCTGTGGATGTTATTTGTGTGTATATTTGCGCATGTTTTTTCGGCATCTAAAGTGAAACACTTCAAGCGTAAGCCATCGTCCCATCAACTCTCAAGGCACTTCAGATTGGGATGCAAAAGGTTATCCTTTAAAATCCCCTTCGCCAATACAATCCATATGCAACAGGACGGTAGTATACCTTTGGACGTCAGGGCTGCTTCTTTTTAACATTATTTTTTCTTTTAATCTCTCGGTTCTCGCCATCAAAACGATTTAACAACCTACCGCTTGGTGGTTGGTGGGATCATAAAAAAATGGTGCAAAAAAGTGTAGTGAAACAGATTTGCAGCCACTGAAGATCGTGTGTGCATCGGTACTTAGGGTCAGCCTGCTGGAACCTCCATACCTAGAAGCGTGTGCGTGTATGTGAGTGTGCAAATGTGAAACGAAGGCTACCCTCTGTACAAGCAAGCGGACGAAACACTAACCCGGAAACCGGCCAAAAAATCATTCTCGACCTCGTGTACGGAGAGGATCTACAAGAGAGAAGGGTCTCCCTTACTGCCGACCATGGGTACACTTCCGAGCGTAATGGATTTACGGCTTCCCATCCTGTGGTTGCTGCTGGCAGCAGGTACGTGACTTGATGGTTCACTTAAAATTCTTATGCGCTTCTTTTCATTCATTTCAACGTTTGTTTGTGTGCCGATCTGTACTTTCATATTGAGTGCAAGAGATTGTTTTCAGTACCGTAAAGCAGAACAGTTTTACTGAGTTGGAAACCATGAACCATTGGGAAATATTAGTAGTACCACATAGATACGCTTGTCTGCACAACGTCTGGAAAAATTTCATAATATTTGTTTAAAACATACTTGCTTAAGGTTTTATTTCATATAACATACAACATTTAATTTAATTCAATGTATTAGCTTTTCTGTTTGACATCATGGCATGTAAGGAGAGTTGAAAGTGATGCAAAGTAGAAATAAATAATGCAAAGTTAGTACAAAAGTATAATATAGTATTCTTTTCAAACGGAAAAAATCATCTTAGCTTTGCAGTATGAATTGCAAAATTAATTTCACACACAATAATTACCATAGATATTCCCACAGCTAGGGAAAGAAAATGTTAAACGTAAACTGTAAACTTAATACGTCCTTTGGTTGGTATATCCTTGGTTAGATCCCTATCAGCAAGTAATATGACTTTCACACGGAAAGCAATTATTAGCACATCACATTGACTGTACACAATGCGGTAGTTGAGCTCACAAAATAATTTCCATTGTTTTCTGAATCCTCATTCTACGTGCTTCAGGTATCTCAATTGCACCGAAAGATGAAAAATAAGATATGAGGAAAACGAATTAATGCAACACTGTTCCGCCTAACTAACGAGTCATCTGATGCACAGAACAATTGGAAAAGAAAGCGTATGACCACACAAAAGGGAACAAAGAATATCCCACGCTTTTCCGACACTTTCTACATTCACGTCCTACATTCGGACACTTGAAGTTGCAACATAGTGCAGAATGCTACCAACCTACCATTTTGCTGAGGAACGTTAAAAGCAAGAAGGTTTCAAGGTAGCACAGTTGTACGTGAGGTGTGAAAACATCGTTTCTTAATTTCTTCAAGATTATATCATCCCGCTGACCCTGTGTAAACGTTACACTTATCAGTCCAATCGCTTACTTTGTTTAAAGCTACAAGAAAGAACGCAATGCTTCGGTTTTGTGTTCTAAAATGAACGATTAATAGTTAGTAAAAAAAACTGTTTTCCCCATTTTTGACTGTAGTCCATCTTAGCCTTACTGTTGTATGATATATGATATATTTGATTGATTTTTATATGTATGATATTTTTACCTCGTGAGGTTACTTGTTTAATTAATTAAAATTAAATTATAAAAATTTAAAATAAGATATGTATCGCGTGTTATTACATTTCGAAGTATATTTTATACATTTCCTACTGTTATGAATAAATTATACATACCTCAATGCTACCCCTACGCACTGCTGTGCAAATAGTTTTCTGCTAGAAACATTAAATTAATGAATTTAATAACCGGAGACAACAGCACCGGGCAGCTTTTGTAAGAGTGTCGTTGTCATTTGCCCTTCGAATGTGGTTTTATTTTTCTGTTAAGAGAACTGACGTATACATGCCCTACTTCGCTTATCGCTGCACGGTGTATATAACGATCGTTAGTTTTAATTTGCTTGATATGATATGTAATTAACAATGTGTGCATTGCGGGTAGCTCATCTAGGGTCGGATGAAGATGCTTTCTTCGATGCGGTTTCGATGCAACCAAACGTGCCAAACGAGCTTTAATGTCTAAACAAGTCTCCCCGGTAGCATTCTGCCCCAGCAGACGCTTCCTTCAAGAACCTCACTTTATAAATGTGTAGGTGAGTGTACATATGTGTGTGTATTTATACCATTACGGATCATCTAATGCTGCAGGACAAACAAATAACAAAAACGTTAGCTTCACTGCTACCCATCAGCATCTAGGGCATGGCACTTTGAATGCATGGACACAAGGGAAACCAACACAACACTCCCCCGGGTTCTTTCTACGGTAAACCTTTGCAACAGAGCTCTTTTGTTCAGTGACGTGTAAACCACAGCCATCGTCACAAGAAGATGAAACTTGAATGAAGCACGAAAAAACCACCAAAAGGTACCAAATGCAGTAGCAAAATTAACGTGAGAGCAACCAACCACCTTCCGAGGTTTTCTGCATAAGGCAGTTCCAAACCGGTGTTTCGGTAGATGGTACCGTAAAACACATACACAAGAGACCGAACCATAATATCTCGAGTGATCGACTTAGGACGAGTGTGTATAATGAGTGTGTATCTAGCAAAACTGTGCAGCAAAATTGTCAGTAGCGGAAAAAGTGACCGAAGAAAAACGAGGAAAGGAAATAATTTTCAATAGAAAACGTTCTGCATCAAAGTGTCAGTTTACAAATGGTCAATGGTAATAAATGGTTATGTTTGCATATGTAGTTTCCTTTTGTTTGTGAAGGTTTTCAGATCTTTTTTTTTCTTATTGCAGAACTACATAACACTTTTTGTGTCTTAGCATAACGCATGGTACTATAGATTTATGTTTTTTTTGCCTCGACCTTTACCAAAGCAACGTGCAACAAAACTAAGTGAGTTTTTGGGAATAAGAAATGTACTAATTGTGACATTGAACTGCTGCGTCTGAACATTGACTGCTGACTGACATTGAACTGATGAATTTGAAAATAAAGTAATTTGTTGCAGTTGTACAGTTGGATAATTGAGAAAAGAATGTATAAGGTAGATTTTCCTGCTAAAATTGTCACACTTAATAAAAATGAGAAATAAAGATTGATGCTAGAATTGATGTGGAGATTGTCCAATTCGTTTCGAATGCCAGGAACAAGCTGGGTGTGATGGGTTTGGCTTCTGCTATCAAATTCACCAACAACTCAAAAACAAGAGAAAATGTTGATGTTATTGTGCCACCGTCAGGGATCTCTTTGATTGTGCTTCTAGGTACAATGTCCGATGCAAACGAACGAATCGTGATGCCTTTGGTCGTATGATCACTTAAATGGTGTGAGAACACGGGTACCGAAACACATTCTATAATTCGTGGCAGCCTTGTTTTAGGAAGTGGCCACCTGAAGAGCTATGTACAAGTTCTATCTTTATTTCTCTCTAACGCTACCATTCTTAGCAATCTGTTCGAGAATTTGTGCACCTGACAGTTGCTGATAGTATGCCAACGAAACCAAGAAAGGGCAATCGGGCGATTGGCGGAAAGACGTATTTTAGATTAAGCGACGAAGTAGAAAGTCTTGTGCAGCTGGCTTACTTTGTTGGAGTGTGGACTGTTTTAACTATCTTCTCGGAAGCACACGAAGCAATGGAGTTGTTTTAAGATGATTATAGGGTTTGTGGTTTTGCCAGTAACTGTAGCACCAAAGCCAAAACTAATCTATTTCACAGGGTGTGTTTACTAACATGCTTTGTTCGTTTGAACAGTTGCATATATATTGAAGTTGAAAATAGCTACCTTTTTTATTCTGGCGACATATTTAAACTATAACTATAACTATATTATATTTTAACTGTAACTATAAGCATCATAACATGTGTCGTTAATTATAATACATTATGAAGATGTCTAGATATAAATGTCTAGCAGACAATAAACCAAAGCAAATTAATATTACACATGATTTGAAGAGTAATTTATTTTTGACTTATTTTTAATAAGACTCCGATATTAGTTAAACACATTTTGAACAAATTACATTTGCGAAAGGACTGACTGTGTTGAAATAAAATTTCAACATGCGATTTCCTATAAGGATATTCATCTTAAATATGCTTAACTTTTCCTTGAGTTTCTAATATACGTATCATCGCAATGCTTAATAAAATAAAAATCATACACCATAAAGTTAAAAACATGCCAGAAATGACTTGCCTAGACTTTTTGAGGTGATGTGCCGCAGAGAAAATAGTTCGCTAGAATCGGGTTTTGGTGAAAAAAAAGAAGAAAGCATTGTTTGAATCAATATTAGCTTACAACACCAATTACCGATGCAAATGAAGATAAACGAGGATAGCAGCATTAATTAAACCACAAAGTGCCACTGCCGAATTGCATGATCACAAGCGCAATAAAAATACGTTCGATCTAAATGTTCAAGCTAACCCCTCTTTTGTTTCAACATTGTGGTTTGAAAGTCATTGTTATATAATAATTTGCATTTCCATGCGATACATGAGAGGGAAATGGCAGAAAGATAGTAGATACCTCTTAAGTGCGATACCATACTCGCCAAAGAAAGTCATTTTGCTCGCAGGTGTAGAAATCTAGGAACAACGCAATGAGGCCAAGATTGTCACACGATAATCGCCTCATCAGCACGTTCTTACTGATCATCTTTGGTCACTGATGCGCCCGATTTAACCATCGGGCACAATTGATGAGCTTCTTCCTTTGCACTTCTGATTTTCACTTTTTTTCAATGATGTTTACCGTTTACCGTTTACGTTGTTAGGTGAGTTTGCTTGTATCTTATTTCTGGTGTATGAGTCAAACACCTTCAGCCTGTTTCATTTTAATATAGTTTATACTGATGATAAAACCAATTCTTTTCATTACCATCGTAATTCCGTTTTCAATTATATGTTTTCAATTGGATACTTCCTGTTTCAAATTGGTTATGTACTATGTGCATGTTAAATTAAGTATACTAACCCGCATTCTTAACAGCCATCGGTGCTGGGAAATATAAAAGAATTTTTTTACGTTACAAACAAATAATGTTTTGCAGTATAAATCTAGATTATGCACTACTTTTTGCTAGAACAAATGCTATAAAAAAATATCTTAATAAAACATTCCTTTTACAGTTTAGATATAAAATGCCAATGCAATTGGTATTATACTTTTTGAGACATTTGATTTAATCTAATCTTTTTGACAGTTTACCGTTTATGATCAATTGTTTAGAAACAAACCATACAAATTGACCGTAAATATTTATATTTCGAGCGAATTTCATACTTCAAACCTAATTAGCTCATTATCGTTGGTATGGCGGCGGTATCTAATTTTAATCTGTAATTCCACAAGATAAGAACTGCTTCGTTAACAGACATTTCTGTTCAGCATCCACGATTCCTCTGACGCTTTGTAAAGCTCCAAAACACATCTTCGGCATTCGAACTAGATAATGACGACGGTTAGCAAATGTGAAAATCGATACTTGCTCTTAAAGCAACACAAAGTCATTTAGCAGCAGCATTCACTTTTGGAATGGCACTGATGGAAAGTATTCGAAACCGAGCTAATTTTCTCATGTTCTTGCACGACCGAATAGAGACGGAGACGGAGAGATTTCCACAACAGCAACCAGCGGCAGCATCAATGCTCGGATCATAAAAGAACCGTGCATCGAACAAATCAGCATACCGGAATAATAGCAGTCTAAAAGCAACAGCAGTCCAAGAAGAATAACTAAAACCATCACAGAAACGCTCCGAAATGCAGACAGAATCCCCGGTAGCATAACAAAGATTGCCAATAAAAGCGAAATGGCTTCCAGCTTGCCATTTCTTCGATTGCTACTCGAACGCACCAGAAGGATAAACTTAACCTTCGTCCTGTTTCTCCCTGTGCTTGCTTTTGCGTTTTGCGGGAACGAAGGCACCAGCGGGAAAAACGCAGTAGGATAAAAATTGCCAGGATTCCTTCGAGTTCAGTAAATTGGAATTTTCCTCCCTAATTATCTCACGACCAGCAGCGGAGGGTTCCCCAAAGAGGGTCACGCGAAAGCGTTTCACAAATTTGCCGGGAACCCGGGATCTGTTCGTGAGTAAGAAGGATCCGTTCCTTTTCCGGCATTGTTTGTGTGTGAGATTTCTGTTGAAACGAACCACCACCGATAGTTCACTACTCCAGTCTGCTGAACGACTGTTCTAGTGTGTTTTTGTGAAGCGAAGCCGAGATTGCTAAAATTATGCGGCTTCGCACGAGCAAGCATCAATTCACTTCTAGTGCTACAGGAGAGCCTTGGGTCTCAAAATGACTCAACAATGTTCTTCCGTTGCCAGCGGGCAACCTAGATATACCAACGACATTAACCAAACCTCCCGGTTAGCACATCACCGCCGTTTGAACTATCTTTCCTGCACCTCCAGAGAGTAATGGAGTTTAGATGAAACGGAAGACGTCCGAGTCCGAGAGCACAGGGAAAATGGTACCGATCGACTCTTGATTGCTGTTCAATGTTTACTCATTCATTATCCTCATCATCATCATCATCATCAACATGAGCGGCATGGTCGGCATAAGTGGGAACTTCTTTCGGCGAATGCTTAACATTTTCATGCTGCAATCCTTTCCCATCCCGGCGTCCTCAGGAAAGCACTCGAAACACAGACTGAAAGCGATGAGCGTGACTTGGCACGATCGTTGAATCATTTGAAAGGCCTGCCCCACTTCCCGTGCTTCCCGGGCCGAAGAAAGTACAAACCGAGAATGAAACGACACAAAACTTGAGCACCAGCTACAGCGCACATCATCGCTAATTCCTTTTAAACGGGGCTCGATTAGAATCTCGATTAGAAGATGTACCACCATCACCCAGTTCGGCACGATGATGGTCGGAACGACCATTCTTGACGAGCGCACGGTGGCAAACCGGTGCAGTTCGATGACTTTTAATGGCCGGTTTTGTGATCTGTCGTGCGTTAAGACATAATCAAGTCGTTCGATCGCCCTCGGATTGGACACGAACCCTCCGGGCGTATATCCGCTGATAGCAATTCCGGAAACAGGAAATATGTTTTGCGGACAGCTCGAGTATTCCCCAACACGGAGAGTGCGGTATCTTGAACGATCCAAGGTTTCGATTCCGATTGCAGTGTTGTTAGCATAGCGAGACGCTTCCGGCATATACCGCTGGCTGACGGACACAAATCGGAAATGTCACCATGGGATTTGTACAGAAAATGTCTCTATAACAGACGGAGCATCCCAAGGCAGGGGAAAGCAATTAAATGATTGATTGATTGCTTTTCTTCGGAATGGGCACAGGAGGAGGTCCTCGCAGAAAGCGAGAAATTATTATCTCACATCGTGTGAACCTGAGAGGGATTCATAATCTGTGCTGTGCATGCTAATGAAATAAGCATTTGGTAATTGTGTAAAAGGGCATTATGGCACTGCGGGCGTTCGTGTACAATATGGAACAAGTTATTGCATTGCCTGTCATGGTTTAGACAATGAAAATAAATTGTTCAATTTCTTTGCTATGTTTTGAACGCTGTGTTTCACGCTGTTCAACAATCTTTTCATAAGGCACGTATTTTAACTATATTAGGTTGAGGAAAAAGAAATATACATCATTGTTTTACTTAACATATATCGGATTGTCCAATTAAAGTCCAATAAACATAGTTTTTTTTTGTTTATTTAGTTGCAGTTTGCTAAGTATCTTCATGATGCTTCTATTAAATAAATTCGTGGTAAAAAACTAATATACTTTATGGTCAAAATCGTTTATTGATGTCATCAAAATATGGTAGGTGATCACAAGCTAGCTCCAGACTGTACACACCACATCTTTCCTGTTGATCAAAGCTGGGAATTTATGGTCATTTGTTAACTTTACAAGAAAGGCATGTATAACGGTAACGGTAACGGTAGCTATATTTATTTATTTATTTATTTATTTATTTATTGATCACATAAGTCTGCCTTAAAGGCCTAACAAAGTGGCTTAATAACTAATATTAAGGAAAGGATAAGGAAGAGAGATCACGGAGTACGGAGTACGGGTACGAAAAATTGAAAACGGGACATGATAGTCAAGCAGATGCTGAGGGTTGTAAAATGCAATTTGCGCTCTTGGAAAGGGTCTTTCTGGCCATAACGCGTGAGCCTGGTTGGAATATAGAAAGGAGGTCTAACATTTTGAGTTTGGTTCGCAGGTATAAAATCGATCAATCCCGTTTGATAGGTGTACATCCGATATATGAAGCATCATTAAGAATCCAGCTTCGAGTTTAAAGCAGTAAAATTGTAGTGAACATAAAAAGTAAAATGTGAAAATGTTAAAAAATCTTTACATCATTAGTTACGGCTACTAACAAGCCGGTTAGAACAACTTTTTACTGCATTGTTTTTATGATTTTATTGACATTCACGGCGAAAAAAAAAGATTTCCTTTTTTCTTAACCTGATATTTGTTGAACCATTTAAAAAAAATGAAGAATTTATTAACTGAATATATGTACAATTTTTCTACAGACAGTTAAGCATTGTTTTTTGTGCCTGATTCATTTATACATGATAATGACGAAACCACAAATCGATATTGAATGTCAAATCGAAGTCAAACGATGAAACTAAACAAGAACGAGTAATATAAAATGCAAATTTATAATTCCATTTATTTCCCACCCATACCCAGCTTCTTCCTTCCTTATAACAAATCGTGAAAGCCAAACTTGGCATCGGGTAAACATAATCAGTCGCTCGGATCTCACGTGAAAACTGGTAGCTTTTCGCTAGCATTCTTATTATTTCCCATATTAAAAACCAACAAACGTTTCGGAGAATTATATTGGAATAAAAAATAACCTCCATTAAAAGCAAAATAAACGTACGGTTCCCATTTCGGATGCGACACTTTCCCCAACTTTCCTGTCAGTAGTTGCGAGCTCGGAAAGCATTCGCGATCATTGGCCTAGGGTTTCATTGGGGTTGCCGTGAGGCGGTGTGCATACATCGAACCGCAGCCACTGCAAAGCAAGGTGACAAGCGAGAAACGTACTGAAATTCAACGCCGCATAGCAAGCCTGTCCGGCAGACCGGAGGAAGTTGTGCGCCGGTGTAAGGAGTGTGAGAAAAGGTAATGAAATAAAAACACCCACTCAAGGCGAAGCGACCTTTTAAAACGAGATTATGCTAGTCCGAGCCATCGTCCAACATTTTCCTTCCTTTCCCAAAGGATTCGCGTTGGGTTTGGTTTTCGGTTTTTGCCGCTAACTTCCACCGGACCCGGTTGAACGGGAACCGCTGGTGTCCTTTTTCCAAGGCAAATCATCTGAACGCCACAAACTCGAACAAGGCCAATGCAAACCCCGTCGTCTGCAATCTGGCCCAAGCTGGTGATAATAACTTTTCACACCGTCCCAATCCACTATCCACGCTGCCTCTTGACCGTTGCGTATTTTTGTCCGCTACAGTACACATTATTCGTTTCATACCCTTCTCGTTTTCGCGCACACTTTGTGTCCACTATTCGGCTTACCGCGCTTTTTTTCATTTTCATTCATTTTTTTTCTTCCATTTTGCCATCCTTTCTTCTGAACCTGTTGTCCACCGGGTTTTCCCTTTCTCTCATCTGGTACTTACCTTCGTTCGAAGCCTTTAGTGTTGAATTTCAAATTGCAGAATTTTAATATGCTGTGGTATCTTATTTTTTCATGCACTCCTCGTGACGTCGTCATCGTGGTTTGTTTGAGTTTTGGATTAACTTTTACGAACCCACTCACGACCATCCTGACGCTATGGGTTTGGCACAGTGCAAAACCAACAGTGAAGGATCTTCCCAACCATCGGAAACGAAATGTGTTGCAGTCGTTTTCTGTTCCATCTTTGATAAAAAAAAACAGACGAGAAGTTTGTACATATTTTTAAGCTCAACTTCTCCGTCCGTGCTTACCGCTGTGTTTTTATTTTGATATCGTATTTTTACACCACCAAAGGTGCACCGCTCACGGTTAGTGCCTAGCAGATCGTCACAGATCACAAAAGTGAACAAATGGCATAAATTATGATGGTACCGTCCGTGACCCCGAGAGTTCGCCGGGGTTAAAGAGTAGGAGCATGATAAAACTTAAACCACCGGTGTTACAACCGGGTCATCCTACTGATGGTCATCGTTTCACAGTGTCTTTGGTGGTGACCGAAGCAAGCGGGTTACCTCCCACAGCTCGAAATGGCGCTGGCGCCGGGACCGAAGACACTTGTCCAAATTTTACATCCTTCAGATGGAACAAAATTTGAATATTGTTGGGTTCGAATTTATTACCACTGGAGCCTCCTCTTAACGCGGCCCCGCAAATGATAATAGTGATGAGGTTTTATGTCGTTGATAGTGAGCGAAGCTTTGCACATTGTGCTGAAACTGTGAGGGTGGGTAAAGATGAGTATTCATCACTTGGGCTTGAAAAGGCTACACGGTGGGGTGGAGTGTTTTATCCACTTTAGAGAACTGCAGTCTCATCGTAAATTTGCAGGAACCGCTATGATGTCATCCTACGGTGATGGTTGCGAAAGTGTGTTCATTGCCTAAACTCACAAAAAAACACACACACAAACAAATTCTATTGCGTTCCATGAGATGGCAAAAAGAAAAGGAGCGATGAGAAAGATATGTAGATAGATACTTAGAAAATAAGTGTTTGCGGTTCTCGTAAACATACCAATTGGTTATGATGTATGTTTACATAGCCAATGCTCTTTTATGGTTGTGGTTGTGTTACGGTCAAGAATTAAGACTAGAGATGTTTAAAACAGCATTATTGCAGCATACACCTTGACAATTATTAGCATGCAGTAATAATAGTTTAATTACATGTAGTAACTTGTAAGTTAATCCAATATACCTAATTTATTTTGTTGTTATTCAAGAAATATTAAAAGAAAGCGTTATTTATTATTTATTTATTACAATTATAACGGCTATTGGACGTATTATCTGCCATATATTGACTGCGTAGAATACAAACTCCTCAAAGCAATTCCTCCTTGTCTTTTGCCTTATTCTGGGCATGCTCAGTTGTGAATGTATGTTGTGATATTGTTGGTCAAGGTGTAGATGTGGAAGATGTTCTATTGTTTGCTGTGGATCGTCCGAGTCGTTTCACCATTTTGTCTTCTTAGGTTTTGTGCTTTTTTTTTGTTTATTGTGATGTGTTTTCGTCGATCGTCCTTTTGTTTTCCGGCGGAATGGTATGGTTCCGAGGGCGTTCTTAAAACAAAAGTTTACTGTATTATTGTTCACGCAAAATAACACCGAAGCCAAGAAGTTGACAGTTAGCGATCGGTTTCGTTAAGTTTCGTCAACTGTAGGAAGGTTAGTGCCAGGAGCACTCAAAAATAATTATTATAAATACAGGTGCAATGAAATTAAACACTCTCTTTTTTCTACGCTCCATCAACTGAGAGTCCGGTAAATATTACTACGAAAGAAAATAATCCGAAATCCGCAAATCCGTGCAATAATATTTTATGCATTTTCATCAGTACATACATATTATAATGAAAGTATGATAATATGTTTTACTTCAAAGAAATGTAGTTTGCACAACTACCTAACTCGCTCCTAAGCATACTATCACAAATTTCTCAAATCACACACGGTTGCATTAATTGCGATTATTTTTCTAACGGTAACGTATGCGCATAAATTCATTACCTTGCCTGTACAACACACACTTGCGTGCCGGCCATTATCTGCCAGTCACCGATTTAGCACACAACTCTTCTGATAAGCCTCACACTATACTCTGATAAGGGAAACTAAATTCCGAGTGGCCGCCTTCTTGAAACCGGACCCCTAGTATTATTTCACCTTTCGTGCGATAAGCATTACCTAACAGCCCGGCCAGTTCTTTTGTACCATACTGCTCCAGTGTTGCCTCTATTGAAACCGGTATCATCATGTCGCTAGTGTTCGGACAAGTTGAACCGGCCGTTTTCCAAGCCTATGCGTTCTGGGCAGCCGTACTCGGACTAAAGATGTTGCTCATGTCGGTGCTGACCGGGCTGCAGCGTGGCTCCAAAAAGGTAACTGGAATGGCCGAAGAAAAAAGGACAACTAGCCCACCGGTTCCCCGCGCTAGGACGGAGCGTTAATCCCCGATTTGTGAATCTTACCGTCTCAAACTGGCTGCTCGTTTCAGGTCTTTTCGAATCCGGAAGATGTTAAGCCGGGAGGCAAAGTTGCGTATGACGATCCGGATGTGGAACGTGTTCGACGGTATGTAACTACGTCTGGTGAAGTTATGCCATGTGCACATGGGTTGGCTTACTGCCCAGTGTTGACCGTCCGGAATGGAATACGGGTTCGGAATTCATGCTTTCTCACGAGCTGCAATCCAAATGCAACACATTTCCAATGCCATTTTTCTGCGAGATTTCGTTGCTGTTTTGTGACCGCACCGTTCGGAATGCTTATCGAGCACATGTTCGCAACCTCTCATTTTTCTTCTTCTTTTTTCTTGATTCCTAAAGTGCCCATCTGAATGATATGGAAAATATTTTGCCGTACTTCATCATCAGCTTCCTGTACATGTTCACTAACCCCAGCGTAACCGTCGCCGTCAACTTGTTTCGACTCGTAGCGGCTGTTCGCATATGCCACACGGTATTCCATGTGTTCGTACCGGTGCATAAGTTCCGGGGAATGGCCTGGGCAACCGGGTTCTTCACGACAGCTTTCATGGGCATCATGATAGTGCTGCACTTTCTCTAGAATTCCGGAAACACCCTAACTGAAGCAAGAAAATGGAGCGAAAATAAAACTGGCCCTCGTGCTTCCGGGGACGAACGAGTTGCCCGGGTGTCAGAAAGCTCTTCAGCCTTAAGTGTACTTAAAATCCATTCTTTCTGCAAGCGAAGGAATCCAGGAACGGAGTGTGTGCCATCGTGAGGGTGCATATTGAAAGAAAAATCATTACTATTCAGTGCGCATTTTCTTAAATCGACTCATAATGGCTGGAAAACGATCAGTTTCCAGTTGTGCAGGGCTCCTCAGACGGTGAACACTCTTTGACACGTTCTGCGTTGGTTCAAAAGCTCGTTTTGCTTGTCTACGAAATGTTGTTTGCTATCGGTATACGTGAAGTGTATATGTGTTTGAGGTGCTCCAGGGACCTCCAGGCTGTTCTCCTCGAATGCAGATGTTACAAAGACAACGTTGTTGCATGTGCCTTCGTTGGGGTGGAGATGTTGCTAAAATCTATTCGAAACCATGCTTCCTGCGAGGTCTTTTTTCTATTGCAATTTTGTACCATCTTGCATTTTTTTTTGCTGTCATCTTGCGTGAGAATAGAACGGAAAACAACGAAAACTGATGGAAGTGAATTTGTTTGAGTGCAAAAGGGGTGTGAAAGGAAATCAAGAAAAGCTTATGATATAAAGGGTGCTAACGTGCTGTCAACCGTAACGTTATGAAAACAATTGTTTTCTAATCTGTAACGTGATGTCTAAAGAAAACTGACACCAGCCAAGGGAGTAGTTCTCATCGAACTTGTATCTATTGATGAAGGATCGTTGTTTGGGTGCTTTTTAAACTTGGATGTTGGGTTGAATATTACGACATCTTATTTTTTTTGCTTCTTTATGAACGAAAATGTCGTATCTTTTATTTATTCATTTCATGCAACGAAGGAACCAAATAAAATAACATAATTTGAAATCAAATTAAAATTCAATCTCTTCATGGCAAATTTAAAAAGTAGATTTTTAAAATGAATACTAAGTAACTGAATTTGACTCAAGCTGATTAAAAAAAAATGTATAAAGTAAAAGCAACTTATCTGTAGTTGCTGCCCAAATCGTATTGTATTGAGCGCTCCTCAATTTTTAACAATCATTTGGTTGCTTTTAGGAGTTTTTAGAAAAAAATAATTGTACTTGATAAAACAATTAAGTAACGAAACACAAATAGCCATGCCATCCCAACCATCGTCCAGATTGGGTAACTTAAAATGCTGTGCGCAGGGAGTATTTCATCATAATATTATACACTATACTTAATAAAATACAGTACGCATTGATTTATTTAATTTAATTTTATTTAATTATTTTTTTTTTTTAATCAAGCAACTTGTCTCATATCACTTCAGTTGACCCTTATCAGATTCTCCCTTAACTTTTCCTGTTATTTGAACAAACTTGTATGCGCACATGACAAAAAGAATAAACAAAATATAACTGATAAACTGCAAAAATATCCATTTTCGATCCTTATCTTCGGAATGTCAAACCTGAACAAACAAAACACTGCATCAAAGTTTAAAGCATAAATGTTCATTTCGAATGATCAGTTCGCCATGTTCGTAAACGAAATACCGTAGCAAAGCATGTTTCGGCTGATTTCACCTCACGAACGCTAGTTTGGGCTGTTGATGACGTTCAGCATTTTATTGATTTAGCTTCTAGCCATTTGATTGACCTTCCACCAAACCAGTTTGCTTGACTAGTACCGATAGTGTAGAGGAAATCGATGATCCCCACAGGCAATTGACTGTTACGTGCATTGGGCGATCTTCCCGAGCTGATGAATCGGTCCGAAGAGCATGGCAGCTTTATAAACTAACCGTAGCCAAAGATGACGCTGATATTTGCGCACCGACTCTTTACGCAGTGCCTCGGGATGTCGGAGAACGTGCCGAAAGGACTGTTTCCTTCCTGCAATTGGTTTTCGGGTCATGTGGTCAAGTTAGCTAAACATCCTTTGCCTGTGAGCGCTTGGCAAGCTACAACATTGCTTCTTCATTCGCTCGAACGAAAGATGCACGGCATATTTCACACTGGCATGGCATGCCCGACGGGCAGTTACCGTATCAATTCAGATACAGAAGAAGGTCACGCATTCTGGTGACACACTGTTCCATGTGCCGTATAGGTCGATGAAATATTAAAGAAATTCCAGCTGTGCAAGACATTATATAATGCCCGCATTGATTTTTTTTCCAATGAATTGTGTAATGATATAATGTAATGTAATTTACAAATAAATTAAATGAGATATTAGAATAACATCTGGTTGCTTTATATTTTCACAGTAAATGGTATTTCTCTAAATTTATGAATTTTACATACAACAAAGAATGCACTGTTTCGATAGTGCTGTATCGATGAGTGCTTGGTTAGTTAGGAAGGGTTTGAAATAGACATAAGATTAAATGAACATAATACTTTATCGAAAGTAACTTAAATTGAAATCAAGTTGTTATGTTATTCGACATAAGACAATCAATTCACCAACCGTTATACCAAAAACAAAACATATTTCAATTAATTTAAGAAGTAGTACGAAGATCAAAATATTTTAAAATCAATTATATCTGAAATCTCTTGAATGTCTACATAATGCATGTAAATGCATTTCATTTACTTCGGAACAGATGCCATTTTCGACTATATTACATTATATTAAAAACTAAAAAAATATTAAAAAATATAGCTTCTTACACTTCTCGTATCGGTTATACAATAATTAAATCAAAGTGAAGCAATTACTTGTGTTATAGTTTTTTACAAAAGCACAGCCTGTGACAGGAACGTTGGGGGGAACAACCCAGGAACAACCCAGTGAGGCAAATGTTGTTAAATTATACTTAAAACACCCTTAATTTATCGTGTAAGTTAAGAGAAAATCAAGGGAAAATTAGCAGTACTAAATTTACTCTTTCAAGCAGTTTTGACAAGTTTGCATTGTATCTTTGATACATGTCGATATTCTAATGTTTTATCGTTAAATAAATTTCCAGATCTTGCTCCACGAGTAGAGTAAACGTTGTTAAATGTTTTAAAACCATTTAAAAAACATGAATACATGAAACACTGTTTTATTTGATGCAATCGGGAACGCCATCACACAGCCTCCACAACACCCGAGCGAATGATACCGCTTGACGAAGAAAACTGCTCGAATGGGTAAATTAACAGCGCGCAGTCTGACTGGGAAAACCCAAACCCGTTTTTCATTCATGCAGTCTGAATTGCTGTTCTTCGCGTTGTTCTGTTTGAAGCAGCGAATATCAACCCATCATCATAAAGTCGACCTGGGTAGCCCGCGTTGTCTAATCGTTAATCGTTAAACTTTCGGTCCGAAGTAATTAACAACCGGACTGGTTGGTGAGAAACACTCGGTATGCCGTACAATTTATTTAATGCAAATTAGTCACCGACAAAGATGCCCGCAGAGAGTATACCGAGTGAGAACTGTTGGGATATTTCGATAGGCAAACCAAAGCAACTTCAATTTGAGGCGCGTTGCCGTTGATGCTCTTCGTCGAATGGTACCTCTACCTCACAGCGCACGAACATTCCGATGTCGATTTTGCAGAATTGTCCGACCGGCTGTGGGCATGTATGCACCAATTAGGTAAATTTATGCGATTTATGCTGGCACTGGCCTTGGCGAAAAACTCCAAACCTCCGGGGTGTACTAAATATTTGACTGCAAACGCTTTGAATCACTACCAACCAGCAGGACCGGCTGCTACAACATGGCCAAATTGGCTGTTGATTGGCTGTGTGTGTGAAACACGGAGAACGGGGCGAAAAGCGGACGGGCAGGCGGAACGAAATTAGGTTGCTTATTTTCATAACATTTTAAATCATAGTAGCAACTAATTAAACGAAATGATTTATGCAATTGCTCTAGCCACCGCAAATCGGACAGCCGTGATAATGGGTTCGATTATTGTGTTTTCCGTTTTTGTACGACGCATCTCTAGCAGCGGATGTCGCAAATTAGTGGCTCGTACCTCTTTGGGAACCATTGGTGGATTGGTGTGATTTGAGCTAATTTTATGTATTTGCACTTGAATCGATGACAAATGGTGATGGTGAATATAGTGCAAATCCCGTTTAAAGAACTGATTAGGGTTTTATTTTCTTTTTCACTGTGTTTGAAAGCGTGTTTGCTTGTCATGCAACCGGCAAACCGAGGTATCATGCTGGTGGAACATTTTATCTGATGCCATAATGGAAGCTGGTCGGTGATTATGTTATTTATGGAGCGATAAAAAAGCTAAATTTAATGAAATTCCATGTTACGATAACATCGCAGCCACATAAACATAAAACCTTATTGATAACTGTGTTTCATAGGAATTGAATGAATTAGCTCTGGTCCAAATCAAATTACCTATCCATTCTGTTCCATGTGTTAGGTTTTCGTGAAGGCAGTGAGTAATAGTTCAATTTCAATTCAGATTCAGTTCTTCAAAGTGTGGAACTTTAGACCAACATTTTTACAACGCAAATAACACAAAATCGAATTAATGGTGTTAGAAATAACCTTTTAAGAATTCAATGTAGCTGATAACAAAATGTTGATATCTTGGATATTAGTTTTAATTAAGCTTCTAAATAATCTATTTATTCTTGCATACGCATTTTGTTGACAGTATTCAACATCATGGATTAATTTAACAACGTCACTGTCAATCATTATATTTAAATCAGCTTTAGTTATATTGACAATATAGCCTCTCCTCAATCAACAATCAATTGATATTTAATGGCAACTAACAACACGTATTTAACACCTGAAACACGGCATTTAGTTTGCCATTTTTACACTTCACATCTCAAACATCGTGTTCCATCCAATTTTCCATATAACCATACATTCTGCTTCGTCACAGTTGAACATGAGGCCGAAACAAAATTAAGCTTTAAATATTGTTTATTTAACGATCGTTTTTCGATCAAATGGACCCCAGTCGGAGGACAATGGTTTTCCCTAAATAAACAATCAATTTATATTCAATGTCAGCCCAACGAAAAGCGCCGAGCAAACTCGACGCAAATGAATACGAAGGCAACAACAAAAAACTGTCATACGAAAAAATCATTCATTAATAATAATTACTTCCGTACGAGTTGCGTTGGGATTTGGCAAACCATCAGCGAACCATACAGGAGGTAAACAAGGACGGGAAAAGCCGCCACAACTCTCGCCGAGCGGTACCGTGCAGAATGGGATGGAAAAGTTTTGATTGAATTTCCATCGTCAAATCCACCGCATTGCGCCAGCCGTTCGACCGACCGAAAATGGAAGCGTTGGCGAACAGCAAAGAAAAAGCACTCTCGGCCACCCGGCAATTGCCATTGCCTCGACGCAGCATAATGCAAAACTTCACCCAGATCCAAAGTTCGCTAAATCTCCGGGACCATGACCAAGCAATCCTTCATTTTCGGGGACCCAATTTTACAAACATCATCATCCCGAGGTCACTTGCACCATTGCTGAGCATTAGCGCATGCTAGAGCATGGGCATGGTTCATGATTCTTGTTGTTGTTTTAGCTGGTTTTTGTGATCCAGTTTTTCCAATGCCGAAGTCACAAAAAAGCACATGAACGGGGAAAAGCAAAATAAGCTTAGGAAAGACAGATCCGATCTTGATGGTCCAGTTCTATGGTCCAAAGTTTGCCAAAGCTCCAGAAACAAGAGAACACGCTTTTAGAGTTCCCAGTAGCTTCCACCATTTCCCAACGGCCAACTGCTGGCTTAAATTCGAATGGTACAACATTGGCCCAGCAGAGAAGTTTTTTTTTCGTTCCAACACGTCGTGGTTTTTTGATTGATGATGCCAAAGTACTGTGCTTTAGTGGGATGGACGAATGAGAGAAAGAAATCCAAAATACAAATTTCTCGACTGGGTCTCACTCGTGTTGAAACGGTTGCGCCATTTTTTCGTCAATCATTCGTGCAGGAACAAATGGAAACACATTTTCGCTCTGTGCTGATCGTTTTATGGATGCTATGAATAGAATTGCATTTCAAAACTTTAACGCCACAATCACTCGAGAACAGGGAAAAGGAGCAGAAAACGACGACGTGGCGATGACACGGCAATGGCTACAATAAAACCATAGGTATCCGAATTGTTACACATTAAAGACGAATGCTCGGCTTTGCGAGAATGCTGGAAAACATTGTTTTGGTTCCGGTTGGTTTTAGTTTATTTCATTATCTTTTATTAAACATGCTTTAAAGTTGAAGTTATGCCAGCAGGGAAGGTAAGACATAAAACATCTTGCCGTAAGTCAGTGATGGTATGGATGGTAAAAATGGTTGAAACCGTATGTGTCATGAACCTCAGCGCTGCATGATTGTTTATGCTCGTTTTATAGACACGATTGCAAGTTAATTTCCATCCATCTTTCGTTGCTAGTGGATTAAACCTTTGCCAGAAGTGTGATAAGTCGTTTGTCGGCAGGGTAGGGTTTATCTTACCAGAACGCTGCATAATACAGCAGTTCTGGTACAAGGAACGTGCTCAAGAATATTTGACAAGTATTTAGAGCACGGTATAAAGTTCGTCAATACCGTTCGGGAGTTCGGTGGCTCAGTTCATCGTTTGGTACAACGCTCTGCCAAGACGTAATGGAATACGTGCCGCATATTATCGATACGAGATTTACGCACCTTCATTAAACATTTTTCAGCTTGCAATATTTAAATGAAGCATCCCTTTTTCCACGCTAGGCCAACCACAGACATATCCTTGCAATCCTTTCGTGTTCTCCTTTTCAATGAACCAGTAATTCTTTAAAAGTATCCGTAAGGGTCTTCCTTTAACCGTAACTTCCGAAAATTGGCTGTCAAATCTAATACCATCGATAAACCTTTCAATGACCTACGCCCTGGAAGGTGAGTTCTGGAAAATTAAATGCCTCTCAAGCACCTAATTTCCACCTCAAAACTATCAATTGGAATTCAATTTTACTCGGCCATAAAATTACGGGTGTGGTTGCTAAGAATCCCATTGCCCGCCATTTTTTCCTCCCGCAAGGGTCTTTCGTTTGGTTTAAGCGACTTGGTTTCTAAAAACGTTGCGATCAAATCGATTCCAATCACAATAATCTGTTTACCCAATTATTTTTGCGGCAATCGGCCAGCCACAAGGATTGCCGGTTTCTTTTTTTCTGCAGCACCGTTCTCCTTACCTCAACGAGGAAGACAGTGGTTGGTGAAATTTAGTGTTGGTTGTTGAAATTTTGATTAGACTCTCGTCCGTGTTCAGACCTATCGCCCGCACCCAAATTGAACAAATGACTCGAGGCACCACGGTGGCGCCAGCTGCGTAATCTGTAAAATCGAGAGTCTTCACGCGGCACTCATACTATCTCCCATTTTTGTAACACCTTTTTTGTGAATTCAGTTGGTATTTCTATTACAGCCCTTGGGTCGGTCGAAGTAGATTGAATTTTAACGAACTGGTGCGTTGCTCGCTTTCAATTGAACTGTTTTCTCGTCAACGCCGCTGGGAATGCGCTTTCCTGTGAATCAACCAGTTTGTGAAGGGAAACGATTGGGAAAATCGTTGTACAGAGACCATTAATCGAGTCGGAACCTTCGCTCGGTACACTTTTCCGGGCGGGAGGAAAAACACGTGAACCCACAGGGCTACCCGAACGATCCGGTCCGGTCCCAAAGCCATGGGCAGGTTCACACTGTCTGTAATCCTCCAATAAAGAAGTGTAATTTATTTGTTTATTTTGCGGTTTTCCGCAAATGCAACCGAGAGCGTAGAATGGGTGAATGGACGAAAATAAAAGCGAAAGTTCGAACGGAATAACCTTCTCAACAAACAGGGACTCAACCGGAAAGGGCACCACAACTGGACGAAGGTTCCAGAAATCAATATCGTAATACTGAGTGGAGAGGGAAAAAAATCAGCTTCCAGGTTACCAACACCTTCACGGTACCAACGGATGCGGAACTAAATTGGACTCAAATAAAACCGGAAAAAGAGCATTGGCGTTAAAAATAACCGGTGAGCAGTTTCTGATGAAAGGTACAAGAAAATCCCTTGGCAATCTCCGGCATTGGGATGGTAGCAACTGAATGCTAGAATTGTGTGCCGGATTTACGACTGTCACCGATCAGTTGCTAAGGATTTTCGGTGTAAAAAAGGCACCAAGATCCTTTTTGCTGTTCCCGTTTCTTGCAGGTTACTAGTGATTTTCCGGACTATACACCAAGGGCCAGTTTGGTCAGTAAATTTCATCAGGAAGATGCGGTGTTTGGGATTTGATACTCGTTTCGGATGGTTCATTTTACGGATGTGGTTTGATAGATTATTATTTGAGTTTTTTCTTCTAAAAATTATGTAAATGGACTTTCATATTGTGAAAGGTGGCCTTGTGTATCTGCCTTTTTATTAATGCATTTCATCGAACCCATTAACGAGAATAGACTATCTTACTATAAATGTTGAAACATTTCTAGTAAACCATTACTTGGCAAGCATGGGAATCCCAACAGGTTCTGTATCTTCATATCAAATGAGATGCGAATATTTTCCAGGAGAGGTATTAGAACAACATCCTCATCAAGTGCATCTGTGGTCGTTTTTTTGACCTTCGTCACTGTCTGGTCCAAGTCTGGTTCTCCATCTAGCCTTGTTTCGAATAAAATAATGCTTTAATCTACACTTGCTATGCCAAAAGGCGAGAACAATATAGCAAAAAGTAAAAATGATGTTGCTAGGGCGCTATTAGTGCTAAAAGTAAATAAATAGTTGAATAAATACTGCTACTTATAACAATCCACTACTAATAGTTTTATTGATAATTGGTATCAAATTCTATTTCAATAAATTAATCGGAAATAAGAGTTACTAAGTGTTACTACAGTATATGGCTATAGTCGGTCAAGTTACTGAAGTATTCAGATGTTTCCATCACATCGTCGCTTAAACGCCTTTTTTTCCTCTTCAATCTGGTGTAAAGTTGTTCACCATCTAAATTATGCATGCAGTAACCAAGGCCATCGCGATTCCAAATATTCTGAACTTTACCACCAACCTGCCAACACGGTAAAAACTACAGTTTGTTAGTTCCCTCAACACCTTCACCCAAGGAATAATGTTCTGGCAATGGGAACAACGTCTATGCTTTTTTCTTTACCAAAATACACGTCAAACGCGTCATATCCTTGATTCTTGCTGCGAAAAGCGTTTTGCATGTGTGAAAAACAAATTTACGCAAGCGAAAAAACTTTTACCATCCGCGCTTTTTTTAGTGACGCAAGGTGGAATGCCGACAGCGGTGAGTTGATGGGTTGCCGATTGGACACCGGCTGACGAGGAGCACATCGATGTCAAAACTTTCAAATTAAATTGCTCCCGGTGTTCTCGGTTGGGAAGTGGAAAACTCTGCGCCGTAAAACACGTTTATCCCTCCCTTCTTCCACGCCTTGCCATTATTCTGGCTCTCCCAGCATCGCCGGTGTAAGTTTTGAAGGAGACAAACAACTTTTCAGAACTACCGACGGGGGATAAATCGACGGAAGTGTCTTGGACTGAATTGCGACTCTTCGGCTGCGAGGAAGAAAAATTGAAGAAGATCTTTCAGCTGGTCAGCATCATCAGCTACGGAAGGAAATACACCCGTGTCCGCCGAGTGCCGGGCGTTGCGAGGTGGAGTTTATGACATCGTAAACGCGGTGATGGTTGTTTGAAGTTGTATTCATTTTGCTGCGACACTGAGTTATGGGTATGTGCGAAACGCGACTGCCCGAATGATTCCCGAACGACACGTCGCGGAAATTATGCTCGAGCGTCTTGTTAGAACAAAGAAGAAAATAGACGCCCGGAAAGCACCAGCACAGCAATCATTAGTATTGCTTGCTCCATCGTAAAAACAGTTATAATTTTACGATCTGAAGGGTTCCGCTGGGGGGTGGGTTTAAAGTTTTCTTACTCTCCCAAGAACACCCTTACAGGAAGCAGGTTGAGATGTTACTGCCGGCGTAAGACAACACGCAAATCTTAATTTTACATCTAATTTACTTAAGCGCTGTCTCTGCAAACTAAAGCGTGGTGCTTTTGATCTTTACTTTTGCATTACAGGGAAGTATTGTTTTATTTGACTTATTCTACAACCTAACCTGCACCCTAACCCCCGTTATCCTATTTTTAAAACAAATTTTATATCATCTGTATGTTTCCTCACCACATTCCTTAATCGCTTCGTCGCTGGCGACAAACTTGTCCGACAGTTTGATACATAAATCTCAGCCATCCACATTCACAGGTATAAATGCGAGGTGACTAAGTGACTATTTTTCTAACCCAAGTCACCCTCTAACGGAGCTGCAGTTATGTACAATGTCCAGAGAGGAAATGGAAAGTAATGCGATATCCGGTACCCACCCGTGCGAAGGTCACTAAATTGATATTTATCGTCCCATAAATTATGACACAAACGGCAAGGGATCCTTTCTTAAAGGCGTTTAGGTGTGATGTTTACTTAACGGTGATGTTAAAGGCGTGCCGATGTGGAACGGAATTACAAAACAGTTTGGGGTTTCTAATGTTGAAAAGGAGTAAAAGTTTGATATTGAATCTAATACCAATAAGGGTATAACGAAAATTGCATTAGCAAAGATCAGGTGAATAGACCACATACTGTGTGTGGTAGTGTTTAAACGTACAAGTACAGTTAATATTAATATAAGTACAGTGGACTAAGTAAAACAAATTCCGCCCCCAGGAATTCAATTACCCAATTAACTTTAAGCTTCTTTGGGACGCTGTCCCTACAAACCGAGTAATCCCAATCCTTCCGGACATGGCTGTTACAAACAAAAAGGCTCATGCATAAACTGAAGAACACATATTCTTGCGCTTTTCACCACCGTCAGCAACGACGGTCCGCTGTAATGATCAGCCGTTTTTCTTTCCGGATGGCATTTCCGTTATACCAGTGGAGGATGGTTAATGGGAAAATATATGACCGAGCAGAAAACTGTTACCGAAAAACCCCAATTGAAGTGGGATAATAGAAAATTATACTCTCACATTGGCTTGCTGCTGCCTTTTCCGCAGCAATAAGTGCAAATGATAAGTGAAAGCAGTTTTTACTATGATACATTTACACTACGAGTACAACACTGAGTAAACAATTTGCTGAAAGAGTCGCATGTAACAGAGTGATTTGTGGTAAGCCTAGCGATTTAAAAATGCGCCTAGTTAATTTAAAAATGTTCATTGAATTCTATCGGTACCGCAATACGAATGTTCAACAATGCTGAAGCAATTTAGGGTGTTATCAATTATTTCCAATAGTGGTCAATTTATGAAAATTGGAATTCAATCATATCAACGAGGAATAGAAAATGCAATCTAAACAATGCTGTGGCTTTTTCCAGCTTTATGATAGTTTCATCTATATAGAGGTAAGGTAAAATATAATTTTTGTTGATCGTCGAATATTCTCAACACAACCTGCCACATTCCATTAGCAGAAACAACGAACCGCGTGATGTGTAGCGTAGGTTGCTCTTTCTTAACTTTTAAATTGACCCATTCCTATAACCCCCCTTTCAAATATCATCTCCATAACCTAGGTTCACACCAACACCCTACGCAAGTGGCAAAAGTTTCGATCGCAAAAGTGTCACGTTCGATCGTCTTTAATATGTAACAGAATCGTGCTAGTTTTTCAATAAGTGGATTAGCTTTCCCTGGTTACGAAACCCCTTTTCACGCCCGTACTGTAAGTGCTCGCTTGGTTGAAAGTTTGCCTGTGACTGCTAGGAAGCGTATGCAAGGGCCTCCCGACGTCTCAGCCGCTTCGTGTCGCCCGGATGGCTAGTACGGAGGCATGCTTCCATACTTTGAAATTAGCTACTCAGGCCAAAACCATCGAAGACTTGTCGTGCAGGCAGTAGATAGCACTGGCTGATGAAGTTCCCACAGGATTGCCAAATTAACCCAATAATCTCTTGCCCGTATGCTTATGACATGGACGAACTTGTTACACGAGCTGACACACAGAGCTACCGCCCGAAACATCGCTCCACGCCCGACCCTTCCAAGCAGCCACATCTGCCTATCGGTAATCTACCAGTTGCGATCCAGTTGGCCACAGCAGGTTCACTCACTCACTCCGGCACGAACTTCAACCAACCCGGGTCTGCCCCTATCTGTTGGTGCCCTTTGGACCGAAAAAGATGCTAATGATAATCTCAAATCCCTCGGTGTCTGACGGGTACTGTGTATGTTCTATCCAACGGATGCTAGCACCTTGACTGTTCCGACGTTGACGGTGGATTGCCTGGAGGGCTTTAGGATAAGTGGAGTAAATTACATTTCGCTCGCTTCACGAACCGATGCGAATGGATACGCTAGAAAAGAAGTATCTCGTGTTCCACTGGTGTCTATCTTTCGTTGAAAAGATTTTGTTGAAACCTAGTATATTATCTTATTTTATGTATGTTGTAAAAGAAATGAAGGTAAAAGCGAAACCAATTTATTTCTTATGCCATGTGCTTGACATTTTAGCAAAGTATTGCTATGTTAGAATATAGTAAATAAATATAGTTATTAGCGTATAGAAATACAATGGGGTTCACTCTATAAGATTAATTACGTATCCGGGTTCTCCAAGTGTTAGCAGTATTATGCTCGACAGATTTTATGTAAGGATTACAGGACGTTTTGCACATATGTAACATCATATTCAGGTGATGAGGTTAAGAAATATACTTATGATAAAACATGAGGAATATATTAAAGCTAGATCAAGTTAGGAAAAACTTTATACAATTAACACTTGTTTAGAAGTTCGAACGTTCATGATTCGGGATGAGCGATTCGCATCATAGCAGCAAAGTATAGGTTCATACAGGTTCACGCGTGTAGAGTAAAATGACAAAAATCTGTAGGAGCTTTTTGGACACTTAGGAGAAAAAATATTACCGATCATAATTCATAGAAAAGTATTACAACGCAGAAACGGATCATCCGAAAAGCGAAATAAACGGTCGTTTGGAGTTCCAAACGTCAAGGGGCCTGAGCGTCAAAATTACCAACGGCTATTGGTGGATCCCTCGGCATTCGTTGATTAAGGTCTCGTCATCCTGGTAAGTTTTAAGAGTTTTGGGAGTTTTAAGAATAGTTTTGATAACCTATGATCGCATAAGGTGAGAGTGAGAAAGATATTTAAAGATCGACGAGCCTCCTTCAACTGGTGGGCGGTCCCAACTACCATGGCTTTCAAGTAGTTGAATCCGCCACTATTGCTGTTACGTTGTAACCGTGCCGACGAAATGCATGGCTATACCACATTATACCAGGTTGACATAAACAATCAGCTGTCAGCAATATTTACTTGCAAGAACCTTGAGCACCAAAATGACAGTAGCGCAGATCTCGAAAATCGAAAATAAAGGGCAATGATCGCGTCAAGCCGATGGCGCAACGGCCATCGCGGAAGAAAAGTGATATATAGCAAGCGCGTAGGGTAAGCTCGCTCTCTTAGCTACAAACAGCCGTGAAAAGTACCGCGTTTTTTTAAAACACACCCAATACTTTAGAAATATACGATTAGAATAAACGTAGTATATTTCAACCAAATATAAGTGTCGTTATTAAGAACGGTTAATCACGGTCGTCGAGGAGCCGACAAGTTGCGCTTGCAACAATTGCTAAGCGTCTTCTTCTTTTTGGGGTATCGACCTATTGGATCATGCCTACCATTTGTGGCTTACTTGATTTATTTTACCGCGAAGAATTATAGTCTGTCTTTGCTACGAGGAATTAGTCTGGATGGTCTTTGGACCGCGATTAGAGTATGTTCAACGGAAAGTCATTCGTTTTGCTGTTTGTTCTGGAGAAGCCAGGAGAATTATAAAGGACGCTGCTCATTACTTGGCCTGGAATCGCTGAACCAACGTAATTGTAACGCGCAAAGGTAATTTATTGCTGGACTCCTTCGTGAGGAATTCAATGGCGTTTGTGATCGTTTTGAGCCAAATTTGTCACGTTCCGCGTTTTTAAATTGTATACATTCTGTGCGGCCGCATTAAGCATTTTCTATTTTTTTTTTTAACTTAAATTTACCGATTTTTCTTTTTGTGGACTTTTATTTTTAATGCCTCGTGACGGACAAACGAAACGACCAAACAACAAAAAGTATTTTTTTAGTGTCAAATGTCATCTCGACAGAAAGCAAAACTTTGAAAATGTTTGCTTTTACTTTCCAAGATATCGGTCGCTAGAGTCAACAAAAAAATGATCCCATTTTTCCTTTCCAATTATTTAAAAAATAACAATTTTTATAATTTTCTAAATCCAAAACCATCGCTGATTTGTGAAGGAATAATCATTAATAAAACGATCAACAAATATATCAGTTGTGGCATAGCTAAACACTAAATATGATAAGAAGAGGATAGAATGCAGAAAAAATTATTCATCAATCACATGTGTGACTACCGTAGGGCATCGAAATTGAAGAAGCCTTGCAAAAACACAACAAATCGTATGCTGTAATAAATTTGCGAACAGCGTTCCATTCACCAACGCAGTTAATTCTTCATATTCATTTTCTTCTGAAAAGCTGTAGCACTTGGCTAGGGTATGTGTTCTAGAATGAAGAGAAACTTTAAATTAACGTGTCCTCTCTCAGTAAATGTCTTGGCTGCACGCAGCCATAAAGCATGCGATGGGAACAGGGGTTACTAAAAGAAAATAGAGTTATCTTATAATTTATTGCTCGAATACCCTGCGCTGCATTCACATTCACGGCTTCTTTCGTCTTCGCTAGTTTATGCCGAATTAGTGGTGTGATTTAGAAAACCACCACCAGGAGAAAAAATCGCAAAAGTTTACGTTTAATCTACTTCTCCCACTGGCAACTTTCGATGTGATGCTACCTCACATTTGCAGGTGATACTATCTCAACACAGAACATAATGGTCCGATAGAAACCGATACAAAGGCTGGCCTCTCCATTCTCCCGCCCGTGTTTGAACTATTACCGATACCAACAGCGTCAGCGCCAAAGCGGTCCTTTGCTGCACTATCACCATGGGCGCCAACGAAACTCGAAAAGCTAATATTTGTTCGGTAATTTACGTGTAATGCTGATGACATCGAATTATGTTTCGCTTCAAACTCACCTCGCACCTTGCATCGCTCGGACTACTCCTCTGGTCGGTGTTTTCGCATCGAATCGACCATATCGTCCACATTGTTGTGTGGCGCGCTGGTAAAGTATCGAAAACTTTTCCCTTGTACCAGCTTTATTCCCGAACTGGAACGCGCCGACACACTCCACTGGAATGTCCTTCTGCGTATCTTCTTCGTGAGCACGTCCAGGCACTGGTCGCAAAGGGGGGGCAAAGTTTCCTCCTCACGGTTTTCTCCCAACAACAATCGGTGAGCTCCCGGTCCCAACATAAACACATTGGATCTGGAGCATCTATCGAGGTGCGGCTGGAACAGAACCCTTACTGGGGAAGCTGAGGAAGTAGGGTGCGGTAGAAAAGTTTGTGTCCTCCTCGGGGCAGCTGTCGGTTTGGTTACTTCCGGTTGGCCGGTCATCTTGCCGGCTTGCCTCTCCAACTTCCATTACATCCAAGTGTTTCTGAGAAAACGGGAACATATTACCAACACCTGAGCAGACACTGCGTACCAGGCATAGGGTTTTTATTTATTTTTTTCCGACTTTCTCTCACTCTCTCTCTCTTTCACTCTGTCCATCGACATGCCCGGTTTATGTATCCGCAGTAAATTGTTAACGAAAAGAGACAGCACAGGAAACACCGAGCAATGCGAAAGTTTCCCGTTTTACAATGCGGCCAATGTGCAGGTGAGATCTGCGGAGGAATTGTGCCCCATTCCGATTCGCTTTGACCTGTCGGAGAAATGAAAACTCAACGCAAGGCATGTGAAGGAATGGCTTTCCTTTTGCCATCACCTTGCACAAAACCATTTTCAAGTCTCATTTCCTCCGTCGGTTACGTATTTTCCAGCAGTACCGACCACCGGCATTAACATTGGATAGGCATTGTGTAAAGTTTCTGGCAGAGGAACTTTAGGTCGAACTTTTGTCATAACTTTCAAGCCGCACATTTTTCGACTTTCGACCGATACGATACATAGATTATCGGGCAAGTCGGGCATAATGATGTGCAGATGACGATGATGGTAGTGTTTTGATGTGGGCCTGGGCTATTGCTGCTGTTCGAAGCAACAATACATCTTCCAAGTCGTGGACGAGGTAAAATGAGACTGCTAGGGCAAGGTCGAAGCCAAGCAACAACAAAAACCTTCAATCGAAGTGAAATGTAGAGTGGGTTTTTTCATCTTTGTTCTAGGGCACAACTCGATGGGTACCGATGGAGATTTGTTGCGAACATTTTATCAAAGATTTTTGGAACATTTTCCTGGAACAAAAGATTTTCACATTCATAATGAGTTTCATTGTGTAAAACTTAATCAAACCAAAGGATCAATGTAAAAAAGTCAGTTTTAAAACGTCTAACGCTGGGAAGAAATCACTAAGTGTCATTTGATTTATTTTTTTGAAAACAATCTTGTTGAGAGATGAACGAAAGTGTTTTTGGTGATATAATTTTCATTCTGTTACTTTTATATCCCACTTTTTGACATTACACCTATGAATTCTTTATTTTAATCGTTTTTTTTTCTTTCAACCTAGAGTCCTCTTAACGTAAACTAATAACTGAAGTCAATAGGAGTTTTCAGATAATATTTATTTATTGTTTCAATATGGTACCTTGGAGAAACATTTTTGTAAAAAAAACATTTCTATTCTTTCAAAAACATAATAAAACATTTTCCAGCTAAACTGTTCTACCTCTGTTCCTCATCCTTCTATCGCTGAGCTGCTTTTAAACTCACAAAATCTAATAAATCAATCGACAAAACTCGTTTTACCTGATTCATTACTAGCACTGAATACCTACGGATATATTTCTAGAAAAGCAAATACTTTGAACCGGCTTCACCATCAGCTTTCAGTGATTTTTCTAAGAACAATCAAAGAAAATCGAAAACTTCTTCACAACATCAAGGCGTGTGCAGGTGAACTTTGGCCCGGATGTTTTCATACACAAAGAACCAAGAAATCGCGAAGGAACGAATGAAACAAAATGAACGAGAGGAAGCTAGAGAAAAAAAACTCATTTGCACAACTGTTTATTTTAGCAGACTTCAAGACGATGAGAAAAACGGAAGAGTATTTTACAGCACCTGACAAAAATAAAATCACCAAAGTAAGAAAATCGGCCTAGTCTTAAAAAGGAAGATTGCAAGAGCTCAATCTTCACTGGCACAGAAAAAGAGGTACAAAATGCTCATTGAGATAGCGAACGTCAATACACGGCGAATGCCATCGATCCTTTTTACCTTCGGTCATGTGGGTACCTAAATTGCATGGAATCGGTTCGCTTGTGAAAACCAAATATTGAAGCTTTAGAGTTGTGTATGCACAAGCGATACAAAGGCAGGGCGCGGAAAATCCCGATATGCGCACTGGAAGCTAGTGTTGGAGGAAAATATTTTCTATTGTTTTTTCTTTCTTCAACCCTTGCTACTTTTTACTTCGTCTAACGCAAGTGATGAAAGCGTTTGGTTCGAGAAATAGCGATGCAAACATGACTAGGCGAGAGAATGGAAAGCAAACAAATTTCACAGCGTAAACACGATTTTTTTTTCGGGAGACGAATAAACCTTGTGGAAGAATCCGAATTCGTTCGAATGGCGCTCACAACTGTTGGTTGTGAAAACAAGCGAAAGTACATGAAAGTTGGTGATTCTGGTGTCAAAGGGAGCAGAATAACGATGCGCAGCGAGAAACTCGTACTAAAGCTTCTTTTGAAACGAAAGGAAATTTTAAATTGAATTGTATAAATTGCACAAACAATAGCAAAGCTTTTTCTTATGGCGCTGAATGATAGAATTTCAGAAACGAATAGAAGTAAATTAATTAGCAGTATTTGAGGAGTAAATACCTTAAAACACTTTCGGTTGATGGTTATCTGCCGTGAGACTTATATTCTATCATTTGCATAATTTTCTAGCGTTTGTCAGGAGTTCAAAATATATAAATGCAATAAAACATTTAAAAAGCCAAAAATAACATGTGCCATAGAAACCTTTAGTACAGGCAGTCCCAGAGATGCGATAATATGGCTGACCACAGAGACGGTTTTACGGATACCTATCCATCCATCTAACCATTTCTCATAATATATGCAATCTAATATCAGTAATACTTAAAAATGAAAAATATGGTTTCAGTTTTACTTTTTATTATTTATCTATTTCATCAAGTAACATTTAATGATATATGCACATTAGGATCTTCAAAAGGATGTATAGTCTAATATCGTTTAATGTCTCGATTTTTTCTGCATTCTTTTAATTGCAAAAACTAACACTTGTTTACCCAACACAACAATCTCGAGAGGTCAAGGCCTGCCATTTCTGGGTTTCTTTGATTTAATTTACACGTAGTTGGATAGTCAGTCCTGCATAGCGAGGATCGTTCCGGATGGGATTTTAAACCGGTATTATCGTGTGGAGACTGGCTTCGCTAATAAAAGTACCACCGGGCCACCCTTAAGATCGTCATTATTAAATATATTTAACCAACATTATAGTCAGGTTTTATATTAAGAATGGTTCGTAATAGTTTGCATTCTATTCTATATGAATATTTGCTAATTTCAACACCTCTAGCAATTCATCAATTCATCCTAGGGTTTGGAGTATTAAAGGGTCTATTTATGTGTTTACAATTTTTTTTTATTAAAAAAACCCTTCCTTCAAAAATCATTACTAATTGAAACTTATCCCTACTGCTAGTTATGGTATCTAAGGCTTAGATGTAGACTACTTCACAATTTTATTGTATTAACCAGCACCAACCACTTCTTCGCGAACTGGTCAAATGCAAAATAATCCCGAAGCTGCTGGGGGTATAAGTTATTAGACAAATCAATTCGGTTGTATAGCAATGACCTGTTCGTATTGCAAACTGAAGATTATTCCTAAAACCATGAATAAAAAGTTGGTAAAATAAAACTTTATGAAAACCATACTTAGTATGAATAATTTATCATACTCTATCTGGGTGTCTGGTGCATGAACTACGAAATCGTAATATATCTTAATGGAAATTAATGAAAAATGAAAAGATCTTGTGGTTTTGTGGGCCCCCTTAAATTTCTCTGCTCTTATACACGGTGTGTACGATATTTTTGACAGTTTCTGCGGGAATTATGTTTTTAAATAAACAAATAAGAAAAAAAGTTTTTTACAAAGTTTGGCTTACCATGTTTGCTGTACAATTTACTCGAAGTAGTCACCCTCGGCATCGATTACTGCCTCTATCCGCTTCCAGAACCTGGAGCAACCCATGGCACCATGGTCATGGATAAGGCCGCAAAAACGGAATTAATTTTTAGGACTTTTAGGAGCCCACATGAAATAATCCGTCGGGTGTAGGTTCAGGAAGCAGGGTAGAAAAACATTGGGGGTTGTGAAGTCGTAAAAATGGCCCACTAGTCATTTTTGTGATTTTGCGGCCGTGGCAAGGTGCGGAATCTTGCTACCACACACAGGGCTAAACCATTGGCTTCTTTGGTCACCAAGGGCTTGACGACCGTGGCCAGCAGCCTCACATAGCCAACCGCGTTCAGTTTCAGGCCCTGCTCAAAGAAATGTGATGGCATCACATCCCCTTTAGATGACACGCACCCGAACACCATGATCGTTTGTGGAAACTTTATTTGCAAAACTCGCGGAAGGTCGGCAGCCATTGAGAAAGATGTTGTTTTGAACGTTCAGTTTCTTGTCCTAACAAAAATTCGATTCATCAGAAAAGAACCAGATCCTTCCTGGCACCACCGGATGCTTGATCTTGGTTAGGAGTTTTTTTGGGTCAAAAGCTCCAGCGTTTGCAGGATGCATAGCGAAGATCTTCATGCAATGCATGTTTGAAAGTGTTTGGAGCCGCAACAATTTCAGGCGCAAGGGCCTTAATGTTGACCCCCGGATCCCGGAAAAAAATGATTAGTTATCAGTGGCAACCCGCAGAACACTTCGTACTAATACAAAACTAAGAGTGAAATTAATCACCTAGTTATATGTTCCTTGTTCTTTTATACCTTTGCGAACGGATTGTTGCCTAATGCGAACCGTGGGAATCTCGCTTGTTGAGGATCCTGGCTTCCGGAGAGTTGGGCTGCAAGAACGCGTCTTCTTCCGTAGGGGACCTGCGTTGATCGATGACTAATGTCGTGTTGTATTGGGCTGGCTTCTGACGAACCGATGAGAGACAAGCGATAAAAAATGCACCCGTTTTTGTAAGAGATAAGTTCCAACAATCGGCAATAATGTTGTGTGGTTCCACTGATCGGATTATATGCAGACGAACGGATGAGTATCAAGGAATGTTGATATGATCACGCGTGCAACGCAATTATATTATTTAAAATATAACTAGTACTCAACATTCGTAGCATAACAAACAATAAGCATTCTAAAACGACCGGATTGAGTAAGATGCAGAAAAATCGCAACACGTGATGTTAGTGCTGTTACTTTTGAAAACGACCTTTTTTGTCGAACTATTACGAAAGTTTGACTGCAACGCTGGAAAGAATCATAATCAACATTTGCAACCGCGATTGTTTGAGATACATCTAATAGGGTAGTAATCTTCTCAACGACTGGCTAATCTTGCTCTCGTGTTGAAAGTGCTCAAATTCAGACAGCTATCTCGATTAAAAGACGAACTAGGAAGAAGCGGTCCCCGGTGGCACCAAAAGCATCTGTACCAAAATGCTATGTCATTACCCTGTGCCCCGATGTTTACAGGGTGCCCAACACCGATCCATTCCTGTGGTCCATTATCAGCGAGAGACACTTTTTCTCGGATTACTTAAGCATTCATCCTGGGTAAACTTGTTCTTCCCGCATCCTAGTTCTGTTTGGGTCGCACCACACACTACCACATCATAGCATTCGTCGGATTGCATTGGCGCCAGAAACTGCTTTCCGGCCGTTTATTTTTAGCTGTCTGCATTTTTTGCTGTTTTTGCTTTCATGCTCCGACAACGTGGTTGCGTCATGTAGCTGTTGGGGGATGCTTTATAGTAGCTCCTGCAACCAGCCATTCCTGAGCCAATTTCAGAGTGGATTCGTCTACGATTACGCGCGAATGACGAGTTCACATTTCAGGGTGGAAAAATGAAGCCACTTTCGCGTCGCAAGCGGGTTAGAGCGATCATTTTTCCCTTCGCAGTGATGAAACTCGTAAGACGCCGCCTACCACCCAGCTACGAAGGGCAGAGAAAAAGCCAGCAATAAAAATAACATAAAATAGATAGATCGAGCAAAAACAAATAACAATAAAAGCAGATGGCGTGTATACGCCTGTGGTGGTTTCGTAGCCGGTAGTATGTTTCCTGAGTAGCCCCCGTTTCTCCAGTTTCCACTTCTCTTTTCCCGAAAGGGAAAAAACACCTTCCCACAACACATGCTAATGTGTTTTGTTGCAGAGAACCTGTGTATTGTAACATCACATTTACACAGCACGGCCACGACGGGTGGAGCGAAACACTATGAATATGGCGCAGGAGCGAGAAAAACTGGCAGAAAGAATCGCATGGGTGTGCGATTTTTATTTCCTGCAACAACGTAAACATTCCGCAACCGTTTCCTGCCGGGCACCGAGCAAGATTCGCACCGAGTTCCGCACTCGGTAAGGAAAACAAATACACCAGCAAGTAAACATGACAAAATAACAACCCCAAACAAGCTGTCGAATTGGGCTGAATTGGAAAACTTTCGGGTGCAGCTGCATCAATAGTTTTCGTTGCAGCTACAGCTTCGTTTATTTAGCTGAAGCGAGTATAAGGCAAACGCGGTGATAATATCCATTGATTGGCTGGGAGGAAAACCTGCAGGAAATAAAATCATCAGCTAGTCGTATATAGGTGAGGCTATCGTTGGAAATGTAGTATGATTCATTTTGATGATGGGCTGTATTTATTTCAAGGCAGCGTTTATTCTGCCATTTGATGTTTTACGGGCCGAATATTTGAGTTTCCATTATACTTGATAATGGTGCTTTTTAAGATTTTGTTGAGAACATTGAAACTGCAATGTCAAATTCGTGTCTGCTATTTTAATAATGATGGCTGGAAAAAAAACAGTCAACTTGATTTTTATATATATTTCACGCATTGACAGCCTTGGATATCATTTTTGATAGCCAATTATATTTCCCGAAATGCCAGGACTATCATTTTTCATAGCCACAAGTTATGGATTTTAATATAAATTTTAGATAAATCACATGGATAATATAATGTTAGATATTAAAACTTTTTATGCGCTTGTTTTATTTATTTTCGCTCATTGGTAGACTCTGAAGAAGGTTCGTTTTTGGCAATGCAAAACACTGCAGCTAATGGTTCCAGGCCTCCATTCGCAGAATAGTTTGATGCATGGAAAATAATGAAGACGAAACCGTAGTTCTGGGAACAACGGAGTTTTGATCTACGCATTTGTTGTTTGTTTTTTTTTCTACTATCGAGTTGAATCATCAGCTACAATCGCGTTCTTGTTATAAATGGGGCCCTACGTTGCATGCGCGGAAACGCAACATTTAGGCAATGCCAGCAGATTAGCGAAATGGATGTTTGCTATTTACTCATTTGTGTTGCTAGTTTTATCTTTCTTCTCGCACTGCTTACGTTTCCCGGTCGATATATCTCTATAAAGCTCTCGCTTGCAAATTCATTTCGTGTATGTGTGTGGTTCCCGGTAGCAATAGCTATTATCCCGGAAAAGGCGCAGCGTTCGGGTCAGCTTTAGCAAACCGGACCGGCCGGCCTTTACCATATTCCTCATGGAATGCAATTTTCTGTCCCACTCTTAACCATTCAACGAGCCAAACATACTATAACCAGTGCAGCATCCCTATTTGCTGCGTCTGTTGACGAATGTCACTACACAACTCGACGGATAAGTACACAACTCGTCTCCCGTGATCGTTGGTCAGTGCGCGAACGGAAACATATTTGTCCGTGCTTCCCCATTCGACTCATTCAATCTGGTACATTTTACGGTACGATGAAACGATTTTTCTCCATTCCGGTTGCGGTCGTCGTTAGAGTTTGCACTGCTGAATTTGTTGCAGAACCGCTAGCCAGATGTGCTTTCAAATTTTTATTCCCTCCTCTAATGGTAGAGATTGAGAGTTTGTACGTTCGTAGCGTACTTTGGCTGATGTTTTAAAGGCGTGTGATGCTCACCAAAATCATAGAACCGTGTATTGCTCGTTAATGGTGTTGATGGTTGGATAAAGAAAGGATTTACGTAAGCTCTTGGTATTAATTTAAACGTACTAAAGAGTAAATGCATTGCCATTTATGCCACATCACTTAAGTTAAAAGTTTTAAAGAAGAATAAACGTTGGGTTTGATTTAAAACCATATCTAAACAAATAGTTATTAAGAGCATAATTTGTACTTAAATTAAATTATCAAAAATAGTGCCTTATGAGAACATAATTTTATCTTAGGCTTATATTATTTTAAATTTCCTTATAAGAGAAAACATTCCTTATTTATTTATTCCTTATAAGCGCATTTACACAGTTACACAACGCTACTTTGCATACATTATTATATAATATAATATATACAATACATATCACGTAATCACAAAATATAATTATGTAACTTACTGTATGGTTAGGTATTTCAGTTACAGTTAGGTATTTCAGACCCGGTGGTGTTTCAAACAAAAATGGAATTTTAAATAATTAAGATTAAAGGCAAATCTGAAACTTGCACACTGTCAAACTAAATATTTTTTCTCATAAATCTGACAACACATGAAAAACTCATGCACAATTTCATGACATTTGAACATTTTTGATTGTCTCGTTTAATTTTTAAATTTCTTGTGCTACTATAAATGTTGCAACGATTCCAGAAATGCTTGGTTTTTAAAACAAAAGATCGTTGCACTGACAACGGCACACGTATGATATTCAGCCAACGGCATCAGACCCAACATGGAGCTCAATTTTTTCAACAAACCAAAAGGTTTTTCGTTTATTTTTGGAGATGCGAAAATGTTCGCGTACTGCAAAAATAAGACCAAACACAAAACAAAAATGTTTCACGTGCTGTTTGTTTCCCCTTTTGCTTTTATTTTCATTTTTAATATCTAGGCCATCGCATTGGGCTTAGGAGCATTGGGAGGCATAAAAACGAATTTTTAATTAAATTATCAAAGCTAAAGTGGTGCATCGAGCAAGTAAACATTGTGCTGCGGGTAGCGCGTAGAATGAAAAGAAAAAACACATGCAGCGATAAAAAATACATTTTTATCAAGCAGTTTACCGAGACGCATTGCCAAACCACACAAAAAGGAAAAGGAAAACAACGTGCAACACAATATGCAAGATTAAACCATTACTTTTTTCCATCCAAATCCTATAGCCGCTAGAACAAATTATATCACGCAACAAAAGATGTTCCCGTTTTGTTTATTCGTTTTACAAACAACAAGAGTTGTGCTCATAAAATGGAAAACTTTAGGTGTGGAGTATTTGCTTTGCGATATTTCCATTATAACTGAATTGAAAACACTGTTGCCACTGTACGAGAAACAACGACCTAGGACAGTGAAGTCTGTGATACACAAAAAGAAATACGGTGGGTTTATTGCTTTATTCGAAAAGGATTTACTTTCCGCAATCCATGCTCGTTAAGTTGCAGCACACAGTTGCTGCCGCAGAGAACTAGCTTTATTTCCACTAATCGCATGGTTGTAGAGCTAATGACTATATTCATCTTATTTCATTCTCTTCTCTCGTTTCGTTTTCTCTTCCCTGTTTGCAGAGCTATCCGTGGGGCTGCGCAACGTACGGGTCACGGTCCCGACGGCTGTCCGGAAAGGAGATTCGGTTCATCTGTACTGCGAATACGAACTGGAGGACAACGAGCGGCTCTACTCGATCAAGTGGTACAAGGGTAAGCGAGAGTTCTATCGCTACACGCCCCAGGTGCATCCATCGGTGCAAGTTTTTAGCACCGTCAGCGGAATCGACGTCGAGGTAAGAATTACTTTGTTTCTCTGCACTAAGCGACGAGCTATCGTATCCAATTCGCTGGGGTATTTTAAAATAACCGGAGCAAAATTTCTTTTACCCAGTAGTTATCTTATTTTTATTATTATTATTATTATTATTATTCATTAGTAATTTGTCTGACCTTGACGGTCTACACAAAATTCTTCGATAGTACTTAAATACTAGACAGTTAAGAATCGAAGACGCTATTTAAATAATGACGTTGAAAAGTTAAAATCGAAATCAATGACAACATTTAATTCACGACACATCTACTATACGGGTTATTTTGACCATTACTGGTACGGTTCACCTATTCAGTGCTAACAGGTTTACTTATAAGGTTTATCTTATCAATTACTGAGTTAAACAAACACAAAATAAACCAAATTAAGATGAGATCTTCAGGAGCTACAGTGTGAATTTTTGTCATTTTTTCACCTTAGGGTACTTCTTACCTACTGTAAGAAATATGGCAACTCTAATCGATGAGTTGAAGCTCATTAATGAGCAACATTCCGTATAAATTGGCAAATTCGTTATATATTTAATTTTAAATAATGATTTTTGGTAGCACATGATTTTTGTGACTATCCCACAAACAAAAGCAGATCATTCAGAGAATAAAAGTTCTCACCAGAAACTAGCAAAACCTTTAAACATTTTTTGATAAAAATGTCTTGGTTTCTGATAAATTGGCTAGACTTAAAAATTTGGATGAATGTGCATCAAGAAATTCTTGCAATTTGTTCTTTGCTACTCATTCTTATCATTCTTCTTAACATTGTTATCAGTCCTGGGTGCCAATTTCATTATGTTATGAAAGCTTGGATGTGAAAAAATATTCTATGAGAAGTAACTTCGTTATTTATCTAGCGCTTGAACACATCCAACATGTGTAATAGGCTTTTTGCAACAAGTTGGCGGTTGGCCTTTGTTCTTTAAATTGATTGCATTATTTTTAATTGAATGGATTGTACACAAACAATCAGCATGTTATCTATAGTAACAATTATGTTCAAAGGTGAAGAAATTTTGTCATAAGACCTTTAAACACAACCTAATTCTTTTCTGAATACTAAATTCCGTACAATGTTGAAATCCCTTCAAATACGAGATCGAAACAAGCTCTCGCATCGGTACGCTGAAGTTGGGATACACAACCAAAGGCATAGTTGAAAATAAAATTTATGCATACAATAGTTTCCGAAATCGGTGTGCTTGACACAACCTTTTAGTGGATATTATATCCTTCTTGCACCGCCGTACCTCCAGAATCTACCGACCTGTTGTTGCTTTTTGCGTCTGGCTTTTTCACTACAGGCTGTTATGGTATGGTGACTTTTCGTAGTTCGTTTGCCATAGAAGACTACTGATTTTATTTTTCTTCCGTCCCATCCGTATGTAGCCTATGCCCTATTGAAGTCCTTTAGTGCACCAATGCTCTACCCATCAGACTACAGTGCTATTATTTCCACCCTAAACAAAAAAAAAACACATAACCCTATCTCCCGGTGCCCGTGTCCCGTGTGCGAAAACTTTTGAACTTTACACTCATAAATCTGGTAAACCGAACGGTCGGATTTTCACTTGTACTACAAACCCGTCGAATACGGACTGTTTCTACAAATGGAATTACAACACTTTACATGGCGTTCCGGTTCGGAGCGAAATGGTATGGTGAGCAAAGTTGTAGATATATATTGCTTGGTTGGCATTTGGTAAAAGTTCAGCTACCGAATCTTTTTTTCTTTGTTTCTTCTACAATTGCCTTCCCGGATGGTTCGACTTGCCGAACCGTTTGGAGAGCAGAACTGCTTTGCACGCTTCAGCGATTAGTATGGTGGAACAATTTATTAACACTCTATATTTTTATTATAACCTAGCAAGTTTGTGCTAAACCCTGTTTGTCGATTTCTTTCAAAACTATTGATCATACTTCACTGCTGTTTTTTTTCTCTCTGCCCGTTAAGCGGTTCTATCGAGTGTTAGAATTATTGATAAATTTGATTTAAAGTGCTGTTATTTGGTATGGATCTACGACGAATCGGGAAATTTGGTCCATGGGCTCCGACATGTATAAAACAGTAACATTTTTAGCTGTTCCAGAAATTGTTCCATGGAAGCAATAAATTGTTTACCGAGGTTAAAAATCCTTCCGAGGGCTGTTTGCCATCGCAGTGGAGGAATTTCGATATTGAATTACTCCATTATTCAGGAGAAATCATTGCTCCCACAGGGACGACGGCATAACAAAAACCGACGAGATCCATTTCCATTTCGATGACGCGCACTGAAAAGCCGACCAAAACGCACGGAGAAATAAACATTTCTTATGCAATGATCGCGAAAAGCTTACCATTGATGCCTTTTGGTTCTACTTTTGCACATGGGAAATCTTCCTCACCCGGAGTCATGGGTAGAAGAAAAACGAGAGTGAAACAGCTAGCACAAGAAAAAAAACCTGTCAAGACTGGAAAGATGTGGAAAAAACAAGGGGAATTTAGACACGCGGGCATCTTTCGCTGACAAGTGAAGAAAAAGTGTTTCGCTCACAAGGCTTTGCTATCCAACAAGAGACCATTCGCTGCGATGTGCTACGAAAAACAACAAAAAAGCAGAATCGCTATTGAAGGTGCTATAAGAGGCGCGCAAATATCATGGTGCATTGGGCACACGCGTACCACCCCAAGTGGAATGGAAAGGGGAAATGTGTCTCCGTGTTTCGGATAGCAAAAAGTTAAGGCTGCAATTAATTTTTTTCTGCTAGCTCTTCTGCGCCAAATACAGCATCTGCAACCGTGTCTTCGACTAGCGGCTGAAGACATTGCGTAAGAAAGTGACATTAGTGAAAAAATGGTTGAAAAAAAGATACACACATACACACGGCATTGCTCTTTCAGAACGCATCGGGGTTGGGAAGGTAGCCAACAGGACGGCAACGAAATGTGCCCAAAATAAAGCAAAAACACATTCCCAACAGTAAGCGAAGCGAAACAAATTTGATTAATGGTACACTGTTCTAAGAACGCTCGTGTTACGCAGCAACAATCGTAATAAAGAATATCAAAGTGAAATGCGAAGATCCAGAACAGGGCTTTTTACAGGTCTCATCTTCACCAGTCATGTTGCTCATGATGAATTTGCCTGCTACAATAGATGCATTTACACGGCAGCAGGTTTCTTGTCGTCGAAATGTGCTTAGTACACACGTTTATCTACTATTAGTTACGATCCTATACGGTACGAGCAATACAAAGACAGAATTATGGAAAACGGAAAGCAAGTGTAAAGCATTCAAAAGCAAACCAAAGAAGGGAATCTTTGAATATTGCGTGCTTCCTAAAATAGAAGGTAACTCATGATAATTAAACCATTGATTAGACGAAAAAAGATAAAATGGAACTTACATTTCTAATTTTGAAGTGTGTTGCGATTTAATTAAATCGTTGTTTCATATCAGGCTCTTGATTCAATTTGTTAAATTGAAACATTATCTAATGTAGTAAAATCTTAAACATTATCTAATGTAGTAAAATTCAGTTGGAAATGCAAAAATCAGGCAAAATATGTAGTTGATTAAGGATCGTTGAAAACAAAGTGTGACGGAGTTGAAACAAACTCCTTCAGATTTGGGGACTAATTTAGTCCTGGCCAGTCCAGGAGTCGGTCAAACTGCTCTCGGTCTAGAACCGTCGTCTGTCAATTCAATATTCCACCTTTTATGGTGGACCTATCAGCACCATCACTCCAGCTCAAAGTGAGCCTACCCCATCTCATCTCTCTATGTGACAACTAAAAGGACTAAAGGATTAAAAGGACTGTACAGGTTAGATAAACTGAGTATCTTTACCTCGAACGCGTTTAATAGGGTTTTGTCAATTTAGAACTAATTCAATGTCTCAGAGGCGTATAATAGAACTAGAACTATATGAGTTCTGTATTGTCCATGCTTCGTTTGGCGTAACAGCTCATTTTTATGGAAAAGTTTCCTCAGTCTGTAGGAATACCGGTCCAGCACAGCCAGGACCTTATCGCGTATCTCAACATCAATGCTTTTGTTAGCTATTGAACACTGACCTTTGACCACATATAAGCCAAATGGCTTGGAAGTCTTCAAAGGTGTAATCTCTTATTTGTAGGTTATCTCTAGGTAGGCCAGGCTTTATTAGTAGGACTGCTGGTAGTGCCGCCAATGATTTTGTAATTGCCTTGTTCCACGGTCGATATTTTTAGCTGCTAAACTGCCTAAACGATTTATAAACGAAATAAATCAAATCATATTAATTTTATATTTAACTTTAAAAAAGGAGCTGACAAACTTATACCATTAAGAATTGTCATGTGAATCACACATTTGAATAACGTCGTAGATATGTAAAGATGTAAAATTATACAGATAATTTGATTGTGAAACCAACCGTTTTTAAGAGTTTTGTAAACGCATATAAGTACTTTTGCTATACAGAAACGCATATAAGCTCCAGAAACTGGAAAGACCATTAACTCAAAGTGTATTGAACAAAACTCGATGACCTAAAAACGTAAAGCACTTCACTAATCTTCTTTTCACGACACTCGTACCGTGCAATCGGATCCCGCCACAGGCTTATCAGCGAAACGGGATGCATAAATTGACATTCAAACGCGCCAAACCGGTCATCCCAAAACCGGACGCCATCGTGGGACCGCGAAACTCCATAAATCTTCACGCTCACAACCACAAATCAATCTCCGATCGGACACAACCGAACTCACCGACGACTGCATCTGTCGAAAGGACATTGGTTCTTTGCTGTACTTGTTCTCTGCAATACCAGCGATGGGTACGCTTTGGGGATGCGGGTACGATGGAGAAGAGCTAATGAAAATTCAAATCACTCAATCGCCAGCTCGCCAAAAGTGGGTTGTGTGGGCAGATCGAAACCGGAACTGTGTGTGTGTGTGTCAGTATCCCGATTCCAATCGAGGCTACCAATCACACAGGCAAAATCTGCACTATCTCATCGATAGCGAGTTTTTGAGTAAGAGGCTTGGTCTTTTCCACCCCAACGGTCTGCATTCCAGCAAAACATGAAAACATCTTCGTTGGGGAGAGGCAAACATTTATCGAAAGAAAAACCTATCTCATCTTTCATTCTACCATAAAACCTACCACGCTTGGGTTTGCAAAAACCCGCGAGAGTGTTGCGAATGTTTATGATCGTTCCGTTGTTTCGTTCGCACTACATTTATGCTTGTTGTCGTTTCCCTGTTCTCGCATATCTCTTGTTGGAATCCAATTCCCACAGTGATAGTCAAAAATACACATCTTTCATACTATGCAACAAAGTACTTCTAGGTTTCAGTAAAACAGCAGCAACGGAACACAATGAAATATGAAATAGAGAAAGTGTTTTAGCATTTCCACAATTTAGATCTAGTTCTTAAGATATAGAAGCAAGTTGATTAATATTGTTGCAATTATTCATGGTTTTCTTTGTAGTGTCAGTATTTGAAGCTACAGTTTTACTATTTTGTACACCGCTGGCAAATACTTTGTTGGAATTGTCCTAGAATGCTGAATTACGCTGTCTGGTACAGTTAGCACTTTTTGTAGGATGCTGGTTGTTGTTGTGTGTATCCACAACGTGCATCAGTGTCGAGAAATTGTGTCGTTCCGACTCATAACCAGTGATGACGTAGTATTTCTGCCAACTTCCCGCCAGAGGGCGCCGCCGCTCGTTGCGTAACTGTGAAGAAAAACCGGCCTACTATTTCATCTACGGTTATGCTCTGTTTATGCGTTCGTGAGAATGTTCGCACTGATCGAAAAACTCATAACGGCGACGGCAAAAGAAAGTAAACATGTCAAATACCGAAAAAAAGAAAGTCAAAATTTGTCCCTCAGGAGGTAAAGGAACCAACAAAAACGCATCTACGTACACCCACTCACTCCCCGGAGTGCAATGCAAGAGGGTAACGCCACATAGATCAACTAAAGTTGGCGTCCTTTGCTGAGAGCTCTTTGCTATTGGGACTTTCGAAAAAATACAGAATGCCCGGGAAAAAGGCAACCGAACCGTAATGTTCACGGCAATATTTTTTGTGGATTTGATTTCCGTTTATGTTTTGCTCATTCCGTTTTCCACTTTTTGTTTCGTGCCGATTGGCGTTGTCTGCAGCTTTGGTCTTCACTCTAGCCATCAATGAGTGTGTCTCGAACCGGAAAAGGTTGGCTGCTAACAGGATCACTCGCGGCCGCATTTATCGAGTACTCTTTCCTGCCTTTGCTCAGTTGAACGATTCTGCCCCACAAGCATCGTGTGGAGCCCCCCTGTTACTCCTACCGAGAGGACATTTGAAAAAAAGACATACCAACATTCATGCGTAGATACACAACCACAGCGGGAAAACGTACATATAAAAATACCAATCGGATCGGGCAGTATTGGCGTCTGAATATTGGTTTTGCTCGAACTGGATACCGCCGGCACAGTGTCCAAGGGTTTCAACGGCGAAAATCAGCTTTTCTGTCCGGAAAGGAGACAAACTACGCCGCAAAATAGATAAGAAATAAATTGCTAGTATTTCCCGCCAGTGTCTTTTTTCATAGCCGTTACGTCGGTGTCCTGCTTTTTTGTTGCTTTCCGGTCGATAAACAACATCGATAAAGACCCCACAGCCTACTGAATTCAGAATGTTTTCGGAGTGAACTTTCGAAGCCTTGGACCAGATTGCAAGCTTCGATGCTCGTTTGCTGATCTTTCGGGTAGCGTTTAAGCTGCTCGCTTATCCGAAACACCTAAGAAGGTTGAACGTTAATGTGTGCGCATGTATGAGTATGGAAAGTTTTTTTTAAGTTTTTTCAGGAAGAAATCCTCACCGTTATCACTGATGCCATTGAGGTGTGATACCGGAATAAAATATTCGATAGTAGTTGGGTCTAACGAAATAAATCGTAAACCATTTCACGCGATGGTCAAAAATTGGCCATGACTCCGAGCATTAACTGTACCGTAACCTTTTGTACTTTATTTCTGAAGTATTTAACTGTCGGACCAGTCATTTCAACTGGTACGCTTAATTTTATTCGCATTAAATTTTGAGGTTAAACAATTCTACAGAGTGGGGCGGCCCGGTGGCATGATGGTAGCGGCGCCAGTCTCCACACGAACGGACCGGACCAAAATCCCATCCGGACCAATCCCCCGTAGCAAGGACTGACTATCCGGCTACGTGGTAAAATAAGTGGATACGGCCAGGCCGTTCTAACGAAAAAAAAACACAGTTGTACAGAAGTTGATGCATGGTTCTTGCACTTCTGTTTTAGTACGAAATTCAACCTTTGACATTACTCACCTCTTTATTTTAACACATTAACAAGCTCCTAAAAAATATGTTCTTCGATGTTCAAGGAATATAACGAAGGTTATAGAAAATTGCGTGCAGTAGTTGAATATGTCATATGCAAAATTTGGCCATCTTTGAGTCTGATGACTAACTGAGGTATATTTTCGTTAAATTGGCACTTTCGTTACCACGTTCAACTTAAAATTGGTTGATTTATGTGGTTACCGCCTGACCACCTGACCGATTATGAAAAATTTGAAAAACCGATTTGGAAAACTCTCTATTTATTGAGGCAAATTAATTTCGTCTTCTTCAAAGTAATCCGCTCCTGATGCAATGTACATCTGCCAATGAATTTTCCAATCTTCGAAACAGTTATTATAATCTTTTTCAGCTATGGCTTTTAGTTCCTTACTCGCTGCGGCCTGGATCTGATCGATCGTCTCAAAATGGTGTCCCCGATGCGTTCTTTTAAGCTTGTTGAACAGCCAGAAGTCGCATGGTACCAAGCCAGGAGAATACGGAGGATGTTGAATTATGTGGGTTAATTTTTCGCAAGATGGTCACGGAGCACGAGTGCAGTTACGAGTGCGCATTATCGTGGTGCAAAAACCAACAGATGTTTTTTTTACAATTCCGGCCTCTTATGGGAATAGCGTTACGTAATCGACGCATTACGTCAATTACGTTCAGATAATATTTCTTGTTGACCGTTTGACCTGGGGCAAGAAACTCATAATGCAAAACAACACGATAATCAATGAAAACAGTCAACATGTCGAATGATCGGTTGTTTCGGGGTCGTAAGCGTAGATCCAAGTCTCGTTTACAGTAATAATGCACATCGTCTTGTAAATGTAGTTAGAGAGCATTGTTTCACACACTTCAACGCGACACTTGTTTTTAAAAAGCTAGGTTCAACAACAGAGACTACCTTTCATGCGAAGTACGCATAAATTCACATTATTTCTCAGCGGAATTTGAAATCTGTTTCTATTCCAATAACTTGGCAAGTTTTCACCGAATATCTGAGTCAAACGTTCATTGACTGGATATAAAAACGTGCATACAGAGCACGTGGTAAAAATTCAGAAAAAATGTTAAAATCACTTTACTCTTTCCTTGCTCGAAAATTGATGAAGTTTTTGCTAATAGAACGCATTAGACAAACGGGGTCGGTTTTAACACCCAATATTCACCTAATACGTATTACACCACACTTTCTTATACGAACGCGAAAACGATTTTTCTCCTCACTTCTAAATTACCGACTCTCAAACCGTGGCAAACCATTAAGCCACTTTCCGCATACGTGGCAAACGAGCACTGATCTTGTGTTGCGTTACCAACGTGCTACATGTGGATGGACCATTGCAGAGAAAAACACAAAATAACGTTTCCTTCCTTCCGGAACGAATAAATGAACGCCACATGGTGATTGATTGTGGGGGATTTGCGTTTCTTTCTGTATTTTTTTTTTGTACATTTTGTTTCTTTTATTATGCTGGTGAAAGAATACTCGACGACACCTACCACACTCATACCTACTAAGGACAGTGGTAAAAAGTACGCCAACAGCTAATCAACAGCTGTGTGACTCGAACCACCGCTTGCGTCGAAGAAACAGGGGATTGCGAGGCCAAAGACTGGTTTTTCATTTCGTCCTCGAGCTTCGGTTGTCAAACGCATTTTCATTTTCTCACCGCTCACTTATTGGCTGTTATGTTTTTATGTGTGGGTGTGTGCATTCCCTTTTTTCAGGAACATTAGCAACCAATCCTTCGGAAAACAGTTCGAGCTAGATAGATGTACTAATGTCGGGCATTTCTTTTTCTATTTTGTGCACTCCGTTTCTTAATCATTCGCCATTTGGCCAGTACGGATTTTGGCCCCTATTAATGTAACAACTTCTTTTTTTTTGTCTACTATTTTTTCGCTCCATATTACATCGTTACATCAGCGGTCACTTTCCAACGAAAGCCACGTTGTGATGAAGGCGGTCGAGACGAACTACTCGGGGAAGTACAGCTGCGAGGTGTCGGCAGATGCACCCTCTTTCCACACAATCATCGTCTCAGGCGACATGGAAGTTATCGGTAAGTAAAATGGTCTCTGTGAGTCGGGTCTTTGTGATGTTCCTTTTGGCGTTTGTTTGTTGGAATGGTAAATAATTATTGGCGTCCTATTTCTCCGTTTCTTTTATACTAACCTATCAACCGATCGAATAGAAGGCGATTTGAGAAAATTGCTGACTTTCTCTGACGTTCCTGCTGAATGGGTGATTTTAGATGAAAACCGCCCCTGAAGCTTTTCGTTGCCTACTGGAGAAACAGCCAGTGTTAAGATAATGTTAGTAGCGACTTCAGCTATGTAGCACCAAACAAACCTGTCTTTGCTGCTTAAGATAGTAATTTATTACGCTAACTAATGCTTGATCGCATTAAGTCGATTTTATCCGATATGTATTCCCTAGTGAAAATTAGTCTGAATGACATCATCTTGAGTCTTATGTTCTAAGAATGATTCTTGAATGAATGAAGAATGAATGAATTCTAAAGTGTCTTTAGGGTGTTTATATTGATTTATTTATATCATATTCATATCATATTAATCATAATCAGATCATGTTAATTCATAATTAAAAATTTTAGCTCAATATCAAACTCAAGGACAGAAGAACATTATATGATGTTATTTTTGCTGTAAAACATTAAAGCTAACATCATTATAAGATTGTGCCGTTTCCAATCATTAACATCATTCTGCTGGTTTAAAAACCATAGTAATTACTTTAGAGCGTGGACCCAATATCCCGGTTCAAGTAAACATTCCTCTCGAAGAAAATATTACTAGAATTACTCGGAAAATTCCTGTCAAATATGATTACCACGCTCGTATTACGAAGAAGACTTGCCGGCGCCTCATCGAACCTTCAACATTCAACAGCGTCACCCAACCCGAATGGCAACCATGCTTACCGGGTTACCGTTCGTTGCCGTGAGGCGTACAATTTAATATGGCCAATAAAAAATTATTAGATTTTGATCTCGACGGTTTCCATCGATCCGGGGCCAGTTTGCCACTGCTTTCACTCACTTTGAAACATTGCGACGTTGTCATCCAGTAATGTCCTCCATTTCCTTTCCTCGCTTTTTCTCCCCACAATCGGCCACTCTGTGCCTTTCTATTTGACATTTGCAAGCATTCGCGTTAGGGGCCTGCGGGTGCAAAAGCACTCGAAAGCACTTTCCCGTCATCAATGGTGAAGAAGGTGGCGGTAACGGTTTGCTATCGGGTGCGCTTTATTCGCACCCGGCCCAATGTTACCAATGACGTTGCCGTGTTCTTTTTTCTGTTGCTTTTTTCCCACCCTTGGGCAAAATGGTTCAATGATTTTTTATTGAATATTACCGCTCCCAGCTGGAGCGTACAAAATTGCCGTGGAATTTATTTATTCCCAGGCAATTCCACCGACCAGTGCCGTTGTTTTCTTCGCTGCAGGCTTGCTTATTTCTAGCTGTAAAGAAAGAAAGGAAAATCTCCCAGAATGCTTCCTGTCCATATCTTACACGCTTTTTCCTCTCCTTCCCTGGCACGATTCAGAGGTGAACGAGATCTTTTTCTCGTGACTGTTTTGTTTGATTTCCCATCTTCCATTTCTTCCGACTGTGTGCTTTTGTGAGAGAGGGGACATGCAGTAATCGAGTACTCAGTGAAGCACGCCACAGAGCAGAGGCTAAAGATAGCCGCGTGACCGCATAAATGTCAACTCTCCCGAAACCGTAACGATCCTTTTGCAGCCGGCAGACGGCTGACGATGTGACGCAATCGTTGCAAATAGGGGCAAATTTGTAAAATCCCTGCGCTTGCAAGCATTGGGGCGTGCTGGAATTGGGATTGGGCAACGACGAAGCATTAATCCAGCACCAACTGGAGCGTACAAATTTATTGAACGCACATGGAGCAAAAGTCGATTCCCCCCCCCACCATTTTTGCTTCGTTACGCTTCTTGAAGCACAGTTTTGAACGATGGCAACGATGTTTCTACAGAGGTAAATGAGCTCTCGTTAACGTGTATAGTTCGGGAAAAAATACCAGCTAATGATTTTTAGGCTATACTAATGGAATGGAGATGATTATGGGGCCGCCATTTTGGTGCTGATTGTGGCAAGCTACCAAACTGTACCGTTTTGCGATAAAAAATATTAAAACAATGAGTTGATTTGTAGTGTTATTGGTGATGGCTTTGTTCAACTGATATTTAAAAAGTTTACCTATAATAAATAAGTATGAATTGAGTATTTAAAATGCACAATGATGAACATTCTAGTAACTGATTTATCGAGTTCGATTCATCGATATCACTATGAGTATCCTCCTTCTCCGACTACTGCTTGCTAATAACCTCAACAGCAACTGCCGAAATAAATTCATTTTGTTTGCTCTAAAACCTGCCCCATTCTCCCTCTTCCAGCTAAACAATGTCGCAGAACGCTTTGTAATTAAAATCGATCATTAGTCAAAAACGTACATTACAACCACGTTTGCCACCCGCACAAAGCAAATTGCATAATTTAAGTTTCAGTTTTAATTATTTTGTTTTGATTAAAACTAAACCAACCCTATAACCAACAGCTCTAACTGTAACACATCGTGTTCGGCAAAAGCTGACGGGCGGAATATGGACATTTTGTGGCAGCAAATCACATATCCCATTACGAATCCCTCGTCTCATTTTGCATCCTATTATGCCATTTAATAGGATTACATATATGCATTGGCCCAGCTATAGTGGCTCCGGTTGACCTATCCACCGTTTAGCGGCCGTATCAATTGCAGCCGGTAATCAGATGCAGTAAATGCAACCCCAATATGCCTCTTTGCTAACGCTTTTGAATCGCAAACGTATGATCCTTACGACGCAAAACGGTAGAGGTAGAGAAGGAAGGAACCAGATATAGCGCTCTCGTTGGTGCTTCACCAGCCCCGAGACGTTCACAAGGATGTAGAGAAAGCCGGGAGTGACGTTGGATACGTCCCGATTCACGCAGCGCTTACACTTGCAATCGTTGGAAAGCCTTATTTAATTACATATTAATTACATTGGACGGGTTGGGTACACTCACCGCAGCAGCAGCTAGCAGTTCGGCAGGAAATCAGATTGTCCTGCGCAGTTCGCTTTTGATGTTGCCAGTATTGCACGGTAGCTTATTTTCTCATCATCTGCCTCGAGGTTACCATGGCCACAAACACGACGAAGATGAATAATGTATTAGCTGTAAAATCTTACTAATCATCACGATACACAACACCGCAAGTGCACACCGACAGCAAGCAGCATGGTTCGCATTAAGCAACCAGTATCGTAGCTCCAGGGTGTCGCTCCGTAGTATAAATTAATGATCTTACCACCGCTCACTCAAACGATATAAACTCTTTTGTTCCGCTTTTAGAGGGTGAGTCTTTCGATGTTCGGTGAAAACGTCCGAAGGAAACACCTCAGCCGGTGCAAATGCAAAAGTTGTTTTGGCCTGTGCGCTTCAGTGCTGCAAGTGCAGCAGCCTGAATGCAACCCGGCCAGTGGCACGATAAATCACCGTTGCTAGATGGTGACCCTCGTCGAAATGCATCCCGTAAGAACATCAATAAATCTAATGAACTGTGCAGCGCTGTCGTCGTTGTCGTCAGTTGGAGGTCACTTAGTTCGCTTGAGCTGGACAGTGAATGGTATCGAACGTCAGGAAAGTTCTAAAAACCCCTTGACTAATCTTAGACCGACATCATTTTTCAACACAGCTTCGAGAATTCCATCATCGCTTTCAGCAATCCTGCTGTAAACTCCATTACGGGGGGAAAATATCACCAGTATTCTATTATCGATCCCTACGAATACGGTGTATCGGTTTTTGGTAGGGAGTAAATACGGTCCAAATCTTTAGTACATGAGGTTTCTGCATTGCTTATAGCTGAATGCATGAATACCTCATCAATCAGTCTACAGCTGCATAGCGTATTTGCCGTGTACAGGTTAAAAGTTACTGTCAACTTCAGTTGAAAGGCATCAACTCATATGCATATCGAAACATAGCATCTTCATTACTCTTGCTGAAATACATATATCTTTCTTCCGATATTCGCTTGCTGAATATAAACTAGCCATCTTCGACAGAAGGTCTTTATTATTCGACTCAAATGCTTTTTTATTCTTTCACTCTTTTTCATGTACAACATTCACATGCTGTCAACCTAACCAACCGGAACTCGTACTGAAATCTGTTTGGAACTGCATTGTCGACATTATTATCATCATCATCATCTTCGACGTCTCGGACCCGGGTCCTTACCATCCGTGACGAACAAACATTGATGATCGACACCTTCTCCTGGGTGTTTGGTGAAACACCGTCCTTTCAACAGAACCACCCATAGAACAGCCATCAGTAACCGGGGTACAGGCGCGTTACCGACCTGGGGATATTCTACGGGCCAACTGCACCTCGCATAATTCTAAACCAGCAGCAAATTTGACGTGGACGATTAATGATGTACCGGTAAGATTTATTGTCTTAGCGAAGGGAGAAAAGCGTGTGGAAATGATGGGAATAAAATAAATAAAATGTTTTTCTCCCCTCTCTACACTCGCACCTCAGTTACCACACTCCCTTTACTGAACTTTTCTCCAAACTTAGCACCTGTATCGTGCCAAAACCGTGTTCTATTCGTTGTCGTACAGACAGGGAGGAAATTTTGGGCACAGTTTGGCTCACTGCCAATGAATGATGGAACTCATGTCGATGGATTTGACTTGCAGTAAGCGGAAGAATAAATTGATGGAACGACAAACGACACTGCAATAGCCTTCGTAGGGAGTAAGACAGAAGTAGAGGGAAAGGAAATAAAAAAACGCCCTTACAAAGAAGAATTACACCACGCTGCTAACATGAACGATGCTTTACCACAGAGCACCGGTCGAGTATTGATAATCGGCGAATCGCACGTTCCGGCGTCGCTTGGGAAATGGCGGTTGCGGCTGTGTGTGTGTGTTAAAGCTGTGGTTTACGAGACAAGCATACGCACGCCAGCCCATAAAGCACTGCCGGAATGAAATTAGATTTCCGGATTTGACAAACGAATAAAATGAAAAGAAATGGAAGTGAGTGAGGAACACCACAGAGTAATTCACGTGGGTTGAGTTCGGTGCGAAGAAAACTGCTTCCGAAATGTTTCACTTTTCCCCTCCAACGAATAACGCACTGGGGGATTTCTGGGAAAAACACACAAACAAAAATTCGAAAATGAACAAAAAAGCATCCCATTCGATGTAAAGCTTGCATGAAAAACCATCAACGATCACTCGGTTAGCCGAGCGATTGTATTCGCCAAATGTATGTATGTGCGCTTGATTTGGAATTTCTACACAGCGTCGGTTGGAGTGGGAAAGCCACGAGCTTACGTAACGAAGTAAAGTCGAATGAAAATCGAATTTGTACGGAATGGATGGTGTACGGTGAGTAAACGGACGCAGCGAACTGTAAATGTCATGGCGGCCACAGGGTTTTTGAGGGATCGCACCAAACCAAACAGGATTTAAAAACCTATTTAAGACATAATTGAATTTACACTTCTCAATCGGAGATAATTTCACGCCAGGCTGGCACTAAGCTGAGAGTCATGAGCTTTAAGGGGCTGCGATTGAATAGGATGAACGTAATAAAAAAAAAACCTAGAACATGACATATTTTTTGGTGGCCTGTGATTGTTAACCCTCGCAAAGCGATTGAATTAAAAATACATAAAGGATGTGAGATGTGTACAGGTTTGAAAAAGATAAAATCCATTTATAATTACATTAGACATCTAAATGTTGTGAAGGGGTACAACCACTATGCATCTCAGTGGCGGATCTAGCGATAGGTGGTCTGTAAGGGCTGCTTCGGTTATGAGGGCCCCGTAGTAATTACCGTATTTTAATGAGTATGCTGAGTATCCGTGTATAGTGCGGATCTACATCTTACAACCATTATCAGCAAAATTAGAAAAATTTTGTTTGGCAAACCATGCAAGACTAATGATCTTAGGAACATGAAATTCTTCAACTTCGCGGTCAGTTTCATCAACTGTCACGTCAGTTGCATATTCGAGGTATGATTAGTCATAGGCTATAGGCTATATCTACCACTGCATAAGGTACAGACATGTTTCGGTGTATAAGTTCCAGAGTAGAAGAATTGTTGAAACACTGAAAAAGAAATATGTAACTTCATATTTTCCAATAGTTTCACAGATACACGAATTTAACTAGTTTATGACAGAACCAATAGCTCAATAAATCAGCATTTTTTTATTTTTTTTTTTTTGCCTTCAAGCAAAAAGCTATTAAATTTTGCAAAATTTACTCGATAAACTTGTACAGGAAAACTAAAAAACAGCTAATAGCAGCATAACACCTGCCTGCAATAGAAAAATGACTTATTACCAAAACAAACATGTTTATACTTACCCCTATCCTAGTCCATACTGTAATATAATAACTTAAATTATATTCCTACTCTTCATTACTCAATTTTTTTTGTTTGAATGATGTCTTTACGGAGGGTTGAATACCTTTAAACAATTGCTTCGAATAAGCAATAAGCAATCTTTACAATTCGCCGAATCTGTAGAATTGCTTAATGCAAGATGATATTTAAATTTGGAGATGAACTTTAATCAAATCATTCCACGGGGAGTAGCATACCGTACGCATACGCAATACTGCTGGTTCACACACTTCCTACCAACCAGCATGCAATTGAGATAGAATTATTCCAAAAGTTGTCTCTTAATCACTGGAAAACTAATCAAAATTTTGTTTTGTTTAAAATAAATCTTCCGTTTTGACACCTTGCTTTCTACGCTCTTCATCCTCAGATTCCACCACAGTACGTAAAGCAGTACCGACCGATAAAGGATACGTTTACCGGGCTGGAGACATCCATCGTTGGTGTCAACTTCATGGTGGCCCACGAACATTTCGTGAAGGGAAAGTTGAAGGTAATTATTCACCGACCGAGAATTTGCATCTGTCTGTGCTTCTTCTAGCCATTGTCATCCTTCGTCATTCATCCGGAAGTTTCGGTAGCTTCTTGTCATTTCGGTTGCCCCTAGATCTAATTCCGTCCATCACCTCGCTTCTCATATTTCTTCCCTTGCACTACCCTTCTTTTAATCAAGTCGCTCTGGTTAGAGCTAATCAAAACACCGCACAATTCATCCTTGTCGATGCGTACTTTTCTTTCCACTTTTACAACGGTTGCACAATCAGTGCTGGAACGGTGTTGCCCATTTGGTCGTGGTTGACCATATTTCACACAACATCGACGTACACTACGAGTGGGATCGAGTTGACAATACAATGCAAGCGAACAAAACTTCAACCACCGCACACGGTGAATACAAATAGCTAAATTTATTCCATACAAATCGGACCGGAGTTTGCGAAACCCTCAACCCAGTCAGTTCGTGCGCTCGGGCACTGCGTGTTAGGAAAAACTTTTCCCATCTCAATGCAAAATAATTTCGGTTGTTCATACCCATCCATGTCGGGCCGTGGCCGACCGGGTTCGTGGTGCCTGGTTATTGCACCCACTGCAGGGTACCTTATAGAACGAAGAGAGGTTATTCATTGGTGCTGTTCGTTACGAGTTATACTATGATCACAACATAAAACTTCGATCGGCGCTACATTTTTTAAACTATGTTTTCCTGGTGTAATCTACAGATACGTTTTAAATTCGCTTACCCTCTTTTGTTCAGTAAAATCCAGCTGGTCATCGTGTACGAAAATGAAGATAAAGAGCCTAGCTCAGTACACTAGCGACACCTTCATTCAGCATCAAATTAATGAAATACATAACGAACACGTCAAGTGACTGGTGAACTGATTACAAATATTTCTGGTTTCCTTCCGTTCTATCGCAAACGGTTCAGTGTTTTTGTGTCCTTCATGTTCGCTTAACATTGTGGTCAATGTTTAGCAGACAAGACGCGAAGAAAAAAGGAACAACTCGGTCTAGGGGAAAAGTTTAATTAATTAATTATAAACTTCCCGACGTCAAAGCTAGTCAAAGAACTACAGGAAGGATGAAAGGATAATAAATACAATATGTTACGGAAACAGGAAACCAAAGTAGAAGATAGTCGTTTTTTTAAATTTTCTATCACTACATGTTGGTTGAATACAACAGTTAAAAAATTTGGAATTAAAATGTTGGAAAATAGATTGTTGTACTATTTCCTTCACCTTTCACCCATTCAGCGGGACGCGTGAAGATTGAAGAAAATAAAATAGTGTCACACGATCACCAAAATGTTTGATTGAACAAAGATTTATGGATATTCGGAACAATCGACAATGTTTGGAGAACACGGTATCCCTGTTTTATGAGCCGGGCAACGAACCGCATTTTAAATTTGTTTCCTATTCAACATTCAACAAACACCGGTTCGGAGCCAGGATAACAATGCACGGCATTAATTAAAAGTTTAATTGATTTCAACACTGTGTGCTTATGCATACTCGTTGGCATTATTCAACAGGAGTGTTTTGTCTTTCGAAACAATTACATCAACTCCTAAAGCGTCGTTTGCTTTTTTCCTTCTCCAGATTACAAGGGCAAGCGCTTATAGTCGTAGTTTCACCGCTATTATATTGTAATGCTCCTAAATGTAGCGGTTATTTATAGTTATAATTTAACTAATTTAATATATCTGCGCGGTATTATTATAAGAAGAATAAACTCTCTCACTAATACTATTGAACCTTACCGAACTTTATTCTACAGAACAAAACTCTTTGCTAATATACGCTAGTTGAGTAATAGGATTATCACTGATTTATGTTGTCGCGCCTTACTCTATTGTTTTTCTCAATACAGTTGAAATGTTCGGCTTCGATTCACCAACTCTATCATGAGACCATCGAACTACTTGTGCCGGAAGATCGGCCTCGGATACTGGCAACCGGAGTTTCTGCTAGTGGACACAGTATAAGCCTCTACCAAGGGACGGTTCATGAGACGGAGCCGACGGATCAGAACGATGCCTATCTCACCGTGAACGGATACAAAGGTAAGGCGTTCTTAATTTGTATGCTTTAAGGTAAGCAGTTGAAAGAAGAAAGAATGCTTAGTATGAAGTTGAAGTAGCTCTTCAACCAACCTGTTGAACGGGGCGCAAATCTCTCTGTTTGCAATAGTTCAAGCTGTAAACTTAGTTTACAGAACTTACAAACCATGAATAAGAGTATTGTTTATAAATGTAATGAATTCGATTAGCGATGATAAGATACGTGAGTTTTGTTATAATTTCGATTTGTTCAAATACTACTGTTTTTAATATAAGGTTCATTAACTGAAAGTCAATCAACCGGTTTAGTTTATTGTAACTAAAGAAGTTATTGAAAACTGTGTTAAAGATTATTCAAGTGAATGTTGGTATTGGAACATGGGAAACGGTCTGCAAAAATATTCAATTTATCTGAACTAAATTATGTATTGAGCAATAAATATACATACTTTTTATACATGTTAGGAGTTCATATTGGAGAAGATATCAGCTATAGTGCTATGAGCTTAGTTCGTTGCTGTATCACTGAGAATTACATTTCCATCATGATTAGCGTCTTCGCTAGGGAATTTCTACCGATAAGCAGTGCAGCAATTACAGCGCACACTGCATATACTGTGCAAATGCAAACGCTGCAATACAGGAGCAGGAACTTACTTTGAATGATATGAGCAAACTGTAAGATAATATTGCAGGTTGAAACACGAATGAAGTAATTTCTCAACTGCTCGACCTGTTTGAGGCTTACAGAGACAGAGCAGTAGCTCACTTCATGCCACTTGAAACCAAGCGGCAAAACCATTCCCAATGGCATCCTTATCCAATGGTGGCAGTGGGGCCATACCGTGCGTCAACGGAAACCACGATTCGGATATGGATAGCTTCATATCTGGCCAAGGATAAAATTCATCCACAGTGCACACCACCAACTGCTACTACGCCAAAGGATCTTCTGATCCACTTTCCCTGTTTTTCCTGCCTTTACCAACTTGCCATCCATCTGGAGCTGGTTTTGCCTATGCCGGCCGTATGTGACAACATTTTCCACATCAAGAACTTTCGAAATGAGAAAAGCTACAAGCGTCGGACGTGAAGGTATAAATCATCGCGCAAAATAGATTCCCTTGTCCCTTTTGGTCGCCGTGCGTTCTGCGTTCATTTGAAACATTTTACAGCCGGCAACACGTCCGGAGACGACGAAGACAATGTAGCTCGATACGAGACACAGCTTATACATACACACATACACAGCCATATATACTTAGCATTCCCGTACATGAAGCGACACAAGATTCAGCATTTTGTGTTTCGAGCTACTTCCAGGGAGAAAGTATGCAGAAAAGCATCCACTTCCGACCGAACTGAAAGTGGCCAAAATGGCACGAGATTGAGGTTATTGTGCGATGGTGTGGACGTGTGAAAAATGGGCACGATAATTCATATCGCTTTTCGGGTGGTTGTTGTGTTTTCATGCTGTTGAAGGTGAATGCATGTCGTTTCGGTTCGGTAGAGTTAACCCTTGAATAGCAGCTGGGAAGACGAAGGAAATAATCACTATCTTGAAAAGATTTTTTAATCCTGTGCCAAGCTAAGCATGTGCTTCATAAAATCTTCCATCGTTAGTCAAATTTGGTAAACCTTGAGCAATAAAACATACAAGATATGATTGTATCTACGCTAAACAAATTAATAATGTTTCGAGTACATGATTCACCAAACAACAAATTTACCACATTCGTTGTAGCGATCATATAAAGTCTAAAAATTAATAGCCAGACCTTTACGCGACATCTGAAAGGGTTAAAGCACCATCACCTAAGCATTCTTCAGCCATATCTAACGGAACGATCGCGTACGAATTTGTCCCAAGAAATTCCCCCCGAAGCTAGAACTGGCTCCCCATATTCGGCACTGTTCACAAACTCTATTCCACACTATGTTCGTATCAATTGGCCAACGCTTCTGAAAACGGATCCAAGAGGTTGGCAACAACGTAATATTAAAGTGACACACGTGAAAGAATGTCCCTGTTTTGTTACATTTCTGCTTTGCTTAGTTTTTGTTGTCAATTGGTGTTTGCTTTTTTTTCAACCATTCTTTTTTCCTCTCAACTACAGTTGAAATGGGTAAAAGAATGAAGAATATTCCAAAACGTTTCTCGGCCACACAGGAATGCCTAACCCACGGGAAACAATGCTGGAGAAAAAAGAAGCAACGTGCAGAAGCTGGTGGACATGGGAATGCTTCGGGGGCTTGCATTTAATTCCGTCGCACGAGCATGAGTCCCGGTATGCCCGAAACTGGTCGCTTGTTGCTGGTTGTTTCCTTCAATATAGTATTTCCTGGGCTTACTTTACCAGCACAGCTGGTACCTCGATCCAACGTTAGCCACCGGGCACATTTGCACATAACTCCAAACGCTAACGCTTCCCAGTTTGTCAATTTGCAGATTTCGTTGCCCCAACTCCGTCTGGATGAAAACTCACGAGTGCTCATAAATTGTACCATGCATGTGTCGCTTTCCCTGCGAAAGTGTCCCAACACCATGCTGGTGAATACGTGGCGTTGAACGTTTGCTTGGGGCGTCTTGGGCTTCTTTTTTGGAGTGCATGAACTTCTCGAAAGGTGCTGCTGTTGCTGCTGCTGTGAGGGTTTTATGGAAAATTTATACTTTCCTCATGTGTACTACCGGATACTGTTTTATCATATTTTTCACTCTCAACCACCGAAGGAAGCATACAGAAAGGTCGGTAACTTCCCGTGCGCTTCCTTTTTTTTTGCTTTCTGTTTTTTTCAAAAACATCCCAAAGGGGGTATACCCAGTGCCGAGTACCCAGAAGAGTTGAAGATGACAGGAATGTTTTATGAAGGAAAAACAACTCCTGTTCATTGTGGGTAGGAAGCATGATAAAAAAGCGGACCAAAAGTAAACATTGTTGAGTGACAGTGTTGCGAGAAGTCATGCTGCACTTTCTGACATCGTGTTCTCCACACGAGAATGACTTGCTGCATTCATTTGGGTAGCGGGGCTTTAGCCAACCGGTCTCAAGGCACACTGAGAGTCGGTTTGTGCAACGATTGGCCGGACAGACAGTCTGTTCAAATATAGCTGTCGGTAGCACTTTACATCGCTACCAATCATGATGCAGCTCGACCCTCTGTGGACTAGCAAAGGGCTCGCACTACATCTAACCAGATCCCGGACCAATTCGTTCGGATTGTCGTATGTCGTTACAAGAATTTCTAACCCGTATATCTTGAATGTTGTTTTACCCGCTGACCATACGTGCAACCTCTGCTTCCGGCGGTGTCTCGGTAAGAAAATAGGTTTTCCATTTCTTCCACAACATTATCGTGTGCGCTGACCGTGTGCACTCAACTTTGAAGTAGTATCTCGCTCCGGGTCAAGGAAAATTTGTGCCGGGTGAGCTGCTACAGTCCAAAGCTTCTGGAGTTTCAAAACATTTGCAACAACGATTTGTGTGAAATATACACTGGAACACAGCAGCAATAAGCTCGTGCATCAGAATGCGTGTTGTTATAAATCGATACCAGCATATTTCCCCCATAAGGGAGCCCCAGGGATTTCTACGAAGCGAAAGTTGCTCTATTATGTTTCCTCGTTGATCAAGCGCAAAAGAGACGAGAGTTTGATGAAAGTAAAACAATTTTAAAATGTACCACAACACTACGAAGTGCATAATATGGTATGTGATGGATGCGTGTGTTCTATCGTATGCTATATCATATTTCCATAATGCCACTGCAGGCACTATTAGGCACTCCATCATCAAACGTCGTGTTGTGATTTTTCCTCGAACAGACCATTTTCAATATTAAGATTGTATTAAACTGTCCAATGCACTCACATAACACGATACAATACAATAAACTGTGTCTTTCTCTTGTGCAAAACATCGGTTTTACCTATACATACAACACCAAAATAGTTTATTTGATTATTGCCGTTTTTCCTGAATTTTGTTAGTACGCTGCGACTGAATAAGCTTTCTTTTTTCAATTTCGTTTAGGAATCAGCAATCAGTTGTACAATATTTTCGAAGGATGAAGGCAAAATTTATTTGATATTTAAATCCATTTACGTATTTTTTGCATCCATCAAACCAACATATGCTTCACTGTTGCATACAAACGAGACGATTATCATACTTCAGCTTATTCCACGTTCGTTAAATACAATGTTGCATAATATTCCGTTCCTTACCCAAATGCAATTTTCCATATTCTTACGATCTTATTTTCTGTTCTGTGGTTCTAGCTGATAAGTCATCCCCGCTAGCGTCGTCCTCCGGTAGTCTACAGATCGATTCCTACGTTAAGGTGTGCTGGGTAACGTTCTACATCTGCATCATCTGCACCGTGATGGTATACTCGATACGGTATCTGATGGTCACCTGACCCCAGCAGAGGGAGTCCAAAAGTGGTGCTGGATCGGCTAATGCCTCGATGGCAGAAGGTACGGCACTAGAGCTGGATCCCCTCCCGAGCACCTATCCCATTCCACCGCCTCCATCTGCAGCCACCATCTCTTCGCCGGCCCTCGTCAACGTAGACAGCTGCGTCCTGTTCGTTCCAAGGTGATGCAACAAGCTGCGAACGACCATACCAGTGACTTTGTTCACACATTTTTTCGGTACCCAGCACCCCAAGCAGTGGATCAATCCAGCCAGCCGTGCGGAGAAACATAAAAAATCTCAAAAACAAGCTTAAAGGTGGAATGCAGCACTTGCATTTGCAAAGGGCAAACAGGCGCATAGAATACCCACATACTCACACAATCAAATACCAACAAAATGTTGTCCCTGTCATCGTGTTCGTATCGTCGTAAATGATCTCTCTAAACATCATGGTAAAATGTTTAGTTATTTTCCAACGTATGAAAATATATTTTTAAAGGAGCCACCGGGCGCCTCCTTTGCGATGGATGCAACAAGGATCGTGCGGAAACCAGTTCACACAGAATGTTTCGTCAATGAAGCGACGTTTTGAGGTGATCGTATTGCAGTTCGAGCATAGGCACTAAACAAATCTTTTACTTACCTTAGCTTAGGGTAAAATGTGTACATAGTTTTAACTAAATGTAAATAAATCACTATATTGTCCAGCTTCTCATCCCTTTTCCCAGCTCCTTCCGATTTTCCTTCCTGTTCCTAAGTATCCACCTTTTGAAAAGAAAACCAAAACTGGATTTTAATGTAACGTTAAACGTCGTAAGTAAGTGCAAAATTTAGTCCATCGAATGTTAGCAACGGTTAAGAAATAGCACGAAAACGGAAGCAAACAAGCCTCCTGCCGAAGCGAATGCGACTATGATGCATAACACAAACACATAACAAATGAAACAGGTTAAACTAGCTAATAATTGACACAGCAAACTGTACATATACATAGGGGGCAGGTGAACAACATAGCAAATCTACCGATAAGCAACCCGGAAGCTCGGAGTAAATGCCCAAATACATACAGCAACAACAAAACATCTAATATAAACTGCGTCCTTTAACCGTACCAAATGTATGCTTACCTTCTGTTTCATATCGGGTAGTTCACACTTATTTTGGGTTTATGGGTTACCGGGCTTGACTTACCTGCAATAGATAAAAATGTATCAATTTGTTGTTCACTAACAAAAACAGAAAGGAGACAAATAAACTGACCGAAGAAAATCAGGTATATGTTGAATTGCATTTTTACTTTATGAAAAATTATATCACATTTTAAAATTTACTATAGGTACATCTTTGCAATCTCTTCAGTCCGTTTACATTATCTCTACAATCAAATTTTAGTAAAATTCAAGGAATCAATCGAACAGGGGATATTTCTTCTACACAACCATTCACCATTGGAGCTTTATTAGAATTCTTGGCGACAATAAGAAAATGTTTGGAAGAGAGCCCAAAGAGTTGGGCTAGCTTGTCTACTATTCACCGTAGCGCTAGAGTGGGTAATCCACAACTCGGTGTAGGAAGCTTTCATTAATTAATATATGTATTGATATATGTAATATATATCATACAATACATGTTAATGAATAGAAAACAATGAATTTACACAATTTCGAAAGTTACTACACAATTTAAGCTCAGTGTCTTACGCCTAGAATTTCGTAACAGCAGCATAACACTATAAATTGGGAAACATAACCAACATTGAATTATATTGCATTCGTTGTTATACACCTGCACAAGATCTACCATTTTCCAACTATCAGATGAATCGGCCGAAAAACGTTTTTATTCAAATATTCATGACGTTCCCTATTTGGCATTCATCAACTCACCTAAGCCCAACCATTTCCACCTATTGCACCCGACTCATTCACGAACGAAAATTACGTCAAAAATATACGAAACTGGGTGGAAAATTCATTGTAGCCATTTTACGTTCTGGTACCATTCCTGCTTCCTGGTTAGAACATTCACATTCGTCACCTTTGCTTCCTAGTAGCGATCGCTTCCAGTAGTTTCCATGTGCTTCCACTATGATTCTCGCACAAGTCCTATACCATCGTGATGTGGCCCTAATTAAAACAGTTACAATCTTTTATTCATAAGCAAATTCGTTATACCGCTTTACATATCGCGACGGAACCATACATAATTTTGGAGAATCATGGATTTTCAGCGTGAAGCTAAACATGGACTCATATTCGTGGAAGGAGATTGCAAAACCGATCTATTCTAAATTGCCCCAATCATTCGGAAGGAATCAATTACGTTTCGTTCGTGGGATGGTATAATGAGTTCAGATCGTTTGATAAGGAGGCTAAGGCGTTAGTTATCCGGATTGATTAAGTCTACAATATTAGAACGCTTACTGTTGATTAAGTAAGTTGATGAATATTGCAGCCAGATTAAATTCTGTATTTATTACAACTCATTAATCATTAATCAAAACGCAACAGATTATTAATTGTATCATTCACAATGGTTTAAATTGTAATCGAATTCTAATGAATTTCTACTCAATCGAGACAAACCATTACTGGTCACTAATGTTCGCAAAATGAACAAGCCTTTTTTACGAACTTATATTTATTCTATTGTTGAAGTTGTACTAGGCTACTACATATAAATATAGGCATATAGGCAAAACATATAAATCTCTAAATTATGTTGAGCTATACAGCATTGTAAAGTGTATATAAATACTTAGATCCAAATTCATCTTATGAGAATATTTCGTCGTTATTTAAGATGATGATACTTTGAAAGTTTTGTATAATGCTTCAGTACATCAAAATGGTACACCGTCTTTTAAATAATCTTTATAATTGCAAATGCATTTACTGCAGCTGTGTTCCTAAATTGAACACGCAGCACATTCTTCCTGGTTAAACTTTTTTTCTTCTTTTGGCCAATATAATCATCACCATTCTCATCGCAGTTCATCTTTCATTGCGGAAGAATCTTCTACCAACAGCCAAGAACCATGCCGTCCGTTTGCAGCCATCCTTCCAGCTGTGTGAGTTTTCGTTAGGAATGCTTCCAACTGATAGCTACTGAAGCACATAAGCAACAGCAGCAATGTGCGAATGGCGTGCAAAGCAGCCTCAGTCAGTAAAACCGATGAGAAAAAAAATTGCCAAGTACACGATCATAGAGCAACCGTGCCCAACGGCTGCATCGCTCTATGCATCATGATGCAACGGGATGAATGTTGCGCTTCCGTTCTGCTGGTGCCGAGATGACCAAAAGCTGAAAAAGGATTGCAATTTAGTGAACGGACGGACCAGAAGACGCTCGTATTCGTCCATCCGAAACGAAAGACGAACTCGTTGAAGCGGAAAAGCTGAAAAGTACAAGCAACGGGGATATGAAAGTACCGACACGGACGAAGCTTTGCTTCAGCTTGACCGAACTTTAACGAAGACTTAGGCTCTCGTTTCGTGGTAAGGTACACCAAACGGTCTGCAGTCTAAGGCAGAAAACGGGTCGCAAGGATTGACGCTTGCGGTGGATTGTGGTGATGCTTTGCCCCTCTCTTTGCCCATCCATTGGTAAGCGCACCAAGTGATGGAACAAATGTTGGACGAAAGCAAGAACCCAGCCCACTAAACTTCCCATCCTTACCGCTCGGCGCAAGAACATATTGCAGCAGAGCGGCCTGTAATAGGTTGGCCTTTTCTCCGAAGCGGACTTGTGTAGTGCTGTAAGTAGTTCTCTAATTAAATTTAAATTTAATCCTCCTTTTCCCCGAGGAAATTATGGTTTCCTTTCTTGTGGTTTTCAGCATTCCCAACTTTCGGACGCCGGTACGGTGAGGTTGTGTTTGTGCGTGGCCGTATGGTTCGTGTGTGGTTTAACCGAAATGCTGGCGGGGTTGCCTGTCCTGATAGCACACTTGGTTACTTTCACAGGCTACCTTCTGCTTCGGAGACTTCGACTTCGAAGCAATGAAACGAGATAGCAGTAAGCTCATGTGAAAGACAACGATAATATAGTATATTCTCAATTCATTTCACCCTTTCCCTATTCCTGCAGAAATAGTTTAGAGCTTAAACCAATAGCGTTGCTGCGTCCGTGCGGCGTTCTTCCCGTGGAGTAGATTGAAAATCCCAATAAATAAGATGCTCCATATTATGAACCGTTCAATAAGCAGTGCAGGGTTGAGAAATTTTACGTTGCGGTTTAGATGATCAGGATATGCCGATTAACAAGCTATGCTTTGTACACCCTACAAGCTTATTGTGCTTATTGATGTATACCTGTTGCATAACTTTATCGAACTCGAAAACCACTATAGTTGCGGCTTTAAAAAATGCAAATCATGTACGATTTTTGTTGAATCAATTCATACGACATAATACAAACTCTAATTTAAGAAAAAACTGACGCAAAAATTATTGCATATTGTAAATTACGTTCACCATAACTAGAGTATTAAATGTTTATTTAAAAAACAAACTACCACAGTTAGGAATAGAGTACAAACAATTTTACTACATGAAAATAGCAAATGGTTTGATTCATGTTATTTTTCTATAGACTATAATCCACGATGTTGAAATCAACATAATATATATGTTCAGTAAATAAGAAAATGATTTTCTGAGAAATCAATTTAAACATAAATACGTTACCTGATAACTTGCAGCGTAATATCAAAAGCTGTCAGTAATACATTACAAATGGTCTATGCTTTCATCAGTTCTCTTTAATCCAGCAGTACCACATTTCACGCGTATAGTATCGAGCAAAACTGTTTCATCTATAGCGCAAAAGAACCTTTCATCGATATAAATAAATCGGTGCAAAAATTTCATTAATTCTAGCGAACGTTAACGTAGACCGCACGGAGGGAAAACCAAACATCGAATAATAAAAAAAGCCATGCAAAAGGCAGCAAAATTGGATAGACCCATTTTCGCTACTAACAATCATTATGAACCAACCCGTCGGATGCAGCTGCGTTGGGACAAAAATGTTTGCATGCAATGGACGGATGGTGCGAAATAACACACATTCGAAAAAAAAGCTCACGCATACACCAAACATCAGTAATACCGAAAAAATACATGTTTTCATGCTTTGGTAGCAACCAATCCTTGCGTTCTTGCGTATCCCGGCCTGGTCGATGTTCTGCGGATTCAATTGGGAAGGGAAACTGGGCAAATTTACGTTCATAGTATGACACCGACGCTTGGTCAGCTCAGCTTTACGTTTCATTCAACCATAGCTAGCGGAAGGGAAGCAACTAATGGTGCGGCATGCTCTTCGTACGAATGCAATTTCCGTTCCATTGCCATCCATCTACTTCGCGCTTGATTAATATCGGAAATTTACACCGCACAAATAAGCGTTGCATCGTGGTTATGTGCGGACAAAATTCGGACACTGCACGCTACATTTTCGTCGCAGACACGCACATACTTCGTACCGCTCGTGCACTTTTACCGGCATTTTACTAGAATTTTACGCTACCTCCCACGACCAGCAGCCATGAGTGTAAACCATCGTTGCTAAGAGGCACATAAAGCATCGTGCCATCGTGCAATAGGGTACGATGCAACCTGACAATGTGGCTGCATTCGGACGATTTTCGGTACAGCGTGGTCTCAACGGCGGATGCTGTTGCATTGTAAAAGCTTTCACATCCCTTTCGCCGCTTAACGCCGCAGCATCCTCTACTCATTGCCATAACGCAACGGAATGTTATGTTAGATACCGACACTCGACGAGGCTCATCAGCAAAGGACAAACAATTTATGGTTCACGAGTTAAATTTTCCCGTTGTCTTGCTCCCAAAATGCTTTCCAGCTTTTCCCCGTTTTTCTCGTTCGTAATCAATTGGTTGGAGCTGCAAATGGTGGAGGAGTACAAAATTCATTAATGTTCGATAATTAATTCCTGGTTTAAAACAAAATTGTTACATAAATAAAATATCGTGAGTAGTCGGGCCAGCGCATGAGCAACGATTATTTAAAAATACAACATCGGGACATTCATAGTGGGTCGGGACATTTCATATTTAGTAGCGAAAAGAGAATAACCGTTGGATGACATCCACAATCATCATAATGGTATATACAATTAATGGTTATTGACTACGAGTGACTCTATTCTAAACAATCTCAGCATCAAAGTACGTCTGCAAAAGAAGAATATGGTTAGAAGAACATTTTTGGAAGAGAAGACTACAATACTCAGCGGTTTTAAGGTTTACTAAAAAAACGTTGAATCACGAAAGAAGCATGATTTTCACCGATTTGTACCATTCTAAATACACTGTCTGCCAATATTGCATCCGTCAGGGTCTACATTTGGTTTTAGACAAGGGTAGTAAAAAATGGATTGCTTGTCATATTAATAGCGGTACCTTCTAACCTACAGTAAACTAATACGACGAGATACAGTTAGAGTGGATTGTTGTTAAAGGACTCTATGTCTTTAATTATTGAAACGCTTGTTCCATATTGTATTACCATATCAACAGACATGTGCGGTCGTGCCAAATTCTCACTATATCTACATACATTTAAGTACTATTGCAATAAAACATTCGAAGATAAAAGGCAAGGAGGGAAGAAACTTCCTCGAAACAAATGACAACAATATGGGTTAACATTTTGCAGTTTGGATATTCCGAAAAGGGTCATTCATTCCACATTCTCCCTCGGCATACATCACTCCCCGCCTGCTATGTCATCGGGTCGTTTTTGAGGATGGCGAATAATTTTTCATTCGTCTAAAACGCATAAGTTATACGTACAAATTACATGCACATCAATCTTTCGCCGTAAAATTCAAAGGCCATCGCAGTCGTTTTTCGGTGTGTATGTTTTTTTTATATCAAGCAGAAGGGACAGAAGTACGGAAGCGAACCTTACGCCACAGCACTGTAAACAGAACATGATGTAGGTTGTGAAGCGAATCCGTTTAGGTTGGTCCACCGCTGAACGTTCTATACCTCCCACAAGTTCACACGGTCAGGCGAGTCAGATAAACGTACAATGAATACTGCACGAAGATAAATTATCAGACAAATTCGGTCCACATCGAATCAAGCATGAACGTTTGGTTCTGCGAGAGTGTACGTAAGTATGAGAGCGAGTTTGACAAAAAGAGTATCCTGGGGACGGTGGATTCGAACGAAAATTCGGACTACCCGTGTAGCCCTTTAGCCCCTACGAACGTCAAAAGAATCGTATTAAAAGTGCATTAGGTGAACATATTTGTGCAGTATGGCATAAATGTAGGACAGATCGTTTCGTTCCCAGTTGGTTTGTAGCATGTGTGTGTTTTTTTTGGCATTTTATCAACAGTTCTATTTTAATGGCTTTCGATTGTGGCAAATTTTTGCTCTCCTGGGATGATACCAGGCGTAAGCTATAAAATATCTTTTATTTGAATTAGTTTGAAACATCAATTTCCGAAATTGTTGTAATTATTCTTTCGAAATTTGTTCACCTTTGTCGTATTTGTTCATCGTACACTGATCTTTTATTTACAATGATATAGTTACGAAAATATGTAGGCATGTATATACATCCCATGTATTTTAGTGAGAGTATTATTGAACAATATATTCTGTTTATTACATTTTGCATAGATCGCTGATGTTGGTAATCGTCGGTTGGCTTTGTATTCAAGAGTCGATATTTTAAATTATAAATGTTTCACAGAAAATTTACTCAATTCAATTTAATATTAAATTAAACATTAAACAATTTAACATTAAATAATGTAATAGGCCTTTTGCAGGACAACCACGATTGTTTGGACTCACCTCTAAAACATACAAACAGATTACCATTCGTTCAATAAAACATGTTAGTTACAGGTCGGCAAAAAAATGACGATTGCATCTGTGAAAGCAGAAATGTTAAATACCAATAATAATCTAAAACTTTGTAAAACAGCATGATATTGAAAACGAAAACCCAATCCATATTCCATGGGCAACCCATCAACTCGTCATCGATGAAACTTCGGCAACGCTATACCCTCAGGGCTTCGTTCAGCGTTAGCTCTAGACACAGCATGAACACCGCTTTAACGATGGTACTTAATGGCAAACACCAGCACATAATACTCAACGAGCTTCCGATGCCAAATTGCCCACCCGGTGAGCATGCCTCAAGTCCCTCGGTTGCACTCTCTGAAAGAGGTCAATCAGCGAAACAATAGATAATCATACTGAGCTATTGCTTCTATTTGCTGCGTGCTGCAACTGACGGTCACTCGATTGAACGGTGTTTATGCACTCGCCGTCTATTACCATTAGAACACGAGCTACTGCAATGTGGCAGATAGAACGGACCTCGGGTCGCCGTTGAAGGTGATTGATAGTTTGACTCATTGGAAAACAATTTCCAATGCCGGAAACCTCACCGGACACGCACGTTGCAAGCGTAGCCACTTTTCAATCGAACCGATTACGCACCGTGCAACACCTCTGCAACGGCATGGGTCCACGCGGTGAAAGCTGAATTCTATAACGGAAATAGAAGTTCAAACTCCTGCAACTCCTGCTCGGTTTATTACAACTTTTCCCAACCCAAAACCCATCAGCGCCCTGTCCTGTCAACCACCTCTTGGGCACCGCAAGCGGCTGCAAGTGTGTTGATAAATTACATGCAAACAATCAACTATTACGGGGTTACCCACCATTAACGTCGCGCAAAACGTACGCAAGCTAAACAACGTTACCTGACGGTAGACCATCCTAATCGGATAAGGATCGTGAAATGCTGTGCCTGTCCAGAGAACTTCCACAACGATGTACCCATCCAATACGCGAGCTGATGCACGTTCAGTTAGTTAGCGCTGAATTGCCCATTTGATCCAGTCTCTCATCCTAGCCCCCAAATAGGAAGTTTCTAAAGCCTGCTAAATCCTCCCTTTGTCAGGTCAAAAGTGCAATTTGTTGCATCAATAGCGAGTTAAACTACGGAGTAATTCAAATGATGGATTCCTGTTCCCATCACCAACGAAGTTAGACTTTATTGCTTCGAAAACCTCGGACAAAACTGGATGAATTAACAAAAAAAGTGGAAATTACGGTGATACTATTTGTACAGCCTAAAACTTTCAAAGCATCAATTCGAAGTTCCACAAACGCTTTTGATAATATACCAAACGCTAATATATCTTGAATTTCCTTTGTTGCATTCATTATTCCAAATTTATAACAAAAAAAAACAATAATAAGTAATATCATTTCACCCAATTTTGGTAAATGGTAAAAAAATCTACATTTCGCTGCACATAACGCTACTACACCTGATAACTGGAAAGTTGTAAATAATCATTTGACTTAACTGTTTCAAATTGTATTAATATGATACGGTTCCACGTAATTACTAGACGTTAATAAAAAAAATTATAATTTACTGTTCAATTAATGTTCATGTTTTCAGCTAATGTTGTACTACATTATACTACAAAAACATTTCTACGTGAGACATTCTTTCTGTGAACTGTGAAAGGGCACCTGATCCCGGGTGCATTTGGTAGCTTTTATTCGTCTATTAAACCAAACATATGTGCATTGAGCTTCAGTTTCATCATTTGGCCATTAGCGAATATGCATTATGTAACCAATTCAATCCATTTCACCACCATTACACCACCACCAAAGACATTACGAAAACGTTAAACAAAGTGACGGCGATAGTACTTATGTGAAAGTATATCATTTTATGGAAAATATCGATTCGTTTGCCTCATGATTCCATTTTACACAATATCACATTCGCGATATTATGATCCATGAAATTTTGGAACAAATCGTTCACTCCTTCTCCAATCGATATTCACGGCAAACGCCCAAGGTGCTCAAGTGAGCTGGTCCCGACTGTTATTTCCAGGGGGTGCATTCATCATCTGATTGTATGAAGACGTAACCCAGATCCAGCAGATGCGCCACAAAGGATCGTACAAACGTGCACATAAAACACCACGAAACAATCCAATTCGAGTACACAGCCAACAATCGCATAAAACAACCACATGAATATAATCGACGCGGGCGAAGAAAACAGACGCTCCATAAACGTAAACCTCGTGGTTAAAGATTATCATTATATCGTCGCCGTAGAATAGCGTCAGAAATACAGATACGTCGTGTAATTTATCGGAGCTTCCCATACACCATCCTTTTTGTTGAACCGAGTTGCGAACCATAATTTTGATGAAATATTGATCGGTGAAAGTTGACGAAGTGCATCAACTAAACCAATCGCTTAATGGTGAAAATAAAGTTTCTTTGTTACCGATAAACACGATAAAATGTCACCTAACAAAGGTCTCCCTCTCTCTCTCTCTCTCTCTCTCGCTCTCTCTATCTCTCGCTCTCTCTTCTTGACATAACGGTCTTCTAGGTTATGCCTGTCATTTCTGGCTTACTAGATTTATTTTACCAAGTAACCGAATAGTCAGTTCAGCGTACGAGGGGTTGGTCCGGATAAGATTTTGCACCGGTCCTGTCGTGTGAAGACTGGTGCCGTTCCAACATACCACCGACCGCCCCCAACAAAGTTTTGGAACTGGGAACTCTCCAGAGTATAGAAAATTAGCGGTTCAATAACACAAAAAACAAAAGCAAAAGCAAATACAAAATAAAATATCTCTTTTTATCAAGTAATCCATAAAAAACAACTTTGAACTTTGCATTGCAATAACAAACAAAGCTCAAAGTTCTTTTTTATGAAGTGCTTGATAAAAAGAGATATTTTATTTGGTGTTCGTTTTTGGGCTTCTTTACATGCTTGCAACAGAAAGAAACTATTGTATCATAATTAACATTTGCTGTTTTATTGCTTTTGAAGATTTGGATAAGCCTTTCTCAATATCTGGTAAATGAATTTTGGGGACTTCAACTTCCCATGATTTAACAATCAAGTCCTTCATGTTGGCAATCATGATTTACATCCAGACAAGGCACATCGTTGAGTTATGGATGAACAAATATTCTATTTTATCAACTACGATAGTGATGCAAACCAGTTTTAATGAACATCTCATTCCTCATTGAAGTTATTAGCTTATTTTTTTTAAAGAAAAAAAAATTCTCCTCAAACTTGCAAAAATAAAATGATGCATTGAAGGTATATCACGTTCACCCGCATGCGAACCAAACGGGAACGTGCTCATCGTGTTCCGGAAGTGATTCCGGAAGTAAATGCAAACAAAAACTCCGAGTTCGACTTATTTTTGAATGCAAAATTTCAGCTGCACGAGTGCTAAGGCCTGTGTGCATAGATCGCTGGGAGAAAGTAACATTTCGAGTAAAAGCTTTGACAATCAACTGAGTATACCGAGGGATAGAAAATAGAAGGCAAAGACAGAGGGTATAGAACGAAGAAGTAAAATAAAAAAAAAACACTTACTCACGATTTGAAAGTGTGCTAACCGCAGTTGAGAACTAGATAGCGCCATCAAGCTTCCAAGACTGGTAATAAACTTTGAAAAGCATCCCTATTCAACCACAGAAACGAGCAAGCTCGACTAACAGGGGTCCGGAAGGAAGAGAATTTTTATTTTAAATCAACCACGGTGGTAGTCACGCAGCTTCCAAATCAATGCATACTGTACAAAAAGCTGCCGTATCGAGAATAACCGCCATCGAAGCTCGACTCGACCGGGTCGAGTAAAACCACACTAACAATAGCAGGCGCATCAATTGATGAGATTGGCAGGAAGCGAGAAACAGTAGACGTACCGAGAACTGCGAAACGTCAGAAACGAACTAAAAATGAGAGCAAATACGCCAAAAATGGCACTTTTTTCATTTCATAGTGCCTGATGTTAACAGAGTGACAAAAAAGTGCTCTCTATTAAGAGAAGCTCATCGTCCCTTCGACGAACCACTCCGGATCTAACGTTTTCAACGCGGTTTATTCGGTCCGGGGGCATAAAACGCAATCGAAAAAAAGATCGAAAAATATTTGCAAAAAATAAAACAACTATCCACTCCTTAGTTACGGTACCAGCTGGGCCAACTTTTATGCTTTCATGCCAGTTATCATTCTTTGTTGAGTTCTAACATTTTCGACTCTATCGACTGGTGCTTTTCCCGGGCTAAAGAACATCTTGTGGTGCACCAGGGTGTTGGGCAATTGTGGTATCATCGGCCGGAAGTACAGGAAACCGGAAGTCGGCGAAATGTCTCAAATGCTTCTGCCTGCCGGACACGGTTGGCTTAGCACATAACGCATGCAACGCCAGGTTTGTAGTTCTATTCGATTCATTAAATATGTATGAAGAGTGTTTTAAGACCTTGCGTTCGGGTATGATTTCATCATAAAGTTTTGTCGCAAAAAAACTACACTTTAAAGTTTAACATCACCACTGATCATTTCTTCCGCACACTAAAAGCTATTTTTCAAAACATTTTTCTTATTTTAATTTAAATCGATTTTTTCTTTTGCAACTTATCAAATTGAAGATTAAATGTATATCACTTGGAAACAAAAAAGAAAATAGCATTTAGCAAAACCAATTCCAGTTAACCATTTATGCAAATGACAGCATCAAGAATTCTAGAAAAATCTTATCACGAAATAAACAATCTAGAACCTTAAAAAAGTTATCGTTGATTCGGTTAGTTACACAGTATTTGTTTAAAATCAATGATAACCAGAAACTGCAGGCTAAGATCTCGAAGGCTGTAGTGTCATAAAGAAGTAAGAAGATGAAATGATCTCCACATACCACAAAACAAATTATAAAAGTACTTTAGTTTTCCTTACGTTTGCGTTTTAGTTTACATTAACTTACAGCTGTCGTGACTTGATGCATTTAGACTAAACAAGTTTTGTCAAGTTTTTTTTTCAAATTCAAATTTATGTATGGAAAAGAGCAGTTTCGAATATTTTGATATAGCTACATTATTTCTATTCAATCAGTCAATTAATCTTATTGAGCGCAATTAATTTTACATCTTCACATTTATAATAAAACCGTATATCTTGAGCTATTTTGCAGTAAATACATTCATAACCAATTATGACTCTACATTGGCTTGCAATTGTAGAATATATAACTAAGAAGTATCAGTTCTATCGCAAAACTCCTGCGCATGGGAAACCTGATCCCATCTAGAAGGGAGTTCATATCAGCCGTTTCAGTGAGTCGTCCTATTTATAGAACCATAAAGTACATGAAACTGTATTTATTCAAATTCCTTACCAAACGGAACAGTGTTACAAAAAGGCATCCTATTTTGCCAAAGAAAGCGATTAACTACGAAAGCAAGCAACAAAGTAAGACAACACTCATAATGGCCTGATACTAGCTACAAAATAGCAATTAATGCGCATATTAATTTAGCAATTTCACGCCACGATGGTTTACGTCATATATAACGTAATAATTATAGCTTTGAACACACATACATACATCAAAGTTTGATAACATGTGCAAAGGGTGGAACGCAAAAGGTTGCTATGTTTAACAATTTTATCTACTGTTTGGCAATCTACGGTTTTTGTTCATTTTCTGCTTGAATACTATATTTTCACTGATGTTGTATGGTATTTTATAAATTTACTAAACTCTTCCCAATAAATGAACCATCCTGTGTCGGCAATGTTGCTACTGAAAACCCCTTTAGCGCATCATATGGAACGGTGCTAAAATAAACAATTAATATTCATCAATATCCACGCTGATTCATGTCATTCGCCACCCACCGTACCAAGGTGATTCGTTGTAAATGAAGATGAGATTTTTTCACACCGGTTATACCCAACCCGTTGCAAATGTCGTTCTCATCTACCACAGGTCGTTTTGTTTAATTTTTCGCAGCCCATAAATGCCATCGCGCTGCTTCCATCGATCGGGACGTTGAATAATTAATGCGCCAACCAGTCATTTCCGATCATTTTCAGCCCCGTTTAATTTGCTCTCATGCTCGCGCTGCGACCGCACACACTTCCGTTTTGGCACCTTTGGCGCCACACCGGGACGGAACATCACCATCCGGTGTCCTGATCATATTGTTGTTTGCTTATGTTTTATTTACCTCTGCACTTGCACGACCAACGGCACGTTACGCGAACCATCAACAACATGTCACCCCGGTAACCAGTGTTTTTTTAAAATATTTTTATCACGATTTTTATCACCATCGCAAGCGCCAGTTCGATGCGTTTATTGACTTGTTAGCGCGATCGTATCGAATGGTTCGTGGTGCAAGGGACAAGTAAAGCAATGCGGGGTTACTCGCGTGCTGTTTACACACAAAATAAAACAATTAATAATGCAGAAATATGATGAAAAATAACGATAATCACAACCGAACCTGACAGATTGCTCGTTTCATTAATTAATGCAATAAACTACACTCCCGGGCGGTGCCAGGCTGCCGTTTAACGATCAACCTCAGCAGCGTCCAGCCGGGCACGGTTGCAGTCTCCCACGGATGCGATAATTTCTGTTCCTACTTCCATTGTGTTTCGTTTTCGCTGTTGCACTTCCAATGACACTCCAGTACACCCAATGCAGCCATTCGTCAAGTGGCGTGCGCACGCTACATGTGCATGGCACCTATAAGACCAACGTTGGATGGATTTTCCTACCACAAACACTAGACGGGGGGCCTAGACGGGGGTAGCGATCAGTGCTTTCAAAACTGAGGCACAAAACCAAAACCGTGGCAGCGCGGGAGATTGTCAGCAGCGGGTGGTATAACTTACCCAGCATTAATTATGTCGCACATCGTTACGTTCGTGTCACCCGTTTCGATGCACCGATGACGCAACAGGATACGCGATACGCTACCACGGTGTGACAACATGGAGCCACCATTATCTTAGGTTCAACGGGTGCCTCAACGCGTCAACGGGGAACCGAAAATCGAAAGCTTCACCAGTAAGGCGCAAATTTTCACGCAATCTCCTACGCTCTGGAATTTGGTGAAAGTTGGGCTAATGTGTTTCGTGTACGTATATCGCGGGCTGACACATACATTTAAACAACAAACATTCTCACTCATGCAGATGGAATACAACTTCGGGAATGCCCTCAGAATACCCGCAAAAGGGAAGCTTGCCAGTACTGCCGGCCGGTGGGGAACGGCCCATATCAAGGAACGAACCCCCGCCTAGCCGTGTAGTGTGTCCCTTTGGAATTATTTTCAATAATTAACACAGGCTTTCGAGAATAAATTAATGCAAATACACACCAGGCGAATGGGAAGTGCTTTTGAGTGTATCCCGCTTTCAATTTATACCCTCGCTGGATTATTTTTTGTGCGTCTTCTTTTAATTTTGCAAAGGGTTTTTTTTTGTCGCTTTTCCGAATTGTATCATCAGTATGATATATCAAGTGACCATTACAATGGTGTGAACCTTTTTTTTATTTGTTGTTATTATGAGTTGCTGTTATCGTATCTTTCATTATTTTCCATGTATCCCGCCCTAATAGATGATTAAAGGTGTACATGAATGAGTAGCAAAAGTAAAGGTCTCCAACCCATCAACATCAAATGAACGGAAAAGGTAAATTCAGTGTACAGTCAAATAGTAATCAGATTGCAGCGGAGCTCTCCATCATAGCGGCTGCGTGCAATAGGAGGGTCGTTTTTTCGCTCAATCTGAAGTCAGCTTGGATTGTGAAAATCGTTCTTTTGGTTTTTAATGTATTATTTTTTTTTATTATGCCGCTTTTCATACTACTCGCTTGGGAGTGAGAGATGCAACGGAATGCATCTGATTAATGAAATTATGCGTAATGCAGCCGGGATCAGTTTAATTATTCATGCGATGCTACGAAGTGCATCAAATGGAATGAAGTTTCAGATACGTATTTTTTGGTCTGTGTGTGCACTCTGTAACAAAATGGACCCAATGATTACAGTGGACAAAGAGTGATGCAAAATTAAGAAAAAAATGGACACGAACGCAACGGAGCAAGGATTGGTTTTTTGTTTTATTTAAAAAAGAGCTTACGCTGGCATTCAACTTGATCAACGCTGTTGCATAATTTTTTCGCAGATTAATAAGCGGATTGCTCGGGACAGTTGCTTAATTCACTAATTGAGTCGCCTGTGTAAGATTATGTAATGAATTCACCAACAGTAAAGCAGTTTTATTCCGTAAGACCTCATTTTACAAACAGATAATGATAATTTTGTTAGTGTGCGTTCCTAGGAATAACTCTTAGGGGTTGTTACAGTTGAAACATATGGTTATTCATGATTGTAACATTATTACCACCGGTTAAAGTAAATTAAAAGTATGGCCTGTTACCTTGTCGCGAGTACTTCTCGGAAAAAAGTCTGAAAGGCCGGGATATTACAGATACACAGATAGGTGATAGGTGATCGCTCTTTCAAAGTCGTCAAAAATTTCACCTATCTTGGGTTAAAAGTCAGCATCGACAATAACATTGATGTTAAAATACGCGCTACGATGCTGGCTGCCAACCGCTCCTTTAACAGTCTGCGGAAACTTCTCCACTCAAAACACCTGTCATGACGGACAAAGCTGTGACTATATATAACTTCTATTGTTCCAGTACTTACATACGCCTTTGAGACATGGATTTTATCCAAAACTGACAAATCATCCATCATAAAACTGACAAATTTTATCAAATCCTATATACAGAAAGTCCACACGGACAGAGGAGACGTCTATAGTTAATCAATACGCCGTGAGAGATAGATTTTTAAAAAAACATTATAGTTTTATTTATCTTTTCTCACGTTGTTTTGATGGATTCAGATCTTTAGAACCTGCTAGTACAAGAACTAGGGATGAAATGAACCGTCTTATGCTATGTTCCCTATGCTTTTATGCTGATTTGGAAATGCGAATCGCGCTTGGGAAGAATGTGTGGCCTTCGAACGAAGTGTTGGCTTCTGACGAGCGGATGAGAGACAAGTGCTGACGAATCTATTCGTTTCCGTAGGGTGAGGCGCGATCGTGTGCGGTAGAAATATGCTGATGTATCATCTCGTTTGAGGCGCGATCGTGGTGCTGATGTATCATCTCGTTTGAGGCGCGATCGTGTGCGGTAGAAATATGCTGATGTATCATCTCGTTTGAGGCTCGATCGTGTGCGATAGGAATGTGCTGAAATATCGTTATGCTAACTGTTGTGTTAACTCCTCCCCTCTTGATTACTTTGTCCTCAAAGTTTGTGCATCGCGTGAAAATTCAATGGTATTGCCTTAGGCTGTTTTTTTATCGTATGACTTCCCGTATCTGGTATTTTAACTTCTATTGTTCGTTTACGACATTTAAGAAACACGTAGAATATGCCAATGCCAATAACAATTGCGATTGTTGTTGTTCCTATTGATCCGAATAAATGCAATTTAAATTTCAGCGATTCATTTTGTAGATTAATGGTTTGCAGTATTTTGCGGTTTTCTAATGTAATGTTGTTCAAGAACTCGGTAGGTGGATTATCTTCAAGGCTGGTCTCGTTGATGATCAATCCCAATGTTGAGTGATAAGGTCTTCTAGGGATAATGACTTCTGTATTGGAGAATATTTCGTCATTAATGTTTACACTGCATTTCTCGAACTGTATTAGAAATGAACCATTTAAAGATTGCTTGGAATTGCTGCAATTTGATGTGATTTCAGCCCATGCATTATTGATCAAAATATTTGCATCGTTTATCCGTTTGATCAATTTAGCTGAATATACTTTTTCATATTGGCATTCGGAATTTTTCCCTTGTATTAGTTGGTATATACATTGCGTAGGATGTTGAACATTGCTTCCTTCACATAAGTAATAAATACCTTCTTCTTGGCATGGTTCGATGACTTCGTATACATGTGTTTCGTTTCTTATAATGAAGTTCTGTTTTAACATTATCCGTTTCCCATTTGCTACTATTGGTTCGATGAAATCATACTCGTAGATTTGTGATGATATTCTTGGGAATTTTAGCATGTACAGAACATGTGTCGTATTCATCATAAACTGAGCTACTGATCGAGCGAGAAGTTCTTCTGCTGTAGTATATGCGATTCCGTTCTTCTTCAAGAATTCGTTAATCATTTGTAAATCTTCGGTGGACAATATTTTGCTGTTCGGTATTCCGTGTTTGGCTGATAAAATAGCTTCTTCGATAGTTTCGATTTGGTCTTGCAAAATATCCAAATTAGATAATATTATTAACTGTCTTGTTTCAGTTGCATATCTTCTTTCATAGCGTTGCGCTTCGTTTTTTAGCACTTGGTTAGCAATATCGGTTACTTCTTTTAGTCTTCTATTCAATGCTTCGTTAATCATTACTTGGTGATTATTTTCTTCGATGAGAGAGTTCAGCGTACTGTTGATAATTTGAAGATCGTCGGCATCAGGGGTGCCTGCTACCCATTTCCAAACTTTCCCTAAGGTATTCCATCTCTTTTGTTTCTTAAACGGTTTTACTTTCTTAAACGTTTCTTGTAACTTCATAGCTTTTAACTGAATCAACTTTTCTAAAGATTCAGTTTGAACCTCTGTTGGTATTAGTTCAATAGTTTCGTCAATCGTTTTACTAATGTCTAACAAGTTTATCGGGTGGATTACTCTTACGTATCCTATTCGTATCTTGGCTTCACCTACTGGTATAATCGCTAAAGGATTTTTTGATAAATCGTGTATGTAGATCTTCGCCATTACGTTGGTTAATATAATCATAATATTTCTGAAACGATATTAAGGTTAATCATGATCAATTATTAGTTTTTCGTAGATTTACTTTGTGTATTTTTCGATTATTAGTATCGATTACGTAGGTAGGATAATTCTCTTTGATTTTGATTATCTCATATCTCCTATCTCGTTTATTATTCGTTTTCGTTTTTTCGTAGGCCATCTCATTTGGCATATAATCTTGATATTTTTCTTCTATAATTTTTCCTTGTTGCTTTTCATATATTTTAGCAATTATTTTATCATTTTCATTTCTTTGTTTAGTTCGTTCTTCGAAGTTCATATTTTCATTATTCTCTCCTGTATATATATTTTTAGGCGTATTCTTAATCACGCTGTGAATTGAATTATTATACTTGTACGTCGCTTCTTGTATTAATGTTTGGATACTTATATCTGGTTTCGTTGCTTTAATGCATCTTGCAATTTCGCGAATTGTCGAGTGAGCTCTTTCTACTTGTCCGTTTGTTTCTGATCGATTTACAGGTGTTTTGAAAATTTTAATTCCTAGATTTAACATCGTTTGTTCTATTACATTTGAAATAAATGAACTTTCGTTATCCATTACAATGGTGGCGGGTATATCCCAATTATACAACAATTGTATTAAAACTTCCTTTATGTCTGCTATCGATTTTGACTTAATTGGCCTCATTTTCAAGTATTTTGAAAATTTATCTATTGAAGAAATAAACAAAAAACTTGCATTGTAAGCAAAAATATCGATATGAATTATTTCTCCTGGATATGTGGGTATTGGTGTCCTTACAGCAATAAACTTTTGAGGTTTCCGATCGTACTTTTCTGTTTTACAAATTTCGCAATTTTTAACATACGACTCTATTACCTTTCTCATTGTAGGAAAATAAAACTTTTTTATAAGTTGTAGAGAATTTTCTTTTGAATTTCTATGAGCAAAATTGTGAATGTTTTGTATTTCTTCTAGTTGTCTTTCTTCTTCTGTAAGATCTTCTAATATAATTTGAGAATATCGGCATTTCATTGTTTTTGGATTGAATAAATTTTTATATACTTCCTGAATACGAATCATAGTTACTTCATCGGTTAGTATACCGTTAATGATGTTAGGGTTTAGGAATCTTTTTAATTTGTCGGTTAAAAATTTATTAGAGAATTCTTTTTCACAGAAAACATGTCTTTTAAATTTTGGGAACGGTGTGATTAGTTCATACGATGAATTGTTAGATAATTTGAAAATTAATTGATTGCGATAAACGTTAATAGGGGCTTCAGTGGATAGTATGTATGCACTGTCATCATCGTCAGCGGAATGCTGTGTTGGTGTTAGCGAGTTAATTTGAATTCTTGATAACGCGTCTGCTACGACGTTACTTTTTCCAGGCTTGTAGCGTAGTTCATAATTATGTTCCTCTATGAACGCTTTCCATCGTTTTAGTTTTGCGTTATTATTTTTTGGCGATATTGCGTACGTTAGGGGTTGGTGATCTGTTAGTATTATTATTTTTGCACCATAAATGTAATTACGTAGGGAATGTAAAGCCCAAACTATAGCAAGCATTTCTTTTTCATTAGTAGCGTAGTTTTCTTCCGTTTTTGATAAAGTTCTGGATATAAACGTTATTGGTTTTTCAACGTCGTTTAATTTCTGTGACAGGACAGCTCCGAGTGCTTTATCGGATGCGTCTGTTGTTAAAATAAAATCATGATCATAATCGGGGTAAGCTAGAACGTCTTCAGATGATAAAATTTCTTTAAGAGTTCTGAATGCTGATTTGGCGTTTTCATCAAATGTTATCGGGAAATTTTTTGATTGATTTTTCGTGATTTTGCAGTGGCCTTGGTTGTCCTCTCCTCTTAAGAGTTTTGTTAAGGGCTTTGCCAGCGCTGCATAATTTTTAACAAATCTTCTATAATATCCGGAGAGTCCTAAAAATGCTCGGAGTTCTCGGATAGTCTTAGGTTCGGGATATTTATGGATACTTTCTATTTTTTTCTCATTTGGTTTCAAGCCATGTTCAGAAACAATGAATCCTAAGAATTCAACTTCTGTTTTCAAAAATTCGGATTTATCAGGTTGTATTTTAAAATTTGCTTCACGTAATGTGTTTAAAACAGTTTCTAAATTTTTCAGATGCTCGTCAAATGTTTTTCCAAAAACTATTATGTCGTCAATGTACACATGACAAATTTTTCCAATATGTTCTCTGAGAACATCATCCATGACTCTCTGAAAAATTGATGGTGCATTTTTTAGACCGAATGGTAGTCGTAAAAATTCATATTTTCCATTATTAATTGAGAAAGCGGTTTTTTCTATGTCTTTCTCTGCTAGACGAATCTGGTGAAATCCAGATGCTAGGTCAAGTGTGGTATAATATTTATTGTTACCTAAATTTGCAAGGACTGTTGAAGTGTCAGGTATAGGGTATCTATCGCTTTTGGTTTTAAGATTCAGCTTCCTATAATCGATCACAAGTCGATATTTTTTTTCGTTAGAGGCATCAGCCTTTTTGGGTACTATCCAAACAGGTGAGTTATATGGCGATCTAGATGGTTGGATTATGCCATTATCTAACAGTTTTTTGATTTGTGTCTCCACTTCTTGTTTGAGAGAGAAGGGGTATGGGTACGACTTACAGTAAACAGGTTCGGTATCATTCGTTGATATAGTTGCTTCGATTTTTGTTGTGAATGGCAACTTCTCGTCTGGGGGCTGAAATAAATCTTGGAACTTGTTAAGGAATGAATGTAATTTTTCTTTTTCTTGATAGTTCAGATGTTTATCTCTTATTTCGATCCTGTTAACTTCTTGTAATGGGTAGAGAAAAAGAGGTATTATGTTTTCGTTAATTATCAGATTATCGCTTTTTGTATCTATAAGTGCACCCATTTCTTTGATGGTATCATAGCCAACTATGGCATCGAATGTTTTTAACTCCTGTAGGTGATAAAATTTAGCATTTACGTTGGAATAAGGGGCAAACATTTTCGCTTGTGAATATTTGGTGATACGTAAATCTCCTCCAACTGATTAAACAAAAAATGGTTTAGTTACTTCGTGGGAAATCTTCGCATGTTTTGGATTAACAAAATTCTTATTGGATCCTGTATCAATTAGAATTTTTATTTGTTGTCCAGCTTTACCATTGTATATAAAATATGGTATAGCTGATTTTATTCTAAAAAATTAAGTTCAGCTTCGCGATTTTCGTTAGATGTTTCTTGTTTTTCTACAGTTCTCATGTATCTTTCGTATTCGTCATTATCATGGGTAATGTTTGTTTCCATGTTGAAAAATCTTTGTCTTTTCTGAGGTCGAGCATTACTGGAATTTTGTGGTCTATTTGAATAATTCACTTGTTGCGATCTGATTGATGGATCGACTTCCATTGGCTCTGGCCTATTGTGTTGGAACGCATTTCTATTTTGTTGATTCCAAATAGGGCGTGGAAAAATTTGTTGTCTCGGTTGATTATTCCAAGCGGGACGCGGTAAAAACTGTGGTCTCGGTTGATACGAGTTTCCGAATTGTGGTCTATATCTGTGTGCAATCATTGGTCGTTGCGAATTATTAAATGCTCTTGGTGGCAAGGGGGGTGTTGGTAACGGTATCAAGTTTCGTGGTGCTGTGGGAGTATTGACCAATCTTGGTTTGGTCCACATTTTACGACATTCTACATTTTGGAATGAGATGCAATAACTGTAAGCTGCTGCTAAAGATGTTGGTTCATAATTTCTAATGAACTTGTGCACATCTCCATCAAGACCTCTGATGAAGGAATCTATTGCCTTCTTATTATATGTTTCTATAAGAGCCTTCGAAGCTTCTGGATGTACAAATCTGTCATCTGTTTTTATCTGGTTGGCTATCAATGAGAGAAGTCTATTGACTTCATCATAGAATACTTCCAAAGATCGTCCTCTTTGTTGAACGCTCATCAATTGGAAATCTAATGTCTCTAGATCTCTCTTTTCTCCATAGTATGTAATCAATGTCCGTTTGATCATACTCCAATTTATTCCGACATTTGACGCGACTAGCGAGTCATTGGCTTCGCCTCTTATCTTTCGACGAACGAATTTACAAACCATATGGAACTTGTTCTGTTGTTCCTCTGTATGGCTAGGTGTAGTTTGATACAATTTGATCAAACTATCTACATCACTGATCCAACTATTTAATTCACTTGGATCACCAGAAAATATTGGTAAATCTTTCACTACACCAGGAATCTTTTCAAATGATTCTGGGTTTACGGCACTTCCGTCACTTTTATGAAAATAAAGCGGTGGATCACTGAAATCCTCTATCATTACTGTTTCTAATAATTGTGCCTCTAAGGCAGCAATTCGATTAGTTAGTGCTTCCATTTCGATATTGGAAGTTTCCGGTTTAACTATTTCCACTTTTGTTTTTTTATTATTACGTTCCGACGATTCGGTTCTGTCGGAAAATCGTTTTAAGCTTGAAATTAAATCCTCCAGTTTTGCTTTGTTTTTTAAATCGATTAACACCTTGTTATGAATTACACCTTTTTTTTTCTTATGAACTTTCACTTTTCACTCACTTTAAACGCAATGATATCAATTGGTTTATATATATACTCACTTTTTTATACTCACATTAATATATTCATACTTCACCTCCTCTTACGGGGTTGTTTTCTTCACCTCCTCTAACGGGGTTGATTTCTTCACCTCCTCTAACGGGGTTGATTTTGTTACTCGGGCCTCCAGTGATATTCAGTGACTTCCTTCCGTCTCGGTGTGTTGGCGTGATCCCTTTCCTCCGGCAACGAGTTATTAGCTGCTCCCGGCTACTTAGGCACCTGTGCACACGGCTGCAATTTGCGATCGGGAAAGATGTTGTCGCGACGCGGTGTGATTGACACTCTTACGTGATCACTACTCGGTACTTGCGACACGATAATTTCACTCTCACATGAATACTTTTCGCACTTTTCTTCACTAAAGGTCCCTATTCGGGCGCCAGTTAATCAATACGCCGTGAGAGATAGATTTTTAAAAAAACATTATAGTTTTATTTATCTTTTCTCACGTTGTTTTGATGGATTCAGATCTTTAGAACCTGCTAGTACAAGAACTAGGGATGAAATGAACCGTCTTATGCTATGTTCCCTATGCTTTTATGCTGATTTGGAAATGCGAATCGCGCTTGGGAAGAATGTGTGGCCTTCGAACGAAGTGTTGGCTTCTGACGAGCGGATGAGAGACAAGTGCTGACGAATCTATTCGTTTCCGTAGGGTGAGGCGCGATCGTGTGCGGTAGAAATATGCTGATGTATCATCTCGTTTGAGGCGCGATCGTGGTGCTGATGTATCATCTCGTTTGAGGCGCGATCGTGTGCGGTAGAAATATGCTGATGTATCATCTCGTTTGAGGCTCGATCGTGTGCGATAGGAATGTGCTGAAATATCGTTATGCTAACTGTTGTGTTAACTCTATCTCTCTCTCTCTCTCTCTTCCTCTCTTTGGTCCTCTCGGGATTGGGCCGGATGGGATTTTGGACCGGTCCTGTCGTATGAAGACCGGCGTCGCTACCATTATACGATCGTACCGCCCAACAGAGGACACTTGCAAGGCCGAAATTGTGATGGCGTTGTTTAGAAAGGCCGGGTTAATGGATTGGCATACGATGAGACCGTGAGCGGTTAAGAAGACTACTGCAGCAGGCCAAAACCGCGAAGCGGTTGCAGCGTCTGATTAGTAAGTAAATTAATCATTATTCGAATAGCTATCTAATGTATTATTTACCACAAAATAATATATTACAAGTTCAAATTAATACCCAGATACCAAAAACTATCAGATTTTTTAACCAAAATATTCTTACTTCAAAAGAAACCCATCCCAATCTACCTATGCTTTCATCTACATTCTACTCCGTCACTGCCAGGATCTACCTCTGACACTACAGCGAGTGACCAATTTGTTGGTAGTACATTGTCTTCCTGTCATAAAACCAAGTTAACGGATACGATCGATGTCACTGACCAATTCCACTGAGGTTAGAGTTCTTGGAGATATTCAGACGAATCAACTCAGACGTCATTACCTTTAAGTCTGATGGATCATCCTACGATGGAGTAATTTACATGGAATTCAATCTTGCTTGCTCTTTTCATGCGGTGCTGAAGCTATTCCCAGAACAATGATACTATAATATTTAATCGATCTGGTGCCAGCTTCTTACAATCGTCTGTTTTTAAAGTTTCATCCTACGCATTCAACACAGCAGCCGTTCTATCATGGAGATCCATTAAAACTATACTTTTGCCAATCGGTTTTCGGCTGCATTATCCGAGGTATACCGAAAGTGTCTATCCACACGGAAACGAATTGCTTCTAGTGAGTAATTGAATGTTGATTTTCACTTCGCACCCACTTTACAGGACTAATTCCTCATTAGCGGTCATTTGCGTTAGCCTCGCTGGGATGGCACGTTATCATTTCTGCTTATTCGTTGTGCCCAGACACATCTGTACCGGTGTGTGTATACGGAAATGATAATAATGTACCCGCAGGCCTGTACAACTCTGTGTGCACGATGCTTCACGCAGATAATACCGTACAATCAAAAACGCTCAAGCCACCAAGTCCACATTAAATGCTAATAACTGCATACCGCTATAGCGCTTTCTTCCCCGTCCGGCATTCCATTGCGGACGCCCGATGTTGTCGGATGTGAAAGTTCAAATGCATATAATTGCACCTGCAGCCGGCATGACTCCAGTGTAGAACAACAACTGGCGTTAGCTTGTGACTTGACAAACAGCGACAATATACTGCAACTCATGCAGTGCGATGTCAAGCGATTTCCGATGCTTTCAGAAGGTTGCAGGTAATCATGGAGAAGAATCTGGGTGGAGGATAATGATGCCGCCTGTCAGTACGTTGCACATTATACACACTCGCACATACACTGGGAACACTAACACGCACTGGTGATGACAAGCGAATGCATCCATTTCCACCATCAGTGCTACCAGTAAAAGTCAACTTATATTGCACACAGCGTACCGCTACCATCGGAATGCATTTTTATCGTCACTTCTGCGTTCAGTTTCTCCCACCCGTATCGAACTGTCCGATTATGGACGCATTCATACTTTTTTATGTGAAATTTTATTTGCTCGTGTTTCAAACTCCAACCTACGGGTGGCCGGTTAATTTATGCACCAACATGGCGTACGGGAAACAGTGTTCTTGGCCTCCAGATTTCCATCCACCTCTGTCATCGTATCTGTCATCTCTCTTCCATTGCCCTAACCATGCTGCAGAATGATCGACCTTTAGATCAAATAGCAGATACTCCTATACGTTCAGCGCTCCAGGGGAACCTAACAATTTCATCCACTCCCGGTATGGTACAGCGTTGATTTGCATTCATGATGCAAATAAGGTATGCCACAATTTTGTACTCGTGCACCTCACTTGTAGTGCACGACCGGTTGCACCTATCGGTAACGGAAGCTCGATTTCTTCGAAAATCTAGCCTGCAGGGTCCATTTGATACGCGGTGGAATTAATATCGATATGTTATCAGAATTATTACTGATATTATTGGAGTACATCGGACGGACTTGCAATGTGCACTTTGTTGACATGTCTGGCAAACCAGCACGTGCAAAACGTAATATTTGTTGAACCGTGGAGCACAACATAACTTCTGGAGTTATACGTACTGAATGGTTTCCGACAAGCAATGTGTTCTTGTAGCGAAATACATTCCCGGCACTGCCTAAATTCACATGCGTACTATTCCGTTCTCTAGATGGTAACGATTTGAACCAACCAGCTGGCCTACTATCTCGTATTCGTTTTGCAGCAAAGGATAGAAAGTTCAGCTATTGGTGCAATCGTGACTCATCTGCCCACAGTGGCCATCTTTGTGAGAAAGTTCATTTTCAGCTTCTGAACCGTGGAGACATTGGTATGCAGGAATAACTGGACAATTTGGAACAAACACGAGTAGCTCGTTTCCTAGTTAGTGGACAGAGACTTGGTGATATGTTTCAGGTGAACATATGTCGTTAGTAATAGACTTCTCAATATGTTTCAGAATAGTTTTCACAACCTGCTAACGGGTTAGTGTATTTCTCGTCGTTTGAATGATAATAAAATTCATTTTATACCAATTTCAAAACTCATCCCTTCAATCCAAATCTGCATCCAAAAGTATGAGAATGAAAAAAAACTTGTTTGAAATTCCTGTTTGTGGAGATCATTGTAATTTTTTATTTTGAGCTCCTCAAATAAAGGGTACGGTCGATACCCGTGATGCGCGGACAATGCGTTCCAGGAAAATCCGCGTATCTCAAACATCCGCTTATCTCGAGTTTCCTCTATAAAATCGTTTATATGTGGTATTTAGGGATCGAATACTTATTCCCACGTTCCGAAGCACATTGAAAATTGATATTTATTCGTTTATTTCAAGAATTACATGGTATATTGATAACGGCACCGGACTTCAATGACAGGACCGGTATAAAATCCCATCCCTAAAAACCTCCGTACATAGGACTAACTATCCGGCTACGGGTAAATAAAGTCAAAGAAAGTTAGAAATGACAGGCCTAAACCTCTTGTGCCTGTCCTAAAGAAGAAGCAATGATTACACTAGCTAATCTTTCTCTCCATCTTTCAAATCTTGAAATCTAGTAATCTTTCAATTTCAATTTAATTTAAATTATTTCAATCAAGATAATTTATTGGAATATTGCTCGCTTGAACCCAGTGGTTACCAGGCATTCAGAAAAAGGGCTATTCTATCCTATCCTATCAATTGCAAAGCTACAGCTACAGCTAATACCACCCTAAACAGAATAGGTTTGCATTTTTTAGCTTTTGCGTAGAAAAGGCTGTCAGATATCCATGTTGTCTTGAAAGATATAGAATTATTTATAATTATTTGATTTAGATAAGCCCAAAATATCTATTCAACGCTTTCTAATGTCATTAGTCTACTTCGGATAAACGTCATTATTAACAATTCGAAATTAATTTTTAACAATCGCACCTTCCGAGAGATTACCTGCTGGATGCGACCAGTCTTAAATTTTAGACTTTCCCAAGGCAAATTACATCTTGTACAGGTATGTTCCTACTGTTTGCAATTTCCGGGGATAATGCAGGGAATGACAAAGTGGTCGATCTTCGTTCAGTTATGGTACTGTCTTGTTGTCGCGTCGTTCTACGCTATGGCATCCGGAACAGCGCTACTACTAGGCACTCTGGTTTTCTGATGAAAATAGAAGGTATAAAACAATCCATATAGACCGCATCGGGCGAACACGAAGAATTTTCCCTTGTCAAACTTCTTCGATTCGGCGTAATGCTTGTCATTTTTACAAAACCTTTTAAGCAGTTGCCCCATTGTTTAGGTAGTTACTATTAAAAAATCTGTCAGTATATGTAGAGAATATATATATGTGGATAGAATTAAGCCTCTTATAGTAATTACCGACATAGAGATAATAGTTGCTACGGATCAGTAATGTATTGGGTAGTACCGCCGGTTATACACGACTGGACCGGTTAAATATTACCGGTAGAATAGTTCAACGAAACTCTAACGCTACGACTCAGCTTCAAAATTAACACCAAATTTGATGACTCATCATGCATTAAAACTTTATATTGTTTCGGATTTTCAGTAAATTTCGGATTTTGAAGTTTTTGAAGAAGTTTTCGGATAGTCTTTATTTGATAAACGAATGTATAGGTTTGGGATGATCCAGAGAAATACTCGCGATTTTAGGATCACTTTCTTAATTGGAAATGCGGACCTCAGTTCTCCAGAACTCGTACCATAAAAATCATCATTTTACATTACATTTTCAATAAAGATCAACTAAAAGTTGGACACGTAGCTTCATCGTAGCCCATCTCGATAAATGCGTTCGGTAACGTACGGTAAAATCATATTTGTTCAGGAATGCGAAATACCAAATCGGTGCGGTTCACCCCGGCCCGGTCGGAAGTGGAGCGAAAGCGCATTTTTGTGCGCGGTTTACAGCTGCGGTTTCGGTACAATTTAACGTATAATTGACTTTCATCAAAGTGTTGCACCCAACCGGATCACCGGGTCCGCCCCACCCGTCATCACTGCACAGTCCACAACAAGCGCTTGGAATTCTTCGTTCACGTTCACAACGTACTATAGAATAGCATGCATATAGCATGCAAATGAAAGCGTTTGTTTGGTGGGTTATCATAACGCTTAAATTTCCACACCGCACATTTAACCGCCCAGTAATACACCGGCTTGCCGCCAGATACCATTTTCACAAATATTCAATTTCACCCTTCGCCAACCAAATCAAAGCGCGCGACGTACGAAACACTTGGTACGAACTAGGGCCCAGCCAATTTGAGAAGTGGCCATGTACAATGGAAAATAACAGGTTTCACTGATTGATTAACAATTCATTAACTGAACGGTGGCGGTTGTGGTTTTAACTTTTATACAGTTCAACACTAGTGCCTGTTATCGCTTTACCCATCCCTAGGTAGATAATATAGAGTATCGTTTATATGAAATTTCAGAGGCCTTTACACATAATTTCCTATCACACTGATGATGTATACAATATACAGCATGTTTTTATTCCATTGTTATTCTATCACAGCAATAAGGGCTCATTCGATTATTACGTGACGCTGATAGGAGGGGTCGGGGGTTAGTAACAGCGTTACGATTTGTAACTTAGGGGGTAGAGGGATTTACATTTTTGTTACTTTGTTGTTGTTATTAAATTTAAATGTTGCTGTTATTTTCTTTTTTAGTCTCAGAATCTTCTTGCGTTTACATTGCCATTTTATGCACCCAAGATATCCACTACGAAGAGGAACTTCAGTTTTCATCATACATCAGTTCATTATTCAATATCGTTTAGTGCTCGGACTTTGAACTAAACTAAACTAAAAAAAATAAAACACTCTTTTTCTCAATTGCAATAGAGGATATTCAAAACCGTGTGTTTCTTGTTTGGTATAACGACGACAACTGCTTCATTTTATTTCTACCATTATAAGCACCATGGTATGCGGTTGTTTACGCTCGCTGGCCGACGAGTTCGCTACTGTTTATATCAGTTCCGCTATAACGCAAAAATTTGGTCAACAACTACTTTATCAAAAAATTTAGTTTAACATTCGCAATTTTTAGAACCTTTAAGTCTGTCATTTATGCATATAAAAGAGGGCCAGCCAAAAATAGTAACGAATAATGCGAATGAAAGATTTTTTTAAAGGAGGATTTGGATACGAAGTGTCTTCTGGAAATTGATATCTTTTTCCAGAACTTGGCCTTGATTCAATAAACCTGGTACATGCCAAATACCATGTAATTAGGGGGAAGTGTTACGTTTTGTAACAATGAAAGAAGAGGAGAGGGGGTCTTAAAATTAACAATTTATCCGTTACGTAATAATTGAATAAACCCCCACAAAGTCTACTCAATCCTTCTTTGCTATACAAATTAGTAGAATGAGTGAGCTTAAATGTTACTTGAAAAAATATAATAGTGTAGTACTTTCATTAATGTTAATTAATAATTTCACCTGAATATGCTAGTGTAAACCCAGAAATTACCTCCATGTATGGAGACGCCTGGTTGTTTTGCAAAACTTAGCATGCAAACATACGGTGTGTTCCGTTTCATCGGAACGAAAGAGAGAAAGAGTGAGAGGCGACAAATAGAAATATCGCGGTTGCAGCGGGGCGACAATTAGAGTACCGTTAATCGAACTTAAGCGGGGAGCAGGTCCTGCGCACGATCAGTATGATGTGTATAGCGATACAGATAAGTCGCAAGTGTTGGATCAATAAAGTAACCTCTTGTGCGTTTAAAGAAAATACCGACAGTCTAACTATCAGTAGAGTTCCGCTGAGATATCACATTGGTCCTTCGAGCCGGATATACAAGTAGCTGGATTCGGTAATCGCTCATCATGACTCGAACACCTCGAACGCCACACACACCAGCCGCGAAATCGGTCGTGGAACCGGGATCGGTGGATGTGACTGTTGATGCGATGCCAAACATTCACATGCGTGACCTTGCGTGTGAGGAGTTAACTCGCATATTTGATAACATTTCGCTGGCGAAGAAAGAGGTAAAGGCGCTGACTGCGGTACAGTGCAAAGTGTATGGAAAAAAGGCGGATAGTGCATTAGAAGCACACAACAAGCATTATACAGAAATTATAAAGCTTGTAGGAAGTGATAGTGCAGTGCATGACGCCAAGTATAAGGAAATGATGAAACTGCATGAGACAGTGATGATGGAAATAGAGAGTGCATCTGAAGCCTTTGCGGCAAAATCCATAGCATCTCAAGCAGTAATTCCTGGTCCTAGTGTCTCACCAGTGATTGTGCATGCTCCATTGCCTCGGCCAATTCCTTCGTTTAGCGGCAAGTATGAGGAGTGGGAGCGATTTAAGACAATCTTCAAGGACATTGTGGACAAAAGTGGTGAAAACCCGCGATTGAAACTCTATCACTTGGAAAAGGCGTTGATCGGTGATGCGGCCAAGGTGATAGATGAAAAAACGATTAATGACGGAAATTACGAACGCGCGTGGCAATTGTTAACTGAACGGTATGAAAATAAGCGTCGTATGGTGGACTTACATATCAGTGGACTTTTCAATTTAAAGAAATTAACCGAGGAAAGCTATGTAGGTTTGCGTAATTTGGTCGAGTCAGTTGAAAGCCACGTTGAAAACCTAAAGTATTTAGGTGAAGATTTTACCGGTCTTTCGTGTTCAATGGTTATACATTTAATTGCAAATTCTTTGGATATTGAAACAAAGAAAATATGGGAAACTAGCATCCCTAGAAACGAGCTTCCGAGTTATGAAAAAACCTTGCGTTTCCTAAAAGAAAGAGTGTCGGTGTTAGAAAGATGCCAGGGAAGTGTCACTGCTGGTCATAAGGGACGATTACTTTCAAAGAAGCCAGGGTCCAACGAACATGCACCAATGAAATTCAATGCGGCTTCAACATTGTTTGATGAAAATGCGTGTAATTTGTGCAAAGGACATCATGAAACAAATAAGTGTTCAGAACTATTATTACTACATGGAAGGAATAGAGTGCAATTGGTTATGACAAAACGGCTTTGTTTGATTTGTTTAAAACCGGGTCATCGGAGAAACCGTTGTAAATCGCGTGTGAAGTGTAGTATGTGTCAGGGAGCGCACAACACAGTATTGCATTATAACAACAATTCTGAGAACTCGGAACAAGCAAAAGGGGAAGCCGAAAGAGTGAGCGCGAGCCAGCATGCAGATAATGCAGATAAATCGAAAGGTATTGTCCTGTTGCAAACTGTTTTGCTTTATGCGGAATCAGCGAACAAAGAGTTGTTGTTGTGTCGCGCGTTGCTGGACAGTGGGTCGCAGATTAGTTGTGTAACCGAAGCACTTGCAGTGAAATTAGGACTAAAATTGGAAAGGGTGAACGTGCCAATAAAAGGTATTGGAAACATTGACTCGCCTGTACGGCAGAAGTGTTCGTTTACGGTGAAATCCAGATGTACCAATTTTAGTATTGGCATTACTTGTTTTGTATATCGTGAAATAACGGGTAAGATGCCGTCTGTGCAATTCGATACACGCGAGTGGAATTTGCCGAATCCATCATTGTTAGCTGATCCAAACTTCAACAAGCCTGGCAGTATAGATATTTTGTTAGGCATGGATTGTCTCCCGGAATTAGTGTTGTCAGGGTCCATAAAGCAAGCAAATACAATGCCGATGATTAGTGAAACCCGTTTTGGATGGGTGATAGGAGGACGTGTTGCAGAAGTACAAAGGGAAGAAGAAACTTATACCCATGTGACAGTAAGCGATCGCTTAGAAACGACAATGCAACGGTTTTGGGAAATAGAAGAGGTGACAAACGAGCGTTGTGTAAAAACTGAGGACGAAATTTGTGAAGAACATTTTCTCGAAACACATTATCGTGACAACACTGGCAGATACGTTGTGAAATTGCCTTTGAAGGAATCGGTAACCCAGTTGAGTTCTTCGCGAAATGTAGCATTGCGTAGGTTTTATTCGTTGGAAACCAGGTTGTCGAAAAATCCACAGTTGCGGTCGCAATTCCAGGCTTTTATGCGTGAATACGAAGATTTGGGTCATTGTAGAGTGATCGACGAAAGTAAGGACGTTACCCCAACAAGAAAATGGTATCTTCCGCATCATGCTGTTCTTAACCCGGATAAAAGCACCACAAAATGCCGTGTGGTTTTTGATGCTTCAGCGAAGGTTAACGGAAGGTCATTGAATGACGTTATGATGACTGGACCCAAGGTACAACACGACTTACTCTCGATCAAGCTTCGATTTAGAATGCCTCGCTATGTGGTAAGTGCCGATATTGCTAAAATGTTTCGACAGATTAAGGTGGAACCCTGTGACAGTCCGCTACAACGAATATTCTGGAGATTGTCATCACATGAACCGTTGCGTGTGCTGGAGCTTACAACGGTTACGTACGGAACTGCAGCGGCACCCTTTTTGGCGACACGAACGCTGTTACAACTTGCTCGTGATGAGAGAGAACGTTTTCCTTTAGCAAGTCAAACCATCGAGGAAAATTTCTATGTTGACGATGGTTTGTTTGGGGCAGACGACGTTAATACGGTGCATGAGGCGCAATCTCAAATCATCGAAGTGTTCAAAACGGCAGGTATGAAGCTACATAAATGGACAGCTAACGACGAAAGGCTTTTGGAATCTATTCCCATCGAAGATCGCGATGCACTAGCAAGGTTCGATGACTGTCAAGCTAACGAGTATATAAAAACGTTAGGCTTGATGTGGAATCCTAATAATGATGAAGAGATTCCCGAACTGTGCAAAGAAGTTACCTGCAACGCCACAGTACCGTCTGAAACCCTGCCGATTCTGGAAAAGTTTGAATCCTTTCGAAAGACGCAGCGAATATTAGCGTATGTTGTGCGATTCAAACAGAATGCCAAGCGACGTAAGGGTGATCGAATTGATGAGAAAAACCCAACAATTGCAGAACTGCGAGAATCTACGCGTTGGATTGTACGTGCTATTCAACATAAGGAGCTGTCAGATGTAATATCAGCCGTTAAAAGTGACAAACCTGTGCAACGTTACCGGAATCTCAACCTATTCCTGGATGGTGATGTACTGAGAGTTGGTGGCCGTATACGTAAGGCAGATCTGCCGTATGAGAATAAGCATCAAATGCTGCTTCCACATCGAAATGTAGTAACCAGACGCTTGATTTCAGCAATTCACCGAGAAAATCTGCACATAGGCCCATCCGGGGTGATTTCAATTCTGCGTCAGCAATTCTGGATAGTGAATGCTCGATCTACGGTTCGAAAGGTGCTGCATGAATGCATTCTTTGTTTTAGAAGTAGACCAAGCAAAATGGATCAACAAATGGGTGATCTACCAAGCTGTCGAGTAACAGCTACTCCTACGTTTCAACGAGTTGGTCTGGATTTCGCTGGGCCAATCATGTTAAAATCAGGCATTCGTCGTGTCATTGCTGTAAAGGGATACATATGCGTATTTGTGTGCATGGTCACAAAGGCTATTCATTTGGAAGCTGTAGAAGACTTATCAACTGGTGCGTTTCTTTCAGCCTTTAGACGATTTGTGTCCAGAAGAGGAATTCCCGAAGAAGTTTACAGTGACAATGCCACCAATTTTGTTGGAGCGAAAAATGAACTTCGTGAGTTGTGCGAATTGTTTAGGAATGAAGCAACAAGACAAGACATTTTCCAGTTCTGCCAAGAAAGAGAGATTGTGTGGAGAATGATCCCGCCTAGTGCTCCTCATTTTGGAGGGATTTGGGAGGCAGGCGTCAAGAGTGTTAAAAGTGTATTGAAAAAGGTTTATAAGTCGGCATCTTTAACGATCACCGATTTCTACACTCTTCTGTGTCAAATTGAGGCCATCCTAAACTCTAGACCGTTATACGCCCTTTCAAACGATCCACATGATCTGGACTGCCTTACTCCTGCACATTTTACTATCGATCGTCCATTGATTGGAGTTGCGGAACCATCATATCTGGATCTTCCAGATAATCGACTGAACAAGTGGCAGAGGCTTCAGCAACTTCGACAGCAGTTCTGGAGGCGATGGCAGAAGGAGTATTTAAGTGAACTGCAGACTAGACACAAGTGGACAAAACAGAGGGACAATGTAAAGGAAGGAGCACTAGTGCTGATGAAGGAAGACAACATGCCGCCACAGTTTTGGAAATTAGGACGAATTTCCAAGGTGTATCCAGGAGAAGATGGGTTGATACGAGTAGTGGACGTGCGTACGAAACACGGTTTATTCAAACGTCCTATACATAAGTTGGCGCTTCTTCCCATGCCGAATCTGTAATATCCCCTGGTAGGGGGGGAGGATGTTCCGTTTCATCGGAACGAAAGAGAGAAAGAGTGAGAGGCGACAAATAGAAATATCGCGGTTGCAGCGGGGCGACAATTAGAGTACCGTTAATCGAACTTAAGCGGGGAGCAGGTCCTGCGCACGATCAGTATGATGTGTATAGCGATACAGATAAGTCGCAAGTGTTGGATCAATAAAGTAACCTCTTGTGCGTTTAAAGAAAATACCGACAGTCTAACTATCAGTAGAGTTCCGCTGAGATATCACACGGTGTAACGTACTTTACACATTCGATGTAAACTTTATCACATTTTTTTCTTTAATTCAATAGAAAACTACTTCTTATATTAAACGGTATGAGCAATATTTTTTCCATTTCTATTTGAAAGGAAAACCATTATTAAATATATCTCCAATCAATCATTTCAATCACTTTCCATCGAATTCACCCACGTTGCTGCTACAGTTTATCTTTTAGACAATCCACATCTAGTAACAATGTTTCTTGCAACGCCATTCCAGCACCTATTTAACAATTTGATCGAATCCAATCGAGTCGGACAGGACTTGAATGGTGTTGAAGTGTAAAAAATTAAACACTCGTGCAAACAGATTTTAGTTGTGCTCGCGCAGCAAATGCTCCCACTAGCAGCGCACCCATGATGGCAGCGCCGATGACAAACAAAACGATAATCCGGATTACACTCCGCTAGAAAATCGTTTTGACGTGCCCGGGTGCGGTCAGCCCTAGCGTCCTTTCCGGTTTAACCATCCCTACGATTAACCGCACGTGAATTGTGAATGGATTTATAAGTGCCCGGCAGCGCAGCGGATGCATGGCGCGTTCGGTTGCGGGCTAGGATGCTGGTGTACAAGCGTGCGTGGATACCAGAAGTGAAGTATAATACCGTAAAAAATCGGATAATTCAATTGACATCGCACGGTGAACCAAAGCATGCTAGACGTCGGATCGGGGAAATCGGCTTTCATCGTATAAAATTGTTTTTTGTCTATAACAAGCATTTATGATCCATCCTTTTTTGTGCCCGGATGTTTGCTCTTTTTTATATTGTTCATCCGCTCTCCTAGCCGTGAGCTCTTGTGTGCGGTTTGCATATCGCACCAGGAACACCCTTTCAGCGGTTCAGTTAGTATATGGGAGCAACTGTCAGTATCGGTAAGTGACGCGTATGGAATGGCTGTATGATTAGTGACTGAACATGCCACCCGTGCGAGTCATCTCCATGAGTTACATTTAATTTATGAAACGTGGTTTACTGGCTGCGGATAGTAAATGACAGACAAATTTTGTATCCATAAGGTAGGGTAAGCGATGAATGAGTTTAAATAAAATGTAAATACACAAACGCCCCTCCACACTTGTGCTCTGACACTATTCATATGCGTAGCCAAGGAAATGCCACAATAGTATTCTTTCCCACCATGAACATGATGCATGATGTATGGGCACGTCAAGTGGGAAAGTAAATCATCCGTCGCTAAGTGATGCCGCATTTATTCCGTTACAGCAGCGAACGAGGAGAAAATCTACTACTCAATGCAAATGAAATGCATCTCCATTTCATCGCGACTCCAACCAAGCATCTTGAGATGGTTAGTATGCATTTTTTTTCTTACAATTGCTTCCCCATTGCATATTACGCCATGGAGCGTACAAAACAAACGCAGTATTGCAATGTTTGGGTACATATTTGCAAAAGAAGCTCTACGAACATACGCAACTTGAAAGCAATTTTGTTTCCTTTTCAGCATAAGATTGTATGCGCGATTTGTTCCTTCGTTTACACACTTATTGCGATTTGTTTCCCTCTGACTATTTTCTCACCTAAGCAAAAACGAAGATTAGAACAAAGTAAGAAGAGGCGAGTTATCAGGCTAGAATAGAAATTAAGATATAAATCAGTCATAGCTGGTGCTACGAATGCACCTACCGTCGACCACATAACGCGTTGCCAACCGACGTGATACGGCTTAATACGTTAAGGTGTATCACAACCTTTCTATAGTGCATGAAACGCGTCATTATCCTGTGCGTGAAGTGTTTGTTTTCATATTCCACCACTACCTTTAGGCCTTTTGTGGTGAAATAATACAGGAAATAGAAAGAAAAGTGAATGACAGTAGTGGGACCCAGACATATTTCATTCATACAACCCTTTTCTCGGTCTGCTTTGGGCGTTAAGCTGGGGGTTTTTCTTCCATACCCTCATGGCTGCTTTCAAAATCCGGTTCTCCAAATCATAATCACCATCCCGTGCAGAACGAATACGTAGAGTTCCGCGTAACGGTACCGGTTTACACATGAATATTCGCCTAGGCACCAAGTCCCCATATCAGACCCAGGTAATTGACCAGAAAGTTTTCTGAAAGCACATCGTGTACGTAGAAAGCTTATACGATACAAACGAAACAAACCCAGACTCTACTTTACGAGGTGTGAAAAGTATTCAAAAAAACACACAAAAGTGTATCTTATAATGACGAGTTTAAATTTTCATACCCGACACCCTGAGTGTAGTGGCGCCAAGAGTAAGAATAAAAATGAAATGTGTAATAGTGTTGAGGGTGTGGTGGTAGTAAAAACTGTATCTGCGCACATGTGCGTTTAACTTTATGGTACGTAGAGCTATATAGCACTTTTATTGTGAGCATTTCAGTTAATTTGTGGACTAGTTGCTGACTAAGTAAGTAAGTAAGTAAGTAAGTAAGTAAGTAAGTAAGTAAGTAAGTAAGTAAGTAAGTAAGTAAGTAAGTAAGTAAGTAAGTAAGTAAGTAAGTAAGTAAGTAAGTAAGTAAGTAAGTAAGTAAGTAAGTAAGTAAGTAAGTAAGTAAGTAAGTAAGTAAGTAAGTAAGTAAGTAAGTAAGTAAGTAAGTAAGTAAGTAAGTAAGTAAGTAAGTAAGTAAGTAAGTAAGTAAGTAAGTAAGTAAGTAAGTAAGTAAGTAAGTAAGTAAGTAAGTGAGTAAGTAAGTAAGTAAGTAAGTAAGTAAGTAAGTAAGTAAGTAATTGTTCAACACCTTCACATCTTGATGAAAAAATCTAATGTTCAGATGTGCATTTGGACAGAAACACACACTGCCTTCCATTAAATATGGCTTGAGATTGAATGCGGTGCAATTTGTAGCCATATGTTGCGAAGAATCGCAAGAACCACAGACGAACTGAAAAACGCCTCATTCACACTAATATTACATTTATCTTTGTCGCTTCAAACGACACCCCACATCGTAGAGTTTTCCGTTATCCGACATGCTTGAGCATCCGGCAGCCAAAAGCATAAGCTTTCCGCCGGTTAAGAAAGTGTGCAAGGGATGACAATAAAAAGAGAAAATACATTTACCAGGTTTGGTTTGTCGCAAGACAGCCGCTACTGTTATTCTCACCTGAAGCTGCGAACCTTTGTTCATGTATCGTTAAGGTTTTTTTTATCTACCTGCCTAAATGTCAGGAAATGATGAAGTGACAGAGAGACAGGCGTTGCTAGCCCATCAAGGAAGCTAGCTTCAAAGGAAAATCCAACCCAGGTATTCTTTTTCTGACGTATCTCGGTTCAGCGTTGCTGTAAAACGGTTGGGTTCCTGAACGACACGAAGCCATGGCTGAGAAGTACGATCCTCTTATCTTGGCGTATGAAGGTCTTCCTCCCTTACACATATAAGTGAGGTTGTGTGTCATTTTCAACCTCAACCTTCCATACATTTAACCATCCTCAAAGTAGTACGCTTCGTAGTGTGTCTAACACTGCACTTTGGCACATCGTACTGAGGCCACATCTTCTGGCCTTCCTTTCCGCAATCATGTCCATTTATATTCCACATAATGCCTTTAACTAGCAAATGGAACTCACAGGGCCAAACATATTTGCATAATATCGCTTTCATTTCATTATCGTTTGGCGCAGCTGGTGGTCGGGAAACAAGGACTGGGACACCACAGAGACACCACACCACAGGATAGCAAAAAGCGTTGCTAAACGAGAAGCAGAAAAAACAACCCCACACAACAAGAACATACCGAAATGCATTCCAGGACATGATCAAGTGTGTTTTTTTACCTTTCTGACCACTCGAGCTGTTCTATTCCAGACAGGATGTGGTTGGTTTTGAAGTAGTTTGCTAATAAAATATAATCTATTTTTCAACCACCGGTACACAAATTACTACAAATTATAATCAAGCACCACAACAGTTTAGGAAAAGAAAACATGGTGCAAGTGGCTGTCTCGAAAGTTGTTTCGAATACAATGACACTGCGCTTGCATGAAGCACATAATTCTCCGTCACAAAGAACCCCAAAAGGTGATGGTTAAAAAGTGTGCAACATTTCTGTAAAAACCACACGTTGATGCACAACGTGAGTTTAGTGCCTCACGATTTATTGTAACGCTGTGTTGCGACGGCAACGCAGTCTTTAGAAAAGCTTATTATAAAAAACGTAAAGTGGTACCCATATCGGTTCACTTCAGTGATCTAATCGATTAATTAAATTAATGTATGGTTGAGAGTTTGTTCGAGAAAACAAATGCCGCGGTCTAATAAAAACATGCAAACGAATGACACAGCATTAGTATGCTTTAGTTAAGAGACAAGTTTATTCTGAAATGTTGGCCGCTTCCGTCTTCACTTGAGCAAATCGCACACTACACACTTAAAACTAAAACATATTCGCGGTGCAAGCGCATGACTCAATCACGTAAATAACAGTTTTGAGGCTATTGTGAGCATTAGAGCGAATTGTTGGTCTCATTTCATTCGCTCTAAATCGAATAGCATCTAAAGCATCGAACATAAATCTTAAGGGACTCATGGTTCCTATAAGTGTTCAACCTCATGTATCGTTAAGGTTTTTTTTTATCTACCTGCCTAAATGTGGAATCTTCATAAAAAGGGTTCAAAGCCGTTAATTTTGAAGATGCAAACAGTTTCATGAATCTAACGCTCATCTAAAGTTGAAATCAATAACTTTTCTAACGCTTTTCTAAGATAGTTTATTAAACAGCGATTCGAACACACCGCCCAAGATGGTTCGGAGAATGCGTCGCTCAACACGCCCAGAACACGCCCGCGTATGCATCCTCCGTTCGGATGGTCCAAGACTCGTGGCCATAGATAACCACTGGGCAAATAAATTTGCGATATATCTCACATTTCGAGCGGTTTCATCGTTTTCTGGATCTCATCAGATTGTTAAACCCGTAGTATGTTCGATTACCCTGCACGATGCGTCTTCGGATTTTGCTGGTGATGTCGTTGTCCGAAGTAACGACCAACCCAAGATAGCAGAATTCCTCTAACACCTCGAGGTTGTCACCGTCGACTGATACGCTCCCACCCAATTGGGCCCAATAACGAGCTGATCCTCCAGGTATTTGGTACCAGCAGGTATTTCGTATTTGTCGCATTGACTCTCAATCCAATTCTTGCTACTTCATGTTTGATTCTGGTGTACGCATCAGCAACCTTCACCGTCGTCTTGCCAATGATGTCTTCCGCCAAGCCAAGAAATTGGAAATTCCACCGGATCGTGCCACGGATGTCGTGTTCTAGCCTCGCGCTTCGTATGACACCTTCCAAGACGACATTGCAGAGTAGACAGGAGAGTCTGTCTCCTTTCCTCAGACTCCTGTGAAATTCAAACGATTCCAGCAACAAATACGATACCCTCACCTTGCACAGCACCCTGTCCATGGTGGCTCTGACAGCAGGATTAACTTCCTAGGCAATTGGTGCCGTTGCATGATGGTTCATAGCTCCTATTGATCTATGGTATCGTAGGCCGCCTTGAACTCGATGAACCATTGGTGCGTGCTGATCTGGCGCTCTCATCACTTATGGGGGATCTACCGAACAGTGAAAACTTAGTTGGAAGTGGATTTGCTTCCAACAAACCCAGCTTGGTAACGAAAATGATGGCATGATGGGTGATGGCACGAAAATTCGAGCATTCCAGTCTAGCGCCCTTTTTATAGACTGGATGAATGACACCCAGCTTCCATTCCTTCGATAGTTCTTCCTGCTCCCAGATTCTAACGACCAGGTGGTGAATGTCGACGGCCAGCCTATACGGTGGCATCTTGAAGATCTTGGCCGTCAGCCCATCGCTGCCAGCAGCTTTGTTGCCCTTAAGCTGCTTGATGGAACTGACAATCTATAGATCTATAGAGAGACGGCGAAGGCGACTCGTCATCTGCATCATTACTGTCGCTGGTGTTGCTCTTGTTCTACTGCTGTTGTAGTTGCCTTATTTTGCCACTTGCACCAGCTTCTCCTTCCTCTGCTCCGTTCAGGTGTCTTTCAAAGTAGCACTTCCATCTTTCTACCACCTTCCGCTCGTAAATCAGGAGATTTCCTTCCGCATCTCGGCACATTGTGGTTTTAGCAGCAAATGCGAACCGTGCCGCCAATCTTCTGTTAAAAATCAGGTGTCCCCCGACTGGGAAAATTGCTCAAGCAGCAGTTCAACTGAGTCTTCAAAACGGCGTTTCTTGTCCTGAAAGAGCAGGGTCTAATGTTTTCTCAGTCATTTGTAGTTCTCCACGTTCTGATGGGTTTCATGCTGTAGCATGCGGGCGCGCGCTGCTTTCTTTTTGGATAGTGCTCGTCTGCACTTTTGGTCGTTCCATTCTTTTCTCTGTCTGTGGGATTAGCGGTAGTAGCGGGGGGGAGGGGGGGTGGTCATCGCGACGACATTATGGTTAGCCGGAAACGCTTCCTCGAGCATTGACGCCTACCACTCCGCCACATCAGCACGGTTCAGCCGCTCCAGGTTGAGGCTTGAGGTGGGCTGGCTCCGTTGGTTGTTGACCACGGAGAGTTTCTGACGTATCTTAACCATGACCAGCAAATGGTCCGAGTCGACGTTTGTGCCTCTGTAAGTTTTGACGTCGATAATATCCGATAAGTACCTTCCGTCAATTAGAACGTGATCGATTTGTGAATATGTCTGCTGGGGTGATCTCCAGGTGTAGCTGAACATGCCGCTCCTAACATGAACAACAGACCCTCCGAAGTTAAGTCATGATGGACAATCATCTACTACTCCCTTTCCCTTCCTCCTCCTCTTCTGCTCACAATTTGCCACCATCGTTTTGCCATGCCAACCATCCTTCCAAAGGGTACGTTTCCCCGTATACCCAAGTTCAGATTATTGTGAGACATGTTACCGTTACAAGGACGACAAGGACGTATAAAGTAAGAGCAGAGAGTAGAAAGCCTGTGTTATCCTTCTAGAGACTACGGCTCCACTCCCGTATCAGCGAGGTGGATGTACTGCTACATCACTGCCACGAATGAAATTATATTGACAATTTATATTGACATAATGAAAACTGATTTACTTCGCCAATAGGCTACCAGTCGGTTTGTGTGAAATTCCTACACTGTTATAATGCCTTCGGGACACAAAATTTAATTACTCATTTACTCCAACATTTCCATAATGCGTCCAACAAAGCAATTTTAGTGAGATCAAAGCGCAAACTTTTCAAAGGTTTTTAACTGACGTTGCACGAACTGAGCGCCATCAATATAGTCATTCTTTCATAAAATAGCGCAGCAGAATTATACATCAATGGTTTCTGTTCTGTTGCGATAGCAGAAGGTAAATTATTTGATAGTTTTTCAACATACTCCTATCTGCTGGTAAGGTGTCACGAGTGGTTGATTATTTTCCTGTTTTTGCTAATACTGTGTTTTTTTATTCAGTCCTATTTGTTAAGATTAAGATGGAAAATATTTTAAAATGCGCCATTATTGCCAAATTCACTGAACATGGATTAGTTCGCCTGTTCTGTCTGTGTTTTTTTATCGTCACTTCTACTTGTACTTGTACGACACCATCACAAGAAACGGGCCAATGCAAAAGTGTCGAACGTATCGCAAATGAATAAGTCACTACAGCTTGTCTTTGGTTTGCTTTTTATTCATCTTACTTATTTGCACTTGTTGGCCCTCTAATGAGCAGATACGCCACCGGTTTGTCACGTATATTGCGCAACATTAACATAATTTGAAACGAATCCGGCCTGCCAGGATTGCGCATTACCCCCCGAAGGTGCGAGACTGTTTTGCAGTATCAGCATTTTTCTTGAACGTTATGTCACGCATTTTTCCATCATAAAACCTGATCCTCGTTCGATGTCATCCGTGCCGACCACCGGTAAAGCTGTACCCCAGGCATGTAACAATGAGCCAGAAGCGACAAAAACAAAACAAAAAAAATTGAAGTGCTCTTTTCAGTTTCGGTTTCAGTGGTTCATTTGTGCTGTCTGTTTTTAACATTCAAATATCCAAGAAGCACCAGCGCGTTTTGCTTGGAACCATTTTTCATCCTAATCTCCCTGCGTTGCAATTGCCGTATGTACTGGAGGAGCACACTCCTACCCAGAATACACGCGCTCTTTCCACCCTTGCGCAAAGTCTTAAAGATTGTTTCTCGCCCACCCTCCGGGGGATGGGCCACACCTCATTCGTAAGCCAATGGTGTGCGAATAATTAATATTTGCTCCGCTCCAAACCGGAAACATAAACAATTTAGATGTTAACGCGCGATTTCGTGCTCGACAATTACGCAAAAACCATTTTTTGCTGGGGACAGCCGGTGTGCGAAGGCGATACAGTGCACGTGGGAATCGCGGGAGATGGGCCACCGCGGATGATTATTGCTCGTGCGTTGCGAGCCGTAAAGGTGCGGTAAGCCGTTACGGGCAAAAGTCAACTCTCATTCCCCCACTTCGGGAGACTCTGTTTTATGACTATGCTTTCACTTTAGCCTTCCCTTAAAGGCATCTCCCATCAAAGACGTTCCGGTTCTTGTTTTCCTTCGTAGAGCGGCCGTGCCGACATGCCACAAGGCGTTTTTGTGTTACCACGGTGATTTTCCGTGCAATGTTTCCACGAATGGGAAAGGAAAATGAAACATATTATCTCCTACCGTGAATACCAACAGTGCGTGTAATGCTGATTGCAATAGATTACGGTTTTGACATAATGAAACACGTCCAGTGACGCATGTGGTGACTGAATTATCTATGCAAAGGAAAGGAGTTCAGGAAGTGTCAGGAAGAAAATTATCAGCATCCATCGGTATTGGTATTATCGATTCACATCACATCGAGATTGATGTGATAAAACTCATTAAACTTTAGAATAGAATAACTAGTGATATTTAAATGTTTACTCATAAATTTTCAATAGTTTAACCATTGTTTATCTAATCTCATGGACTGTTAAGTCAGTTAAATGAGTTAACTGTTATTAGAAAGTTACCACCATTAAATCATATTATACTTTCAAATTCTGTTTTATCAGCCCGATATTTATTTTATTCAAATTGTCTTCTGGCGCCCTGTGTACATGCAAAAAAACCCATGGAAAATCTCTGGAGTGTACAGCCATTTGAGATACTCATTAGCGCAATTTGGCTTAGATTTAGCTTACTTCAGCATTTGATTTTGTTTCAACCTTTCACTGCACGCATCCGCACAAAAGCACACAAATCGTAACATGTACAGCGCAGCACATTCACGAAGGTCAAATTTGTCATCCCAACTCTAATTTGTGACCTTGGTTAAATCGTACCACCGCTCAGTGACACATTGAAACAACCAGCGATATAACCAGGGGCAACGAGGCGGAAGTGTATCGCGCAAAGGAAATCGACGGTCTGAAAAAGGGCCACACAATTTTCCCATCCAACTCATATTGTCCCTTTTTGCTTCTTCTTGCTTTTTTGTTGCCTTTACATCACAGAAAATCGGGTAGATCAGCGCTGTAGCGCGGTCGCCTGGTAAAAAGTTAACATTTTGAGAAGGGCCATACGCCACGGATAAAGCACTGGTAAATGGAGATTGTAGGAATGGTGGAAAACAACAAGGAGCGCAAAAAAATGCATCGTTTAATCCATCAGATAAGACACTTCTGCGAGCCGTTTGATCCATTCAGCACAAACTTTCTTGGGAATTTAATTTTCTGTGTGATTCGCCCGGGACTGACCTTTTTGGTGCGAACAGAAAGCACAAAAAAGTGACGTTTCTGTAAAAGCGCTCTTTACTGTGCATGTACAATTTTAAATCATTTCACTTTTCAGTTCCATTTCATCCCACATTGCGTCGTAGAGGGTTTTCTTTTATCTTTTATTCATGTTGCCAGTAATTTGCTAGGCCTTACTATTTGTATCTATCTTTTTTTTCTTTTAATAACTTTTAATATTTTAGGCATTATTTCTATGAATCCATATTCAGTTTTAACTGAATTGCATCGGTTCGGCTATTGGTTACATGAAATAACGTTAGTCATACTCGAACTACCTATATAATTTTCCATACTTACTTGACTACAGAAAATTATATTTGAAGAATGTTCAACAATTTCAAAATGTATTCACGATTTTATTGGTAATATTTATTGGTATTTATTGGATCAACAGTGTGACAGTAAAAATTTAGTATTATTACTGTCATTATTATTAATTAATCTCAAATTAACCCTAAATTTTTGAAAATTACAATAAGCTGCAGCAGCCACAGTAAAGAGTATAGAAATTAACTTAGGTTAAACAAATTACTTACTTACTTAATACTTCAATCCATTCCCATATCCATTTTACGTGTTTATATGTATGAATTTGACAAATAAAGCACGATAAATAAAACTTCAAAAACATTCTACGTTCATCTGAACAATTTCGGTCCGTTGTTTCAGGAAACAGACACAATTTCAGACTAAGTTCACGATGCGGAAACAAGCATTAAGCTCCTACGGGCAGTCACAGTGTTACAACGTTCGCAGAAATTTTAAACAAGACGGAGGAGAAGCATCAAACGAGCCACTGCCATGGAAAAAATATGTAACATGGGAAATATGAACACAAGTAGAACGCTAAACCTGCTAAAAAGAGACAACGCAACGAAAGGATAAGTCGCACGTGCGGAAATCTCGGTGGTAATTGATGAAATGGGGCAGAGAGGTAAAAATTAAGAGCAGGAAACCATTTTGATTTTGTGTGGTTGCTTCAACTCTTAACAGCAGCACCCACCACAGCAGTAAGATTGGTACGGAACTTCAATATTCGTTTTGTACTGTATCTGCTAAAAGATAGGTGAGATGAGCAAAAAAAACACGTTAGAAGCAAAACCCTGCTGGGGAAACATGGTTATGCCTGGCGTAGCGATCACCAAACTCCACCCGAACGCGACAAAAGCAATATTCGGGTTTTGACCAGCTGGTTTTTTATGTTTCCTTTACTTTTGCCATTCCCCTTTTTTCATCTTATAACGCAAACTGGTGGCCCTTTTGGCGGGCATCCGTGTTGTCCAACGCGGTGTGCTGTTATTTACTTCACTCTCCGGTTAGTAAACGACCTCTAATTTTCGGATACCCGTTGGGGTTTTCGGTGTTTGGTTCATATTTTGGCTCGTTCTTTCTTAGGTGGGTATTGGGGGTTGTACTACATTTTTAACGTTCCCGAGCACCACCACGGATATTGCTATTGACAGTACAATCGTCAAACATATTAACCTTTGGCTTTACGGAGACTCGCTCTCGGTAAGGTACCATGCTTATTACCGACCGTCGTTAACACGACGTTTGTTCCTGTTGCCCACGATATTCCTTCTTCTTGGCGAGATAAATATTACAGCCACCTCTTCTTGCTCGCCATTACCAAACGTAAACCTTTTGTTCTCACTTAAAACCATTTCTCCAAGCATGATTGAGTCGAACAAAAAAAAAGGTTAAATTTGAACATAATTGAAAATCTTTCTCGGACCGATTTGGGAATTTCCTTCATCCTTCATCGTGCCCGGGCTGATGCCCATTTTTTATACCACCAAGCGACGGATAATGGAGGATTATTAATTCTTTTATTCTGTGCCCCCTTTCGTTACACACCGGAGACCATTAATGTTCAGAAGTGTTCTAAAGGGCATTGCCGGATACTTCAGCAGTGATGGTGTCACTGTTTCATACGGTGCTAATCAAGAACGATGGTTTGTGGAACAATTTCTTTCCTACCATTTGGATTTCGATGGCGCAAAAATTTGTTACAAATCGTGTGCCCATTTTGTTTCTTCGCTCACATCGAAAGGATGCTAACCGGGACAGGAAATTAAAACGGCAAGGATATTGGATTTTTTTTACCTTGATTCAACATTGGTGGTGTAAAATATGTTGACAATTTGTGTTGAAAGTGGCCTTTACAATTTCGGAGTGGCTTTTAGTTGTTCAGCTTAAAAAAAATCATTATTTTCTTCAATTTCAGGGAGTTTTTACATTATCTTAATTATGACGTGCAAGTTTTTTTCGAAACAGCACAGAAATACCTTTACCAAATAGATGCATAATTGTAGTGAATTTTCTCGCAAGAAATCGCAAGAAATGTTTAGCAATCACTTCGCAAACGAAAGCCATCTAAAAAGTTTCTGTTTCCTATATATTCCTCTGGGACATGCCCTTACTTTAAAACAAACGAAATCTTCAAAGTCACGTTCGGAAGGCAGATGCTCAGAAGGATTTTTAATCAAGTATGAGTAAAAAGTAGTGATGAGAATTTCGTTCCGAACCTACTAGGTTGGTTCCGTTCTTTATGTGGAACGATCGAACCTAGGTGCATCAAAATTCATGAAGTTAATTTTATTATTATTATTTATTACAAATTTATTTTAATAACAAATACTAATGGTAACAAGGGGCGGCCCGGTGGCATGATGGTAGCGGCGCCGGTTTTCACACGAACGGACCGGACCAAAATCCCATCCGGGCCAATCCCCCGTAGCAGGGACTGACTATCGGGCTTCGTGGTAAAATAAGTCGATACGGCCAGGCCGTTCTAACGAAAAAAAAAAAAAAAAAAAAAAAAAAAAAAAAAAAAAAAAAAAAAAAAAAAAAAAAAAAAAAAATACTAATGGTAACAAATATGTAGAAATCATATCATATCGGATTGTTTCTATTTTCTCGTGAAATTGGTTTAACGAACTCACTAGGTTCGTACCGTTCCTTTAAGAAAAAAATATGATTTCTTTTCGTTCCAAAACACATGGAACTTTCCCATCACTACTGAAAAGGCCAAATTTCTTCATCTTAGTGTTTGTTGCTTACATTTGAGCATATCAAGCTGACTTGGCACGTTCACCAATATAAAACTCCTGTAATACCTCGAGTCGTCAACTGAAACTCTGCTCTCCATGTGGGCCTTATCAGAGTCAGTCTCTGGTAAGCAAGTACTCGTCTTCGTTTCAAGATAGCTGCGATATCTTCCTAGGACGTCTGTTCTTCTATATGGTGTTCCAATGCTCTTTAGTATAATAGTCCATCTTGAAGTCGATGAATGGATGGTGCTTAATACTATATTCCCCCCCATCTGATACTCCCAGCATTTTGGGAAGATCTGAGGAAGAGTGAAGATTTGGATGTTCGTGGTGGTGGATTTTCCTCCAACAAACCCAGCTTGATAGATTCCGTCGAAATCTATGGCAAAAGGTGCTAGACTGTATATATTGCAGGCGATATTTAGGACTATGATGGACTGAATTTCTATGACATCGGGTGACCGAACCTGTAAAGTGCATAAAGCCCGTAAAGGCCTCTTCGCTCATATACATGGAGAGAGAAAGTATGGTATTTCCAAACTAAGATGTTGAAAAGACAGACGATGATGCTCGATCGTGAGTGATCTAGAGGACTCCTGGAGTAGGTCATGACCGCGTAGTGGTTGTAGCACCGCATAAGCAAGTAAGTAAGAATTTGACGACTTGCTATGTTCAAGCTCCAATGTGTGGAGTCCTCATAATGGCAAAAGGATCTACAGATTTGATCCAAAGGTATATTAAGATATTTATATTTACTGTTTTTTTCTGGAATGATATTCCCAGGCCTGATAGTTAGCATTCGCCTTGTCCATTACATAACAACAAGAATGTTTGACAACATGAGCGACAAAATAAGAAAAATCGAATTTCTTTGTTCCTCGTTCGAGTGTTTCAGATGGCGTTCTATGTTCTAAGGAGATTGTTCTAACACTTTTTATTCAGCAATGATTCCATTCAAAAACTTCACAACAAATTTCACATATTCTTATTAATGTCCGTTAGTGATAGTCTTATTTCTCCAACTATTTTTGTTTGCAATAGCTTAACAATTACATATAGCATTTCATCAATCCGCATACAAAGGTTCTACTACAATTAAAAGTTATTTGAAAAGAGCTGCTTGATTCATGTTGTTTATACTCAACTCATCAATCATTTCTTTTAATAAAAATTGAGCTCTAAATACATTGTACCAACTCCTGCAATAGGGATAATTATTGATAAACAAAGCACCACTTGCACTGATGTAAATGAAACGATTCTATTCGCACCACTTTGAAACCTCTTAATACCAAACTCCATCCAAACCGGACGAAGCTCATAAATTTCGGCGACAAATTATCCACAAACAACGACAACACCATAAGAGTGCGGGCATTAGTGAGCATTATCACACACCCGCACGCACGCATTCACAATCCTCGAGGTAGAGTGGAATTATTAGCACAACTAAATAAACAGCCGTTTTAAGCCTTTCGATGGTGGTTATTAATTTAACGATAATTAGGCCATCAACCGGAATCCACGGACCCGGTTGGGCGGAGATTTTTCCTGATTCGCTTCAACGCTCCAAAAACGATCCACCACGTTCGACCAAATCAAGCGGCAAATCCTTTTGCAAAAGCCGCCTACACCCTGCACACAACCGCCCGTAAAAGTGTTGCCGGCTAGGCCCAGTATCCAGCACGGAGTGGATTAAAAAACCGACAAATTTCCTCCCCCGCCGGCCGCTAACTTTATCGAATACGATTTACCAATCCGAGCGGAATGAATTGAAGTGAAAATGTTTCCATTCGTGTGGCTCCGAGTGTCTAGAAAAAGTAGCTCCCGGTTTTTGTTTTGTTATAGCTAGTTTTGCAATAGCTTAAAAGGTCTTGCGTTGTTTTTTTTTTTGTTTTTGCTAATCGGAACAAATTGGGAAATGAATGGATGACTCTCACTTGAAACCGCCATCTCATAAACTAAAGCGTTAATCCTAAATTGAGTAACTTTTCACCGCACAACGTAAATGGCTCGGTTTTTCAACCTAACAAGGCTTCGAGCTATGGTTGAACAGTTGCTGGACACGAATCGTTTTACAAAACCGGCCCAATAAGATGAGAAAATACGGTAATTGATTCACGTTTACCGCTGCTAACCACGACCACGTCGGACAATCCATGCGAACCAATCATAATCCATCCGATCCGCCCGCCCGCCCGTGCTTAGAGCATCGCACGCCACTCCGGCCAGCGTGGTAAACAACTTCGATCCGTTCCTATGTTTTGCTTTCCACCGCCCTTGAAGTGAACTCCTTGAGTGTTGACTTTCTACATCAGCACTTGTCACACGGTCGCGTAAGGACTTTTTGTGACAAATCGATTGCCCGAATTGTCGACATCTGTACCGTGCTCCTCGTTTGCCAACCTTTGCCGAGACTGTAGCTTGTGCTTGTACAGTGTGTCATTCCATTCCACCAGATCCACTACTCCAGCCACCGAACGCATTACCGTACGCCGTAGCATATGGAGTGGAACTTTATTTCTGTTCATATTTCAACACAATCTGGTTCGATGTTTACCGTATGGATTAGCATCATTGCCCAAACAGTCGTCGATAAACGGTAACGGGCGTAAGGTTGTTACTTGCCGGTTATAAGCCGAAACCGAATCCGTAGCATGGAGCAAGGCGGGCAGTACTTGCCATTTGGCTGTGTTTCCGTTTTCCGGGCCGGGAATATGTTTTTTCTTTGCCTTTTTCTTTGCTCCCCGCGCTCGTGCTTGGCGTACGGTTCTGCTGCCCCAAAACAGTGAAGAAGTAGTGCTTTCCTTGGTGTTGCTCATAACCTTGCGAACGGGAACGAGAGAGCACAACCATGCAAAAGGATCGAATAAATGTTGCTTCGTAAACAAGTTCAGACCCAACCATCAGTTCTTCACTCGCCGTGTACCATCTTAGCTGTTGGGGCAAGAAAATAAAACTTTGGATTCAATTCGTCCCTCCAGAAGTGTGGAGCAACACATTGGACAAGGGAAGCAGCAAACGAAGGGAATGAAAAGGCAAAATAAAATAAACCTCAAACTCATCCGCTACCAGCATCTCCGCCAGTCGTTCGTGATGCTGGGTAAAATAATTCCACAACCGTGAGAAAAACGACCTCGGTTACTTATTTCCCGGTTTTATGATGCGTTGTAGAGCCGCCGGACGAGATCGGTCGCTGGTTGGGGCAAAACACAGGATAAAAACCAAGAGTTGTGAAAACCAAAACGGAAGGTTAAAGCTGTTATAAACGGTTTGTATTCTTTTTCGTTTTTTTTTTTTCGTACGCCGTTATCGATAGGTGTTTTTATGTTTGCAATTGTGTGAAAAAAACAGAATCGACAGCTGATGGAAAACATATAATACGTTGGATAGCCTGCATATGCAACAGCGAAAAATATGTTTACTATCTTGGAGTTTTCCTCCAGCACAGCTAATGGGATAATGAGATAATGGAAAAGTAATCAATATTACAGGACTCTTTAGTATCTTTCTAATTCTTTTATTACCTGTTTTCGGTTTGGATGTATTCACTGTAACTGATGGGACACAGGTTTTGAACTTTTACCATTTCGAAGTATTTTTGTTCGTAGCCGAATTGTTACTATTTCATGTATAATATACTAACATACTTTATGTAATAAAGTGCACATCGCATTCAATGTTTCTGCTTACATTTTGTGACAAACTTCAAAGAGGTTATTATTGTTAGCTTCATTTTTTTTAAGATTTGAACATAGTACATGATATGTGAATGATTTCAAATGCGTACTGACTCCTAAGCTATAAACCCTTGTTACACCCGACTAAAATGTGAGAGCTTGAAGAACTGATTGAAGATCAATGCAAAAAATACGAAGACTTGGGGAGCAGTTGACGACGATGATCGCGAGGTAGTAGAGGAGTTCTGCTACCTTGGTACGATCGTAACTCCGGCCATTTACGTAAGCAGCGAAATCCGTAGAACCATTTTTATAGAGAATCGTAATTACTATTGGCTCTACTGATTATAGACAGATTTTTAACTTTTTGGACCGTAAAATACCGTAACATCCGTATCCGTACCGTGTACCTTCGTCCATAGCATAAGGCGCTTTGACACGAGGTGTTTGCTCAGGCTGTACTATGAGCGTTTATCAACTAGCATCCTAGTTCGACCTATTTGACCATCAATATTGCTAACGAAATTTGTTTACCCATGACGAACGTTAATTTGGAGTATGATTACATACTGTACTGTGTAAATCGACAATTCCTACCAAAAACTACTAGCCTGAATACCTAGCCCTATTTGTTTTGTTTCGTTGGTCTGGTATCTGATATGATACGGGAGCAATTAAATCCGTTAAATCCCTTGTTGATCAATCCTCGCACCATCGCAAATACGTGTGATCTTACCTCTACTCAGGTCTTTGCTTGTATAAATAGATATTAGACAACAATCTTCACCTAATATGTGACGTCGGTCATTGTCGATTTATTTAGCCAATAAGCCATGTTGTACATATTCCTATATTATTTTAACTTTTAAATCCAAGCAATTGCAGTCCGTCAAAACATGCCCTAGTACAATGTATGACGATTTGATTTATCAAAAATTATATAAAACTATAATTATATCTCAACCTTCAGCAATGTATAACTAGTTGCAACACATCCTAAAAGGTCATAAGACCTTTATTTATACACCGGCTCCCAAACCTTTCACTTTTAAACCTTCAAGACGTGAAGATTTTCAGATCTCTAGTTTTCCTAAAATTTCAAATACAATCACTTTTCCAAGTTATTTCGCTGTTTATTTATGATGTATTTTATCCAAATATTTCATGAATATAATTCCGGGCAAAGTTATTTACAATACAATCTTGGTAGCTTGTGTATGCACGCTTAAAATACTTAACCCTAACATTGGCAACAATGGCAGCACCATATTGCATTGTTGCATAAAAGCAAGCAGTATATTTTATTGAAAATTACGACCAATAATTTTCAATCTGCAAAACAATATGTAAAGCATATTTCGTCTTTCGTCCCAAATCCTGATCGACCCATTACGACAGGCGGTACAACAGTTTGCAGGTGTTGCACTCGAGTGCTTGAAATTGCAACGGAATTCGGACCAAAATCAAACACATCCCGCTAGCCCCACAACATTCCACCCATTCCAGCTGCTTGTACGAAGTTAAAACTCTATCGCTACAACTTCTATCCGAATGGGACGTGTTTCTTTCGAATGGAACCATATTTTGTACGTGGTTTATTTTGTTCCTGCATATTTTGTGTGTGTGTGTGGGTTTGAGTTGTGTTCCTTTTCCCTCACATGTGTTTTTTGTGTTTATTTGTGTGTTTACCACTATCTTTCATATTATTTTTTGTATTAACATAGCCCAATTTTTGGAATAGGAAAGCTGAAAACCAATGTAAGTAAGCAGCCAGCTGTTGGACAGCAAAAAGAAACACACATTCCTCAAGATATCCACGAAACTAAAGGCAAAAAAAATCTCCCGATGCGACGCCGGTGGTGCCCGAAAAATACGATCCAACATTGAAACCAACTTAAAAAAAACACTGTACAACAAGGGAGAAAAACACCAGAACAACAGAAACAACCGTAAATGGCTCAACTTGCCTTGATGGTGATGGTGGCAGAAAGAGAAGGGAAAGAAAAACGGTCCTTCAGGACGAAAGATGTAAACCAATTTTCATAATCGTAAATACGAATAAACTCTAAATCCCAAAATTGTAATATAAAAACGAAGAAGTTATCACATTTTATTCGTTTCGATTCCGCCCAGCATCCGAACGGCGTTCGCCGTACCGTCACGCTGTATGTACGTTCGATTCGGCAACAGTCATCGGAAGTTGTTTTTCACCCTTACCACTGCTGATTTGCCTTCCATTCTGAAGCCATGGGAAAGGAAAAAAAGCGTCTCCTTTACCCAATGGTCTTTTGGAATTTTTGGAACAACTTTCGCACGGAAAGGATTGTAAATGGGATGAACGTATCGAGCGGAGCCGGTTGAAAGGACCGGTTGTAATACACAAAGAAGCATCCAGTCTTAAGCTGAATCGAAAGAAACCTCGCGACGAAACGGTGGTATTCGGTGTGTTTGTTGCTTTTTTCCTTCTATGAGAGAATTCTTTTCGCATTTTTCTTTCATTTCTTTATTCCGACAAATGGCCATTCCGTACCAGTGCCGAAGTATACGGAGGATATCGCGCACAAGCTCACAAGCTTATCGGATACGATCGGGTAATCCTTGTAGCAATTTGATGTTACAAGCGAAAACCAATCCCAAATTGCAATACGCAATAGTATGGCCTGGCGTAGAAACAGAAGGAAGCGGTTACGTGGGATCTAAGCTAGACGCGGTCACAACTTTATTCTGTACTTTCTGCTCGATTGTTTTGAAAGCGGCATATGTTGACAGACGATGCAACAAGAACCCGCAGAACGGCAAAGAAACCCGTTCATCACAAGGGCGAAGAAAAATATTTTTCATCACATGGGAACAAGCTCACGGAGCGAAGATGTTGCGGAACACGGTACAGAGAACAAAGGACATTCTCGACGAAGAGTCTTTGCGATAGTTTTGTCGCGACGCACGACTATTGCAACGTTCATCCTCTCTCGGGCGCCAAGAAGCTCCATCTGTACTGGATGCTGATCCCAATGCGATAGTAGGCCCCCATCGTATCACTATCTCAAGTAACTTTTACAAAACTAACACACATGTGTGAGTAAGAAAGCAAGGCATCGAACTCAAGGGAAGCATAAGTCGCTTTTCCTGGCTTGCAAAACGCTTATTTCACTCGCTGCCTAGGAAATCCTTTTTTGACTCCATCGAATTTTCTTCCGGTTTTCGTGACCCTTCACACGACCGAAAGCTCTACAAGGGATCGGCAAATGGAGTATGGACTAGCCGGTGTTTCATAGCCAAAATTTTCCTTCATCTATCGAATCCCAGGATGAAATTTCATCCTACTGGTGGCCTGTGTGTCGATCGTAATCAGTGAAAGCGTTTCCAATAATCGTTCGACCGAAGGGTTCGAAACAAATCCTTTTCGGGGACGAATCCAGCTCCCAAAATGGTAAGAAGTTTTATTTCCCTTAGTCCTATCGGGGGCCCGCCTGCAGTTAGTTTGCTGTGCTGGACCTATGCCAGCACCATCTCGTTTCTAATCATCTTGACATTTTACAACGCGTCTAGATTCGGAATATGGGTTGATGTAAGGCAACAAGGGCACGGTGTTTGCACCACTATTTGTTTCGGAAATGATGATTGTCCAACGTCGTTAGGTTCACTACATTATGTTACGGACAAAGTATGACAAAATTGAATTTGAAAGGATAACGATAAGTACCTAGTGGGGGTTACAATTTCGGAAATAAATGGGAGAAACATATTGCTGTGTCGTAAAATATCTGTTTGCGTATGCCTCAGCATTATTTGCAGATATTTGCTAGAGTGTGCACAGTTTTTGTATCATATTTGCGTCGATTATTTAATTACAATGTTTTTGAGGCAATTTCGGTAAGGTCCATTTTCTATTTGTACCATCCACAATTTTAATCCAATTTGAAGTTGATCGTAACCTCAAACATTATCTTTTCTGTGGTAATATTATAGAGCTGTCGCCATGAAAAAGTATAAAACTGCCGTCATATAATGTTATAGACGCGTAACGATCACTTTGTAATGGTTCTTACGGACGGGCTGTGGGACAGAGCCCGTATGACGTTTAAGAATTTGTGTTGGATATTGACGTTCAACAACGGCGAGTACTGCGCATATAAGTGGCTTTGCAGGTGACTGCCGCAATGAACGATTAATCTTAGTATATATCATTATTTTGGATAAATGGTACGAACAATTTCGATGAAAATTTTCATTGGTCCACATTTCGGAATATGGGATATCTAATGCTTTTGTTTGTCTCAATTTTGATTGGCTGTTCTAAAGTTACGTTACTAGTTACAAAATGCATTTAACTCTTATTCTGAGACTTCATCGTGCCAACTATGTACCGAGGATCTCTTCTATTGCAAATTTGAACAAAGTCTAGTGCACGTGTACCGAGTCTATTGGCCATCTTTCAATAGGTGCTATTCTGGCGCAAAGCGAACCTTTACTGTTTTGTAATAAGATCGCTATGAGTAATTTGACATCACGCAAATTCCTTGATGCAGCTTCTACTTTGTGTCGGAATTGTCTTTTGCTTATGTTTTATTTTTGCATATTGGATATAATTGTGCATGCAATATATGTTGTGTGCGTTACTTGGTTATTTCAGTTCTCGTTCATAGGGGAGCATGGGGTGAAGTTCATCATTAAGAAATTTTGAATTGTTTGGAACTGTAGAATGTATTAGAATGCCATTTATTATTTGTTTCAACGGGTTGTTATTCAAAATGTACACTAAAGTTATAAAGTCTTTTACAAACTCTGAAATCAACTTTGTAAATCTCTGAGGATTCATGCATCTTTAGAGAGTCGACTTCTGATTTGAATGGCTCCTCCCTAATGATTCATGTGAATGACTCTTCGCTAAACATTAAAGATTCATTAAGTACAACACTACAAACTATGAAGACATTCAGTGCGAATGAGATCTATTGCTACCTCATGCACTATAGATCATTCATGAAATCCTCCATTATAATTAATTACAATAGCAAAGTCAAAGAGATTGTAATGAGCTCACTGAGCTATTTAATAAGCTACTTCAAAAAATAGATAATAATTCCAATTTGGTTTGGACTTAGTTTACTTACAAAAATGTAACGGCTCTGTTGTACTACTCTGTTGTGTTGTATATCTACTATTAGATATTCGATGTTCTAGTGAGTTGACCATATGGCTTAATGCTTAGCATGGGACATGAGCAGGGGCAGCTAGTAAGAATACCGGGAAGCACTAAAATTCTCTAAAAGAATTTTATTGACCAATTATTATTTCGTGGAAATATCATAAATAGTAAATCCAACATTCATCAATGAATACTCCACGCTTTTCTTCAACATCGATTAATTTCATTCAGCAAGCGCTATTTGCTATTGCCATTCTGTATTAGCATATTAATTTTAATTCCACACCATCCATCGATTTTGCTGCTGATCACCGATTTCCACATTATTCCAAATGGCTAATACCTTAGCAATCATTAAATCGGGTAACAGCAGCGATTGACAAATGCAAAGCTCGAACATAACTAATGCCACTGATGTCACCGGGCCAGAAATCCTTTCGATGTAAGCGACGGTGAGATTAGCAAAATGAAAATAAAAAGAAAGCCTCTACCGAACACGACCATGCGACTGTTTGAAATGCTTTGGTCCTTAATCTCTCGAGACAGCTCGTTTGATAGTGATATCTTTTGATATCGAGTAGAAAGAGAGAAAAAACAAATACAATCCACTTCTCCCGGTAGGGTCTGGTAGTGGATCTCCGGACGCTAATAATAAACAGCTCCTTGTTAATCTAAGGCACGTAATTACCTCAATAAATCATCCCCGAAGCTGATTAAACTTCCCTTACACTTTTACAGGACGGCGAAGTATCGGAAAGCTTCCGCAGCTCCCCCGATGCTTCCAGCACTTTCGCTCTTGCGTTAGGGACGCCTCCATCTCTATCTTCATGCTAATATTCTTACGCTAATCAAAGACTCCCGTGGGGATCCAGAGAAGCTCATTCACAATGGGAACCGCTGCTCGGAGGGTTGGAGATCTTCATTGAGTAGCGCATTACTCTGACCGACGGCTGGTGCTATGCCGACTGATGGATGGATATCACACGATGCAAGATGAAGATACTGTCCCGATGGACCGGACCGGAACACTATCAGATGGTGTTGCATGAACGCGCTCGACCGTCACATCAGCACTCAGCAACTCGTCTTCTTGCACAACGCTCGTTTTCTGCTTTGCATCGGCAAGGGTAGGATAAATGGTGGTAATTGTTTTAATTTTGATTGAATCATCTTTCCACCGGAGCGAAGTGGTGGTCGAGTTGGCTTGCTTTAGCAATCGGTCTAACGGGGATCGAAATGATTTTTCATCGTCCTGCAAAGTGTTAATTCTATTCTTCACTCGTGACGACTGCAGAGGTGGTAAGTAATGGAAAATTTTCACTACATTCAGGGATGGATCTCTTAGATATAAAGCAAGAGTAATCACAATAAACCTATACTTAAAGTGTCTCCTCTTAACGTTCCGAAAAGCAAAAATACTGTGAAAAGATGACAACAGAACGTATTCAAATTAGGTTCTTTTGTTAAGACACCAATCTCCCGACATTTCATTAAAAAAAAATAAAATGCGCAATGAATTCAATTACGTAATAACAAGAGGTGAAAGGTTTGATTGCAAACAATTCATAGCATAAGTACATAAACCTTATTTGATGTATTAAATATTCGATATTTAAACGAACTAGGCACTATACATATCAACCCTATATTTACATTCAATTTTCTAGTCTGGTGGTTGTGTTTGGAAATTTTACAACTTCCAATTACCGAATTTGTTTACTTTTCTTTCCTATCATTTTTCCGAAAGGAGCACTCAACACACAAAAACAGTTTTTTATCGGAACCGGGTTACCGGGTTATCGGAAACGGATTTTATCAGTTTTTTTTTTTTTTGTTAACAAATTTTATCGGAACCGGATTATCATATGCAATATGATAATGCGGTGATATTTGAATGATGCAAATGTTTAATTATCTCACTGAATTGGAAACGTTAAATAACAAATTTAGTGATCCAACAATAACGTGTTCAAGCCGTGTTCAGTAAATAACATATACTTGTAAATAGATGCAGTTAATTAAAGTTACTATTTATTAATCTGATTTTAATTTTAATTAGTTATTTCCTAAATAATAGAATTCTGACGAATCTGTTTTTTAGCCACAGCTTTAATTAATATTCGAATGCTTCACGCAACTTATGTGTTATTTCACTCATTCTACTGCGAGTGATTGCATGTACCCGATAATGAAAATTAACATCCCTTTGAATATAAATTAAATGAATTTCATAGAAACAGCCTTTCAAAACATAATGTAACTAGCAGTTATGGATCTGTTACATTGTAATCAAATCTATTTTGTGAAAATTATAAAACATTGCTACAGACACATTACCAAATTGACACCCATTGTTGGACATTTCATCTTTTCAAGCAGTTGTTAGTTTAATTAATTTGATTTTATAGATATCATTTTATCAGTGATCTTCCTTTAGCCATGCCCAGTTACCAAAGTTTTTACCATGCCAAATGGTACCAAGTTGTTGTGTTGCTATAACGATTGCTATAGCGTACAGATTCCAACGCTATGGCAGATAATGAGATGCAATTGAAAAAAGACATTCCATCCGTACAATTTTGTATCATTTCAACAGATTTTTTCACGCAGTTAATCCGGATAGGGAAATACATTAAAAACCATGCTCATTAATTCTAACATATTCACATACTACGTATCGCTCCTATTTTAACTCCTCCCAACGGGTTATGATGTTCGTAGCTACTCCGCACAATCAAAACCCCTCAACACCTGATCCGTGGCGGTATACTATTCAATCATGTTTGAATCCTTTTTTGTTCCATTATGTTAGCTTACGCAGTGATATAATGCTTATCGTAAAAATATGGTCTGTGCTAGGAAATCGCTATCCAATTCACTGATGGATAAAGTGGTACACGAGTTTGTTATAGCGCTATTTTATAAATAATTCATGAATACATACAAAACCCGTTGCGAGGAAATTGTGAAATGCTTTGATGGGCAATCGTACAACATTTTTACAATTTTGCTGATACAAGCAGAATCATTTGCATTCTGGATATTTCTATAAGGCTTTTGTAAAAAATAATAATGAAAAATGTTTCCTTATTTCCATGATTTAGAAAACATAATGATTTTCCCATACTACGCTTGGTTGTCATTAATAGAATATTAGCTGCCCTTGTTGTTGTTAGCTTGATTGTTGTTGCCATTTTGTGAATGAGTAAATTCTCTCATCTTCAGTAAGTGAAATTGCTATTATCATTAATAAATTCAACTTCAATTCAATATTTAATTAAATATAATAAATAATAAATAAATAATTAAATATATTCAACTTCACCATCATTAATAAATTCAAACTAAACTGTTCCTTCTTTATAATACTCCCGTAGTGAAATCATCACACAATTATCAACAATTTAGAGTATGTTTTTACGGTGGACAACAAGTACAATGGCTTACTACAGCCTTCTACGGAGAATCAATCAAACTTACAAACTTTCGTTTATCATCCAACGCATTAAAATGATACCCAACCTTAACTATACAGCTTATCTGCTTTAAATTGGTCCCAACTTCACAAACATCATTGTATTTACGATCATTCGTTTGCGTCAGACTCGAAAAGAAATCCGGGATTTGTTTAGGAAGATTATATTCTTACAATCCAGTGGAAGCAGTTTCCTTTGAATGGACAAGAAAAGTCACAAAACCATTAATCAAAACTGTGAAATAACCCATCTCCTTACTTTTATTGTTTCCGCTTCGTTCCTTTCCCTTAAACACTGTTTTAAGCATAACAACGCAAACGTACATCCGCACGCAAGTTCAAACGCAACACGAGCCCATTTCCGTGCTTCTCATCCCACTGTTCTCATTCCACAAAAGGTTTCGAAATAAACGATTTTCGGGTGGTGCAAAATTGGCAGCAATTTGTAGACCGAGCCTCAGAACGTTAATTCATAAATATACACTATCATCCACTGGAAGACATCTTCTAACCCTTTGCTGCCATCCGCAACCATGTATTTCTCCTGTCGTTTAGCCTGAATAGCTAGCCAATAGACCCTACTCAAAACTTTCGCCAGTATCAATGACAAATGACAAAATTCCGATGCCACAATGTGTTTTTTATTTGCCACTTTTTCATGAAACGAAAAAGACAGTTTACTGTCGAGCCGGCGAGGTAATTGGGTGGAAGTGATCTTTTATGCGCTAAGGGGAGCATTCCGTGGTGAGGCAGTATTGGTCAATTTGTTTTAAAAACGTTCTCAAACGCGCGAGAACTTCAACTGCCAAGGAACGGAGGAGAATTTTCCACACAAACTGCCGTCATTGCTTCGAAAATACTGAAACGGGACGTACATCCTTGAAATGCCATGCAGGGAACAAGCGAAACAATGTGGGTTTCGAAGTGATTGAGCTGACGCGCCACCATCACCAAATTGCAGGTTTATAAGCATCATGCGAGTTCATAAAATGTCTACCGCAGGAACATACTTAACTTAGCAATCTTCCCCTGGTATAAATTCTTCAATTTAACGGACAAAAGAAGAAAAAAGCAACCCTCAACTCGTAAGGGTAAACTACGTTCTAAGTACTAAGAAGAGAACTCGTAAGAGATATAGATGTGGTGGAATTGTTTTTCATCTTCTAAATTCTTTCCAGCCATGCGTGGGAAGGAATTACCACAAATATTGTCTCGATAAATGTATCGTGTACAAGAATTCAACATCGCATCGGAGTCTACTTACTGTGTTATTTTTCTGTTTTTTAATGGAATTTTCGCAGTTTTACATGGATTTGCCAGCTCGAGATTTCTTTCAGTTTTCCAGTCATCAACTTTTCATTAAGATTCTAGCAGTATGTCCTTGGGTTTTGAAGCGTCTTCTAGATTACAGCATTTTCTGGTTTTGCAGTTTTATGCACTCCACTAAGTGCTAGAAACTTAGTTTATTCAAAGGTTTGACAATGTTTTTCCCATATGTATACGAGATATGGGAAAATGTTTAGGAATTCTTATAGGTACGTTTATGAATTTAATACCTTTACCAGTTTTAATGCTGTTGAAAAAAGTTTGTCAAAAATGTAATTTTGATTCCTAACATTTTTTGCGTGGTCGTAGAAACTCTTGCCTTTAGGTCAATAGGGACAACGTAAACATTGGAAGATTTGAACAGAACAATCATCCCCAACAGGCATTCGAAATTGTGTTGGGTTAGGCCAGAAAACAAATACAATATAAGGATCGAAAGGTGTAACACTCTACAAACGAATATCATTAAATGTGTCAAAGCCTCTATCCCAACACGTCTAGGCATACCACATCTCTTTTGTTTGACGACGAATGAAGATAAATGATCAATTGCAAGAACTGGTACGAGGACTTTAGCAAACGTGAGTACGTTACTGATTTGACCAGGATATTGCAGGTCGTTGTAACAACTTAGGCCTAAAGTCTATAAAGAATAGGAATTTAATCACAGCTGCTCTCGCGATGGACTAAGTGTTTTCATGATTTTTTAAAATGATCTGTACAACAGTCAGTTAGAGGTTACACAAGGCATTATGCTACTGTCGCCTAGCATTGACGAAACTCGAGATGCTGATGTGCATCAATTACATAGATAATAAAGTGTTGAAAAGGTAAGTGTCGCTGGTAAGATATTCTTCCTAGTACTAAACGATAGACTGGCAAAGACCTATTCTTAGAAAAGTCATCCTCTCCATTACTTCCACCTCATAATTGCCTTTAAAGTCCCATATTCCGCGTATCCTATGTAATATTCTACAACGTAATAAGATCTTCTGGAATCCCGGCTAATCTTATCAGGCTGATAAGCATGACCAAAGTCTGGAAAACTCTGAGAACCCTTTGCTATCATTGCAGCTCGTGCAGAATCTGCGCCAAGTAGATGGGCTCATTTTTCTTTTCTTCGACCTAGAATCGACTAGAGTCGGAAAAAGAAGATAGTTTAAGTGATTTCTCAATAACGAATTAGTATTGAACATTGAGCTCTAGAACAAGACATCTCGAACATAAACCCTGTTGCATAAGCAATCGATTATTATATGTATGTTCCATCACATTAAACTTTGTACTTTGTGTATGGATTTTATATGCAAAACATGCAGAAGTGCTAAATATATGAGCTTGACTTCACTTCTTATTTCAGTTTTTAGTAGTAGGTGTGTTTTGGCCAAATAAGGTTCAATCTACCACAGAGCAGACCTTATAATATAATTATATTACAATGGAAACGAACTCTGCAAGAACAATATCGCGATTGGTAAAACAGCATAATAATTCAAGCATGGGAAAATGCCACGAATACTCACCGGTAAAAATTGATGTGTCGTTTATCTGTTCCATAGCAAATCTGTAATTGAGCGTGTAACTTTGTATTGCTCGTCTGCTACTTTACACAAGCCTAGCTGCTCCACATTGCTTTCATATCTACTGTGCACACTATTTCTCATTTTGTCTGGAGGCAAGTTTTTTAAGCTTTCATGTTTTACTTTAGGGTTTGTTTTTTTCCTCCTTCGTGATCTTATGAACTCCCCGATCCCATTTCCACCCAGCACAGACCAGCCGTGAGATCGCACCAAACAAAGTTCAACTTTTTTTCCACGCGAACCGACGTAGAAGTAGATGGTATAACACACCCGCAAGCCGTCTATTAAACTCGCATAAAACAATGTTCGATGTTAAATCAAATAAAAGTGGGTTTATAAATTTCTCAAAAATCATAAATACTTTGCCCGAAACCGCCGAATAAAACTGTGCCCGCTTTTTTATTGCCTATCCAGTTTTTTTTTCTTTCTTGCTTTTTGCAAGCTGCACGGAAATACACAAACGTTTTCGACTAGTCGAAAGGAGGTGAGTGAGCGCACGGAAAGGTGACGGAATCCAAGGGAAGTGGAATCCGTTGCGCTTTTATTTTGTTGGCCCGTTCCTTTTCTCCCTTTCGGTACTTCTCCTAGGCACTTTTGCTTTGGTTTGATTCAGAATGAAGCGAAAAGTCCAAATTTTCTTTTCAAATCCTCTCGCATCCTTCGGCAGCCAGTTGAGGATGGGGCCACCTCTTTCAGAAAAGATTTCAAGAAAGTTGCGTATAAATGTTTCACCATCCGTTCCTGCTAGTGCCAGAAGCATTCGCGCCTCGCCACGTGAAATCGTAAGTCGAAGGTGGGAAGTGGTAGATGTGCAGAGAGCTGGGAAATGCTTGTGCCACAGAAAAGATGTTCTCTAACAAAAATCTACCAAATACCGCTCATAATTAATAACATCAAAGCGAGATCGGTAAACGGTTGTAGGTAGTGGTTCCAAGAGCACGCTGTTGTATCTTTTTAAGGGAATTTTCAGCTGTATCGAGATTCATCCCGTAAAGCGACTTGATTCCAACGCGGCAAAGCGGTGGAAAAACATGGCCCAGAACTTTTTCAACAAAAACTCATCTCATTTTGCAACCTTCATCAGTGGTGGATATTCGTGGGAAGCTGTAAGGGAAACATAAGCGTAACATAAAACTACCAACCATTGGTGACATGTTTTCAGTCACCACTACCTGCCTGCCGTTGACGGTAAAATGCGAATTATGGTTGTTTCTCTATTCGAGGAACAAAAACCCAAACACACACACAAACGTTGGAAGAAAAATTTCAACCTTCAAAATTGTGCTACCGTTGCACGATGAGTCCTAGGAACGCTGGTAACTGTTTTTGACTCGATTTCCCAGACTTTCCCGACTCGCTTGGATCGTGAAATAGTCCCGGGGTCTAGTTGACGATAGACGCAACCTCAACGACCAGCTATCGCCAAAACTGACGCTAACATTTTCCATCAGGTGCAAAACTTTCTCAGCCACTATTTTACCACCTTACCCTGGACATTTTCCCACTTTTTTCTATCGGCTGAACAAAACATCGCATGAAAAAGATTTCCAGCTCGATATTGTTCCTTCTCGAAGCACGGTTTGTAGCTTCCGGTCGGAATGGAATGTGTTTTCTTATTCTGTCTTTCCGGTGGTACCGGTTTCCCAAACTTTTTTTTTTGTATTGTTGAGTTATTTGTTCCTAGTGATGAGAATTTCGTTCCACTAAGTTCGTTCCGTTCCCGCTGTGGAACGATTGAACCTAAATTCAATATTATTCACACCCTTCATATCATCTTTACATAGCTTCGTATTATTCATCTCCTTACTTCTTGAATTTGTTTAAATTTCATTAAGTTTAAATAAAGTTCCATAAATCGCTCAGAGTACTGATAAATATTGTCGTCGGTAGAACTTGAACGAAAGATGTAAGATTTTTTTGTAAATAAAAACTGTGAATGAAACATACTGGTACTTTTAGTGTTGATTAAGATCGTATATGGTACAGGATCTCAGAATGATTATAGGATAGGATGTTAAGGGTTATTCTTTTTTGTGTGAAAGTAAGGTTGCTAGGTACATTCCATTCCTTTCAGAAAAAACCTAGTTCCGTTCCGTTCCGGATAAACGGAACTCTCTTCCCATCACTATTTGTTACCTTTTTTCACTCTCGCACCCTGCTTTTGAATGCGTTATCGCCATTTGCCGAATATTTCGAATTTTATTTTATTTCTCCTTCAGTTTGTATTACTACTTGATCATCAGTTCACCTTAGATTGTTTGCGTTATTTTCAACATGATCGGACACTGCTAGTAGCGCTTAAATTCCACCGGAAATGAACCAAAAACTAGAACCGTATTAAGGTATATTATCCCCATCTAACTACTTTTTTACCATTAGTGACATGTTCTTTATTCATTCACAAAATCTGGTCCAAATGCCTTTGGCTGTTACTTGTTCATTATTTAGCGAATAGTGGCAACAAATGCAGTATTGATTTGCCCTCTTTCCGATTAAGGCTTTATTAGATATTTACTCTATATCCACTAAACTAGGACTAGGATGCAACACGTCGAATAAAAAGTTGTAACTGTTATTAGCAATTAAGTTATTATACTTCGTAACTCATTTTAGTATATACGACGCGCGTTTAATACATGTGAATAAATTGTCTCTTGGAACAGTATCTGATTTTAATTATGGTTAAATATTCTAAGAGACCCTTCGGGCATCCCGTTAAGGATGTTATCGGGCAGCCCGTTAAGGATGTTATCGGGCAGCCCGTTAAGGATGTTATCGGGCAGCCCGTTAAGGATGTTATCGGGCAGCCCGTTAAGGATGTTATCGGGCAGCCCGTTAAGGATGTTATCGGGCAGCCCGTTAAGGATGTTATCGGGCAGCCCGTTAAGGATGTTATCGGGCAGCCCGTTAAGGATGTTATCGGGCAGCCCGTTAAGGATGTTATCGGGCAGCCCGTTAAGGATGTTATCGGGCAGCCCGTTAAGGATGTTATCGGGCAGCCCGTTAAGGATGTTATCGGGCAGCCCGTTAAGGATGTTATCGGGCAGCCCGTTAAGGATGTTATCGGGCAGCCCGTTAAGGATGTTATCGGGCAGCCCGTTAAGGATGTTATCGGGCAGCCCGTTAAGGATGTTATCGGGCAGCCCGTTAAGGATGTCATCGGGCCCCAGTTATCATTCCGCCCAGGGCTTCCAAGGGGTTTAATGCACTACCACGATTGACCGCGTCCCATCGCCTAAGGTGGTGGCGAACGCTTCCCCTAATACGGAAGAGGACGATGAAGGCGGTATATACGCTGAGGTGGTGTTTCGAAAATTTCAGCGACGCAGACAAACCAAGAAACAACCTCAACCACAGCAGCAACAACAATAATAGGTGAAAGAGCCACACACAACAGCCTCAGCATGGTACGGTTGCAGTTTCTTCTGCGAATCGTCGCAAAACATGCCGTAAAACACGTCGACTTAAGGTCTATATGATAGAGGTATTTGTCGATTACTGTGGCTGTAGTGGCTTGATCGTCTCAACGATTATCTAAAGACACGGACTCTCTAAGGTTATCCGATGCCCAGTACGGTTTTCGTCGTGTACGATCTGCCATTACCGCGATGCAGCGCGTTGTTGAAGCGGGCATAACGGCCATGGCGTTCAGATGCACAAAATTTCCGTGATAAGCGCTGCCTGATAGTGGTATCATTGGATATCCGTTATGCCTTCAACACTGCAAGCTGGCAGACAATTGTAAAGGTATTGCGGGACAAAGGCGTTCCGACGGTATTACTAAACATCCTGGGGTACTACTTTGAGGATTAAGAGCTGTATTATCAAACCAACAAGGGAGCCATCGAGCATCACATCACTGCGTTTTGCATCGTAACTAGCGCAAGACAGTGATACGCGTGGCTTGTGCGTTCCGTACAGTGCGATACGAAGCTGCGGTGTTTCTAGCCGGTATCGTGCCTATATGCCGAGCCATCAGGCAGGACGTCAGAGTGCATGCTTATAGTAACGAGGCCAGTCGCCACCCCAGGTGGATTCATGGCTTTATTCCAGATGTGAAATTCTATCAGACACGGAAGCATGGATACGTAATCTTCCATCTGTCTCAAGTGCTTTCCTGCGACAGATTTCTATGTGATTACTTGAACAGAATGGGTTTCAGACCGTCCCCGAACTATCAACGTTGCCCTGATGTCCCGGAGGGCGCTAATGTCCAGATGGAACCCGCTCACCGGTGACTCGCTGATCAGCCACATACTGCAGACTCCTGTTAACTGGGGTGTGTGAGGCTGCCTAGCTCAGCACAACAGCTCTACAAAGCGACTGGGAAGAAGAACACGCAAACATGGCGTCTAGGATATAAACTCGACATCAACCGAAGGCTCGATTGTCGCCGACGCTATCCGGGGCGTACCGGCAAAACGTGAACAGGTGCGTATGGTACGCCTTCGTGAGGATGGGTTACACACACCGTCATCCCCACCTCTAAGTACAGTAGAGCGTGTGAGAATGGCTAACCTACCAGTCATCTCCGAAGAACCTTCATGGTTTGGGAGGTCTGCATCAAATGGTCTACCCAAAGAGCTGCGCTGGCGTTGTGTTCTCAATGCGGCAGACCAGGCCAAAGTTTCTGGATGCAAGAAGAAAGCAAAGAGCAGGAGGAAGATGATAGGTAAGCTACGATAGCTACGATACGATAGCCTACGAACGATAGGCTGGGTACTTTAGATGTACATTTGTGAAATTGATGAAAAATGTGCACTAGGTACGCTTAAGGAAACATTGTAAAATTATCCAAAATCGCATAACAAGAAAGGTAATTCCTTAGGAATGCCCCTCACGGGGCAGCAGGAAAGGACCAGGACGAGGGTCGTTTATAAATAAGATTCATTCAATAAAGCGGCCTGTTAAAAAATGCTCTGTGTATAAAATAACACCTTAGCCAAGACACAAACTTGCGCTACCTAGAGAGATTAGTGCGTACTAACAAGATGTTAGTTTTGAAGTTTATCAGGGCAAGACGAGAATAATGAGGTTCTTGTTTGTGGGAAGTCCCAAACATAAGACTCGAAAAAATAGGACATAAGGTAATAAATTCACAGAACGACAATTTCGCGAAAAAAAGGACACACATACCAACACATATGAGGCGACAGACGGTACAATATAAAATATAAAAACTGCTCGATGTCCGTATAAAAAACAGTTATTTATCATACCATTCATGAATGTTTAGGGTGTCCAACCGGAGTTGGGTCCTACTTTTATTGACCCTTCCTGGTTATTGGATACCGTGCACAGCGGAACCATTGCTTTACCCCTGCGGTGTTCGATCGACGATTAGACGGTAACTCCTCGTCAAAGTGCTGAACGATAACTGATCTTTGGTACGGACATGGTGCCGTTTTTATACCAATTTGTGTACCATCTGTCATCTCGTATGCGTCGGTATGTGTGTCCTGTTTTCCGCGAAATAATCGTTTCGAATCCCTGTTCTATTGTCCTAGCTTTACCGGATGTCTAGTTTGGGTTTACCTATGAACAAAAAACTCATTGTTTTCGCCTTGTCCAGGCAAAACATCCCAACTATCATTTTGTTTTAGTACCCCCTATTTTTCCTAGGTGGCGCTTTTTCGTGTCTTGGCTAACCAGGACGCTCTGGTCGCCACAAATATTTCATAGTTTCGATTGTACAAATCGATTCGATTGTAACGCAGTAAATATACAGCGTGGTAGAATCGTTCAAACAAACCCACAACGGCATATTCAAACCCGTTTCGAAAGGTTTTCGTCTGATTTCGAATGTCACCCCACACGGAACATGATGCACAATGGTCGACGTTGAATAAATTTACAGGCAGGTAACAAATTATTTTGAGGATAAACTTTTGTTTTTTACGCATTGAAATTATGAAATTATGCTTATATTTTGTGTACGCATTGCTTTAAGTAATAGTTTTGGAATTTTTATTGAAGTTTACAAAGTGACTTCAATAAACAAAAGTCGACATTGGACATCCAGATTTCGGATAGGATCTGTTTTCTATTTTATAACTGTGCAGTACACTACATAAACAAAGTATTGTGTTGAATTTCTCCGTTTTCAGGTAATTCTAATACATATTCTTTGCTAAGAAATTGGATTAGACTGATTCCGTTTCATGAACTGTCTACCGTATAGTCTCGGTTATGTCGACTTCTGTGTCAAGTATTCGGAGGCATCAAAATCATAACAACCGCCATTTTTTATTATCACCAATTGCACCAGTGAGCATGAATTTTAGAGAAAAACTTGACCAAAGAAAAGTTTCTGTAAGCGATTGCGGTGAGGAATCCCCCGGTCTGGAAACGCCCTGGACTTGTGCCGCCTGTGCGAAAGTGTATAGTTTGCAGTAAACTACCGCTGTCTCCGTTTTTTCGGTACCGTGATACATTCCGCCAAAGAGAACTTTTTTTACGGTGGTAATCATCTTCTAGCGCTTGCCGTAAGGTAGCCTCTGTTTGTGTGCGTGCGAAGGGCTGACGCGAGAGCGAGAAGAAAGAGATAGAGATTGAGCGCGCGTACGAAAGGGAAGCGCAAACACACGCACCACCATAGTGACGAAAGTGACGCGCGGTCGCTTCACAAAAACACTCGAAGCAGTTTTCATCCGATACCCGTAGGGCACGCCGGAAAAGCCATTCGGCTAGCGCTTCCCATTACGTTGGTGCTTTTGACGACGTGTGCATAATTGTCACATTAAGCGTGCACCTCCGAGCAGTCACCACCATCATCGTCGTCGTCATCGGCTTGGCGTCGGCTTATCGGACGGCTTAATTGATTGAGTGTGTGCGTGTGGAAGTGCGTACGCCAGAGCATATACGTCGGAGCGGTGGTGCGGGTCGTGCAGCGAGACGAAGCCAACCCGAAAAACGCGGACCCCGGAGGTGAATCCTTCAAGTGCAGGCACGGCACGGAAGCAGAACAGAGTCATAGCAAACGGCAAGCGCGCGGTGGTGCAGTTTCCAAGCAGCAACTAGCATTAAACAAACAATAATGTCCGACAGCACGGGTTACGCTGTTAACGATCTCGTTTGGTGAGTGATCTGCCGTACGGCACCAATTTCCAGTGCCAATGAAGCAAAATTCAGTTTGATTCAGCCGCATGCATTCGTGAGCTTGACGATGAAGTATTCGAATGGCATCGTGAAATCGTGTGTGTGAATAATGGTTCAGAACCTACATTTGCATCAATGTCGCAACGAAAGAAGCGGGAGAATAGGCAACATAACCTCAAACCGTGGAGTGTTGTTTTTCTGCTGCATCCATGTGACGATTGTAAGTAATATGTTCGTATGTTTCTCTTCCTGTGCTTTCTTATGTGCAGGGCAAAAATGAAGGGATTTTCGCCCTGGCCCGGCCGTATCTCGGTTCCACCGGCAGAACTGCGGAAAATTGCGGTCAAAAAGAGCAACCCAGTGAAGTGTATTTTCTTCTTCGGTTCCAACAACTAGTGAGTATCCAACAACAAACTGAAAAAATCAGACCGATGCTATTTAACAACGGAATTATGTTTTATTTATAGTGCCTGGATCGAGGAAACGCAAATCAAGCCGTATCTGGAGTTCAAGGATACGCTGCTAAACTCCTGCAAAACTGCCCAGTTCAAAGAGGCTTTGAAACAGATAGAAGAATTTCGCGTAAATCCGGAGGTAAATATTTGTACCAGCTCTTGCTTCCCCCAAAAGACAATGATTACAATGCGTGCATCATGCTTTAATGTCACTCTACTTCAAAACAGAAATTTCAGCCACTGTTCGTTGGGGAAAACGAAGCCGCTAATCGCCCGGATCCGGACGAAGAATTTAATAGGCTACGGGAAGGCGTTGCCAGCGGTACGGAGGAAAGTGGGGCAGAGGATGGGGCCTCCGTTAATAACACGTCGACACCCGCCGTCCTGGAATCGGTGGACGATGCGACCACGACGCCGCTGGTAAAGAAGTCAGCCAAGAAGAAAGTACGTGCCTCGTTGCCAATCAAATTGAACGTGGATAAGGTGGTGTGTGACCGATTATTACATTTCATTGCTCTTGTTTTGGCACCATTCCTGTTTTAAAGTTTGCATCCCACCAGTATACATCTTGGCTTTCCGTAGATCCCGTAGCCTAGCTTTTTTGGTGCATCGCAATTACAAACACTAATACGCGTGTTGACTAATCGGTTTTGGTTTTTCTTTTCCTTGGATCGATTAGGCATCTGTCACGAAGGTACGTTCGGTTGGCAACAAGGCGAAAGCCACGCTAGACGATGGTGTGACAGGCGCACCGTCCCCGAAACGAAAGAAGAAACTGTTGAACGATTCCGGTGAATTGGCTTCCCTGGATATCGATAGCTACGCTAGTCCGGTAAGACGCAATGCGCCAGTAACGCATCTGCTGAACCGTCCGGTCACTGTCACCCGACCAGCGACGCCCGAGATCGACATGTCAAGCGTTTCGAATGCGGTACAATCGCGCAATATCAAAGCATCTCAGCTGAAATTCGGTTTCCTCGGGCTGGGCGTTATGGGCTGTGGGATCGTGAAAAATCTGATCAAATCGGGCCACTCGGTTGTGGTTTGGAACCGGAGCGCCAACAAATGTCGCAAGTTCCAGGAGGTCGGTGCGGAAGTTGCGGATACTCCGTCTGATGTGGTAGAAATGACTGATGTCACCTATTCGTGCGTGTCCGATCCGCAGGTTGCAAAGGATGTAAGTAACGCAGCGTGCAAACGGTGATTATGTATTTAATCTAATGCTCCATGATGTTGCATCCTTCCAGATGGTGTTCGGTAACTGTGGCGTAATGTCGGCGAATCTGACCGGCAAAGGTTACGTTGAAATGACTGGTGTCGATCCAGAAACTTCTAATGACATCAATGAAGCAATCATGTCCAAAGGAGGTCGCTATTTGGAAGCACAAGTAAGCAGCATTTCTATATTTTATCTTGCCACTAGGACGATTCTTTGATTCTCTAACAATCAAACTGTTTTTTTTTCTATTCTCAGATACAAGGCTCGAAGAACCAAGCGGAAGAGGGAACGCTTATCATTCTAGCGAGCGGAGATCGACTGCTGTTCGAGGAGTGTCAAAGCTGTTTCGAAGCAATTTCCCGCAATTCATTCTACCTGGGTGACGTTGGCAATGCTACAAAGATGAATCTGATTCTGCAGATGATTTCCGGAATTACGCTTGCCGGAGTGGCCGAAGCGATGGCGCTAGGTAAGTAAATTGTACAAGTCGAATAGATTTGTTAAATTGAAACTGTTAATATTGCTATTGTAGCGGATCGAGCTGGACTCCAGCAAAAGGACGTACTGGAGGTACTAGAGTTAACTAGCATGTCCTCAGAAATGATGTTGCAGAAAGGAAACGGTAAGTAAACATTGTTAATTCGCTCTGTTTGTTCCTTTCAAACGATGGTGTGTAACGTTCTATATTACCTCTACCGTTAAAATAGCGATTATTAAGGGCGAATTCCCAACCCATCAGGCGTTGAAGCACATGCAGAAAGACCTCAAGCTTGCGTTGAGCCTAGCGGACGGACTAGAGCAATCGTTGCCTATTACGGCGGCATCGAACGAGGTGTACAAACACGCCAAACGTCTTGGCTATGGTTCACACGATGCCAGCGCTGTCTACGTAAGAGCAAGGTTTTAACAGCGACCGGGTGGACGACCGTCATAGGTGTGCTGAATTCTATGCAGCAGCAGAAGAGGAACCCCTCCCCCTCCTCCCCAACATATATGTAGGATGGAAGATGGTATAGTAGTTCACCGTGTAGTGTGAAGTTGACGACAACTTAGATATGCGAACCGTACGACGCACGGTACGACAGAACGACGTATCTAGAAGTATGTGCAATTGTGTCTTGCTTTTATTCTATCGTAGCCCCGAGGTTTACCCCTTGTTGGTTTATTGATTCCATACAAGCGGGAATATCATACTTTTATGTGTCTCAATACGGAATGCTTTAGATGCATTTTTGATTATAAGACCAGCATTTCCTCTTGACATATAGCGACACGTATTAGCGTGTTGTTGTTATAGATTTATTTTTTCTCTTTCCGAGGAACGTACTAAGCAAAATTTGGATGTCTTAAATCTTTAAAAATATATTTCAGACCATCCGGACTGTTGAAGTTGTGTTAGGACATACGGCCACTACCCTGCGGGAAAAATTATCATACGTTCTCGCTCTGCCTAACTAACAATAAAATTTGTCAAATCAGGATAGGATGATGGATTTGTTTCGCAGGGTAGCTGCCGGTTCTATTGTAAGAAGAGGCACGAGTGTAACGAGTTTGTTAGCATCCTGACGGCTAGCAAACAATACTCTCCACAATGTGCATTTATAAATGAAATTAATTTAATCGCTTGCCAATAAATAATTGATTTGGTAATTTTCATCCAACATCGGTAGGTGAGAAATAACGGTACGAAGGGCTCTTAGACTACTAGCAAACACAACGCACGTTCGAAGCTGCAATAGGGAATCCTGTTGAAGGTATATATATATATATTTTAAATTTGGAAACTGTTTTTCCTCTTTTAGTTTTCTTTACATGTTCAACATATTTTCTCTTAGATTTAGCTAAAGCAAAAGGATAACTTTACTGTTCATAGAAATCCGTACAATTTCTACACAGCAGTAGAAAAAAAAAGTTAGTGTGTGTGTTTATAGCGTGCTAACGATAGCAACAGCTATAGGTGGCAGATAGTATCCCAAATTTTTATAACGTTTAGTTAGATTTCATTAGCACGCACGTGTGTGAAGCTGAAAAATAGCATCTTATTGCTGCACATGCATAGTTGTTTTATTTCCTTTCTTACGGTTCCAAATTTGATTCGATTCAAATAAATTCAGTCATCTATTTCACATCCCGCGAGGATAAACTGTAACGCGACATCCACACGGAAGCACATTTGAAAGTAGTTGAGATTCGAAACATTGTTTGTTAAGATGATATCCGCTCGTATTCTATGAATTTTGGAACGTCTGAGGAATTGGATACAATAAAATTCTTAACTAGCGTAATAGACCTATTTTGGTTTCATTGTGATGGGTGATTTTAACCGCCTAGCCTAGGACGCAATCATAAGTTTATTCGTAAACTAGAACAATGAGCAAATGTTTGAGTTTCGCATACTTTCAAAGAAGCAACGTGGGTGGATGTCATGTGTAATAGAAGTAATCGTGTAAGTACAACATTTCATCGCTATTCTACGGACTGAATTTTAGCGAATGAACGATGGAGGGAGTAAAAACAAAATCGATAGCAGAAAGTATACAAGCAAGTCTCAGATCAATATTGATGGAGTGACAGTAAAAACCCATAACATAGTACAACTGGCCACGATATCCTATGGCTGGTAGATTTGGTATGCGAAGAGGTAGAAATATTTTTTTGGCAAACAAAATAAAAATAACACCTCTTTCTACACCACTCGCTAGTGTGCGGTCAACTTTAAAAGAAAGAGCTTTGTAAGATAAATCTCTTTTAGGAAAGAAGCGAAAGTGCAAACGTCGACAAAAACGCATGAACCCAACCGGTGCGCAGTACAGGCGCATTTCTTTCGATTAATAAGATTAGAGGAGATATAAGGACATGGATCATACGTACCGACGCTCGGCGAGAGAGTACATCTCACTACGCAGGTCGTAACACCATTTTACGTTGTGCGTTCTCGATGAACGAGGAGATAAACAAACTACACGTGTCGAAATGAATGCAACTAATAACAAATGAGAGAATAAATAAATGTTAATTAACGTATCGGTACATATAACGGCAACTGGGTTAGAATCTTCACAGTTTTTTTTAAATTTTTTTTTTCGTTAGAACGGCCTGGCCGTATCGACTTATTTTACCACGTAGCCGGATAGTCAGTCCTTGCTACGGGGGATTGGCCCGCATGGGATTTTGGTCCGGTCCGTTCGTGTGAAGACCGGCGCCGCTACCATAATGCCACCGGGCCGCCCCGTTTTTTTAAAATAGTGATATAGAATTTCTTTTTGAATCATTTCAACCACACAATTACAAAGTTTGCAGTGAATGGTTATTTACGTTGAAGAATTATTTTATTTCTTTGGGGTTACTTTTGATAACATTCACTTTGCCAAACATATCGTCTTATTACTTAACAATTCTTATACACAAAGATTGGTTGGGATAAAGATAAAGCAAGGAGTAAGAGTAAATTCATATGCTTTAAAGTAGAACTCTGTTCTTCGAGTAACCAAAAGTTGCTATTGAACGACCACGTGTTGTTTAACAACTACTTTGTATCATATGCCGCCCAAACATGGGCTTTGTGCAAAACCCACTACAAACAAAATAACTTTGAGCAAATCTCACGCGTACTTACATACGTCTCCGAGAACAGGACACAGTGGCGGATCTAACGGTGGGCTGAATACGGGGCCCCAACGGTCAATCCGCCGAGGGCCTCCAAGGGGATTGATCCGCCACTGACAAGAAAACATTGAAAGGAAGACGCTCAGAAGCATATTTGGCATCGAATGTACAGCAGAACAATAGTGGAACCGCTACAATGGCGGTCTGGCTCTACGAGTTGTATCAGGAATTCGCTATTATACAGCGAATTCACTCGTCTACAGCAGCATCAACGTGTATGTTTTTCAGAATGGTAATTTTGAAGAATATATATTTTACAACCCTCTTCTGAAAAGTTTCAGTAAAATACAGTCAAGCTCGGATAGTTTGATTTTTGTTATTTGTATGACAGAAAGGGTGAGTTGCCAGTAAACTTCCTAGCACGATTTCACTTCCCGTTTCTTGCATTTCCATCAACCGTCAAATTTCGCGTCTCTTTGCGTGAAATATTTCATTACAGTGGCAGAAATAGTTTCGTTAAAAATTGACATGCATTTTTGACATTTTATCCCGCGTAGATTTGAAATCATCGCCAAAAAATTAAGTAAAGAGTGAATTGTAATGTAATGTAATTTACGCAAACTGATGACTTAACAACGCACCTAATGCACTGTTCTGTACTATAATTATAATTTAATTTAATGTTTTTGTGGGTTTAGCAATGGTTTAATAAAAACTTTATATCTTCTTTATGCTTCACTAGTTGCAGGCTGAACTTTATTTTATGATTATAAATCACACTACAACTATAAATGAACGATTTTTGTTGCATAGCTGTACAATTATCATTCGAATGTATGTAAATTTACTCCGAGGAGTGTCAAATGATGATGCATGGCGTTGTCCGAATGCATCGACCATGGTGCGCTAAGCACTGAAGAGCAGGAATGACAACAACAATAAGAAAATAAAATGGCGATCTTTGCGTGTTGTACATTTTTCATTGCGGCCGTTTAAGGTGATTTTTCGACTGAAAGTGATTCGGTACCGTGTATTGCAGGAGCGCGGGGTTCGTAGGAAGTGGCCAGCTTCCGAAAAATCCATCGGTAATGCGGATGTGCCGTTGGCCCTGAACTCGAAATGGACTTTTACTTCTACAGTGGCCACGGGTGATTCCGTTGTTAGCGCGAGTGTGTGAACGAATGAAATTTGTAATGCGTGGAGATGGTTGGTGTTCTATCTTCTGGAGGAAGGGCAAGGATGATGGTGATGGGGAAGAACAAGCAGATCCTAGTCGCGTAAGGGACGGAGTAATTCTTCCAAAAATGAACCAAACGGGTCGCTGGCAGATGAGATATCGGGCAAAGGAAGTAACCGAAAAATGTTGCCCTCAATAATCAATTCCGTTGTTCATTGCAGTGCAGTCGGAAATCCCCATACGTTTCGGTTGTAACTGACTGATCTACCTTGCCTGTTACTTCGTGCACCCTTTCGTCAATCGTCTCTGGTGGTGTCAGTGTAGCAAATAGCCTGGCTCGGTCCCACAGCTCTGCACCGTTCATAATCATTACTATCACCAGTAGACGGTCGGACGAGTGCCCTTTTTTCGCGAATGGTGTATTTTTGAAATCGCTCGTTCTTTCTCGAAGATACGACCGACCACAGACAGTATCGTTCGGGAGGCAATAAGGTGAAATATTGGGGGTAAAGGGAAATGAAATTATCAACCACCCGATGAACAAGTATTGCGTACTGCATGTGTACGTGCTGTTGCCATACAATGTATGTGGTGTACATATATATATGTGTGTGTGTAATTGTGTGTGAGTCATGTGCGTGTGCTCCTGTTCATTGGGGAGCAGAACACACCAACAAGTATATTGTCCTGTCTTTTTAATACCATATTTTTCTCTTTCCTAACTGCAATCCATTCATGTAGCAAAAAAGCCCTGTTCCATTGTTACATTGTTGCATTGCACATGCAAACATACGCACACAAACTCACGGCAACACATAGTGACATTCGGCATCCTACTGTCGTTTGCGCCGGTATCCTTTTGCACAGAGTGTGCGAACGAGTGAGAGGATGAGATGAAAAATCACTCACAGAAAAAGTTTCAGAAATCCCATAAAAGTCCTTGTGCGGTTGACATTTGAGAGAAGCGAAGGCTACATACACACGCACACACAAACACATCCACCTTTATGTGTGTGTGGTTTGGGGGTGACTGTGTGCGTGTGTGTGCGCTCGAATGGTTGCGTGTTTTTATGATGTGTGCATTGCTATTCGTCCGTAGCATGCCATGCATGCGTGTGCCGATTTTTGAAGAAGTTTGCTCTAGACTGTTGCTGCTTCTACCGTTGGAAGCGAAGTTTTCATAGCTTTTGATAAAAAAGCAAGCATATTTACAGCTTTACAATTGATGAAGTTTGCATAATTTTCAAACGCGGTAGTGATGAACGATGGTGGGTTTTTCGCGTACGTCGGGATTTTTCTTTTTACATGTGTTTTATGTTGATTCCCGACCGTTTGGTGTACGTGAAACGTGCCGACGTGTGACACACAAGCTTTCTTTCCATAAACGGTGTACGGTGAAAGCTGTAAAGACACTGTACGTGAGCGAAAAGCAACGATGTATAAAACAACAAAAATGAGTGCAAGAAAAATCGGAGGGAAAAAGCAACGTAACACAAAGACCGTTTTAGCTCGGTAGCCGTTTTTCCTCTGAACTATTCGTTAGCCATCGGGTAATGATGAAGGGTTAAAAACAACGGCACAACGGGAAGCCCTTGCGTGAAGGTAATACGTCGGCAAATGCAAACTCATTGGGAAGAGAGGCGAAGAAAAAAAAATCTGTCGTAGGCATTGAACGCGGTACGCGCACATGGGTTAGGGGTTTACCAGAAAGGAAGTGGCCAGAAAACCCCACGATCCCCGGTGTGAGTGAGTACGGGCGAGTTTATCCCCAGTGAGAAGTGAATTCTCTTTCCGTCGCCTGTCCTAATGAGATGGGTTTTTAGGGGTGAAGTAGAATGAGGACGACTTTGAGTCGACAAGAGGGTGAGAAAGGCAAATAAATAAAAAAAACACGCACCACTCACTACGAGATATAGCGCCAATTATAGAGAGGAGGCCTCAAGACTGTGTGTGACTATGTGCGAGACACGAATCGCACGAGTAAAACCATCGCGCCGGTGTGCGTGTGCTTTCGGTCGCACGTTGATTCGATTGGAGTCCGCTCTTCTTCTTTCCTCGGTTCGTTTAATCTTTTCCTTCGGGTAGACCTTTTTGGTGATTGTGACACACCGTGTGAAGAAGCGGTCTCGGGTGGCTCCACACACAACACGACAACAGTAACCAGCTGCTGTAAATCGCACCATCCAGCATTGAATGAGAGCAGTAAACTCTCAAAAAACAGTAATCGCAATGAAATAGTGAAACTTCTAAACTGCAAAACCCAATTGGGTTCGGATGTCACATTTCACAATTATGTTACTGTTTCTAACACAAACAAGAGGGAGTGTGTGTGTGAAATCCCATTTGTGTTTTTAAATCATATTTTGTATCGCTGTCACGCGAACAGATAGCGACGCATATGGCAAAGGACACCCATCGCAAATATTGTGCACGTGCACAAAGCTATCATCGTTTAATGATCGTCCCTCCAAACAAGGGCCCGCACAATCACAATCAACAACGATCACTACTCAACTTTATCAAGCTTGACCGGCAACGGATATTCCCATCTCCAAAAGGTGGGAATCCATAACTCAAATCTCAAGGAGTGACTCACCGGAAGAAGAAAGAAATACTTCTTAACGGGGGTCTACTACTTTCAATTAGTTTGTCTGTTTGCAGTTTAACATTTGAAAGCTTATCCGCTACTAGTTTTCTCTACAAACTAGCTACCTAAGTGTAACTGGAAATTGAAGTACAGATTTTCTTAATAATTTTGGTTGATCAGCTGCTCCATAAAATGTCTAAACAAAGAATTTCTGTAACTGACTGGGTAAAGTCAGTTCAGCTAGATCATGTTTCCCTTTAAGAAATAAATTTACTTGTTTATAATCATTTGGTGCAATGGGAACTATTGTTTGGATTAACTGAAGAATAGTTTATTGGGAATGATATTTTCATAATTTTTTTTCACGAAAATTCTTGAGTTGATTGTTTATCGTAACAGCTGATCACAAGTTTTCTGCAGAATCAAGTAAATTCTAAAGCCTGATATTGAATTGAATATCAGAATCATTGAATAGCAGAATCAAGTAATTCTAAAGCCTGATGATTTGAAGGCGTGATAGTCCTCCAAATCGGTGCTTTTTTGAAGTTTAATTAGGATGTATCAAGGTAAATCTGGTATCATTCGATCCTTTCGAATTTTATTTAATTGGAAGCTGATTTTGTTACTTTCTGATGCCGGCTAGTAGACTGATAGTAGACATTTGCAATGGTTTAAGCTTTGAACTTTGATTGGAAGCTTCGAGCTTTGGCTTCGATTTTGTTATTTCAACTGCTGATGAATTCTTTAATGGGGCGGGACACCGGACCATCGGGTGTATTGGTAGCGGCGCCGGTCTTCACACGACAGGACCGGTCCAAACTCCCATCCAGACCAATCCCTCGTACGCAGAGCTACGGGTAAATACAGTCAATGAAATCCAGATACAACTGGACTAGACCTCTTGAGGTTGTTGTGATAATAACGAATATGAAGAAATCACAAAGTATTGTCCAAGACGGTTGTATTTGAATTAGTTTAATTTTTTTGTTATTTCGTGGTAACTTTCGGATATAGTTTCTCTAACACAATATATTGAACTTTAAACCGTTAAGATCTGCTTAATTAATTTTTGTCAAAAAGAAACAAATTTCTTCTTTTTCTTTTAGTTCCTATGTGAATTACATTAAATATAAACGACTTCGTAAATCCTTCGGTCAACTTCAATCTGTCTTGGATTAGGTTGTGTAGATAAACTTTTCATAATATTTGTAGCTACGTGCTAATACCAGTCCGGTTTCGTTTCTTGTGCGTCGTTTAAATTTACAGCACTGAACCTTTCGTGCGCTCTTTGTATTACATGCAATAAGGTCTGGTAAGGTGGTCGAGATATGCCTCCGTTGCTGTCCGTGCGTAATATCTGCACCCCGATTGCACTCGCGTGGAATGCAGCCAAACTCTGCTTGAGGAAGGTTTTTATTTTTCTCGTTTCTCTCTCGGTTGTGAAATCAATTTGTACTAAATCAAGCGTATCGCTTCGTTTCGCTCTGGCGTACATTTATGTTTATTTTGCATCGACTGTTATATCGTGCGTGTTGGTGCAAGGGTGCCTATGTGCTCGTGTGTATAGGTGCTCCTATTTTCGATTATGATTGTTAAATTGTTGTGTTTGGAAGAAAATGCTATAAATAGTAGCTTTATTTGTACGATCTTTCTGTGGTTTTGAGTATTATTTAAAATGATTTTCTTTGATGGTTTATTTGATCTGAGTGAGATGCTACTGAGTCAGATTCACGTCAATGACGATCGTGATGATGTAAGGAGTAGGAAGTCGAGTTGTACGTCGGAATTTCCGACGTAATCTCCGTTCGTCTTTTACATTTGGGATGGAATAAACGCAGTGAAGAATAGTTAAATGAGTGCTTCAAAAATATCCTGTTGAAACGTTGAAAGATAAAACACAAGAAGGACAGTAACGAGACAAGGCTAACTTTAAACGCAATAATGGCTATCGGAAATTCAGTACGATCGTAAATGACCAACGAAGAACAAAACGAGTTCACACTGATCGTGTACAGATATGGTTTGTGCGTGTGTAGTGGTGTTGGCTAAAGAGGATGTTGTTTCTCCCCCCTGTGTACCTATGGTATACGCGTATTGTGTGTGTGTTTGTTTTTGTTGTTGGCAATGGTTGTTTTCTTCGACGTTCAACAAAAGCACCGTGCAAATTCTGTGTCTCGTTCGACCCCCAAAGTAATGCGCAATCAAAGTCGTAATCCGCGTGTCATGCGATGCATAGAGCCCCACACACATAACACGACAATTATCTACCGTTTGCGTACGTATACGCAGCGTTGCCCGCGTTGACGTGTGTGCGTGCGCGCGTGTGTGTTTTGTGTGGCCAAAACGATCACCGTTTCTCTAAATGTGATAACTCGCGTAATCGTAATCGGCGAGTGAGCAGCGTGATTAAACATACCCGGACGTTTGTAGATGTGAAAAGCATATGTGATCGAACGCGTGAACGGTTCGTGAATTGTACGGGGTGCGATAGTGTGCGAGTGTGCGGTTCGTACGTAGTAGTAGTGCCAGTGTAGTAAAAGCCTTCTGTGTGACGCAAACACAAGTTACGGCACACGGGTGCAAAAAAAAACAACAACAGCGCAAAGCACTCACACGAAGGAAGCGTAAAGTGGGGGTGCTATGCGAAAACCTCACGTCGAAGGTTGAAATGGGTGCAACCCCTTAAACGTTATGCGCTATCGATTGGTGAATGTACGCACACAAAGCCAACACAAATTCAATCATTGTGAGAAAGAACAAAAGCTCTCGCGCAGTTCGAAACAGCTGCTGCTTACACACACCGTACGACGATGACTGCGGAAGGAAGAAACACATGAAGAAAAAATAGCTCCCAAGAGTGTGTATGTGAGCAGTGAGCATAAACCGATTCATTCATCGCCAAGGTGAGTAAATTTATTCGCTAGTTCAAGGGTTGCTGAGCGCTTTTGCAGAGTTAGGGACGATGAGAAACCATTGGCTGTCATGCTGAGTGATGATCAGCATGCACTTGAAAGCTTTAGCGATTTGTTCGCGATCGGTGTTTGTTGCAGCAGGCGAATTGCTCACGCGCTTATGTTTGTGTGCGAGTGTTTGTTGGAATTTTTTTCGACAGTTGTTTTTGTACTTAAATCAATTGATAGCGTTGCAATGACTGTACGAGGCTTTGTTTGTTAAATTTAATATTCAAATTGTTTTTTGTTGTTGTTGCGATTGTTAGTGTTCGATGTGGGAGCAACCGGTTCCTGATGGCACTATGTAATTGCTTTTATATTTTGAGCAAACAATAACAATCATTATTGCACTGGGGACACTGTACAAAAAAAGAAAACATGCTATCGAGGTAAAACAATAAATATCAGTTACAATGTGTCGTAAACAATCAATTACAACTGTTGATTGGCAGTATATTTGTGGCAGCAAAGAGAACAAACAAACAAATAATGTGCGTCACAAACTTTGCACTTGTTGGTTCGGTAGAGTAGTATAAATGAATGAATGATTCTTGATCTCTATTCTGAAGCTTCACGGTTTTCTTAATACTTCAGAAATCTTAAAAGATTAATCGATATTTGTAGATTCATGAAACTTCAAATCCATCTTGTGAGACTTTCCTTCTTTAAAGACTATAAAATGTGTTGGAAACGAATGGACTTGGAATGAAAAATGGTCATCTTGGAGAAATTTTTCATATTTGGGCGGTTGCAGCTTTGGGAGACTTCACTGTTAGTTCACTGTATCAATTATATCGTTTGCGGTTTGATAGTTTGGTAGATCGAGCATATTAGAAAGGTGGTAAATGTGTGGATTATTTACGATACGGATCATATAACGCACATTAACGTAAAACTATTCACTGAATGTATTTCATTTTCCGTGCTACATAGTAAATCGGTTGAGAATGGTCTGTTGGATTATAGCAGCAGAGCAATCAATCGATAACACTCGTTAATCAATCAATCCCATCCAATTGCTTGCCAGAAATGCCGTTCCGAGGAATTGACACACAGTGTACACGCATGGTGTGTGTTGGTGTGTGCTGTGTCCACTCTGTGGTGTGGAGCAACTGCACTGCGATAAGTGGTGTTTTCGTTAAACAAATCGTTCTGCTCTGCGTTCGAGAGTCGTCAGCCTGACATAAAGACGTTAGCAACAGGACGCCAGCAATCGGAAAGCGATATTGGAACAGGAAAAGAGATATGAATTTAAGGGTATGAATAGTTCGTTTATCTTTACCTTACCTTGCCGTAAGTGCGTATGTATCGTGTAGTTGTACGAAAAGCAGTAACAAAAGTAAGCCCAAAAACGCATCCTGTCGCAAACAAAACCTTCTATTGTTTTTTTCCCTACCTCTTCTTGCTGTATGCGCTCTTTGCGTGTGCCTTTTTTGGTACTGTACTGCACTCTATCCATTTTGTCCTTGCCTCTGTGTGTGTTTGTTTGTGTGCGTTTCGGTTGAACGCGAAGTGTGCCACTTTGCAGGTGGCTTGAATGTTTTTTGCTGTCGTTGTTAAGCCAACTTGGCCGATTGTGCTGTGCTGCGTGTGTTGGTGAGATACGCGGCCGTACCTTGGTGGGTGGTTGGGTGGTATGGTTTTTTTTTACTCGCGTAGAGCAGCGCTAAATACTCATTGCCACCGTCAGCAACGGCTATAGGAAAGCACCTTCAGTTTGTTCATGTTTTTTTTTCGTTGTTGTTGTCTTCAAAGCTTGCATGATGGCCCTGAGACAGATGACTTCGAGTTTGGAGAATTGGAATTAAAGATCGTACGGCGCGCCCGGGGGTAAACCGCGTCGCGCCTCGTGATGAATTGCTACAACGAGCGGTGATGGTGGTGCACTCGAATTGGTAGGTGGCCCTCACCGACTCAGGGCGGTGTTTCACCATGTTGTGTTGGAGTAGAATACAATGTTTCCCAATGTTCTTGTATGGCTAAAATGTAACTATATATGTGTTACTCTCCACTGCGGAGATTGCAATGGGTGAAGTAGTATCTAATTCCATTCCGGCATTTAATGCTAATTGTTGGTAATGGAAAGTTTGTTTCAGCGATCAAACTGGATGGTGGGCTTTGATGTATTTAGTGTAGGTATTATATTGACGAGTTCTGTTTATTTCAGGCTGGTGGTTGGTGGATATGTTTACTATCATCAATTCCATCCGGTTTTGCCGATGCTGATACCATATTCCGATGCATTGATGAGTCATTAAATTGTGGAGGAAAGAAAAGCGGATGAATCATTCTCGTGAATGGTTGTTACTGACTAACAACTATTCGGTCTTGGGTAATTCAAACCACAGATAGTCATCCATCATGTCAGGCAGGCCAACATCGGTGGCAAAGCCAAATAAGAAAAGAGATTTGGAGGGTACTACCGTGTATGTGTAAGTTTCTCTACACTAAGTGTGTGAGCTTTTGAGGTTAGGTTTTGTTCAAGTGACCGTGTTTGGGGACAACTCATAGCTTGACCTACGTAGAAGTTTCACTAGATGTAAGTGAACAAAATATGGCTATTATTACGATGTATCACTTCATTGCTGGGTTTATTTTTTCTGCATTGTGCAAAAATATGATAGTAATACAGGGTTTTTTTTAAGATGACAGAACAAGGCAAGCGCCTATCACCACAAGCGCAGCACATGACATTTCAACGGCCACAGACACCACAACCCCAAAAGAAATACTTCAATGCAAGCAAACCTTACCAACAAACCAATAACCCATAAGATACTTATCAGCCTGGTACAATCCGGCCAGTATAAACGCGAATGATTTTGACAACCTAACTATGTTTTTTTTTTTTATCGGAAAAATATTTACTGCATTTTTAATTGAATTAAATATGCTTTATTTCAAGAAAAATACAGTAAATGTTACCAACAATCGTCGCCTGGCATTGCAAATCTATCCTAAGATCCGTTTATACTTCTAGGATCGTACTTCACTTCTTCCGTCGTACTGGTGTTGTGGTAAGCTGTGCTGCGATTCTGATATCATTTGCGTCCATTGAAGTATGCCAGCTGCGGTTGAGCTGTCTAGTAAGGCCGTTGAAATGTCATGTGCTGCGCTTGTGATGATAGGCGCTTGCGTTGTCCTGTCATCTCAAAAACCCGGTATTAAACAAGTTTATAATATACGTACGATAAATTCACTAGCCTAACCGAGCATGCCCGGGATAAGACAAACGACGAGGAGAAAATGCCTTAAGAAATATGGAGTTGTTTCAGTCCAAATGCAGGGGATGATACAGACAAAGAGCCGCCGCAATCTAAATAAATAAAAGCAATCGTTATCTTCGATTATTCTAAAATATCGATGTCTTAAAATTTAATTGAAGCTTTTAAGATAAACAGAGTTTATGTTGATGAAATTGTAAAGGTATCCGTCGTGTAATGGACACCGGTCTATCACAAGACAGAGTATCCTATGGCAAACCTCATCTAGACTCACAAGATCAAATCTCCTGCAAAGGTCTTCATTTCCCTGCAGTATTGTTACCACTTCACTGAATTTAGAAATGGTAGCGTAAAGATTGTAATGATTGTAGATCGCATCAATCGTAAGAAGCTGTAATGGTCGTAAGATTGGAACGAAGACATTATAATCCCACCGCATAATGTTGCATGACATTTAATGTGTTAAAAATATTTCCTGACGAAAGTTGAAGCTTCCGCGAACAGCATAGAAGAACAACGGAATTTTTACACGTTCCATCTCCATGCTCTTAAGGGCGGGCGGACTCTACTATGCGTCTATTAATAGCATTGCAATGTTATCGGAGTTTCTACCACGCAAACCCAGAATTGGCTTTGTTTTGTGCGACGGTTACAGATATGCTCAAAAATAGCCCTAAAGTAAATCTGCCCACCCACCCACATCTTCCATGAAGGCGCTTTCGCTTTTTGTACGCGGAAAGAAGAAGTCTATTTTTGCCACAGATTGTACGTGTGCTTCCGTAAAGTAAAACTTCTGTTGTAATCACTTGGAAAATGAGGCTTCTTAAACTTCGCTGCGGAGTGAGCCGTTCAGCTTATTTGAGCAAAAAATGATTTCCATTCCACACAGTTTAAACAGTTGCTTGCGGAGATGTTTTCAAAACAACAAACACTTTCGGTAAAGTGTTGTCGAAACCAGCCAAAGCAATTGTTGTACTTCGTTGTGCCCTGTGCGTTACGATAATAATCAATAAAGATATTGCTAAATGTCAGCAAAGAGGTTATGGTTCACAATGGCTACAATATGTTTTCAGAATATATTGTTCAACTTATATTGTGGAAAGCAAGAAACCTCACACACACGCACGCATGTATTTAGACAACGGAAAACAGTAACAAAACTGTCAAAGGTGGACGCAAAATCACAACTACTGAGTCGTACGGAACGAGCTCGTAATATCACGGACGGCTGGTGGAACTGTGAAAACGGTCGCTTTGGGCACGTTTATTTTTGTGCCAGCGCCATGTGCACCAGCGGGAGGGAAGGGATTGTAACCGGACGGGGCGATGTTTTCCTCCCAATGTTTATGATAAAACAAGAGACAGATAGCAAACGCAGACGGGCAAGACTGAGATGGGGAAATACGGTTGGTATTCGGTTGACGCGTGCGTTATGCCCGGTTCGGGAAAATATGTTGTGCCGTCGCTTTCTTTTCTGCTCATTGTTTCCTCGGTTTGGTGGCTGTCTGTTTCTCCTCTGCTGTTCTGTTCTTTTCACGTTTGCCACCACCGTCACCAAGCTTCCACCTTCCTGTGGGGCGGACCTTGGCCGGTGCACCCTTACTTTCTTTGTTATGATTTTGTTTTGGAAGGGCACTACGTCCTCACGCTCACGCTCACTCTCACTTTCTCATGTTGCGCCCAGTGAATGCCGTCTCGTTTCTCTGGCCATTGGCGTTCTTGTTCTCCCATTTTGCAATGCTCGCGCTTGCAACGTGTTTGAATGTTGGTTTCCAATTTGTTGTCGCCGTGTTTTCAACTTTTCGAAATAGTTAGTAGTTAGGTTTTGAGTTTTTCAAGGAATTGATTAGAATTCTCATACTATCTTATGTCAGTTTTACCTTAAATATAAAAAAAAATTGTATAAATCTTTAATATGTTCGAAATGTTGATTCCAGAAATTCAAGTGGGATATTATTAGGAAATGATATCCTTGTAAATCGAGTTGAATCGTAAAAATAAAAATAAATTTAATTACAACCTGCATGCAAAAGTAAACTGTATAAATTAACAGTAAAAATGGTTTGCTGTTACGGGTCTGGAAAAGGGCATTAAACTGTTCGCAATAATATTTCATGCGGATTGCGTCCGTCCATCCAGTGGTAGTGGGTTCGTTGGTTAATCATTTGGTAATATACTGCGCAAGACTAAATTCAGGACAGCCTGCTCCCACTGCTCCTACAAATTTCTCGACCGGTCCTCTTAGAAGCAATCTTCAGACTAGCCTTCTCGCAGTTGGCGGAGCATTGTCACAATGTTTTAATTTCGCTATGCACACAATTTCTGCCGACTATAGCCCTCGACAGTTATTTTGCGTTTTCTTGCTACGGTAAAGCGTTTCATGTGAGATGATGGATCTTTTTGTTTTTGTTGTTGTTGTTGTTATTTTTCTTTTGTTGAAAAAAGCTAATTTTCGAATAGAGATAGTTTTTTTACTTTTATTTTATCCATTCTTTGTACCACAAAAAGCTTTATAGGAATAGGTTGCAAATGGAACATTTGACTTGACTCAGGTTCTTCAAACTTCTTTGACGTTTGTTGATAATATGTGAATGTTTCTATAATGCTAGCATTTTGAAATGCAAGTTAATGTGATCCATCATGTGAACATCAAGAGTCAGTGTAGTGCTGAACCATTTTTTGAGAATCGTCATTCACTGGAGTCTTTATTGAAGAGCCATTCGAGGTATGAAGTCATAACATTTAATTAAATTCTTCTAGAGCTCTGTTTTAAAAACAAAATAAATTACTCAATGAAATTCCATTTGCTGTTTATACAAATGTAGAACTCTAAAACTCATAACAAAGCCTGTAAAGTTAAACATAATTGATTGAGAAAAAATATGTTAGTTGCTTAACAATCGGTAAGTTTATGTAATAGAGCCACTCTTGTAGTAGTTAGAAGCGTTTTTTTGGTATTCCCGCAACAAAGCAGTGTAAAGAAAGGAAGAGAAATTAATAATGTTGCGAGGGAAGTTCTGTTCGGTGCTTGCTGCATTTGCACAATGAGTTTGCCGGAAGGAGAAGAGAAAAACAAAAATGCTCTCGAACAATAGAGACTGTCGGTAAAATATGCAAACCGGCATCTACTACAAAAAAAGTGGATGCATGTTTTCCTCTATTTAGGTCTTACAGGGTACACATTTTGTTTTTATTTTTACAAGTTGTATATTTTCTGTGCAGTGATGCACCATATGTGAAAATTGAGTTTTGTGGTTTGTGCAAAGTTAGGCAAATGGCAGTAGAATAGAGAAAATCGTAAAACAATTGTAAATTCTGTCACGCCAGGATGAGGTGGGTTGATTTTTTTTGTAAACTCCTGCTACCGTTTGCATTGTTTTTACAAATATGAGTAAAGAGAAAAATGCTAGACTTATGAACATCGATTTGATAGCGAGCACTCTTCTGCGTGTTGTTTCATGTTGGTTTCACCACATGATTTCTGTTTGGGGTGCGCTTGTTTGTCTATGCTCGGATAGCGAATGAATTGGTCTGCAGAACTGCTTCGAGCTCAATTTTCATATCACTTTACTATGTATGCTGCACCGGGTCGAAAAGGCGATAGCAAATGGTAATGTTTCTTATTGTGGTTGATCAATAATGGAGAGCTATTGGAATTCTCTTCGATCGCTAGTGCAGGGTGGTAGCGTGACGCTGGTCAATCAAGAATGGCAAGAATCAAATGAAAAGTGTAACTATGTCTAGTTTGCCCATGGTTGGGCGCATAGTTTTTATGCTGCCGATAGGGGCGTTCGGTGTTTTATGTTGATGGCATCGAAGTAAAACGGGCAATGATATTCGTGACCGAAAAATGTGATGGATCAATCAAACGCTCGTCAAGCTATTTGAAGAGTTGTTTGGAGGGAGCTGGCAGGCATTAGATTTTTGTTTCGACCTAGATGTAGTATAAATGGTGTATGTGTTTTGAAGGTATTTATCAAAATAGCATACTATTGTTCTGATATTTTAGTATATGTAAACAATGTTTTATTTTATTCTTTAATTAATTCATTTTACGGAGTTGCCAATAAAATTTATATTATAAAAGCTGATATTAATCTACCATAGTTGGGTTCAAATTTGTATATTGCGTTATTAAACTATACGCACTATGTTTTTTTTTTGAGGTAGATTATAGAAGTAGTAAGAAATAAGTTATGGGCAGAATTTTTATACTTCTTTGTTTACATTTTACATTTTCATAATTTTATTGTCAGATATTCAGATCACGAAGATTAGCGATGACAAAAATAGCCCAAGAAATGTTGAGAATATGGGCTTCAATATCTATTCCGACCAAACGGTTTCAGTGCCGCCCAAACTAACGACTTTATGTTTGGTTCTGGAATCGGTTCCAACTCTGATTTAAATTTTCATGCTTAAACTAAAAATTTCTTCAGTTTTGTTCTAATTAACTGATAACACTTTAATCCAGAAAGCCAGGTTATTTGCCGCTCCGGAGCGGTTAGTTCAGAGCAGGTGCTGGAACCGCAGGTGCGCTCCAAAGCGCACATCACTACTATCGCCGTATTTTTCTTCCAAGAATAATGATCATCGTTCTAGGCTATATGGTTGATTTTATTTATTTTTTATTTCCGTGAGAACTACTGTTTTTTACTATATAGCATTAGGAAACCGTGAACAATTGATTTCTTATATTTTCGTTTCTTTTCATTCCTTCACATAGTTAAGATAACAATCGACTTTTTCAGGACGTTATCGTGTTGTAGCGTAAGAAGTGAAACATTTGAATAAACAGATTTCAAATACATAATTGGGGACACTGAGAGAAATGGTTGTGACAGCTGTTTTTTCCTGTTATACTCGTCATTCTTCTCCCATCATGCGTGCACCACACTTCATATTCTATCTCTCTTGTGCTCCCTGTTTTTTTTTCTTATGGACGCACATGAGTGCATTATATTTTACGACCGTTTAAATGCATCTCCAAAACCCAGGCACGCCTGGGCTGAAGGGTGTGTAATACAGCAAAGCGATTGACTGCAACTTTGTTGTGAACGAGTACGACTTCAGCAGCACTATCAATGTGTCGATCTCACGGATGGTGTATGAGAATTTGTCGGTGTAATGAGAAACACCCTTACCCACGGTACGTGCATGGCTGTGAAGAAGAGCACAGCTGGGCATGCTTGACGTGTCAGTGCGTCCCCAGAACACACACATGCACTCGATGTTCGGTTTCGGATTGCAAGCAGAGAATAAGTAGGGTCGTTAATCGGCCATAAAAACCGCGTCACCCTTGTTCGTTGCGCCGGGTATACGCCTTCACTGGTACGGAGGTCCAAAATAGCCATAGATCGAGATAGCAAGCAACAGTTGGTTTCTTTGCAAACTGCATATACTGCAAGAACATTCCTTAGCACAAACATCACTTCGCCGTATGCTTCCGGTGTGAGGTATGATGTCCCGGTACGTATGGAATCGTTAAAATCTGTGTGTGTTAAAATCGTCTTACTGGTTCGATCGGATGTTTTACGATCGTATTCTTCGTTTATTGCATTATTATTCAACCCAAATGAGATTAAATGGTCATGTTATGCGATTTCGATGACGAACGTTGACGGACATAGAACGTTGATCGTGGTATGAACTTTCAGTTTGCATACCATGTTTTCTATTTTTTATCACTCGTTTAGCGGATTGAAACTCAAGATTTATATGTTAACTAGTTGTAATTTTGAAACCAATATTTGATGCATGCAAGCATCATAGCTTTTTTAAATTATTTTTTTTTGTAATATCATGTTTTGGTCATGTTGAAGCAAAATTTGGAATTCCTTAAACATTAATATCAGGAATTGTTTAATTTTTTTGAAATTATGCCTTTATCTTGCCTTAGCTTTTATCGTTCTTATTTTAAGTAAATGTAAGACTAGTAATATAATAATATGTTTAAGTAACATAATAGTATGTTAAATATTTTATTTCGCTAATACAATAGTCAATAAATTAATTTTTCGAAGGAAGATGATGAGAATCATGCAGGGCGCAAAATAAAGGATGAGCAGAAGGCTCGGTTTTTATTTGTAGAGAGCTCTCCTACAAAATAGGCTGCCGGTTGCTTGCCAACATTTGTTGGTTTTATTTAAATATTTCACGTAATTTCGGTATCGTGCCGACGATATGTACCATACTGTCGCTAGCTTATCGTAGGCCTATTTTTAGTGGTCCTGTGTGAGTATATTTGTTTTATGCCTTAGGATTCAAATTTCGGTGCTTCGACCCAGCAGGTGGTTTTGTTTTTGTACGGCACGTTGAGTGTGGGAGGCACATGAATCAAGCGTAATCGAACTGGAAAAGTTCAACAGCTTCTTGCTTCAGCATAGCTATGACTTGTAGGTAGTTACTTTTTTTAGGACGATGACGGCTTAAAAACACAGTGAAATATCCTTGTGGAAATCTAAAAAAATTGGCTGTGAAAGGAATTTGAATAAAATGCTCGTAGACGATGATTAGTAATGCATTGTCATGCCAAGTTGTGATCATGTTTTTGTCACTTGAGAATCCTTCGTACATTACACACTTAAACAGAGCTATTTGGTTTCTGTTCAGGTCCTGAGTTATAGAGAAATGGGATTTTATATCGGCTCTGCTGTTTATATTGACACTACGGCGACTATGCGATCGAGGACCACCCCAAATAAGAGCTCGTAGTAACCAGTGTGAGTGATATTGATTTGTCAAAGTATGACGTAGAACTGCTTACTTATGTTTGGTCCAATTTTTAATTGCTTGGAAAATTGTAGCTTTCGGGTCAGGCCGCTTGAATGAAACAAGCTAAGTATTAGTCAAATTGCGATGAAATTATGTGTAGCTGCTGTTTCAAACTCTCTGTCATTTTCGCTTCGAATCAGTTGTGTTTGCTTTCACACTTTCTCCCACGAAGATGTATCTGTAATGTCGACTAAAGCGGATGGTTCGTTAGCTCGTTCGCACGCGTACACTGGGGGTGGTATTTTTTGCCCCATCGGATACCGCACACACAGTTACGCGCATATACCCGCAGAGAGTGAAAGACCGTCGTAAAGTAACATTCCTTTCACTCTCAACCGTGGCGGCCTTGGGTCGTTGGCGCAGGGGATGTTTTGCGAAAAGGGGCCGCCGCAGAAGGAAGTCACCTCGTCACGGGCCGTCCTGCAGACAGATTTTAAGTGCACTTCTTCCCTTCGCTGTGTGCATGCAAAACATCTTCTTCCCCTTGTTGATCCCTGCGCAACCTCCACTTGATGCTGCACACGATAGAACGTGGGTGTTTGGATAGGTGTCCCCACCGTTTGGTTCTGTGCTGTGCGCTGCTGTATTTCGTCGTCGCCGAGTTTTGTTTTGTGTGCTTTTTTATGGCATCGTGATTTGTGTGTGACTAATACTGTTTCGTCTCGGCGAGCGGCTGTTGCTTTTGAATATATTTTCTATTTTCGGACCATCGTCTAGGACGGGTCTTTCTCTGCTTCCCTCCATTCATCCCTTCAATCTCTCTCACAATCTTTTTTATATTTCTCTTTGTTTCTCTAATGAGTTTGTGGGGCAGAATATCAGCATTGCCCATCTATTGCAACAATTAAGGTCAATCAGTTGTATCTGACCAAGACCGGATTACATTTTTCAATTGAAGATTTTAAAGTTCAAAGTGTTTCAAACACAGTATTATAGCAATTGCGCTCATGGCGTTCAGGAAAGTCCTTACAGGGGTTTCGAGTTCAACGAGCAAAGAGGTCATATCATACCTTCAAATAGTGCTTCCGTATGCAGTATGACGTATAAACGGCTGAATGAGCTTTTAATGAAAATTTTTCAAGAATTCCGGAGATCATCCGGTTTTGAGGAAATCCTAACAAAATCGTCAGCGTAATGCAACTTGGTTTCAATTCACCGCTCAATATTTGGTCGATTATAAGACATATACCGTGCAAGTTTTTAGCTCGCTATCTAAAGTAGTGATAGCCCTCAAACTCGAAGCCACTTTAAAACTCTTTGAACTAGATTGTGCCATGGTAGATTTAAATTCTTTCGATCTTTCTGGATTTTAATGAATTGGACTATTTTTTGTAGAAAGCTTTCTCAAATTATATTCCAAAAGCTTTGTACTTACACATTTGCAATACTTTTAGCTCTTCCGTTTGAACAAGACGCAACATATGCGGAGGATTCTAGATTTACCTTGTCAAATTCTAGTTCAACTTGAACACAATCTAGAAACTGCTCCGGCTTTGTGTATTGAGCTCGTAAACCCTGTATTACCAACAACCCAGACAAAGTTTTAGTATAGTCGAATAAACGTATTGAATGGGCGCAAGTGGTACAAAGTGCGGATAACAGGATAAACGGCGGGATTATGTTGGCCGATTAGTTCGCAGCACTATTGCGTTGTTTATTTTGCCAAAACGAAAGTGAACTAATCCACTTAGTCGTGTTGATTCTGTATGTTTAAGGGATGAAGGGTAAAACACAATGTAAAAAAACAAAGTGTGATTTTGCACCCCATTCTGTCTAGCTTTCTAAGGGAACAGATACATGATGTTGCTGCTACATTGCATTGTATAATTAAATTAAATTTGGTTGCTGTCAAACATTACCTCATAGATATTTAAGTAGGGAACTTGTTTGAATGGTTCAAATTTGCAACTATCTCCGTTTGCACTGAACAAATTCTTCGACATCATAGCATTTGAAAGTATTTTTTCCCCAAAAACTCGTAAAACACAATCTGTCAGTCGTGCCGTTTATCGACATTTTATGGACAATATCGTTCGTTCGATTGAGCAAGAATAATAGTGTGGGTGTGTGGCTTATAGTGCCTGTATCTCAATTAAATTATCTCCCTGCTTCATGTTGTACGGAGGATTTTTTCTTCTCTTGCCACTGCATGCGATAAGGCCACTCAGATTGTCTCGTAGGATGTAGAAAGTAAATCGTTCGTCTGCAACGCAGAGTTGTTGCCTGTTTTTTGCTGGTTTATATCGGCTTCTGAAGGGTGGCATTCGCTGGCTTTTGGTGTGGCAAATCGCTTCTAATCGCTATAAACCATTCAACGAGAAGATTCGCCAATTGTGGGTGGAAAAGGAGAGGGATCCGTTATTTCTTGTAAGTATGCGTGTGTTTTCCTGCGCCTTTTCATGGCTACATTAGAGTGGTAGCGATATTATTCTCACCATGGTTCGCAAAAAGGCATTACGGTGTATTCAACGCGCCGATGTTTGTCGGTATGTATTTAAGTTTGGAACCACTATGTGTATGTGTGTGAGGAGTATATGTTGGTTACGTTGGCGATTGAAAATGGTACTTTTTCTCTATTTTATCGTACATTTTTACTGTTATTTGCTTTTGCACTCCTTGTGCGCTAGTTCTAATCCATTTTGTCGAAAGTCCAAATCAAATGGTGTACCACGGTAATAACGATGCTTTCCTCCACGCCGTGGTCTTAAAAACGAAGAGCTTTGGGGAATTTTTAGCTGCATTTCTTACGAACGGTTTTTGTACTTACGATGCGATGCGAAATCGTTCAAGCTACCGCAACCTACTTTCTGTAAGCATGTGCATGCCGGCGTTTAGGCATCGTCGCTATTCTCAGCGTTGAGTTTCTAGTTAGGGTGAAATGAAGGCACTTTTCTTTGGAGAATGGATGTGAGTGCGGGTGAAGATTTTATGTTCTTGAGGTTATACAATGGAATAGCAGTGAATTACCTTTCGGTAATTTATTGTCAAATTAAGAAACAAATGCATAGTTTTCGAATGCTGCAGCAAAATGTTAGAACGTTTCCGCTGTCGTTCATATAAGTTTGTAAAGCTTGGACAAATTATTTATTCACGATATACAATATTGTGGATGTACAAAGATTCAATTTATTGTGCTAAGTATGCAGTAGTGTTTACGTGGTACAGGTCTTTCATGCAGGGTAACCAATTTCATCTCGTTTAATGACTAAATAAATAATTCGAAGAAAGAAATTGTGTAGGAACACCTCAATGTATCCGGTGACTTGATTTGATCGTTATAAAGTTATATCGGGTTTTTGACGATTACAACCGATATTAATATAATAAGCTTGTAAATATGCAGTGGAGGGAAATATTGTGTGCAATTCATAAACGAGTTTGTAATGTTAAAGGGAGTTCTAAAGTTTTTTAAACTGTGTCTGTATCAAAAGACTGTTTGATCACAATGCAGAACAGACTGATGAAAAATATGGTTTATGAATTATAACCAACTAGCTGATGTGGTGGATGGTAACTCAGTAGAAAATGATGTTCGTTGAATGGCAGTACGGCGATGGTGGCAGTGTTGAATTTTATGATCCTGTCTACGTTGATTTTCTTAAAAGCTTTCTTCCCATGGTCCTGAGCAAACGCCATTGGCAAATGTCCCATGTTCGCCAATGTTTGATGTTCTATCGTTCGCGTTTGATGAACGTCATTGTGGATGTGGTCATGGATTGTGGAACTATACGGAATCTGCCATACACGACACGAAACGACAGGTTCTGAGCGAAAAGCGGAGGGCGGTTTGCATTGAGGAGTAGTTGGATGCATGATAAAATGTATTATTGGGAGCTTTTGTGTTGGATCTTGGGAACAGACGGTTGCGGAATAGGTTAAAACGTTCTGGCACAGGGAAAACGTCGTCATGTGTAAAGGGGTTTGAGCACACAAAAGAAGGGTCGCTTTAAATATCTAACTTCCATTTAGAAACAATCTTGCGATGTTAAGATTGAGTTTATAAAGCAATAAAAAATGTTACGAACATGGTACATAAGATAGATGGTATGCACACTTAAGAACAATTACAATATGAATTATATGGGGAGTTTTTCCATACTTTTTCATATTACCATACTGTTTTTAACTGCACGTCATTGTGGTGATATGATACAATATTTGAAATGGAAAGCTGTTTTCCCTTGTTTCAACAACATGATATTGAAGTCGGTAATTAAATTTAAATGTCAGTCAACCAGCTTCGGCGGTAGCCGAAAGGGAAACGTCTCCCTCTCGACGTGCGACAACAAAATGACACAACGAATCATAACGATTGTAATGATGATAATGACGATGATGTGCCGTTTGTTTAATCGATTTGTTTTGCTGAAAAGTATCATTGTAGCTGGTGGGCAAAGTTAAGAACTGCAAATGATGCTACTGCTGGAGAAAAAAAAAGAAATCAATCATTGTGCCGTTGTGAAAAGCCATTAAACTTGTGAGGAAATTCAATAGCTTGATGATTGTAAGTGTAGTGTATGCTCAATTATATGGTAATGCCCATATAAACATTGTAATCTCATCTTCTACGAAACGGCTGGTGCAATGGGGGAACCATACGGAAATCAACAAATCGCGAACGGAAAAGTTGATAGCAATACGCAATATTCTTGGAGAGTAATGAACAGTATTTCCAGTAAATTTGTTGGCGTTTTGCCAACTCCAGAGAGCATTGCTTTCGTCTCGTTGCGAACGCTCCCGCCGCAATGGTGTGTTTTTTCTTGGGTTTATTATTTCCAGGATCTTGACCTTCTTATTTCCATTAGGGTGGGGTAATTGTTTTCAGATTACTTGGAATTAAGGGAGATTTTGAGTTGTGGAGAAGGTCAATGAATAATATGATGAGCAGCCACATGCAAAATGACCAGCAGCGTGCCATTCTGTGGTACATCATTGTGGCTAGGGATATAATACTTCTGTTACTTTTTGCATACTTTTTCTGATGTTCGTATCAGGAATCGCACCACACGTGCAAGTAGACGATGGTACAAAGATGAACAGAATGGACTATTTTTCTATTTACAACAAATCGATCATTCATTGGTTAAGGCTTTTGGGATGTGTGATTGAAGCTGATGTGATCCCTTTTCCTGATTATTTGTCATTTCTGTTGTGCATTTATCTTTGCAAAAGCATTGTTTTGTGTATTCTTACTAAATTTCTATTTTTATTCTTTATTCACTTTCAGATGTTCCAAGAAGCCTCCTGACGAAACAGAGAGAACCATGTTGAGATGTATCAGAGCACGTGTTATTATGCGACAATGGAATGAACAGTGAACAAAAAAGTGGAAACAATCCACCACTATCACTCGCAGTGGACGTTCTTTTAGCAACTAATGTGGAGCATGATCTCAGTATAAGATCTTTACTATTATGTATCGTAGGGAGATGTGATGTAAAATATTTATTTTTCAATTCTCTTCCGCCAGGGTGATCAGTGTATTTGTGTTGTGTAAGTGTGTGGTGCAAGTGATTAAACAACACGAGCATACACGTGCCTCCACAACAGTGGCTGCCGAAGAGAGTGATAGTAAGAGAAAATTGAGGAAAAGTTCCGCGGCCCGTGGCGTTTGTGTGCAACTTTGTGCCACACCGTACGCGTGCATTGTTTCACTGTAACGCAAATGCAATGGAAATGATCCGTCAGCACTGAAGTATTGTGTACGGGTGGAATGGCGCTGTGTTAGTGGGTGCTGATAGAGAGTGAAATAGAAAAAAAAGAAGCGAAAGAGAAAGAGAGTGTAAATCACCCGCACATCTGATTACACAGCAGTGCAATTCAAAAGACACATCTCCATCTCGCCGCCCCAGGGTGGTAATATTGTTATTTTTTTGCCCACACACCTAGTGGGCCAGTTCGCACACTGTTACACACGTGATGCATCGCAACAAATTAGTGAAGAAATGTGAAAAAGAAGAGTGAAAGGAAAAGGTGAAATAGAGGGAAGGTGTGTTTGTGTGGGCGTGTGCGTGTGGGTGTGGGTTTGCCATTACACCCAGCAGAAGAAGAAAGTGCATGTAAGTGATTACACGCCGTGCGTGGGGGTAGAAATGGTATGCGAAAATCATTTAAAAATCAATTTGCAATAGAAAAAAGTAGCCTTACGAGCAATAGCAAAGAAAGGCAATAGCAAGGGTGGAAGAATATAGTGATCGTCCGTCGTGTATATATTTCTATATATGCATGTATGTATGTGTCCGTATCTAGTTCATTAGCGCCTCTAGGCGTGCATCGATGATTAAAGAAAACATAGTTTATCGTATCGATGACGAGCCAACCCAAGTGCAATAACGGTTCTGGTGGGTGAAGCGATTGTTACCCGCAGAGGGCGGTTCCGCCTAAAAGCGGCAGTAAATGGCAAAAAGCCAACGAAACCGTAACCGTGTGCTTACTGGTAGGATACCGGAATAGCAGAGGAAAATTAGAGGATATAGCAAAAATCTTGTGCCCAATTAGAATGTTGAGTGTATGGGTTTTCGTTTAACATATTTATCGGGTGTTTGTGAGAGCGGTGGGAGTCTTTAACGCCCGAAGCAGAATCTTCCGTCAGTAAATGAAAATTAGCAGCAATAATCAACCTCCAGTGCAATCGTCAGTTGCGCGTTGCACGTGCAATGCAATGAAACAACCGTGCGAGAAGCACCGCAATAACATCAACAGAAACAGTAGCAACGTCGTTTGTTTCGTTCGCCGGGAGTTGTTGGTACGACGTCTCAGCGCTATCTTTAACATAAACACCAACACATACACGCGAGCGTACGCTTAGGACATAAGACATAAGCAGGCGCCATCGATAGATCGGCAGATCATCACCGTCTTCATCGGCACTGTCGTCCGCGTCGTCGCTCCGGACGACCGGCGTAGTCGGTGAATTGGACATGAACAAATCGCTATACCCAAGGTAGGTACGAGCACCACAGATGTAGAATTGGGACCATTACTTTGATACATATTTAACACCCACCGAGTCGTGCAGGCCTTGAGATCACTTGGATTGCGAATAATCCATAGCTAGGGACGATCCATCCGTATCCCATGTATGCGAAGGCAGAACTCGAAACCCAATTTCGACTCTCACATTTACATTTTATTGCAAACCTCTTTTGTGTCTACCTTCTAATCCACTACAGCCAAAAATTGTTGGTTTCGGTGTCAAACTTTATCTGATGAAGAAGTCAGTCATACTTATTCAAATACTGCTCCCAAAATAGATTCACAAGGTATGGAATTTGCATTGGTTGAAGCTTTGATTTTATAGTAGTTTTAGAGCATAGCATGGAACCGGTAGCCATAAGAGGAACGTATTTTTAGGTGAACTGTCACCAGTTTCAGAACGTCATGATCGCGAAACGTTAGTGACAGTACGTCGATAATATGTAAATAATCGTGGCTTCAATTGAAGATTTCGGTCCGAAATAGTGGCAACGGACTTTTACACGCCAAGATCGGTATCAGAATCTCATTTGGATGACCCATCTTAACCTAGCAGTTGTTACTCCAATAAAAAGAACTTGCCTTAAACTAATGCCTATACTGACTATGAGTCTGTGGGCTGATGGTTGGATTGATTTCCTCTTAAGATATAGTAGTATGTTTTCGATAAACTTAAAGTTAAACCTTATCCAAGGTTGTTAAGGAAACAAAGAAATGTGCTAGAAATTAACGTTACCAACGATTAACAGTTTTTTATTCGTTATCGCAGTTATTTTTATTGAAATTCTGCTATCAGTACATCAGTTTGGTTGTTTGAAATAATAGCAGACCAAGAGATTCGAACAGAAACATACAATCTCTTCAGTATGGTAATTCCTATTCATCACTCGATATTTGTTCTATGTTCGCCTTAAAATTTTAGTATTTTAGCCTTCGCCTTCAAGGATCCCAAAAACTTCTGTCAGTTTTTTTATGCGTCAAAGCTCAGGTCTGAATAAATTGTTTGAATTTTTTCCTGTTTGACATGCACAGGATGTATAGAAATTTTTTGTTTCCTTTTGAACGTATATCTAAAATTTAAAATCTTTAACTACTTAGTAAAAATTTTGAAAAAAAATTTTTCAAAGTAAAAAAAAATTTGAGAAAATCGATTAAAGTTTATAAATTTAACCTTAATTTGAAACAATTTATAAAGCTGGTTATTAAAATAATCCTTTTTATGTTGTTTTCATCAAAATTGTTTGTGTACATTTTTGACATACGGCTAATATAGCCTTACCTGGTTCAGACCAGCTAGCAAAATGCTTTGTTTTGACAGTAGGGAGCAGCTGACCGAAGCTTTAATTAGGAATACAGTCTAATCCTTTTCTTCCTAGGCATAACTTGGCTTGCCATTTGTATGGAAAACTGAAAGCCTATAAGCCTGGAAACGTCAAAACACATACAAAAAACTGGCTTAGATTATGAGAAGAAGAAGAAGAAGTAGATTATGATCCCGGCCAGTATCAGATGATAGATATGGATTGTTCGGCCATAGTAGTTTCTTTACCGCTGAATTTTTAATGTCGCACTATAATCAATCATGAATCTAGCAATTTCTATTTATATTTCTATGTGTATTATAGGAAATTAGAATTTTTTTAATTATAGGAAAATTTTAGGCATTATCCAAATATTATTTTATGTATACCCTTTCTTCAATGATTTCGTTTTGCTTTTTATCATTTTACGTAACGGTTGGATTGTGTCCGGATTTTTTTATCCTCTGGTTTTCCAATCTACTCGAATGCGACACCGAAGTTGGTAAAGCTTTTTGTATTAATTAAATTTCTTTCTCATACCACTTAACCGGGTTCTTCGTGTACATTCGCTGTGATAAGCATGCTTCTGCGCTTTCGTTATGGGAAGCACGGAGAAATTTGTTGCTGTGTTTGTTTGTGTATGCTTGTGTTACTGAATTGGAAAACGAAGGACGATCGAAAGTAGGGCTCCAATAGACAGGCAAGCACGGCCTTCATTTGAATATCGAAATCTTTTTGTTTCGGGTGTAGTTGAGAAAATGAAGGAAGTGTGTAGGAGAATCTCACCCACAGTACCCGGCAGAAGTTTTGGTACGGATTAAGATGATGCAAAGTTTTACTTATTGATTCTGCTGACTGGGCATCGGCTCAACAGTCCGTAACAGATGGAAAAATGCCTTTGCATTTCTAGAGTAATGTTTTAGTTCTACTGTGCTACTAGAATTTACTTCTGCTTCGCAAAGGAATGCCGTTTTCTTTTTGTATGTAAAATGAATTGTTTCACAATTAGTATCGATTCAATGCAATTATTTGTAATGCGTATGTACGTATTTGCCTTAGTTCTACTGATGTAGATGGCCTTGTTGCAAATGGAGTTGAAATATATCTGTAATGTGAACCCATAAACAAAAAATATGAAGATGCAGAACAAAACAAATAATATATACAATACATTTACGTTCCTAGTGCTTCTAACACTATTGATGCTACTTACTAATTTTGTGATTATGTTCCATGCTAAAAAGCATGGAAAAATTGACATGTAAATTGACATGTGACATGACAATTGGAGCATGTGAATTAAATGGACGAAAAACTTGTTGTATCACAAACATGATGAATTTGTTTGTATGTCTGTGTTGTGTTTTTTTGTCCCTCGTCCAATAATCTACTGTAAGCGAGTTTTCACGAATAATTTCTGTAAAGTATAAATTGTTTGCTTTGATAGATAATGAGTTGAATGAAAATTTTCATTTTTTCTTTTGCGAAAGTTGCAGCCCCCTCAGTTTTGCGAATGGGCCTAATTCATTTATTTATTTATAGCGCCACCATATCTGTGTTAACTGTGTCAGAAAATGAGGTGAAACAAACTAACCAAAAAGGCAAAACGGAGATCAAAATAGCATGCTGCAAATACTTACCTAATGTATTTTAAAATTTGATTTCCATTCTTGTAACTAGTCCACTAGTATACTTGCTTGATATACTCCATTCGATTATTTTTATTAATTAGAAAATTAGCCAAAATTGTTTATTCTTGAACGAACTGTTTACCAATGAAGAATATGCAAATTGCACTTCAATAACGTGTGATTAAAGCATAAAATGCATCGTAAGAAAATATTTCTTTAGATTTTGAAATTTGAATCGGGATATTTTAAATAAGGAAACATATTTAAATAGATTCGATTCGATTAGATTGATTTAAATATTTCTACAAATGAATTCGTGTGCGCAAACACCACATTAACTCGTACCTTGACCCAATGCAACAGTCCATACGCCTTCGAATGTAAACCGTTGGCGCCGTAGAATTAGTTCAAATGTAAGACACAACAATGAAAAAAAGAGTACCATACACTGATGCAAACTGATACGCGAATGTAAAAAGCGACCAAAACGGAAGGTAGCGTCATCATAGCAACGGTAATGGTTGCGAATTTAATGGGACCGAACTGATGTCGATCCTATTTACCGATGGCGAATTTTTAGTCTTTGCAATGTCGCACTGCGTGAAACGTTCATTGTGCCTCAAGGGAAGGAGGGGTTAGGGCCATGTCTCATACAGACGACAAGAAGTGAGCCGAGCAGCTGTGTCACTGTTTGGTGTTTGTAGGTGATAAGATTATAAATGGAGGTAGTCTTCATTGTAGACGTGCGTGAGAGCGTCATAAGCGAGTCGCGACGATTAATCTAGGTTAGCAATCTGACAGACATGACGGCCATTGTTACGGAGTTACGCACACTTACGCTGAAACTGATGCGTATACCGGAACAAACGTGTTTTTCTTATATTAATTCTATCTGAGGCAAGAGGGCAGAAAAATAGCACAATAATCGTAGAATCACACAAATGCAAATAAACCCGTTCGATTTAATTAATCAAGTTGATTTCATAGTAAATAAAGGAACAAACATTAATAATATTTCATTTGATTGATTTACATCATGTCGGTTTCTGTCATTGAGAGGACAATGTTTTACACTCTTGGGGAAGCTACGATTGTCTGATCCATTAGTTTTTTTTTTAATTTAATTGATTTACAAACACAATGTAGAACTTCAAAAAATATTTATTATAATAAACGTCCTGCAGCACCGATGAGAAAACATATGCAAATCACACTGGTACTGTGACACCACCACTCTCAGTTGGGACGTATCAACGCTACGACAGTTCTGTCGCTTCCGGTGTAACATGGAAATGTTCTATTAGTACTGATTAGAGAAGAATGTAATGGTGTCATGTTGCTGTACAAAAACAAATCGTTGTCTAGTAGAACGCATGAGATTGGTTTCAAAAGAACTAGCATGAGAAGGATTATTTTATAGAAGATACTGTTTGTTGTTATTGTTAATTGCATACTGGAATTTCCAATCAAACCTGTACATGATTAGCTACGATATTATTTAAACGAGCTGTTTATTTGTATGCTTGAACCAGCTTAGAACCCCTTATGTTTCATTTAAGTTATTGAAGAATTGTCGATTTCCAGACTTAACTGGAACTACTTGTTTTTTTTTTTTCATATTGGATCGAATGTTCTTATGTTATGTGCGTTGATGAGTTTTATTAAGATAAGCATATTTCAAATATCGATTGTTATAGGACCAACACATTGTAATAATTATGAAACATAAGACTCGTGGGAAGGAGTTTACATTAGCATTATTTCATTTAAATAGTGCTTTTTTCTGTTACACCAACGAACATTTCTGTTTTGTCGATGATATAAGTTTCATTTACTAAGTTGTGTTAAGACCTCCTCTATGACAAATTTCATGCAGGCGAGTATTTCAGTGTGTTGAAGCAAATGTTGGCAAAAAAAGGAAAAGTATTTCACAGTAGTTGTATTTTAATTCATTAACGTCAGCTTGTCGCGCCTTAAGAATGGGAACAGAAAGTGGGCCGAGCAGTTGCATTCCGACCTCTGAATCATCATGAGGAAGAATGTGTCCGAAAGAAAAGGATGAAAATAAAATAATACGCTGATTATACATGGAAGCATAAAGGGTACTGGGAACAACCAAGACACATACGTTGGTTTGGTTTGTTGTATAGGTATTTTTGACCGTTCGTATTTTCACGTACGCTTTTCACGTGTGTCATGTTGCTGATCGAAAATATTCACCAGAATTTAATTACTGTCGTTGATCACCTTTGCGGAGAGTGTCATTAGCATGGGAAAAGTTACGAAAGACAAGTACATACAAATATGTCAGAAATAAGACGAATGAATCATACCACACCCGAGGTTTAAAGTTTTGTTTACATATTTCCCGTGCGATCTACATAACGTAGCTATGATTTGTTGCTGAGTTACAGCTCTATTTAGCACTCTGTTTAGTTCATCAATGTTAGGAACCCAGAAACAAATGAGTGGTAAACATTCAACACTAGACATCACTGTCCCAATCTGTAGCCTTCTGCACCCGGATCTAAGTTATTTCAACACCGCAATCGTGCACCGGAATTGAAACCCGAACAGGTGAAAGTTGTAACACGGCGAACGAGGCTAGTTGCTATGAGGTATGAGTATAAGTGTGGAATAGTTTTCGTCATTTTCTTTCGTTTTTTTCACACCGCTCAGTAGACGTATCTTAAATGTTATAACATTTTTTTTTGCCTCGATGCCGGTTCCGTCATGTGTCCGAAAGTGGAGAAATCTCGTCGGCCGGGGGATTAAGTAAGGGTAACAAGTTATAGTGCACATTCACGGAGAGAGGATAGAGGCCGTCGTCGTCGTCGTTGATGGAATTTAAGCGGAGCAGGTGAAGGTTGTCACGAAGGTTGTGGAACAATTCGTAGCTACAACTTTGAAGCATTTTAAGCCGGGCCCTTGTTTTACGATCGTGTAGCTTATTTGCGAGTGAGTAAGCGGTGTCTAAGAATTCGGCAACAGCTCACCGGTCGCTTGGACTTTCTAGGCGAAGATTTGTCTACAAAGTTTGTCTTTTGATCAATGTTATATAAAACCTTGGAATATTGCAAGAACTAGCGAAGTGCACTTGAATTGAGAATGAGTAAGTACAGTAAATAAATGTTATTATCAATTTCCCTTGATCACTTTCATACAAAAATGCATATTTTAGTATACATATCTACATTTCTATACTTATGTTATTATTGAAATGGTTTTGAACACTTGCTTTACATAATCTTTCATGTGTGCACGTTTTCAAACGTGTAATCAAATGTTTATTCTGTCTATCCTCTCGTCATTCTTACCCATCACACTGTTGACGTTTGCCGTTGTCAGTCAGTGTTCCCGAAAATGCTTATGCTCCATTAAATAACCTGAGCGGGAGAAAGCGCAAACGTACGAAGTCAAACGAAAGATGCACGCACCTGATAAGCCACTTGGTAATCAAATCATAAACCATCATATTTATCCAACATCGGTGAGGTAGTGCTTGATGCTCACATTATAGTGCCGTTTCGAGCATTTGCATCGATCGACCGTTGGAACCATAATACCAAATCGAGCCGAGTTGCAAGTGTCCTCGTTCGGTGCTATATGGTATGAAGTTTAATCTTAGATTTGCTAAATGCTGAAGAGAGCGAGAGCGAGAGAGAGAGAGAGAGAGAGAGAGGGAGAGAGAGAGAGAGAGAGAGAGATAAAGGGAGACAGTGTATATGGTAAAACTAAAACGCACGGGGAAACCAGTTGGATTGTATTCAAAGCCATTAAATCAGTGATTCCTACGCACGCTACTGATGTTTTTTGTGTCATCTAGCACTTCCGAGTAAGGGAGGTATGGGCGCGGGAGAAAGCTGCCGTTCATTTGGCACTTCCTGCGAAGTGAGTGAATTACGGTAGAATGCGTATAACGCAAATGGTAGCAACTGTTATCCCATATTGTTTGTAACCTTTTTATAGAAATATTTGATAGCTATTACGGAAGAAATAATGGTTTTCTGATAGCTAATGTAGCACATCTATTTCATAAAATAGTTTTAAGTATTCGTTCTGATAATCATTATATAGTTTTGCACTCACATTCCCCTGTGCAACCTCAACATTTTTTTAAATTTAAGGTGATGATTAGAAAGATACGGCGTTGCAAAATGCAAATAGCTGTAATTATATGCAATTGATTTCGTTCGACATGCGCTTGTCGGAGTGCTTCAATGCAATTTATATTAAAAAAAAATATTGGACCAAAGATCATAGTCAACCCACCTATCATTATTTATCATAAAATTCCTTTTATTGGAATGTTTGCCCAATGTTAATCGTGTTTACCGCAAGCAGATACCACATGTGCTGTACGTGCAGCTGTGGTTCTTTATTGGGTTAACTAACTGTCACCGGTACAAAATTGACCCGCTATGGTTTAATTTTATTTGCGGCAAATTGTGCATAGGAAGTGTCCCGGAAACAAAGAGACACGCGGTTATGGTTTAGGAAAAATAATACTGTTACGGTATTTGGTAATAGAATAAACACAATCCGAGTGAATCGCCAAAGCATGAGTAGAGACTTTCTCGTAAAGGGTATGGTTGGTTTGAATCATTCGTTGCAGGCATAGAACCTAAGCTTACATTTTTATCATTTTAAAATTTTAAAATTTCCTATTTCAGGATTTGAATAATCTTGTTTTGTGCTATCTAGATGTGTTATACATCGTAAGACCTGTAGAAAATTATTTGAAATAGGCAATCAATATGCTCAACACTATTATGTAAAACGTTTGCAAAAAAAAAAATAATAACGTTCGCGATGCGTATAGTGCAAATAGGGTAGAAATTACAGGGTATTCCATCTACATCTACTATGAAATTGAAACATCATACATTATTCAATCCATAATAAGTAGAAGATATGTTTTAAGAACTCTTTAGACTATCTCAAATGGGTGCTGAAAATGCGCTACTATCCTTTCTACTAATGATCAAATATACATCCATTACCAGGAAGATTTTCTTTATGACCAATGGGAAATCAATTGATATGATGATACCGAGCAATGGGTGATTTGATCGTTCCTTTTAGAGGACTACAGACATAAAAGAATAAATTCACTTGCCCTTTATTGTCATGATATTTTTTATGATTGTTCATGATCGATCTCTTGGTTGTGTGTTTTTAGCGTTTCTTCCGAACTGGTGAAATTGATATTTGCCATTGAACCAGCTTCGGTTTATATGCGTTGTATGTCGGTGATTTCGTACAATAATGATTGTGAAAAACTTATCTAAGTCAAAACGGTCGCATAATAACACTAACGCTGCCAAAGTGACAGTACTAACAGTCTGAACTGAGGCGCTGGTATTTATCAAAACGTCACAACAAATTACAGTGTGTGGCGTACAAAGTGTAAACAATGATTAAACATTTGTTGGTTCCTATTGTACTGAAATAGGTGCTTCTTAGCTTGCTGCTTCTAATTATATACATCCGTTTTTAACACTAATGTCAGAGTGTACAATAAACAGTGTCTGATATTTTCATTTTTTTAGTACAGATATTATCACCTAGAAACCATTCTACTAAGTTATAGAAACCTAAACCGTTCTACTACAGTCGCTTCATTGGCTTGATTGAGATTTTCTTCGCAGATCGTTTAATGTTCACGGTAGGCAATATTGACTGGCCTACGCATTTACTGATCTGATGTCGTAAGACTTCTAATCTTGGGATCCAAAGAGTACATAAACCAGCCAAGGACATTGTTTCGGGCAATAGTAACTATATCAACAGCTACACATGACATAGTAATAAAAAATATCTAAAAAGTGCATTATTTGTGCATTTTATATATTTTTATTTGGAGTAGAAACTGAGCTGTGCGGTATAATTATATTAAAAAGAGTAGTTGATCTTTATTTTTCTTTGATCAATCTAAACTTCTGTGCAAAAACAAAATATCTTGCTTTAAAGCAAAGAAATTTCATAGTCAAATGCAGAAATGATACACCCTGTTTTTTCACAACTGTTCGATCGCATTACCGCAACATGCAGTTGTCGATCAAACATAACACAAAAAATATATATCATGTCCTTGATGGAGAATATTATTTGTTGTTCGTTTTGGTATAATGCCGCTCGCGGTGCAATGTCAGATAATTGAATTTCCTATGGAAATGGACGAAGTAAACAGGTGTAGCTGTGTGCAGGCAGGCTACGTTACTACTGTCAGCTGCCGCTAAAAACGGTCAGTCTATACACCGGATCGATCTAAACTGAAACTTCCGAAAGCGAATTATTGCTAACCATTCTCCAACAAAACTCCAAACGGGAGGTAGTAACATGAGATGTTGTGGAGCTTGAAGCGTATAGGAGTTTTTCACTACGAAAGGGTGTTTTTGTTTTGCTCGCAATATGCTTCCGGGTGTTCGGTTTCGTTTAAAGCCACCCCATCCGCTTTGAACCGTTTTGGCGTAATTGAAGCTGGACAGTTTTGTTGGGTCAGGATGTCAGGAGAAACGATATTTTTCAATTAAACCAAACAAATCGCTTTGCGAATGCCACCATCCACACGCTGGGGAATTCCGTACTGGTTGTGGGTGTTTAGCTTTATAATGTGTCGATTATGGGGATGATTCGATTGTTGTATCAAATTTACTAATTCACCCGGTGGAGATGAGACATTTTGCTTTCGGTGTTGGTGTGATTGAAATTTTGAACCATTGAATTTGTTTGCTGAGGTAACGTAATGTACATGATATGGGTTATTTAAATCGATGCCCGATAATTTTACTAGTCGGAAACAATTGATAAGGCTATTGGAGTAATTAAATTCATTATCGGTTTGTTCTGTAATAGAGAGTGGGCACATTGCGCTACTGATACTAAACGAGAAGTGGTACGCACGAATAATACGCTAATTATAAATTGAATAAATTTAAAGTGGAAGTGAATGTAAATCGTGCTTTTTTTAAAGCGAAAATTTGTTGTTGATTTTTAACTATTTACTCCATTGAATGTTTTTCTTGTAATGCACTAAAATTTACGACAATGCATATTCTTTTTAAAATTCGTTATAATTCGTTCGTCTCCGTTATAATTAAACTTTCCTACCGTTTTAATGCTACAATTTTCGAATGCAGCTTGGCATCTGGTTTAAGTTCAGCGGCTTATGCATGCCGGGGTCATATTGCAAAAAGTTATGAGGCGGGGAAGCTTCATGTTTGAAGGAAGAAATAACGCATGTATATCTTTACATATCTTTACATATGCTCCATGCCGTTGCTTGACTTAAGTTAAACAAAGTGCACTAGATGGGTTGTTACGAACAGCTTATGTAGTGATTTGCGAAACGAATTGGTTTCCCTCCGGCTGGGCTATTGGCTCCGGTTTGTCAGCAAGACAATTTCTTACGCATGTATACATATTTACATATTTCCACACTCTTACCGAAGGCTAACTGTGGCGGATGAGGTTGGTTAACTTTGTGATAACACAATCTAACAAAATTAGCGTCTGGTTTGCTTACCGAGTTGCGTTTACGTATTTCTGTAAGTCGTAAGTATCGGAAGTTGCTACACCCATCATCTGTTCAAAGCGGTTCTCGATGTCCGACGAATACATTTCTGCGGTTTGTGGGACTGCATACTGTCCTAGAATGTATTGTGCAAAGTAATGTACATATACTACCGCATGTTATAATTCGTACATGCAGACGATAACAATTAACCGCAACCAGCAGAGAAGTGGTGAAATCCGTTTTATCAACATCAAACGTTGAACTATCATTTATTAAGTATCGTTGATTGTAGATCATTTTTGTTTGGTTTATCCGGCTTGTTTTAATAACGATAGTATATGCATTGGCAATGGAAATATTTGGTTCGCATCTGATGGTAGTGCATTTAAGCTTTAAGGAAGTATGATCATTAAGAAATTGGCTATTGTTTTCTGGTTTTTGGATATGCGGATATGGGTAATTTTTTATCAATTTTATTGTTTGGATTATAAAGCGAATTTAAAAAATTTGTTATTTTTATATATAATTACATTTGTAATAGTAGTTCACCTAGAACGAGCAACAAATGAGCAATTTCTATCTAATTGCGTGTAAATATAGAGTTTTTTCGTCTTTGAGTAACAAATTGTTTCTCAATCAAATACAATGTAAAATCAATATCTTAATGCTTTGTTCTCAATTTCCAACATCAAGCATTTTAAAATTATTTATTGTATTTTTCTTGATTTAAATTAAAATTGCCATTATATGCTGATTTTTTAATTTATCAAAATATTTGAAAATGTGTTATTCGAATTAGTGCCGTAGACGAGCTAAATCCGTGAAATCGACGGGACTGATAACAAGTCTAGTTGGAAACTGCTTATAATACGTTTGCTCACTATTTGCGACTTACGGAAAGGTAACGAAAGTATCCTCCGCGTCTCCCAACGTCAGCTGGTTGCAACGTTTACTATCAATTTCCTTGTGAACGGGTACGATGAAAATAAAATTCATTTCAACTATCGTCGGAACCTATATGTATAATTTTTGATGCGTATAAGCGACATCATAGTAAAGCAGGAAAAGCACAATATGGCGGGATTTATATTGTGTAGACTGTGTAGTGAGAAAGAGTAACGAAGGGAAACAGGAGCGATGTGCAGCACAGTTTCAAGCAATCATGTCACATGGTGCTCATGCTACTGGTCTGGTATTGCTGATCTTCCTGCACCGTATGGTACCGTCCCGGTACGGATCATATAAAGTCACCCTGTGAACGATAAAGTATGCCTGCCGGACGCTTTTTCTTTGTCCGGGTTTGTTTCCAGACGAGCTCGTGTCCTTTTTATAGCAAATTTTTCGAACGATGATGACGACTTTTCCACATCGCCAAAGGAACGGGTAACGTTGCCATTAAGTATGCATCATGTAGAGATGCTGCGATGGCGAGATGTACGTAGAATCGTAGTGGTTGTGCTGTTGTGAATTGTATATGTGTGCTTTGCCTGTTATGTTCGTTGAACAAGTTTGCGTGTACTTAGTGCGAGGAATGTGAATAAGTACATTTTTTTTTCGAAGTCATCTAAGAGATGTAGAAAAAATAGTCAATATCGTTTGCCGAAGTGTGCCACATTAGCTAAATTTTCCCTCACCAATATGTGTATCTTGTTATAGCAAACGAGTTCAATGACGCCTGAGGGTATATATTGCCAGAAATAGGATGGGTGAGTAGTGACCAGCGCTGGTAGGAAATGATAAATAAATTAGCATGAAAACTAGAACAGACACTGCAAGATAGATGCTACGTGGTACACTGAATTTTGCAGGAAATTTTGTAGAACTTCCTGGCATTGCTTTCATCTAATCCGTGAGAACCATACCATCCTGCTTCTAGGCACTGGGGCAATCGAGGGCGGTTCCCGATGCTGGTGACCATGACGATGGCGATTCCGGTTTTTGTGATATGATGAATTTGTTTCATAGGCTTATGAAGGGGTAAAATTCCATGTGTCTTTGGGCTCGGCTAGCATCACTAACCAATCCTTCAAATGTATAATTGATTGTATAAGTACCTGTGTGTACGATCAAACCGTTCAGACAGTGTTGAGGACAAACAAATGCGAATGCGTATAACGTTTCTTTTTGACGAGATGATACAGTTTATGCGTATTCGGTGTGCCATTAAGAAATAGCTCAAAACGTTAATTTAATGACATATGAAGTAGAATATTTTAAAATGATCACTTTAGAATGAAAGGTTCAACTAAAATCAGTATTGTTAGATGTGAAATAGTTTCAATATGTAAGACAGAATGCATTTCTATGGAATTTTAAGTTCTCATAATCAAATGTTGAAATGTCGCGCTATAATGGATCCTTCTATTCTCATTTTCAATTATATTTTATTTTAATGTCGCAACACAGACTTGACATAGACTGAGGTGATGAAGTTTAATGATGGGCAGTAGGAGCAATCTTTGTTATATTTTCTTATTGTGCTCCAAATCGTTAATGTGTATGCACTTGGAATGTAAAAACGATCGAGAATAGAATTCTGCTGCAATAGCGTGGGTAACGATGCTGGATATTTGTTTTTATACTGCGAAGCTAACGAATTCTACCAGCATCACCTAACGAAAGATAATCTAATTCCTATTTCATTGGAATTAGTGTTGTTGCGAAGCCAGAGCAAACATTCGAAGAGTTACACCCGCATACATTCTATCGAATAAAACGCTGAACATGACGGTATTGGCCATGATATTGTATTTTAATGCTTTAACGCGCTACAAATTGAGGACTTGTGTGTGACCCTGTTAAAATGGTCGACGAGTTTGAATTGCGTTTTTGTTTTTATACTACCGATGCATTGTTGTTTGACCTCAGATGATACAACGACAAAAAAACAAACGAGTAGGTATTGAGAGAACCTTGATTCGTTTTATGTGTCAATAAGCGTATGGGGAGCGTACATTTTATGCTGCATTGATTGAAAGTTGATTCATTTGAAGGCATATGTTTTAACAATTGAGTGGACTTGGATTGAAAGCATTAAGCGTTCTTTGCGGAGCTCGTTATTTAACTAGTTTGTTTGGTTTCTGTTGATACCCACAGGCACGACGATGAGCATGAAAGGATGGAGCGGAGAGAACGGGATAAACAAGCCCGTGCCCAACTGCAGGCCGAACGGGAACCGGAACCAACAGCACCACTATTCGCAGCACCGGTTAAAGTGGTAAGTGTTTTAAAATCTGGCTTTTAGTGTTACTTTTGTTTATCGAACCGTCACGTGTAGAGATTCAGTATATTTACATACGCCCAGAACTTTTTTTAAATGATTGTGAGTTATAAGTTGACTCGATTGAATGGATGACATTGACCTTTGATGTTATTTTATCTGATATATATCGATAATCGATTATCTAGAAGGTGAAAACTATAAATCATTATTTAATCAGATACCAGAAATTTCTACACACTCGTATTCCCAGTTTGTGAAGAATGTTTAACTTTCGAGGTTACAATTGGTGGTCTTCAAAATAGGAATTTCTCTGCATACAAAAGTCAAACAACCCATAAGTCCATCTGAATAAAGCTGCATCAATGAAACATTTTATTATTGGTCGGCTGACTGTATGGCATGCCCTCGAGAAGAAAGGTTTGTGTGAAGATATTTGTTCCGTCAGTTGTCCGGTACAACATGTCCACATCAGCAGAGCTATCGTTTGGATAGGATACTTTTGGGCTTAAAGAGTTGTCTGTGCATACATTCTCCGTTGGGGATGTAGGATGTGCCACTTGGATCTTGTCAAGTGTTACCCATGGATTCGGAATGGGTCCAAATTGAAAGGAACTATTGCAAGCTAGGATGCACTGTATGTTGAGTCTTCTTCTAATCCCATTGGAGATACGAATATTGCTCCCACATCCCAAGACGAGCACGCTGAATGTTTATCCAACCGTGAACTGGGCAAATAAGGTTATGTGCGCTCGCTCTGTGGAGGTTTTTTTCCATGTGTGGGTTGGTGGCGCTCGATTCCTTTGCTCTCCAGCTGAGCGCGTGCGATGTTACGTTGCTCGTTCCGGTGTGTTTGAGACAAGCAGCTGCTAGATGCAGTTACGCCGGTCGTCATTTTTTCCAGTATCGTGCAACTGTTTTTGAAGTTTGTAGGATAGTCTGGTAGAGTGGATGGTTTTGTTTATTTTTTTCTTTTTAAAATATACTCTTGATTGGAACGTTTCTGTTACAATACTGTCCAGAACTTCATGAATTTAATTTTTTAATTTTTTTTTGTTCATGGGAGGGTTAGCATTTTGAATTAAAATTTTCGCAATGTTGAATATTGCTTTGTTATTTATGAACATATTGTTTTTGTTTGATAAAAAATGTTATTTATTTTTATTATTATTTTTATTTTTGTTTTCAAATCTACTTACAACAACACATCGTTTGAAGATGATTTGAAATGTTTGATTTTGAAATGTTTTTACTTTGAAGACGAAAATACAGCATCGCAAGAAATCGTACTACCTTACTACTTACTTACCTTACTCATTCTATTGGTGGAGTTGTGATTCCTTATCGAGTGCACCCCAATTGCGATCATTGCTAGCTTATATGATTGCTCTGCTATCCTGTAACCTAGAGATCGTTGGCAAATGGGTTTACGAGTGTGACGGAGCGTGACGACGAGAACCGGTCGTCTTTGTTGGTAGTACGTGTGCTTTTCATTTCTCTATTTGGCCATCCTAGCGATGTTCGTATTGGGCGTGTGTTTGTTTGTTATTTTTCCTACTCTCAATTTGACCACTTTGACTGAAATTTGTGACCCGTAGCGAACACGACGGTGGTTCCGGTCTACCATAAGCGTTCGTTTACCGGCGGGATGGGATATGCACATAAAATGGAATACCCTCCGACACATTGCTGACCGTTTGTTGGCGAGTAGTTGAATATTCGTTCGTTCGTTTGCACTGAGCAGTTACGGAAAAAAAACGTCTGCCAGCAGAACAACACCAAACTATGGAAACTCTTTCAATTCCCACGAGGGCACGAACTTTTCCTTACGTCGTTGGTGGGTGTACGTACGGCTTAGTCGATGTCCCGTGGCCTTCTGTCTTGGAGTGTTATCTTGTTGCACACTATGAAAAATCTGACTCTGTTCCGCTGACGAACAGAGGTGGCAGGTCCCTGTCTCGCGTTGTGGATTAGAACGAAGAGTGGAAAATGAGCGGGCATCTGGGAGCAACTTCTGGGGAACTTTATATTCCTTTCGCATGTACATCGTCTTCTATTTTCCACTGCTCTGTAAAAATAAATCCTGGAAGAGAAATCTTCCTTCACAGTGTTTTACCGATCGACATTTACCTATACCTGGTGCGCCGTCTACATCGACTAAGAATGCAATATTGAAGGAACTGTAGATACTGTATCGTTCTCGTCTCGTGCTGAAACTCTTTCATCTGTTTCCTGCATCCGAAAGTGTTGTCAAATCATGATGAACTATTTTCGAAAGCTTTGATACTATGTTGCTAGATAGAAGATAGTAACGTATTGTTATTCTTTGATGTATTCCAATCTCGGAAGTCTCAGTCTGTAATGTTGGACCCTTCATGTAAAAAACCAGCTCTGTTGATATTATATCCTTGGTACACTGATAGCTCTGATTGGAGAAACAACCAACATACAATAGTAATAAAATACAATACAACACAATAAATTGGTTACATCTAGATTACAAGATGGAATGCGAACTCTGTGTATAAAACGTTTATCTCTGCAAATTCATCTGTGTTTAAGCTCTTTATGTATATTTGCTAATGAATTTGAGTTGTACCTAGCTAACACGCAGTGATTTTATTCATTTAAAAGCATTAGCTGTAATGAAAGCAGAACCGTGACAAAGCGTTTTTGCAACCGCAAATTCCTCAACCGCATCTGCTTAATCTCGAAGCAAGCATTATTTAGACTGAGCTGTATGTGTGTTTCCAGGTTCAGTCTCCAGCGCTGTGGGGAAAAGTACGCGCGAGAACATACGGAGAGGTGATTGTACCTGACAAAGCAAACACTAATTACCATAATTAGTCGATGGAAATTGTTTCCAAAGTGCGACTCACTGCAAGAAACGCTCTGTACCGTAAGCACCGGTACGTCAGAGTGTTGATGATACTACGAAACCTAGTGATTCTCTGGAATGGAAAGAAGAGCAATGGAAAGTATGATTGATGGAAAGAGCAAAGTAGATCGTGCAAAGGATGCGCGTGTTTGGTGGATGTACATTGAAGTCAACCCACCTGGAGGGAATCGATATTTATGTGAAACGGAACAAAACTTGAGCACAGGTTTTTGCGTGTTTGCCTCAAAATCAGTACCTCCGTCAGCACTTGCATACACGTGAAGGCGAATCGTGTTTAAAATATTTCGCCCAGAAGAATGATGACGAAGATGCGATTGCTTTTTAATGAGATTGTGAAAATCGCAAACGGAGAGTGATTTAGATTTTGAATTTGTTATCACTTCACCACGAGGGCAATGAGTTTTTATTTGAAAATGTATCAGTATTTTATATTTGAATTTTTGTTGCAATAATAGTCCATCTTGTTAACTACGAACATAAATACTACGAAGACATAAATATCATTCTGCAAAGTTGTTGCTTATAAATGGAAATAATTGATCCATAAAATATGAATGGTGGGGAAATCCCATCGTACTGAACGATTAATTTCATTCCACACTCACCGTGCGGATTAAGTAACAGTTGAGCCAACGAGGCAAATATCCAACAAGATTGCTCGGGCGGGCCACCCGTTGACCTTTCGGTGCGGATCGAAACTCATCGGAAAAATGAATCAGTATCAAATAAAACCGTTCCTGGCGTTCCACTACCACTGGTCGTTAGTGATGATGAAGATGATGATGCTGTTAGTGATGGACCGTAAGAGCCTGTTTGAAGGATTGGTTTGCATTCGATAGACATATCAAAATTTCAACAGTACACGAAGCAAGTGGTGAATCGAAGTGGAGTGCTTAAGGGTCTACCGCTTAACAAGACGATGCGTTAGTACATGTTAAATCATATTCGTTATAGATGAAAAAAAAACATGTGCAGTTTGTAGAGTATCTGCTTTATCTGTATGATTTAGGAATTATGTAATACGTCTTGAAAATTCTAATGTTTTTTGTGCAACTTTATGTTTTCGATAAAATATCTTTTTTTTTATCGTTTAATCATAAACATTGTCTCTGATTTGTTTCTACACCGCACCTTACCCTCATAGTGATTATGATACAGATTTGCAAAACCTTGGTCGTGTCCTGTCCTCATTCCAATGACGGGTATACTGTAAGATGTGCATTCAGCTATGTGCTAGTACAGTGCATCCTCTACTTCCACACGTTCACGACACACTGCTGTGTCGAACGAGCTTGTGGTAGTGTAGAACAGCCTGTTTCTGCATGTCAGCTTCACATTTTGCATAACTGTTTGAATCAGTTACATTCGGCGTTCTCGTGACCGTCGTCGTCCAACCCGAGCTTATCGAGCTGGCGCGTACGTCACACAGCGACCGGTGAACTGTCTGATGGTCCTACGGAAGGTTTCGCATTCTGGAATAATCATCCAGAGTACACATATACCCCAACCGACCATACCTTCTGTATACCGTTTCATGGTTCTCACGGACCTTCCCATAACCGGCAACGGACGACAAAAGGGATGCCATCGAACGAATAGAATGATCCGGTTGTTGCAAGTTTAATTACACATCATTCTTCGGTGCGAATGTACCAGACTGATTGTTTGGGGTTGTGGGTTGGAACAAGCGCGCAGCGTCGCAAGAGCAGCATGATGAGGCAAACAAAATGGAGCAGAGCGCGCACATGGCACACGGTCCCAGATGGTACCGACGGCTCCGTTACAAAGTGTTGGTTGGAAGCGAAACTCGTTGGATGTTGATGTATGCAGAATTGCATCACGTCAAGGTTAAAGTTTTACCATTATCTGTGATGATCGTGTGAGAAGCTGAGCAGACTGCCCATATATGTATCCCGTTTTCTCCCTCGTGGATGAGAAATTAAACTTTTTTGATCAATGAGAGGGTGGCAGCTTCTTTGCTTGGGTTGAAAATTTTCATTTCGTTCAAGTTATAATTTTACTTGTTCCACTGTTGCATTGTGCATTTTTGTTGTTTAATAGTTTAGACTTTATTGTGTTGAATATGTTTTTATACATTTCTTAAACTATGTAATTCTGCTGTAGAACAGTTGTGCTTCAAGATATTTTTATTTTTTCTTGATGAACGATCTGGTCGTATTTTAGAGTATAATTTTGATTTAAATAACATTTTTAGTGTACACCATGATAAATCACAAATTATTTTAGAGAGCATGCTAAATGGAATAATAACACCGTACAAAAGTTATTGTTTTGCTACTAACTTTCTCTACAACAAGTAAGAAACACAATTTTACGAGCGTAACTCATGACCCTAGTGTCACGTCCATATTAAGTGGAGATTTAAATATGGACCGCTAAGAGACCATGCAGACGGATGATGGAAAATGGGAGCCGTTGGGTTTATAGTGCACAGTGTAAACTGAGTTCGCATTTATTGCGGTCCGATAAGCTGTGTGTCATCCGCAGAGATGTACGGTTGCATCTGCGAGTTTATTTATCCTGAAAATGAGTAACGATCTGTCTGATGTTTATGCCTGGAGAAGTGGAATAACAAAGGACGAAGAAACTGACGGCCGGAGGATGCACTTTGCCACCCTCATATATGACGAAACGGTGAAGTTACGGTAAGGCAAAGAAAGGTATAATGTGGTTCAGACGTTGCAAAATGCATACGAACACGTAACGAACTCCACACTGAAATGGAACGCTTTCCCGAGGCTGTGTCTCAGCGTTCTTGTTTTAATGTATCGTTGAGCTGCTAACGAAATGAGGTAACTTTCGCGGTACAGCTAGTTCAATGATTGTAAAATTTGCATGAAAAAAATGCATACAGGTACGGTACTTTTATTTTAATCTGTAACCTTCTCTTCAATAAGAGTTATGGCGAATGTAGTTGAGAGTTGCGACTGGAATGAAGCAGTAAAAAATTTACAGGGATGTTTTTGAATGTTAAGTCGTAAATTATAGCAGGAGTTTTAGTTAGGGTAACTTAAAACAAAACGTTGCTAACCGAAATGCACGTGTACTTTTTAACGAAATATTTACATTTAAAAGAAGTTGATGTTGTGTAAATTCTTATGAATTATTTAAATATGTCACTGATAAATCGCATGAATTGTAAATTATAATGACATGCATTTGTCGTTTTAATGTTCATTCATAACTCGGTTTGTAAAAGTTTATTTCCCTACAACTCTTTGAACCCACGTTGATTGTCCCAGAAATAGACAACCAACGCAGTTAGGAAACGCTCCTGTGATGGTGCAAACGAACCTACAACTTCGTTTATATTGCCCTCGGCACAAGAACCTCCACCCACGTCCACTTCCCTCGTCCGATACAGGACGTACGATCGGCGAAAATGTTGGACTCGGCCTGACCGGGTTACAATGGGTGAGGAAAATTGAAATTCAATTTTCCATTTCGCTCACGTGCCGGTACACTCGCGCGCGCATATCCAACGTGCACCATCGGTGGCGCAAAGATAAGGGAAATTGTGTTGGTGTGTCCTTCGGCAGAAACCCACAACGAGTGTACGTCTCGTCAAGGGTGTGCGGAAGATGCGCGGTGCGCAAGGATGAAAAGGTGTACGTGACAAAGCATGAACTCTCTTCGGAAGGCGGTACATTTTACCGCTCATTTGGACGATGCTTCGGTTCGGTGGAATGACTGGTGGTGGGTGACAAAAAGAGGCGTTTTTGCGTCCTGTAAACCTGTAACCACAACACACAGGATGATAAAAGGGTTCACCCAAGAGTGTGGCAATGTACTTTTTCCACCGAGGGTGTATTTTTTTTACGCGAAACTCAAGCGGGAGGGCACTTTTTTTTAGTCACGTAAGGGTAGCGCCCATGTAACATTTACATGAAAAAAACAACGTGTGGGATAGTGAGGTGGGTGCAAGGCGTGCAATAAATTACAAAGCTTTTTAACATTTTGGAAGTGGTTTCTTGAATATACGCTTTGTTTCCCTGTTCACAAATAGAACTTGTTCTTACGTTTTCTGGTAATCTTATTGGAAGTAGTTTTATAAAGTAATAATTGTGCTTTAATGTACTGCGTTTGCTAGTAGCTGTACTTTATGCATGATAGAAGGAATTATTATTTATTAAACGAATCATTCTAAGATTAATATTTTTCCAATCGACATTTGTGTAAATCTCAATATTGTCTGTTGTTCCCAAGTATTGTTTCTGATCTTCGAAAATTGAAGTTTTGGTTTAAATGACGAATAATTTCGATTCTGTATCATTTGTCCGTGCGCTGATTTAATTATCAAAATCTTCGTGGGTAGGTAAATGGCTTCCATCCTGACCGTACTGTTTAGAGAATCGATCCTTGTTTCAAACTGAACGTTACATCTGCAATCGTTGATCATAGGAAAACAGAAAACCGTGTTTCTGTTCAAAGGGTACTCTATCGAATATCGATTTTTTTGTGTGGAATCACCAGAACAAATACAAAATACGGTTCTTGATTCTTGTCAAGATGTATACAGCTGCAGAATCAGATAAAAAAGGATCAAACTTACTAAAAAAATAGGCTTTCGATAGTCCGTTTGTCTGACACGTTCTATCGACACGTCGCACGAAGCACCTCCATAACATTACGTCTGATTGTTCTGTTTTTAGCATTACACTTTCGATATATGTAAGTTATGCATTCACTACGGAAGTGTTTAACCTATACCAAAAACTAATGTGATTGATAGAAACCGTAGCGAATTATATGAATGGTCCGGCAGTTCTAGCATTAAGAACATTTATCATCTGGGACGGTCCGGTGGTGCATTGGTAGCGGCGCTGGTCTACGACGGAACCGGGACAAAATCCCTTCCGAACCTTACCCCTTAACGAGGACTGAGTATCCGGCTACGTGGTAAAGTCGATACAGCCTGATCGTTCTTACGGAAAAAAGCATTTAACATTCGTCTTAAAACCCCAGTGTCTTTCAGGAGGTTTTCTTCCTAAAAGATCATGTATCTTAAAAAAATGTATTTTCATTTCTGAGTTTTAATTTCAATGAGATATCCATCAGTTTATACGTCGTTCGTCTGTTCTAAAAATTGTTGTAGCTACTTTGTCTTTCCAAGAAAGCGTTGGCATTTTGACATTTTTGCAAAAAAAAAGTTTGCAATGTTGTTCAATTTCTCAACAGGGCAGACTTAGCCGTTGGGCCCTTATCGGTCGACCCTGATACAACCTTAATTCACAGAAGGAGAGTAAATTCGTTCAAAAAAAAAATAATGTCAAACAAAACGGAATATGCGTAAGCAAACGGTGTAATTTTATCACATTATAGGTTAGAAATTGTGATAGTTCCTGGAATAATGAAAGGACCCTCTTTCATTTAAGTTGCAATACGTATTGTGTATATTGGTGATCAAATCGTGTTCCAACATGGCGTTGAAGTAAATGTTTAGTTTTATCTTGTTTTTTTGATAACAGAATGACACAAAACATACCATCAGTTTAGACTTTTCTGGGTTTTTAATGTCATTATCCATTAATTTCAATTGTTTGTGTGTATACTTTACCCAGTCTTTCCAGCATTCGATCTCCAGGCATCAACTGAATCGGTTGAGGAAAGTTTCATTGAAAAAAAGCGTGTGTTTCAAATTATTGAGGAAAAGAATCGATGTTGCCCGTTTTTCTATCCGTATCGTTATGGATATCCCACGGGGATGCTTCTTTATAAAAAATATTTCTTTTGCTCGTATAAGTTTACACCGTTTGCTTCGCACACGCTTCGCCATCCAGAGAAATCTAAGTTGTTCTCGTTCATCAGTATTGCTATTTGTTTTCCGAACATCTCCATTATGATGGTTCTTTTTTCAGAATTTTTATTTTTTCTACAATTAACGAACGGCAGATGAATGAAAAAATCTGATCAATGTGTAGTCGGCCCAGAAAGAGATTTTTCTCGTTCCGAGAAGATACTGGACGTTCATACAAATGGATGGGTCGATACCTTGAGCAGATTGTATGAGTTTCTATTCAGTACTGCTCTTACCGCGTTTTCAGTATTTGTGGAAATGTTGTGTTCGTACAAAAGAAATGAAACTATTTTTTTTATCCCTTCCTAGAAGAGAAAATTAGTTGGAATTCGGTCGGTTTGTTTCATGTGGGGCCAGTAATGAAACGATTTCAAATAGTAAATAATTGTTCTCTGTTATGTTTTGTAAATTCGGGAAAAGTACTTACTGAAGCGAACAACAGGGTGAGATGTAAAATATTTTTCTATACAATTCTTCATTGCTACTTTTTTCTGATCAGCAGCCTAGTGCTCACTTTTAAAAGTGTACGCATACAAAGTGTTAAAAGTTTGAGGATAAATGAACGCTGAAAAGTAAACTAGTGGCATAATATTCATTAGTCGTGTATTTTTCGCGCAAAGACGAAAAGAAATAACATTTAACGGATGATCATTGAGGACAGTCGACGAATAACTGCTAACATCAATTAATGGTAATGGGCTTTAAAATAGTGGGTATTATCGACCTATAAACGAGACCATCCCAGTCAGGAAAGAGCGCCTGATGATGGGTTCGGCTTATGATTTAATGTTTGGTCATATTTCATTTCGTGCACTTACGCCGTACAAGGTTAAGCAGCCGATCGTGCTAATAGCTTAATGTTCTTGTCATTTCGAGTATGTTTCGTTGCTTTGTGTAAGTATTCAACAAATAGGAAATGAATGGAGGCATGAAAAAACCCTGAAATTACCTTTCAGTTTCATTAAAATAATAATTATATTTTTTTTACTCTACGAAAACGAAAAAAAGTCGAGATTTTTTATGAACTAGATCTTTTGTTTATGTATTTAGTTGATGTTTTTTTGTAGTAGTTGCTATCAAGCGTAAAGTCACGCTATCTTGTGTTTTCATTTGACGTAGATTTTTAATTTTCGGAAAGAGCAAATTGTAGGGATAACTTGTATATTACACTAATAAGATAAATTTTCGACCGTTTATGCCTTTTTGGGTGTATTGTTGTCTTGATCGTGTTGATTCGCTCTGTGTTGTGTGTTTTTTTCGACGAGGTTAGGCAATGTAGAATGTAAGAATTAATTTCAATTACCTGTTAATCAGTTGTTGATAAGCCAGAAAAAAAGAAAACCCATAATTCATGCAACCGAAAAGTTAAGCAGACTACAAAAATACCTTCTCTATCGTTCATAGACCTAAGCTATTATAAAATGATCGATGACGGTTAATGAGCTAGTATCTTGCGTGTTGCTTTTTATTGAAATAAATAATTGTTGTTTGTGCTTTCCATTAAGGGTCGAGAGCAAATTTCAAAGAGGTCCTGCATAAGAATAACCAAGAAAAAAGAAACATTTATCAGTAGTAAAAATGTATCATTTAAATTGCATTTAGTTTAGTTTTTAATATATTAAAGTTAAAGATACTATGGGTGTCTAGGGTGTCAATACTTAAACTATTCACTCTGTTATTTTATGTATATACTATAAAACTCATGAGTAAATTTAATCCTCTTAATAGTGGTATTGTTTGATAGCAATAAAGATTGCGAACGCAATATGCATTTTTCTCGCCACTCAGATGATAAATATCAAAATATAAGCGATAAAATTGATAAAAAAAAAAACAAATAAAAATAAAATCGAATTTCTTCTTATTCCGGTGAAGAGTTTGAAATAGGCTATTAATACCAATTGATCAATTATTACAATAAATGAAGTTTTTTTTGTTTTCTTCGATGGCAGATAGTTTAAAAATGAACTTAATTCTGTTTTTACTCTTGGTTTAATTATTCATAAGGCCATGCGGTTTTACTATTATTATTACGTAGCCAGAAAGTAACTGTCCTTACTGTGAGAAAACCGGTTCTTATTAGATTCGATTCACTAAATTTGTTGCATTAGTCTGATTGCCGATGAGGCAGTTTTTAGATATCTATTCGATGAGATTAACAAATTGCAACAGAAAGTGACTGGTAATAAGCAGTGTAATATCTCAAAGAGCGTTATGTAACCGGCAAGATGATAGTGCATGTCACAGTGTTCTAATACCCACAGTGTCTAAAATTACGGTCTTTCCTTTTCCCAAACTTTTTTAAATCAGTGTTAAAATTATGTGTTAAGTGATAAGTATACCGACAACTCTTTGAAATTTAAGATTTGAAACATTTTTAATAGATTTGAAGGTTCGGTATATTTAATGGTGCCATATAGACATCATAGCGACAGAAAGCGATATTAATCTAGTCTGTAATTTGTTAATTGCTGGTCACTGTTTAGTGTCACGTTGAATTGCTGATTAAATTTAATCCCTCGCCCTTGCGAAAGCCGCACTTGGCATTTTAGACGCGGTAGAATGCGAGTGGCTTTTCAAAATCTCTTCCGGTTGAGCGTTCATTGCTCTTTACTGTCACCCACCGCCCAAACGTCCTCAGATTTGTGCCGTAAATTTAAGCTTCCGATACAAGCAGCATGCCAATGGGTTTTTAGTTCAATTAAATAGCGTGCATACATAACCCGCATAATTTTAACATTTTTAATGTGGTAAATATGATTGAAGGTTTCAGCAGTACGATTTTATGTACAAAACCACAACCATTGGTCCGAATAGATCTACAGCGTAGTAGAATTAAAAATAATTACAGTTACGCAGAATGGAAGAAAGGGTATTGAGTTTAACTGTGTATTATAAAAATATTGACGCGTTGTTTAATTTCAAATATATACTTTTTACTATTTTTTTTACTACTGCTACTTTTTTACCAAACTATTGTAACCTTTTTTATATTATTTTTTTTCTTTTTAGGTAAGTAGCTGATTAAATTACAATTGCCGGTACGAGGTAACTGGTATGTTATGTATCACGACTTGTAAGTTAACAGAATAGGGACAACCTTTATGGAAGGCCCTATGTTGTAATATGATATAATCGCTTCAGCATTTTATTGTTGTTAGCTATGCAAAGCGATTAAGGTTGTTGGTTTTTACGTTGGAGTTGTCTGTTAAAGTTCTATATTTAGCATGATAAATAAAATTGTGACAATTAGCAAAGCTTTCGTGGCGGCTAGGAACAAAATTCATTCATTATAAGCAACTTTATTGATTACCTCATGATGACGGCATTTGTCGTATTGTCAACGCCGCTTGCGTTGAATTTTGTACAATTAGTTCAAAGCATTATCTGCTTGTTTGCTTTTCTTCTTATCGCGGTTAAATAGCGAACTTTGGTATCACTCGGAGTCGATAGTCAAGCAACTGGTACAACACGATTTTGGGCACGGAATTTTTCAAATGTATCTGAACCAATCAGTGTTCGAATGTTGTTAATGAAGTGTGGATAATATAGAACTAGAATAATATATAATAAATATAGAAATCACGGCTTTACCGTGCATTCGAAGTGACAATATAGTCATCGGTAATCAAAGGTGATTATGCAATTGAACCAAAAGAGAAAGAGTTTAATGAGTTTGTGAGAAGAATGAGAAATCGTGTAATTTCTTGTGTATTCAAGATTTGTCCATCGAATTCTAATTGTCATTTCAATAAGCTATCACTTGTGATTGTGATGTTTATTGTACAGTTTATTTTTCCCCGCAACTAGGAAGGCACATAGTTTGTCTTAAACCCTTATTAACCGTGTAGATTACCCATGATTATATAATGATGTCGCTTCTACGAATACAATTATCTCAATCATCAAATTAATTCAATAATCCCTCGTTTTACACGTTTGTGTAATCGAAGGCAACAGATTCGCTTTGCATGTATAGACTACCTGCTATCCCTTACGCCACGGCACGCACGGCATTTTTTGCATTAAATTACTTCTCCGAAAACTTGCAGTTAAAACAACCCCCCTTTAACAGCACACTTGACGGATGGCAATCCGCGTATAAATAGCGCCTCGTTTCGGATGAAACTATAATCGGTTGCAAATTTATTTATACACGCTTTAACCCAAAGCTTCCTTCTCCAACGGTCAGGCTTCAGCAGAGAAGTTACACTCCCGTCACGTGGCCAGGATTTTGAACCGGAAGAGTGCAAATGTGTGAACGTGTGGATGTTTTCTGTCGTTCGTTTTGCCACTCCTTTGATTTGCAATTGCGTGAGCGGTTAATGGTTCTTTTATAAGGTGTTCTGCTTTATAAACCAAATTTGACGATACTGATAGTCTCATGTAGCTGATCGATTCTCACCACGATTATGTGAGTTAAATTAACATACCTTGGTAAACAACTTAAGTTTTATTGTTATATATATATATTTATATTGAGCAAAAAAAACGATTGAAATTGAGAAATAATAATAATAAAAAAACAACACGTCAACTTTTACTTTCTTTGACACGTGATATGATTTTCTTTGTTTTTTTGTTGTTGCTTTGTTTCAGTTTCTGTAAGTAATCAACTAGACCTAATCATTTGAAGAGCTGTTGTTTATCTGCAGCCCTTTAGCCGTAAATTTTACGGCTATAGCTCACTCACACATGAAAGGAATTCAGCTGTTCGTTGCGTCTTATTTCACGCTGCTTGTCGTGAGTGTTTAAACTACACATACTTGCGCAGTCTGTGATGCTGCTCGTTGATTTTTGCTTGCGTCACTTTTAGCAACTCGACGCTGTATGGTTGGTACATGTGCAAAGCAGCGTATGATCGTGCCAGTGTCGTTGTATTTGTACACAAGAGTGCGCAACGTTTGTCGTCTATGGTGGGAGAACGTTGGTGTCTCACGTGGCCCTACAGGTTTTGGTTTCCGATGTGATGGCAACAAAGTCCTTGTTTAGTTTGTAATTCTGATACAACATGAAGTATTTTGCAAAAAGTCTGAATAAACCCCTTTGGGGAAGAAACCTTTTAGCGCTGCAAATCGAAAACGAATGAGCGTGCGAAGAAGTGTTAGGCCACGTGACTTAATATTAGCGATGCCCGATTAGGCCAGAAATATGCATCACACATCTGTTTTTGTAACTTTGTCTGTCCTATTATCATGATCGAAACAAATTTGTGAGTTGAATAAGTCACTTGTATGATATTGTCGATGAGAACCAGCTTTTTTACATTGAGGTAAACATCTTAGCTCATTTTATATGGCACCATGTACGTAAAGACCTCAAGCTTGTCATTGAAGATCATTGTGCCGTTAAGTACACTTGTTACACTTGCTTCGATGGAAGTAACTTATCTCAACTTCATTGATAGATCAAGTAGATAACACCACATGTAGATTTCTTTAGTGCAATGAAATCGTAAAGCATGTAGTACGTTTTATTAATTGCAACGTGTTAAACGCAAGAGAAATAAAAGTGCGCACTTGCTAACTTGGCCGTTTGTGAAATACAAAAAGCCTCTTTAGTTCGTAAGTGAGGTACATTGCACATTGCATTCCATGTTTATTACTCCATTTATTAAGCTAGAATCTGGTATTGGCATTGCTGTTTTTCCATTTTAATTACGTGGGGGAATTTTATTCATTCTAGTCGTTTGTTTGTTCCCTGAAACGGTGTAAACAACTCAAGAGCACTTCATTCACTTTATGTTTTACGCCGTGCGCATATTGACCACCAAGCTATGACTGTGTTTGTGCGTTATCAAATTGAGTAGCATACTGATATTGCAACGTGTATAAACATATATGGGACAAAACCCTTAGAGTAACTGCATTTCTGTTCGAACAGAAGTAAAAACGGTTCAATTTTCATCAGTTTGTCAATGGTCAATGGTACATAAATGAAGCAAATGAAATGTTTACAAAAAACTGAAATACATACCAAAACCATCGGATGATGGGAACAAAGGAGCAAACGAATGTTTCGCTCTTAACGCGGAAGATGAGAGATGCAAAACGATGATATAATTTAAAGTAACATCTGCTGATGCTCGCTCACAACAGGTGCAAGCGAATTGTATGCGTGTGGAAATCGAGCATAAATATGAAACAGAAAGTGTCCAGTTGGTAACCGGTTTCAAAAGCGAATACCAGAGAGAGACAAGATAGGACGAAGGTGGGCGAGAAAGGAAAGATTAATTGGCATCAAATTTTGGGTTTGTCGGTATAATTTTGCCAACATTATTTTGCGAATGTTCGTTTCTTGTTGGTTGTAAATGTTGTCCATGTACCTCGATGCCTGGATGCGATGTAAGGTGGAACGGGGAATTGGCAAAATGAAGTTGCTTTTCGAGTTGCGAATAATCTATGCGAATTGTGAGGTCATGCATGCCATTTTATGGCTTACTAGACTTATGCACCACGTAGACGAGGGAACGGTTGGGATGGGATATTGTCTCAGTCCTGTCGTGTGGGTTTAACTTTTGTTATTGTAGAACGACGATGAAAAGTTTTACGAAAGTTTACGAAAAGTTATGTACTTGCCGAATTTGAAAAAAAGCATTTGACGATTCGTTAGTGTTGTACCATACCAATATCAAGGTTATCATAACCGAGGAGTTTCTTTGCGACTTCAAATTCCGAAGTCATGTTTTCCAATAGATAGCTAAAAGGTACTCACTGAACTTGCTTGCACTGCGCTCAAACCTCGTCCGCTTCCAAGTGTATTTGGAAATATTTCCAAATTTTCCAAAACATTTGTAACGCATGCTCTCCCCCGGGTGGGTTGAGGTGCGATAACCTTAGCTGATACAAAAAGTAGGATTACCACGAGAAAGATGTACCAGATCAAGCGCAGATTAGATTTTTTGCTCGTCGAACTAAACATGGGCGGTAGTGCAATGTCCTTCTTGTTGATGCGCTAGTGTTCGATGGAAGCTACAATGACACACTGATATGAACTCGTATTGCATCCTTCTATAGTTGCGCGTGTCTAGCTTCCGTTTGGAATTCTGCACGTGTACGTTACACACGAGCAGTCTTTCAGAAGTTTGGTGTGGGTTGTGCAATGTACGCCTCTTTCCAATGTTTCCTGCTTTGCTTCATTTCGCACGAAGGTATCCAGCGAAGTTTTTCGGTAATCCTTTACTTTTCATCTCCACAAAGTACCCGGCTGGTTGTTCTGGGAAGCGCACATGCACACTTTATCCTGAAGCAAAAAAAAGATTCTCTTGGGATGTTGGTTGATTTCCTGGGAGAAAGAGGCACTAATATACAGCTTAAAACGCTCACGTACATCACCGTCACCTCACGTACGAGTGAGAATATTTTGAGGTTTTTAGTGTCTGATAAGAGTGGCAGACATTGGATGAGGGGTGAAATGCCAGCGGTAAGTTGTTTGGCTGCTGTAAGCTTTCTTACACTGTTCCAGTTTGTATAAAGTGCTGAAAAGCAAGTGCACGAGAGGATAGCACGTAGAACAGTAGTTGAATGACATCGGAAGTGTTCTGGTATTCATTGTGAGAGTCCTTGTCAATCGAAAATAAATCAATTCCAGGATGTGAAATATATGTATCATTTTAAAATTATGTTCACTTCTTTTTCTTTGAAAGGAATACCTTTCCAGTAGCTCCATTATCATTGCGTTTTTATGCAATTGGCATGTATCGGAAACTGAAATCTTTTGTCTCTTATAATTGTCTACTGAAGACCGTCGTTGATGATAGATAAAGCAGATAAGACATTTTTTATACTAACTTGTCAAAATATTAATACAAAAATAAAAATAAAAATAAATAAATACACCGTGGTTACATATAAATTTCAATCATTGATGTATAATTTACAGATGTTCAAACCATTTTTTATCAATTATTGTACGTCAGTCAACGCTCCTGATGAATGTACCATAAATCATATGCACATACATCAAAACAGGATAGGAAACGTTGGGAAAAATCATCAACAAGATAGTAATATATTAACATTAATGTCAAACCCCTGGGGCATGGTAAAACGCAGTACGGTGCAATCCAATGTTGTGGTTTGGGATGCTCATCCTTGTTTGTTGCGTTTTTTTCTACCATGTACTTTATTGCAACGGATTCGCAATAATATTGGTTTGATGGGTGGTGCCCTGCAATGATTCGGTTTCCACAGCCCATACATTTGGGAGTTCATGTTGGTTATATTTTATCCCATCGTTTGTCTGGTCACAAGGCAAAATAAATGGGGTGTAGGTTCACTGGTCAGACGCTTAAGTGTAATTGAATGTTTACCATTTCATCAGTTGCCCGTCCAACCGTTGGTACCGGTTTTGTCTCCTGTGTGGGTAATAGTGCACCTTTTGCAAATAGTACTTGCCGTACATAAACCCTTTGATGTACTATGAGCAGCATAGTATGACTATTTTTAGTATTCGTTATGCTGGCTGTGCTGGCGTAACTACAATTTGGTTAATATTGCTTCCCAGTTTATTATTTTCTAGTTTGATGCAGTCGATGTTTTCGTCAGGTTTCTTGAAATTATATTGCAAAGATCGGGATATTGAACATTGAAGAAGCTATACAAAAGTAGCGTGGAAATTCGCTATCACCTTCCATCATAATGGGTTCAAAGCAAGTAAATACGCCGCTGTTGAGGACGAAAGCGTCGACGCAACAACGATTGATGGCTTGTTTACCAATCAGAAATTAACGCTCGGCTTCCAGTATTGTGATTGTTATCGAGTAATTACAACCAATAGAGTGGCGTCTGTTGTCGAATGTCACGACGGTAGAACAACACAATAAGCAGCAATCGTGCTCATTGCGACAGCCAGCGAATTAAATAGATCATGAGTTTCCAGCAAATAAATTAGATTGATTTAAAATTACAATTTGTAAGTGAAGGTTAGAACTGTATTTCATTGATATTTACCTATTTCGTCTTTCTGATCAATGCAACAATAGTTGTTCCGGTTAAAGCTTCACCACCATTTTGCGAATCAGCTAATCGTCACTATGAACAGTGATTATGAGAGAGTTGCGAGAATAAAGGATGTTTCGCTTTTCCATCAACAAAGGTTTTTTTTATTGTATTTCATTTTTTCCTTCGAATTTCCACCGAATGGCTCTAATTTATCGGGTTGGTTCAACGATTTGTGACAAGGCTCTCTCGATGTCGATGGTGGTTGCCCTGTGATACAGAGTTGGGGTTGTGCGATTCATTGGAGTATTTATTTTATTCCGCCTCGCTTTTGCTATCTGTTTTGCACGAACGAACGGCCGAGTGCATTGAACGTTGAAGGATATGTTTGTGGGTTGGGTGGTTTCGGATGATTTTGTGGTTTGAGAGAGAGCCAGAGCGTAGGTGTCGATAGTAGCGTAGTCTTTTTGTGAGCTTTGGATACCCATTTGTTTCTGCTAATTGAGTTGCTGACAACTCTCAACGCGCTTAATTGTTTTAGTTTACTGATCCGCTGTGTTGTTGATGCTGTTAGGACTTTGCTACAGCGTAATTCGTTATATGAGTGTCTACATGCCCTACAAGGGGGTTATTGAAATATCTAAAAACAGTTTACACATGTTTATGAGTTATAGATTTTGAAACAAATGTTTCACAGTTTTATATTTTTTTAAATTTAGTGTTGACTGCGCTTCAAGTATAAAAATTGTTAAGGTTTAGTAACTTTTATTTCACTAAACGAACGGCATGTTCGTATAATAAAAGACCAGAAAGTATAGGTCAAGAGATTTTTTTGGCAAACAAATTCTCGGCTCTTTCACACTTAATGAAACGTTGTTAATGATATGTTTTATGCTCATATTAAAATAATGGTACACTAACTATAATTATTAGTAGCTTCCCTCTAATTCTTAGATTGTAACTTTACACATAGAAGAATTCTTTATAAATGAAAGCAATCGGTGAAACAACGAAAAATGCAACTAGAACAAAAAGAACAAATCTTTTTTATTTTTGTATACTTGTATATGTATACTTTTGTAAAAAGTGCCATAAATTTATGTTTGATAAAAACTGAAAACTTGGCACATGGAAAGTTATGGAACTAAATACACCGAACACTATTGCATTAGACAGAAAAAAGGGAGAAAATAAATAAAGCTATCGTAAGGATTGGGAACTGATCTGGGAAAACTTTTACCGTGGTAACCAATCAACAGAGCATGAGGTGCGCTTATGTACACACCGAGCATCAACTTGGTTGCATTTTCAATCCATTGTGATAAGGCCGCGGTTACCCATTTAGCGATTTTTGTTCATTTTGCTTTTTATTAGGTTCTCTAGAGTACATAAATTTCACCACCACAAGTACAACCTAAATTTCTTCAGGGCAGTCATTGTAAATTCTTACAGTTAGTATTAAGAGTATGAAGGTTTGTTGTAGTCTGGCAAGTATCCTTTTAATGTTTTGATTTTTTTATCAAAAGGTACGACAACATATTTTGATGCTTATGAACAGCAACATAATATATTTTTAATTTAACATATTATATTTGAAATCACACCACAAATTTGAAATTTTGTGGAACCAAAAAATATATATATTTGTGAAAATATTCAATCCTAGTGATTACCTAACTCACCCGTTTTGGAAAAGTACGAAACCAAACTAAAAACAGTTCAACCGCTAAAGCTTCGTAACAGAAACGTGAGCTTTAATCTTTGGACGATAGAGTTGATTCCCCGGTATGTTCTTCTACGATGCTCTAGTTTTCTGTTTCACAGTGGTTTTATTTCTTATTGTTGCCGCCAGAGGTTACATTTCCTCCACCTTTTCACTGTTCACTTGGCCAGACTTTAAAATGAGCTAGTTTTTGGTTCGGGACAGAGCAAACGAGAGTTTTACCGCTCTTCTTTAATGTCTCTCACGGTCCATAGATCCTTCGTCACATTTTTTTTTTTTGTCGCTAGCCCCGATGGTTGATGCTGCGATGGAGGAGTTTCAACAATTTTCGTTCAAAGCAAACTTGGTTTTCTTTAGACGGTAGCTAGTGCTTTCTCCGAGATCTGGGACTGAACGTCGTAAGGAAGTCGTAAAGCAAGAGCCACTCGTTCGTTCGTGCTTAGTTTTCCTGATTATATGCTCTACCTCCGTTTCCGCTTGGCATAAACTTAACATTTCCTTATGCTTTCGGTTGAGGAAAGTAAAATGAAATTGATACAGTGTCATTTTACGAGCGAAAAAGTTGAACTCGTTTGTCCTTATGGTTGCTGAATTGGTGGTTCACTGTCGTGATGACGTTTCGATTCATACCAAGTTCAGGTCAGTTTTCGGTTCTTGTAATACACAAGCAGAATTTGTTTTCGCCACCTACCACTAGCGACACACCGTCGTGTGTATTCTTCCATAAATCAACGTTTTCCTTTTATTCCCTGCTTTGTATGGCACCATTGATTGGTGATCGTGCCTCTGGAATCGAAATCGATCCCAAAAGGATATATGCCATCGAGCATTGCCATCTCATTTGGTTGTGCGAGAGGATGTTTCGATTTTTTCGCAAAATATATTTTTCATTCGCCAAGTAACTGCCACACAGCCGGTCCAATGGCATTGTATTCAGGTACCGTGATACAATGAGCGCGAAAGCTAAATCCGACGGTCACCATCATCTCCCCAGATGGCGGTGAAATTGATTTTAGCATAAATCACACGTTGTCGAACGAGATCGTTTGGTGTGTGTGTGTATTGTGGAAGCAAGACGAGTGCGTATTTGATCGTTTTATGTCCATTCGTCCTACACACACGATGAACTGAGTAAGATTTATCTTTCCACTAGTATCCATTTAGTGCGAAACACTGCGAAGCTGCTGGGATGAATGTTTTGTTTTGCAGAAATTCCCACATTGTTTCGTAGAAGATAACTTGATTTTTTTTTCTTATACCGAAATATACATATTGGGTTCTGCTGGTTGTTTCTTCTGTTTGGCTAACTGGAAAGAAGTTTAGCAGAGCAGAACGAATGGTTTGCATTTACAATGGCTAGAATGTATGGTGTATGGGGGATGGGGTGATACATACATCACGTTCCAGTTCCATACATATCAATCCATTTATGTTCGATTTTGCTGACCTTCCGATCCGATTGAAATATACACCGAGCTCACATTCTTGGTACCGATGGAAGAAGAAAGCAGTGTAAACAAATCCCTGTTTTTGTTAGTCTAATCGATTTGAATGTTTGGTTCAGTTGTAGTGTAATAAAGTAGAATACTGGGGACCGTTTTTGCGTACCGATTAAATCATTACTTCTTGAATGAATGAATGTCCTTGAAAAAATGAATGAAATGAAATGAATTGCCTTGTCCTTTTCCTACAGAAGTGACTTTTTGTTATGTGTGCATAAACTTCTTCAATCATAAAAAGAATATACGAATTTTGTATATCATAGGGTTCGTAAACCACACTCATTATTATGTTTGCACACGATTTGTGTACCACCATCGTTTGTTTCTCTGTGTGCAGTTATGCGTTTATAGCTGTCAGCACGTTAGTAGAACAACCCGCAACGGACGACTTCTGTCACGAGAGGAGAAACAAGAACACTGCACCAAAACGGTTAAATGCGAGGATTAGAGCAAAAGCTTAGTACGCCGCTTTGCACCTTCTGCAAGATGCGTCGAAAGTTGTGTGCTCTAAGGTACATTGATTGCATTATTGTGTGTAGAATCGGGCGACGAGAGCGAGTAAGTTCAGTTAGGGGAAGAATGTCTCAAAGCACGTCGCCGGGTCCGTAAATCAGACTGCAACCGGTGCTAGTCTTTTGAGCCACGGTTAGGCGAGAATGGAATCCAAACGAGATCATCGCTTTTGAGTGCGCTTTAAGTGCGATACCGTGTTTTGCATGTGCAATTCCGCTTTGTGCCCGAATAATATGCATAGATGGCATTGTCGTTTTGATGGTACGCTACATGCAAACAAACATATGCACAGACAAAACTTTAAATATAGAGAAAATGAACCACTGACTTCCAAACTCAGAAGTGTTTTTGGAATGAAACCATATTTACGCTCTCGTTAAAATCTCATTTAATTGAAACATTTGGTTGTTAGCAAATAACGGCTAAAACAACACTGGACACATAATTAATGTATATATTTCATAATGATAATTAGTCCTATAACAACATTGAACATATTTAATGCTTTTTTTTTTCGTTTCGTTGAATATAGGTCCATAATTCGCTTTGCATTACTTTTAGAATTTAATAGTTCACGGAACTTAAACAGTAATATTATCATCCCTAGTCGGGATGAAAGCAGTACAAAGAGTTCTCGAGGCGTTTTCTCCTTTTAATTTGCATTATACTGTAAACTAGAATAGTTACTAGCAAAAGAAGTCGACTCAATTGGTCTACACAATCGAATACTAATACAAGTTGTGTTATTTAATCGATGTAGAAAGTCTTATTGCAGATGAGTGTAAATGCTTAAATTTTTCATTTCTTTAGCGCCTCATGAATCATTGGTGACTAGAGAATCTATGAGAAGAGAATAGAGATTCTGACATTAGTATTAAAGTATCAGTGTATAAACGTTTAGTATTATTTGTTTTATGCAAGTGTTCGCAATTTATGCAATTTAGTAGTTTAAAAATGAATGCCTTTTTTGAGATGCAATGATGCATTTGGTTTACTATTGATTGTGTGTTTTAGTTGTTTGTGTTGTTTTAGTTGTGTTTATGAAACACATTCAGAAGCGGCTTATGAAGGCGTAGCAAATACGCTCCATATTACGCAGAATTCGCGGGAAAAGTTACATAGCGGAAAATGAAATTCAATCAATATCAGACTTGCAAAACTGTCTGTGAACGGTAAAGGTGCAAGAGAAAATAAAAAAACGCTAAAGTGTACGCAAATCCCTATGGGATGGGGCTAACGTAGCGTCAGCGTTAACCAACCGGCTAGGTTAAGTACGATAATCGTTTAATGAAATGAAGCGAGCGGTAATGATAAAAATTTAATTGATTGCACTACATTGATTATTCAGCGCGTGTTTATGGTGGCTTCCTTTATGTTTCCGTCCAACTGCGGACGATGCATGTCAACGAACGCACAACGCGAGTCGAGATATTCAAATTATCGCTATATTCGCTATACAGGAAGACACTTTTGAATCAATCGAGAACGATATTGTTTATTCTTGAATGAATTTAATATTACACAATAAAAAGGATGAGTATAATTTATTTAATCTGCTTTTCCAAGCGTCGTTAAATATTAGAGTTGGATGAATTATTGTTTGAATATTAGTAGCACAATTGTAAAATAATTCAATAACATTTCTGTGATACATGTACCAACTCTGTGAAACATACATAAACTCATAATTGCCCTTAGAAGCAACGTTTTATTAACACTTTGTTTTTCGTTTTTCGTTTCGCAGCAAAGCCCATCCGATATGGATATGCACATCGCACAGCGACTCGGTAGTTTCGAGGCAGTTAAGAAGCATATTATGGAACCGCACACGTCGTATCAAGTGATCGGTATCGCGCCTACCCCTTCAACGCCCCTACGTCCCTCCAGCGTGATGCCCAGCCTGGTCTCTGGCAGCCACCATCGGTCGCTTGCACCAAAAACCAATAGCAATAGTAGTAGTACCATTAGCAATAGTATCGCCAACTTCGTCAAACCGGCCGACAATCGCTCGATGTACAATGGACGACCATCGTCGTTGTCGGGATCGAGCGCAGGACGAAACAATCTACCAGTACATTACTCATCCTCGACTTCCTCGTCTTCTTCCGCACCCGGGTCGTTCAACAAACACGAGGTAAGAATATTCAAAAAGTGTTCAATATATTTTTCTTCTTGAGTCGTTTTATTGTTTATATGTAAATTCATTTTATTTGATTCTTCATTTAAGTGCAGTTTATATTTTTCTTTCCGAATTAAATCAAGTAATCTTGAATAATTTTTAAAGTACGCAGTAATCATTTGTGCTCGCTATCATTTACAAGTCCCATTTTAAAGAGATATATGTATCATATCAAAAACGAAAAAGTAATACGCGGTCTATTGAAGTGTATGCTAACCGCTCAGCAATAATCAATTTCGTCATACTAATTTCATTTTTCCGTTTTTCAACCATTCTGTACCTTACCACGATCTCTCCCTTTCCTATATTAGGTACATGGAGCCTCATCAAAAGGACCGCCTTTATCCGTACCACCTTCAGTAATGAACGGGCGAGCATCGTCCGGAGGGAATATTGGCAGTAGTAGCGGTGGAACAGGTGGCCCATCCTTCGGCAGTGATAAGTTACCCTCGCAAATGTCCAACGGTCGACTGCCCCAGGTTGCAAATGCAAAAATGCCTAGAGTAGTTAGTTATCCTTTTTTTATGTGTCCTTATGTTATGTTACTTACACGAGCCCATTGCACTCCCATCGCCAATGTTTCACGTTTGGTCGTCTTCAGTTGAACTTACACATACCCCTAGATTTGCATCTTTTGTTGGTCGATATTTGCTTGTTGTCTACCTTAAATCATTTCCTTCAAAAACACCTTGGATAAGTTGTATTGTTTATGTTATATTTCCGTTATACAACAAGTATTTAAAGAATTATATTGAAAAATGTAGCAATATGCTTTATGTTTTCTGATTTCATGCATACATTATTGATTGCGTGCTTGAATAATATTTCTTTGAGCTTTTGAAGTCATTAAAGTAATGAAAAAATATGTCAAATATAACAATAATTGATTAACGTTTTATTATTAGATAGAAACATGGCCTCCTCCAGTTGTAACGTAGATATTTTCTGTTTATATAACTCTTTGTTATGGCTTATGTTCCTTGCTACCATTGCATACTAAAGTATGTGTTTTATTTTGTCGTTTTGTGTGTGTATGTTTTGTTTGTGTAGCACAATTAGCTGTACTATGTTTGGGTATTATTGCTACAAAGGTTTATTTCTAATGAGTTTTTGCGCTCTCTTATTTCTTTTTCACAATCTTTTCATGTTGACTCTCGCCCATTTCGTGCGTACTTCCGTTTAACCATTTATCGACTCAATTCACACCGGCGCCAAACATCATCTTCCATTGACACAATACCAAACACACTTACAAACACACAAACATGTGACAATGCCATTGCCAAAACAGAACTCAAGTGATATTTCAACTCCGCTCAAACAGGGCAGCAACGTTGAGAAAATACTGCACGAGATGAAGAAGAACATCTTGACACCGCTGACGGAGATCGGGGCCACGCCGCGAAAAGAGCTGGAATCGAAGTTTAACTTCAACAACCCGAGCGCAAACAAGAGGCACGTTTATGCTACACCGGGGTTTTTGGAGCCGTTAGTGGAAGGTGCCACGAAAACGTCCCGTAAGTATAACGGCGAGTGAATGTTTTGCCATGTCGGTTGACGGTACGACAGATGGTAGACGAGAAGTAGGGTAGGGCTGACCCACGTGTCTGTCAGATATCCCGTAGTAATTGAGTTTATGGTTGGTTGGGTGTGTTTAGCGCTTGTACTGTGCTCCAAAGGTAGCAAATGGGCTTTTGTTTGACGTTTGTTTGTCGTAAGTCGCGCGACTGTCCTTGTAGTGCCTTGTTTCTTCGCTAGCGAGATGCAATCGCAAAGAAAGTTGTTTATGCACTCATGTTGCCCGATTCAGTTTTTTTTAACAAAATCCGCAAGAAAACAATTGCATAGCTAAACATGTCAAAAGTGTTTTTACGAAGCTAATTATATTAATCGGATGATATAATAGTAAAAAAATATATTAGTAATAATAATAAAAAATATATTAGTAAAAAATTAATTAGTAATAAAAATAATATTAGGAGCATACTTATTCTTTTTAAAAGTATTAGGTATAGTTAATGGATTTAATATCATAAATTTTGTTATTACATCAACATTTGAGGAACTTATCTCATTCACTTGTTGATTACCTTGGAAATTATTGGGACGGTACGAACTCTGTGGTGGAATAATATACTATGCCTTTTCCTTACGATTCTAGCTAATATACTAAGCCTTTTCCTTACGATTCTTCACTGATGACACAAAAACACCCATTAAGAGGACGTAGTTTCGTAAGCGAGCATTGCCAGTCTGTCGTAGCTGTGCCGTCCGTAATCATTGAATTATTGATTACAAATTTTTAATCGATATTTCTCTTTCTTACTATCCTACCTATCGTGAATGAATCGTGTCGTCTTTCTTCGAATTTTACCATTGCTCCCCGACATTTGTGTCCATATGTGTGTCGCGTCCCTTGGATTATCCTGATGACCGCCTTTGCAACTGTGTGCTTGTGACCTGATGATGGATTGATTGGTGCGCCTGTCATTTCACCGTCGTCCTTGCGAACATGACCGCTGGTGTCGGTGTCTACATTTGCTGTACCATTTATCGATGGTGTGTGGTGCAGTTTCCGGATTAGCGATGCTTCGTCCACTAGGGTAAGTATGCTCGTTCTGTCTCCACTAAAGATCTCCCTGTGTAAGCGCGAGATAGTAAACCCATTTTCGTTTCTTTGTCGTTTTTAGTTCAAACATAGAGGACGACAATCAGAACAACGGTTCGGATAGTGATGATGGAGGTGATGGTGAATCAAAGAAACGAAATTCTAGTGATACCTCATCGAACGAAAGTGCAGAGGAATCTTCGAGCGAGGACTCCAACATTGGCAATAAACGGGGTGGAAGCATTCCCATTTCCAGTGTTCCAATGAGCGGAGAAGTGAATGGAAATGTTGGAAACGTAGTGGGAGTGGAAGGGGTGGCTGGATCGGCTGGAACAGGAGGTAGTAGCGCTGGTGGGAACAGCAGTCCTGTGAGGAGACCGAGCGATTGGTCGCTTTTAAATTTCCTCAAGCAACCTACCAGCAGTAGTCAACAAGTGCCAACAAGCGAAAGTGCCCCCCATATTGGTGGTGCCACCGGGGACCGTTTTGGTTCGCTTCACCATCACCAACATCAACACCATAGTCTGCAGCGGGCGCTCGAGGAAAATTCCATATCATCTCCATTGCGGCCGCAACGATTAAGCGGTGTAAGTGACAGTGTACCCTGTACGCTCGCTTCTCCTATCGCGGATGGACGATCCGGTGCGCCGGTAAAAAATGAACCCCTACCACCGTTGGACGATGATCACTTGTCAAACGCAAGCAGTAGTGCAAGCAATGGCGAACTGCCTGCCAGCACGGGTATATCTTCGTCCGGTACCATTGCATCATCCTCGTCGTCATCGTATGTGAAACAGGAACCGTATCCCAGCGAAAATAGTGCCTCGCCTACTCACGGTATCAAAAGTGAGCTAAAGGATGACAGCGCCGACCGGTTATCGTTGTGTAGTCCCACGAAAAGTCCGGATCTACAGCATCACCCGGTTGGTAGTTTCAATCTCCACCATCGTCAGCAACAGCACTTGTTCGGCGATAATATCGTCGAGCAGGAAGATGTGATATGTGCCCTACAGGAAGCCAAAGAGTTTAGCCTGATCAAGCCTATCTCAAGCATGTCCGATTCCGATTCGGATGACGCAGATATACCTAATATGGTTGGTGGAGATCATGAGCAGCATCGTGTGAACCTGCATCACGTTAACGCGCATACAGCTCATCAGCCTGAAGGTGATACTGTTGCGCCTGGAAATGGTATAGCACTAGTATCGGCCACATCTAACATTACGAAGAAGAAAAAGTGGAAACGTAAGCTAATTGCCGGTTCCGGCAATGAACGTGAAACTCGCGATAGTTCTACGAGTAGCAGCGAAGACGAACGATATGGTGCTACGAGACGGAGTCGATCGCAGTCCTTTGAGAAGGATAAAACACATCTAAAAGCACGGGGACGGGCGCGTAAAGGGCACAATACTCATAGTAGCGGTGGAGGCGGTGGAGGCACTACGAGTGCCGCATCCAGTGCTCGTTATTCAGATGCGGACTCGATAGCAAGTGGTGGTGGGCATCGGTCTAGCAAAACATCATCACATGGATCGACACCAACGAAAAAGGGTGGTAACTCGTCGGTGGGTAACTCCATGGCGTACGGTCACGCAGTAGGTGATACAGGTGGAGTTACGGGTATAATGAGCCCTCCGATTAGCATACCATGTGTGGATAGAATTGTGATGTCAAAAAAGGTAACCTCCCGCAAATCACGCAAATCCTCAAGAATTTGCAGCAGCGAAACCGTACTTTCTACTGGAAGCAGTTCCTCGTCGTCTGGTTCGTCTATTGAAGCCGGGGCAGGAGCATCCTCAGCAGATTCTGGCGATTCAGATTCCGGTAATGAACGATCTACACCAGCGCCAGTTGAAATTTGTCCTGTTGTGCCAGCGGTGAAGACAAAGAAGCATAAATCAAAGAAAAAGCACGATAAAACGATAGCAGTAGACGTTCCAACGACCAACATATCGGCAGTCAAGGGAAATAAAGCGATTGCTGGTGAAATTGCAATAAAACATGGAACTAGTAATGGCAGCGGAAGCAGTCGGAGTAACAATAACTTCAACCTGCACAATCTATCTTCCGACAGCAATGACGAGTAAGTCTGAATACTTGTCTATTCTTCTGATGCTATTTGACGAACCAGTGGCTTTAGCGGGTTGTGTTAATTATTTTATTCATTTTTTTCTTTCATTTTAGAAGGCCTTCTGTTATGTCTTCTCCATTTCAAGGCAATGGAGGAAAAGTGACTGAGGTCGTAACGAGCGGAAGCTTTTCGAAAAAATGCCATAAATTGTCAGTAAACCAGACGTTAGTCCAAGAGGATGAATCCCGCGTGCTGAATGCCAATGGTAACAAAACGGTCGATGACGATGATGACGACGACGATGATCGCTCTGATACTCACAGCGACAGTGAAAGCGATACTCCAACCAAAAAAGAGACGGTGCGTACCAACAACCAAGTGTGTGTTGATGTATGATTGTCCGATAAAATCAAATTATAATACATTTATTCATTTTCTATTTTTGCCAATCAGCAGAAGCAAAACAAAAATAAGAAAGCGGCTTTGTTTGCTCGAGTGTTTATAAATACGGCCGCCGGAAGTGGTGGTAAGGGAAAGGGTGGCAAGGGTAAAGGTGGTAAGGGTAAAGGACAAGTGTACATTGACCATGTGGACGAGCTAAATGTGGCGAAAAGCAATGGCACTTCAACGACACCAAATGCAAACAGCCAAACTGCAACTAGTGCAGAGCAGCGTCGAACTACCCAGCAGCATCTTACCGTGCCAGAGCTTGCGGGTAATGTAGACACACCACCGAGACCTTCCTCCGATACCGGAGAGAGTCGTCCAAACAGTCGAGCAACGGGGGTTATTGCTGCCGTCTCGCCTACGCTGGACAAGATGCTCTTCTCACATACCAGTGGTGCCTTAAGTACTAACAACCTGTCGCTTGTCTGTCGGATCGATCTAAGTCGTTTGTTAAAAATTCCACCGCCACCACCGCAGAACCGATCGCAGCCTGGGCTGCGGACCCACGAAAGCAACAACGCACACCGCAGTGCCTCTTCGGCGCGTCAGAAGAGTATTAGCCCTTACGATCAATTGCACGGTAAGCGGCGCCGGAATTCGGTTGGTCAACAAGAACACCATGATCGAAGTGGCAGCTCGGTGCACAGTTCCTCCTCAACTCCGAGGCTGTTGGATGATCGCCTAACGTACGGCGGTAGTGTTCCTTCCCGTGTTCTTGCGGACGACTGTTCCCCGGTATTAGAGAATGGTGGTTCGTTGCGACATCGGAGCAATTCCATAAACAGTGATCATAGCGGTGCAGCTCAAAAGGCCAGGGAGTATCGAGGCGGAAGTGATGCAGCTTACGGAAACAATTCACCTTCGATACACCAGCGGCATAATCATCAAGCTACCTACAATAATCATCATCATCTTCTTGGCAGTCAATCGGAAATCAATTCTAGAGGGAGCGAAATTGAAAAATACGATGAAAAGTTGTTGGCCAAATCCGAGAAGCTCAGCTACGATGGAGAGCAACAACGCCTAAAAGAAGACAAAGCTATGTTGTTTGGAAGTAGCCGTATGGGTAACGGAAAATATTCTAGCTATAGCAGTGTAATAAAGCAGGAAGGCAATGCGGGGGCAGGTCAATCATTAATCAAGCAAGAGTACAACAGGGAGGACCTGTTGGTGGATAGTAAGCTTGGGAAGCAACCTGTGGGACCTGTAATGACAAACGGTACTGCAGGAGAGGGAGAATCCATTGTCCCATTGGGTGGAAGCGGTCGTATGCGTAAACGGTCTACTAGTGCCGGTAGTAACAATACGTATAAGGAGAAGCGCCGAAAAAAGGAAAAATCATCCGCAAATTTACAGGTGAACTTCTTGCGATTCAATTGATGTGAAGAAATTGTTGCTATTTATGTTTTGTTTGGTTTTCTTATTCCGTTGCTTGCAGACTGATCCACTTGACCAACTTCCTCCGACCAATCATGATCGGTTAGATGAGTGCGCTTCTGGGGCAAATGCAGGACGTACAGCAATATCGACAGAAAGGAGCTCCATCGCTGGTCAACAGCATCCGGCAGCATTGCTTCACAGTAGCTCCAATCATCAAAGTCAACAGCATCTTATATCAGTCGGTCCTGGTAATGGGTTTGATACAGGCAATGCACTAAATAACGATGGTAACGTTGGACCACCAGTAGAGATCCCGGTGCAAATAAAAAAAGTGTACGTGTCGTATTTCGAGCGCAACGAAGAAGTACCGGAAATACGGGACCAAAGCCGTTTTCTGTCGGAAGCCAAACGACTAAAGCATGCAGCTGATCGGGAGGGAGACCATTTAGCACAAGCAATGTTGTACCTGGAAGCCGTGTTGTTTTTCTTGCTCACCGGAGACACGATGGAGCGGGATCCGATAACCGAGAAAGCTGCCTTCACGATGTACAAAGATACGCTTTGTTTAATTAAGTGAGTGTGTGTGAAAGAATGTGGGAATGGGAATAGCTGGTCAAAGTTCGTTATAAACCACCGGAACGGGGTTTCCATTTGCAGTTTAGGGTATACCTGAATTGACATTTTGAATTTTATTTTTAGATTCATTTCGTCCAAATTTCGCAGTCAACTACAAAATCAAACAGTCCAGGGTAACATCCATACTAAGGTGGCCATTCTGAGGTAAGACAAAAATTGGCTAGCAAACGGATTATATCTGATGTCCATACTTCTTATATGCAATTGTAGTTTGCGCTGTCAATCGTTGATTTATCTCAAGCTGTACAAGATGCGCCGAATCGAAATGAAAGAGACGGCAAAGACAATCGGCGAGTTTAATCACAAAACCAGCACAGTACCGGCTGAGTTGGCCAATGGAAACACTCCATCACCACTGTCACCAACGTCAGTTGGCTCACAGGTAATTTAAAATTTACTCCTTTTCCTAACAACTTTGCGTTTCCTGTATGAATTCGTAAATAACTAATGCAATATTTCTTGTTTCTGTTTTTGCAGAGCTCCGGTTACAGCTCTGGTCAGAACAATCACGTTGGATCGATGCCACCGATGAATTCGTCCCCTGCCCAATGCATTATTATGCCAATAAATGTAAGTGCATAATTAATACATTTCTCTGGTGGTTCTGGTGTTGTAGAAAGCAAGCAGTAACCTATCACAAGCAATGCACATTTGTACATTAATATGGATTTTACTATTTCTATAACAGGTTCACAATGCGTATCAAAAGCAGACAACATTGTTTACACACCTATCCACATGTCTTGACCTTTGGGAGCAAGCGGACAGCTTAGTTTCACGGGGGAACCATGTCGGTGAGTGTGAATGGTCCTTGATGTTACACTTTTTTTGTCTAATTTTGTATTCAAAATAAGTGTAGTGAGTAATAATGGTTTTGTTTTAGAATTTTTCATCGAACTAGATCACGAAAATGGACCCATGACGCTACATAGCTCACTGCACAATGTCGTAAAGTACGTGCAAGCCGGGATTCAGAAGCTTCGGCGCATGTAACATTGGGCATTGCTGGTAGAACCGGTGCAGAAGCAGCTAGAACCGTTCTAGCCAGTTTGCTATAATTGTTGACAATAATGAGCAGCGTTAAAACGGATAGGAACGGTGCTGGAAATGCGTAAGGAAAAATGAGATACATCTAATGTGTGCTTTAGCGAATCTCTCACACACGTACTGCAATCCGTCGGACAACACTACTCTTACTTTCCATCATTCAACAATGACTACGATTATGGACCAGCAATTTTTCCGTTAAACGAAACAGAACATTCAAAAGCAATCGTCGTGCAAGATGCAATTGGTCACTACTCCGTGAAGATATTCGCTATTCGGTAAGGTAGAAAGGCTTGGTCGTTAGTGTGCAAGACATGGTGCTATATGTCCGTCATCGGAATGACGTCCAACCGTTCGTTGCATTCCAACGATCGTAAGTAAAATCAGGTGTTTGCACACACTGTAATGGTGTTGGTTCGAGCGTGAACTTTTGCAATCATTAAATCTAACATCCAAACACATGGGAACATTGAACAGCCGTAAAACTGTAACCAAACAGAAGCTGGTGGCGATCAGCATAAAAAACAATCAACAACTAATAGCAGAAGCAGCATCGTGATCGTTGGTCAAACTACATAGCTCAACTGTGTACGCTTTTGTTATTTCACAGCCGTAGAGGCAATTAACTAATCATGTTTGTTATACAAGGACCATATTAAAACGGTGTATAGAATAATTTATAGGTTGTCTTGCTTTCTCGTAGAACAAAACGCTGAATAATGAATTAAGTTATAAATAGCAAAAGTGTATTTGCATAACTTTTGCATAACAAAGTGTAGAAAATCATCCTGAACAGTAATTTTTTTTTTGCTGTTAAACCGTCTTTCACGAGTTTCTGCCATTTTAAGGACCTTAAGTGAGTTTGCTGTGGTTATGCTACCACGTCTAAATGTACTATCGACCTCTAAACATGCTGGTGTATAGTTTGTGCTTTCTAGCGGACTGACGTTTTACTTTTGTTTTATAGTCGTGTATTTTGTGCTTAAAACATTTCTTCCGCGCTTGCATTGTAATGGTGTTGTCAATAAGAATAACACTAGTTCGTATCGACTGGCAAAGCTAGTATCGAACGGTGTTGGGATAGTTAGTCAACAAGAACGAATATTTCCTAAGATTTTTAAAGGAAACACAAAGACACTATTAGGATCCACCCGGGCGGTCCCGTTCCTATCCGGTATGGATAATAAAACGTAACAGTAGACAGGAAGATGCTGCCGGTAGATGGAAGAAATGCATCTTTTTTATATACAATAGCAAGGTATCCAGCAACAGCTACATTTAGTCAGAGAATCAATGATGGAGGTGAAACGATAACAGTAAGGCTATTTTATATGTTGTTTATAGAGTTTTTAATTATTTACATGCTTAATGCTCACACAATAAATAGCGGGAAGTGTACACACGAAAGACTTATTGAAGAGACATACAAAAAGGCAAGACTTTTAGAAAAGTATGTGGTCAAATAACAACAGCCATGACCTAATAGGTCATTACGCCAGTGCTGCAGTAATACAACGGCAGTGCACAGTAACAAAAAGCCACAACGACGGTGGCTCACATCAAAGATAATTTAAAGAAATTTTAGTCGAAAGATGGCAAATGTTTGAGAATTTCTGTCAATGTATCCCTTGCTCTTGCCTCATATCTCGTTCGGAGTAGACGATGTGCAACGGTGTTTGTTAATTAGATCGTTTGTTTGCAACTGATTGCAAATTGCAGTGTTATCTGCAACTTTGTGTAGGCTGAGGGTTGCTTTTGCAGAAAGCGCAAAACATCGATTATTGTCAATCAGTTTTTTTTTATTGGTGAATAAGGATTGAATTATATGATATGAGTATGATTGGATGATTTTAATATCTTTCAAAATTAATTACAAAATACAAAACACATTGGTGCAAGCCAGATTCTGTCGGGAAATTGGTACAGATCGAATTCACCATTTCGCGTTGCGGTTAAAATTCGTCAGTTGATTTTTAAAGTATTAAATATAAAGACGCTCACCATTAAAGCCACCACTACTGTTGCAGGATACGTAATGTTAACCTTTTTCCTTCCAACCACCTACACACGAAGGGTATGTCCACCAGCTGCAGTATGGGTACGATGGTTTATCTGGCTATGGGTATATTTATAAATAATCATTCTTCAACAGTTGAAAAAGCACCATAAAGGAGAAAAAGGAACTGGAATAGCTCAATTAATATAAAATTATGCCTCCAAGCCATATTCAGTTGGTAATTACTGAATCTAAACCTAATCTGAACCTGATTTACAATTGCGTGGAAAAAAAAACAAAAAAATGCATAAGAATATCGGAAACGAAACACAAACACACCGCGAAAGGCTTAAATTTTGTTTTTATTGTTTTTTTTTATAGTACTAGGGTTTTTTATTGTTATAATTTATTGTTTTTTATCAATGTTATCATTGGTCTTTATATAACACAATATGAAACGACAATTTCGTCGATCATTAATTATTGCTGAATCTTGCTACCAACGTTGTTAATTGTAATATCATCTGTTAATAGTTTTTTTTGTTTTGGGGACCAATGGTTTGATAGCAATAGTACTCCTCTCTCTAAACAACCTTCTCTTCTTAATTCGGGTTTAGCTGATGGGCAAACCGAGCGACAACACTTGGGCATAAAAACATGATTTACAGCCTATTCTTAAATACGATTACTGCAATGGGTAGTGAAAAGCATCAGAACCTTAATGTAATTGACTAGCATAAATGGACTTGAATATTTGATTGTCTGTCGTATGAATTCTCTGATTCCGCTGCACTACCTGTACCCGCATCAATAATGAAACAATTAATAAAGCAGATTAAAATGAATGAGTCACGTGAAAAACGATCGCCCAATTATGTAATGCTTTGTTTTTTTGGCATGCCGCAATGTACTAAACAAAAAATAAATAATAGAACAAACAAGAATGCAATTCAACTACAATATTATGAGAAGATAGTGTTCATAGAACGGGGTAGTGAAATTGTGGCTAGGACAAATGCAACAACACCTATATTCATTCACAAAGTGCAACTCAACTCAAAGCAAAGGCAAAACTATTGATAATTTAAGTGAGAGGGTAAGCGTTAAACACAACAGGAAACCGAAAACCTGCGAGCAACTTTGCGCGAAACTTTGTGTTGCAAAGTGCTTCAAACTGAAAGCATTACTAAACTAAAAGACTATAATAATGTACGAAAGAAACAAAACACGAACCACTTTAAACCGAGTCAAAGAGCAATGGTGAATTAGGGCAAGAAGATCTTATAGATGATTTCAGATTTGATGTGGTATGCTTTTCCAATGTGAATAACAAACATTTGGCGTAAAAACTAAACCATAACTATGTAATACACAGACCAGAAAACACATAAAATGACAATTGAACCTGTAACAAACATTTGTAAGAAGCAGCAACTGGTAAGAATGATACCGACAAAAAATCGACTCAATAAGGAATGGAAAGTTAAATAGAACAGAAGCTTAAAGTGTATTGTGAGATATTATATTAGCGCTATACATCTCTATATATATACACACATGCATACACATCGATATATAAATAATTATATATTGTATACAGAGTAGTAAGGTCGATAAACTTGGAGGTGACAAAATTGAGTTATAGTTATAAGACAACGTAGGGAATCAAAATTGTAAAAACAAACAAACAAGCAACTTACTAACAAGCAAACGACGGCAAAAAGTGAATGAAACACTCATCAGATTTAGCAGAGGAACAGGTAAGACTAGAGAAAACCTGCATTTTAAAGCAGCTGAAGCAATGTGCATACACTGAATGAAACACACACCACATACAATATGGAAAGTTGGAGGATTGAGGGTCGATTTTAAGGAAATGATACAGCACATAAAACAACAATTGACTTAGAGTTACTATGTAAAATACACATACACAGAACCTAGCAGCAATGAACGAAACGTGTCAGTAAGTAAAACTATATTCATAAGAAAACTCAACAAGTAAGCAAGACAAACAGCAAATGGAACGCAAAAGCCTCATGTGGCAATATCTTGGTGTTTAGAATAAATAACAAAAACACCTTTTTTCTTGTTTACGGAGCGTGTTTGTGCAGACACGCCATACGCTCTTTAATCCAACGCGAACAAGCGCGACAAACTAATAAAAAGGGACGAAACGGGGATGGAACTTTATTTATGGTGATAAGTGTTTGATAATGAAACACGAGACGATGTAACAAACTAGGGAGTGGGAATCATGCTTGCGTGCGTCCTTTTGTAATGAACGCAAGGACTATATAGAAAACAAAAACTGAAGCAGAAACACAAAACAACCGTAACAGAGTAGAATTGTAAATAAATTCTATATACACAAGTACTAGTATATATATATCAATAATATTGCTATTATTATTAATATGATTATTATATTAAAATTGATTGAAGTTATGTAGAACTTTTAGAATAAAAAAATCTGCAAAAATGAACAATAACTGAAAATGACAACTTGCGCTCACTCACACTTACTTATCTCGTAATTACATAGCATTACACACGCGTGAGTATTGTATTAACATTGGTGAATATATGTTTGTCTCTGGGTTTTGAAACTTGTTGCTAATGGTATTTTAAAACGCTCCATTTCAACTCCTAATTCCAGAAAAGTGCACATTATTGGATCATCGCAACTGTCATTTCAAAAATGTTTACCGACGGAACCCTACGACGGTTCAAGGGGCGAAAGCATCAATGTTTTGACTATTGGGCGAAAAATAATTGTCAAAACAAAGAGGCCAATAGGCGAGAGGTTAGAAAAGTGCATGTTGTTCATTAACTTATTTTCCGCTGAGTTCGATTAAGTTTACGTTCTGTTGCTGGCTGAATTGCCGGTTAGTGTAGTTCGTGTTTGATTTAGGGTGAGTAATGAGAAATGTAACATTATTTAAAGATTTATCCAATACTTTTGCCCGTTTGTTAGGCGAGTTGATTTGTTGGTTGTTGACAGTGAGGTTTTTTCCCCCATCGCCCGCGTTTACAAAGTAGTGTTAGTTTGCTGTATGCGAACTGTATTCATATGGTTAGTAATGTGCGTGTGGGGCATATCGTTGGACGATTACAATTTTAAGTTCAGAGCCGTACAAATGATTTAAATTTACATGAGTTTAGTACAGAAACAGTTGTCTGTTTCAGCGATTAGTTCAACAAATGATTCAATAATAGTTCACCGGTAGGGATGTTTGCACTTTGATTAGGTTTATTATTTTCCACATTTATTTTATAATATTTTATTTATAAATATTTGTGTAGATAAGACTTTTTTTGAACATTTTTTAAGGAGAGAAAAATGACTTCAATGATGCTTAAAATAAATAGCCTTGCAAAATATTCTATTTTGAACAACAAATCAAACTTAATCATGTCAATTTCAAACAGATTGAATTCTTGGTCGAATGCCATGGTTAAAAAGTAATAACAGGAACAATCGAATATGTGAGATACCTGAAATGAAGTTGTTAAAAATGAATTTCTCGATTAAATTATTACAAAGACTTGTTCTTATGCAGTATCTCTTATTCGGATCCTTCCAAGTGACTTGTTCGTTGTATTTTATCCATAATCGTAAGGTCTAATATTGCGGATGGCTCACACGATTCGGTCGAGATTCCATCCAAGGGAGGCTTCTTCGTGAGGTGCCTAGTTTAATTGACAAATCCAAAACCATCTTTACTTCATCTATTGCCGAGCTCGTCAACTCCATTGATTACGAAAATGTGCACATCTCCAAAGACACTGAAACTGGTTCTACAAGAACAGATCATAGTACGATCATAGCAGTCCAGTACGAGCTTTTACACATGGTTGAATATTGCGAACAAAATTAACATTGAAAAATGAAAGTAAATAGTTAGACTTTGAAGAATGCCCCTGTTTCAATTCAATTCGCATGATGATCACTTCGATTCGCTTGGATGATCAACTAAGAGTTTGATCAAAAATGTTCAAAGATTGCTTCTGACGAACGAATGAAGGAATTTCAGATTTTGAAAAATATGAGGGTACAGGCAGTCCCTGAGATACGCTATTGTAGCGTACCGCTATAACCCGGGAAATTCCGGCGCATTTCCCTAGTTACGCGACACTCAAGTTAAGCAAAACTCATTTTTTCAGTTCGTATCATTTTGTAAGTAGATTTGTTTATTTTTTTTTTGTCAAATTTCAAATCATTTCAAAAATAGGTTACATTTTAATACTATAAACAATATTGTTTACCAATATGAGGGTATTTGAACTGCTATAAAAATTAATTTTGGTAAAAATTTACTCTACTTGTCGTAAAACGTACAAACAAACATAAAATTATGAATTTTTAACGTGCTTCATAACGTGAAAAAGAGAAATCGATCACTGAGTAATAAATATAAACGATGTTATAAAGGTAATTCGAGTTACGTGATTTTTTCTGGCCGGCATTATTCGCATAACTCGGGAAAAGATTGTACTTCACTTGCTTCTCTGCACTTAATTTATTCAGCAAATCAGGCGACTTTTTAAAACATTAACATTAAACATTTAAAATAAATTAAAAACAAATGTTTCATATGACAAAGTAATCTATTTTCGACCTTTTTTTAACCTTTTTTCTTCGATTTTGTGCTATAAACTAACTCAGTTATCAAATTTTTAAATTAAATCGCGTATCTTCGAATCCGCGTATAAGAGAGCCAGCGTATCTCGGAGATTGCCTGTATTTCAACTAATTCTCGGTGCGTTGAACAAGCCGTGCCGAATACTTTGGGCCATTAAAGTTATCTGGGGTTATGGTGACGGGCCCGGTGATGTATTGATAGCGGCGCCTGACCGGTCTAAAACCCCTCCGGACCAACGTACCAACGACATACGTAGCATTGACTGTCCAGTTACAGGGTGACAGGATGCAAATTGTGTCAAATTTCAGTAACAGATAATTTGCTCAAATGTCAATTGGATTTAAACTTCGTTAAAGATTCGGCGATACAGTTCACTATTTCTTTCTCACCCGATCCATTTCTTCCTTGAAATCCTGATGTCGTTTGTGTAGCTCAAACCAAGCTTTTGCGTAGGTTTTTATATGTGTTGAACGGTGTTTTTTCCACTGTCATATATTAAAATTTGCGGAAGTGTGTACCTATACCTGTAAGTGTTGCGGAAGCTCGTACCTATTATAAAGAAAAGTTAATCATCTATGGTCTCAAATTACCGTGGTATCTCACCTCAGTGTGCGATAGCAGAGGGATTTAAGTACATACTTCATTCCTTCCTTTTGATCTTTTCTATTGATCGTTCGTATTGTGTTAAATATAATAATTGCACGTTTTCTCAATACAGTGCGTTTGTATCACAATGCAGTTTTCGCAATTCATTAAATTCATAAAAGGATATATTACATGTTTTTCAATAACTGTTTGCTATACCGTATAGATGGTAGAAAAAAAGTTCATTCGGTTTGTGCTCATGAAAATTGAGCATCTTTGCAAAGGATCCTTGGTCGTTTTTTTCTATTTAGTGTGTCTTACTCATTATTTCTATTATTCGATAAGTGTAGTATCATTACTTTTAAGCGCTCTCAAACTTCTATTAAATAAGTCACATTTTGAAAGACTTGGTTAGCAGGTTGGTTAAAGCACTCACCTTCAAATCGCTTTCTCACCAAATCGGTTTCTTGGTCTGGGAAAAAAAAGAAATCTGGGATCGGTAAGACGGATTGTACGCGAGAGTTTGGCGATCAGATTGATTCTCTAGCACTAGCATTGCGACTTTAAGGAGTCATATTGATCGAACTCTCCAGGTGCAGTGATCGTTCATCAAGTTTTGGGAATGCAAATTGTTCGGTCCTCCCGTTTGGCTCGACAGGCCATTAACTACTTGCCTACGGTTAAAGAAAACTCATGGAAAGCCAGATACGTCAGGATCGAAACGTTTTTTTATAAACTGTTTTATAACCCAAAGTAAAACAAATAATATGAATCTCGTTTTTTATTTGAGTTCAAAATTTGCGTATTTCATGTGCTTAAATACTTGGGATCAGATACTTTCCATTTAATAGCCCTGCATAATTTACCATACTATGTTGCATTATCCGTGGAGCTTGGTTGTTGGAAAAGTATGTGTCTTACTTGTATTACGCGTAGCTAGAGGATGACATATCGTAGACATTAGTCAAGAGCTGATTTCGGTTAGATGGCACATAAAACGCACTGAGTTTGCTAATGAGCAATGTCTCGTTAGTTTGTACTACCAAGCTTCATGGATCTTTTGGAAGACGATAAAAAAAGGTTTTGTCGTGCAGAAAGAGGTTTGATAATGTTCGGGATGTTTATGTTAAAAAAATACATTAAAACAATTACATTTTACAAAAAAAAATAAACAAAATGGGGTTCATTTCTTGCACTGATTTGGAAATATTAAACCTATAACAAAGGGTAAGGCTGGAACCAGTTTTTGTTTTTTTGATATGTATATATATATATATATATATATATATATATATATATATATATATATATATATATATATATATATATTCGCTGAATTTTAGACAGTCATAAATGTAGTTAAATTAAAACATAGATCTACCATTTTTCTTTATTAGTTTATAAATATTTAATGTAGTTGAACTATCCAGTTAAAATTCTAATTGTTATGAAATTGCTTATGCAATTAAAAACCGGAGTGAGTTGTCGTTTCGATGAAAATTTATTTGATATTGAATGAATTTGATAATCAGTAATCCATAAGACAGTTTATTATTTACGTCTGGTAGAGGTATGAAAGAAAAAATATATTCGCAGTTTTTATTTTGAAGCCAGATATTCGGCCTGACCGTTTTATCGTTAGTAAAAAAATGAATCCGTTTACTCCATTTACATAAACAACTTTTTGTTGTGTAGTGTTTGCGTGTCATTCTTATGAGTTGGTCATGAACTCTGGGATTTATCTTCTTGGATGTGCTTAGCGATTTGTTGTCCAAGATGACTGTCAAAGATAAATGGAACGTCATATTACCATACAATGCACATGCACATACAGTGCGATGCATTCGTTTAGCCGCACCCAGCATATTAGTGTAATTCTCAGTTGCCGAATCTTAGTGAAATGAAATTCGATTCACTTTAAATTTTTTGTAATTAATTTTATCTTTTCCTCATACTATAACAAAATTTCCATAACTAATAGTTCACTTTAGCAGGTTTAAATCCTCAAACCCGTAAAAAAATCATTCGTTTGGCGTTTAACCGCCAAAAAAATCAAAGAAATAAGTCAAGAAGAACAGTAAAAGTACAAGTCAATAAGAAATAAGAAATAGTCTTGGAATTGTATTTTTAAGTGTCTGGTGCCCCTCTATTGGTATTAATGACTTCTAAAAATTGTTTTAACATTGAAGTATCAAGGTTTTTGATTATTTATTTGTTCGCCGATTTGCTCTCAGCATTCCCTTATTTTGCACACTTTAAAGTCCAGTAGGGTATTGACTAACATCTCTTTGCGTAAAACTTTGTTGCCATTATTCCCCAATGTTTCTCGATAAGATTGCTGATCCATGGCCTTTATTGAGATATTAAATATATTAAATGTCACATCATAATTGTTATTGACGGATAATGCGGTCGCATTAAGTAATGTTTGAATAAAGATCTCTGTATTAATCTGTAACGATATTGCTTTAGCGTAACTTCAAATTCAGTTGTTCTGCTGGTGCGTGCAATGACCCAGCATTTGCTATGACCTGCATTTGCCTTTTATTTGCCACCTTGCCGTATACGCCGGCACTCCCGTTTACTGGTTTTGCGAGCTGCTTTATCACTACCGCGCCGTACTCGCCATTGACTGCGGTCGAGAACCGATGGACGACGAAGTTGTTGAGTTGCCGGGCCGAGTACTTAAGCTTGGCCCGAAAGAGGCTAACTAACGCTGAACAATTTCAGCATTCCTTCGCCCTTTACGGTTGGTCTGGGTTTTTCTTTCTTGCGGGCGTGGATCACGAGAGAGTTCCACAACAGAAAAGTACATCCTGTTTTTTTTGTCTTCTTTCACGTATTTTTACCAGCGTCCGGCGTAACGGAAAAAGTCGGTCAAGTGACCGCACGCGCGCCCCACAAACTCCCGGGAACGCGCGTAGATGTTTGTGTGGGAACCGATGTATCGAATACACCGACAATGTCGGTTCGGAAAGAGTCATCCCAGGCTAGGCTAAGCTCGAGATCTTCCCGGCGAGAAGGTGTTTTTATAGGATGGCAGGATGGATGCAAAAGTAAAATAAACATGACAAGCTAACGATACCGATTTAGAATCCAAGGCTCACACTTGGAAGTCCTGCAATATTGGCTTCGGGTCTTGGGCGCGCATGCTCTCGCATGACAAACGAGATGAAAACGAGAAATTCTCACCAGAACACACCCGTTCACGGTGTCAATTATGGGAGGATTCGGTCAGTTTACAGAAGTTTAATCTTCTGATGATATCAAAACCACCGTAACGGTTAACTACTGTAAATCTATTTGGCTTGGTTTGATGTATGAAATTATTTAAGGAGTACTGTGTCGTATATCACTAAGCGTTCGATAGTGCACTTTTGCTATGATTAACGTATGTATAGGAATGTGGCATTCAAGTTGGGCGCGACTAAATTTCCCCTACTTGTGCTCCACATGGCGCCTCTCATTTTAGAAGTCCTCGTGGCACTCGCACCGCCCGACACTCACAGCGGATGCTGTGATCCTGAACGAGTTCACTAAAAGCACACGCTCTCTCCGGTCCGCTCTGGTCTCAATTGCTTTTATCACTTTTAGTACGTTCCCGTGCGCTTGGTAGGCTCTCTTTCACGCTCGCCGTTCACGAGATGATAACAAATCCATCTCTAACAATGCGAATTATGCATCTCGCTTGCACCCAAGGTGATCCGTGACAAAAGTGGAACCGTGTTTTTTTTTATTGCTACTTCATTCCGGCCCTGAGATACGCGAGATTGTTGGCGAGGCCCGTTCCGATCGAGCCCGTCGTCATTTAGTTGCCGCACTCAATCGAATCAAGTTGTGTCCGTTTTTATCTCTCTGTCTCTGTGTATCGTCGCCACCGCCATCATCGCCGCCACCGTCACGCGTTTGCTGTTTGCCTCACCGTGGAAAGCGGAGAAAAGAATTGGTGAAGGCAAGCATACCAGGCCCCGTGCATCGTGGCCAAAAAGTGCAGCAGCATCCCACGCGACCACTGCTGTGCATGGGCGTTGGGCTTTTGTCCCCGAGATTTGGGTTGCAAAACGTGGGGGGTTGGCTCCTTTATCCTTACTGCGTTCCACCGCCATCGTTGAGTGAGTAGTGATTCAGGCAAAAGTGTTCCTGACGCAGCGATTTGTTATGACCTATCCGCAATCACCTTTGGGTTGAAAGGTTTAAGAACCAGAATTCTGCGCCCCGATAAGGCACCTTATGACCGTCCCGTTTCTGTAAGCTGTCTGTGTGCGTGTTGGTGCGTAGAATTGGGTGGAGTAGTGCCGGTTCGGGATATTTTTTTCGATCTAGTTCCTCCTCCCAATGAATGTGTGTGTGTACGTGTGTGTGCGTGAATGTTAATGTGTCTGAAACGTGCCCGATTTTAGGTCACATACTCTACTCGGCTGGTCTGTGGAGGTGGTTTGCTGCTGCACGGAGTGGTTTTTTATTTGCTTCATTTATTGCTAAATCCTTCGCGTGACCTCGCCTTCAATTTTTGCCGGTGGTTGTCACCGAGTGTGCGTGAGTGTAATCCGTGTCTGTATGAGGGTGTAGATTTTTTCATTTCCCAATAAGAAGAAAATACGACTGATAAAAAGAAACGACAAGAAACACAGCCAAAACCTACCTCCTAAAGAAAAGAAAAAGATATCTTCACTGATACGGTCGGTATCAGTCGGAGTGCTGAGACTAACCGGCAGGCGTTGTCCTTTCTAGTTCGTGGTCAGTCAAGTGTGTGTTTTTTTCACAGTCAAACCATCCGGTTTATGCTTGCACGTGAGAGCAGGTGTCGTGCGTAACTCGAGGTGAAAAAAAAAAACACTTGGGTGGATCCTTTCCATTCATGCCGGAACGACGAGTGGCTGTACTGACGTACATTTGACTTTTTTTTGCATTGTCCATGCTTCTTGCTGGTTTGATCGCACCCTCAACGATATCGTTTCCCCTTCCACAGCTGTGTGAATCGGCCGTGGTGAAGTTAGTGAAGGAATTTAAATTGTGATTCGATTGAGCTTGTCTCAATTTAGTTCTCCTGGCGGAACCTCTCCGGCTACAGTGACGGCGTGGTGCTGGGCAACTTTAGGTGGAAGCTCCCCGTTTATGTGACGATTCTGGTGTTCCAGTTTTACGTTGAACGTTTTACGAAACACATAACTGTTTACCCATAGTGAAACATCCACCGTGATTACTCTTGCAGTGCTGTGTAAGGCGTGAAGAGACGCATAAGGTAAGCAAAATAATGATATGCCTTGTTTTTTTCTATTTCGTAAACAACTACGCGCTCAAATAATGTTCAATAGTATACCTTGCAAACTTTAATCATCCTTGAATATTTTGTTTTATTAGAACAATTTGTTCCCGGTTTCATAAATCTAGATTATTTTCTTCGTGGTAAATTGCGTTGAATGTTCAGCATGTCCGCATGTTGTTAGCAAAAAGGTCCATCGATCATTCTCGTAAATGATCCATCCATCATCTTCATTCCAAGAAAAATATTACACATGGTCGGCGTCCATGTTTCTTCAATGTCCAACAAACCTAATGGTTACGTGAGCTTTCATGTCACTGAAAGTTGTCATACGGTTCCGTTCTGCGCACATTGTTGCGTTAATAATATGTTGTTTGCAATTGAGTTTTTTAGTGAAATTCTTCATATTTTCAATATGTTGAAGAACGCATTTGGAAGGAAGGAGAAGGATCGAGTTTGGAGAAGAAAATGTTTTGCTTTATCTGCTTAGCGGAACGACGAACATCATAAAGCACCAGGCGTCTCCATTCCATAAATATATTGGAAACAGTTAAATCGTTGTTACCAATTTCTACGATCGAACTTAAGGAAACTTAAAACCAAAATTTCTTGTTATTTACATTTCTTACTCTTGTTCTTTTATTCTCTCTTCGCGATGGGGATTAAAGCTAATTTGAGTTGCGTTCTCGTTTGCAACGGTTCGCAGGGAATGCGAAACGCTCGCAGCTTCATACGGGGAAGCATTCGGCACGAGAAGCTTGATTGTGATCCTACAGGCGTCTGTTCCGGTGGGATGCTTGTAAGGCTTGTTAATGATGAATAAATTTAAATTAATACTTTTAAAGGGTTTTTTTTGCTTTCCCCATTTTGCATGACGTTTTGCGAAGCGGTTATGCAACCGGCTCCGACCCGGAACACAATTATGGAGAGCTTAGTTGCTAGGTTTTTGGGTAAAGGTCTTAACGGAGGCTTTTTTCCATTGCACCTGGCAGTGGCGTAAGTTTTGATATGCCTTCGTTTTTTTAAGTTTGTCTTTTACCGGGCAAAAAACGCTCATCAAAAGTATGATGCGTGATAAGCCGTATTTGCATACCCTTTTGGAGACAGTAGATCGAAAATTAGAAAGTTTAAGGAGCGAAATTCTATTCTAGTATTTCAATAACAAAGAGGGAAAATAGTATGATTGGTCTGTTAGAAGCAAGTAAATTTCTGAAAACTCCTTCTATTAAAGTCGGATACGTCGGATTGCTTCACATTTTCATACAGATAGTATCTATAATTTTACAACACTCTTTCAATTTCCTAAAAAATTGATACTCATACTTCGATTCCACTTTGTCTACTTTGATTGATTGCAATGAACTGCACGATATGATGCAATGAATACGTTTCGTTACTTTATCGTCTTGGGTGAACTTTACTTTGACTACGGTGCACCGAACCTCGATAATTTCGAATTGATTGCGGGGCAGTGGAATAGCTAACAAAGGAACCATAATCCATTGCGTCCATCGGCTTTATCAACATTTTATTCCTTCAACACTGGGCTCGTGCTTGTGCGCAGAACGAAATTTTGTGCAGCCCCGAAAGCTCTGTGTTTTATATAGATGGAATTGAAAAAGGGGGTTTTGGATATGACTTAGATCGAATCGCTACGGTCTCTTACGCCGGTTGTGGGTTATGTTCTAGAAACATAAAGATGCCGGCTTGTTTCTTTCCCTGTTTCGTGTAATGCACGAAGAATGCCACTTTCTGTTTGCCTTTCTTTTTTCCTTTAAAGCAAAGAATAAGCTATAAATCTCGGCTCTCCGATGTCGTTTTACTGGTATGTTTGGTCTGGATAGTGGTTTTATGTGTTTTTGTGTAGGGTTTACTCTTGATTTGCTTTCACAGACTGTATGCGATAGGCAGTAAATGCGTTATGATTTTTCGATTCGATGGACTGAATGCAAAAATAATATGTTTAACCTAAGCTTAGAATTGAATTGATGTAATATAAACAATTATTAACCAATTATGTGGCGTTGGTGTTGTCTCACGACTGGTTCAAAATCCCATCCGGATCAATCCTCCGTACGCAGGACTGACTATTCGGCTACGGGTAAATAAAGTCAAAGAAAACCAGAAATGGCAGTCTTAAAACTCTTAAACAGTTATGCCGATAAAGAAGCAGAATAACATACACCATAATTGATTTAAAAACAGATATAACATTTGTTTTGGCTATATTAAAAGTTTATTCAGCTTTATAAAACATTAAATGAGAAACGACCTAAAATCCATGAAGTCTTTGACCAAAAACTAAACAAGGAAGACTCTACGTTGCTTTTGTTTTTCTGTTTTAACTGTGTAAACTGTTTTATCTCATGTGAGACTCATATCCATATGATGCGGAGAAAAGACAACACATCTTCTCATCATGTTGAGTACTACTTGTTCAACTTGGTAGTTAATATAACATACAGGCAGGCAGTTCTTTATGAATGAAAAAGTGTCCAACTCTTTATTTATTGTACATTGTATGGCTTTAGTCAGAGCAATCCTCAACCAACGCTTAGATCAATAATAAACCAAGGACGTTTCCTACTTTTTGCTACAATATACTGTATCGTTACACACCGGTAGCTTTCTTTCTGCGGAACATTTGCTTCTGACTGGTGCTACAGAACATAAAACAGGGGTCGACAAAATAGGAAACGACAAGAAAAGATGAATGAATTTGCCAGCAGCAGACATGTATTATAGTCTAGGCTTCACTCGGAAAAAGAAGACGTATGATGATGGTTTTTGTTTTGCTCACTGCGGATAAGAAAGTTCGTAAAAAAGGATAACTAAAACGGATTGTGGAAAACAAACACTGCAAGATGGAGTGTTCATTCGGAAGATACGTTTTCTACTTTCTTGTACCATTCGTTATGCTTTCCTTCTATTGAGCTGTTCGTATTGAAGCGGTAGCCAAATTTTCCAAGTGTTAGAAAAGCTTCATAGGACAAATAATATCTATCGCTTTCCTTCTCATACTTCTCAGAGCTTTTTACATGTTATCATCTACTCAGGGTTCTCGAATGTACCAAAATGTCGTCAGTAATTTCGCATATCGTAGGAAATATAGTCTTTACCTTGTCGTGATACAATATAGTGATAATAATATATATATATATTTTGTCATCAAAATACTGTTTTCGGAAGCATTAGCTAGCCGGAAATCCCGGGAAATTCTGAGTCTGATTTGCACAATAGGGTCAGCAGAAATGACACTTTACGTACAGATGCCAATTTGTCGACTTTCTCAACAGGACCCCATCTCTTTACCAACGTCGCTTTATATTGCTTTCGTTCGAGTTTGTACACGTGTGCCTGATAATAGAGATGAAAATCGATTATAATCGCTTATCCTTATGTGTGAGTGTGAAAAAGGGAAACAGTTCTTCGACTCTTCGAAATGGAGACGCCCAGTCATGTGATTTGTCTTTGTTTCGCAGTTCGACCTTATTTGGGCGTTATAGTGACGTAGAGTGAGAAGCTTTTGCCGGCATCAGCCCTCAGTAGTGTTGGGTGGAGATAGAGACCATGTCTCTTATTTCATCTTGCGTCGTGGTTCCGGTTCGTTCGTTGATATCATAAGCCTCGTATCGACCCAAAACACGCGTTTGGTGGTTGTTTTTATTTTCGTATTGTTAGAATCGGCATATGGTTATTGGACCTTTTTTAAATGATTTTTATACATTTTTTAATCGAAAAACAGTCCTTGAAATTTAAAATGCTTGTGTAAGTAAAGTCCAAGAAAGCCAGAAATGGCAGGCCTAGACCTCTTCAGATTGTTGTGCGTTGTGTTAGGAAGAAGATCATGTTATGAAACTTAAAGGACTTTTCTCTTTCGTTTTGTACTGATCTATTATATCGATACATATTATATGAAGTAGATACGATGAAACCAAATTTGTTATTGTTATTAAATTGTTTCGCTAAAATCGCACATATTTTGTAAATGATTTAAATTAAAAAAATGTTTTGCATTGCGGAAATAATATCTTAAACGAAATGGGTTGCTTACAGTTGATTTGATGATACACAAAATTACTTCTCTTTGATCGTGTAATGGGGGCGGGGCGGTGGTGTATTGGTAGCGGCGCCAGTCTTCAAACGGCAAGGGACCGGTTACAAATCCCATCTGGACTAAACCTCTGTACGCAGGACTGACAATTCCGCGATGTGTAAGTAAAGTCCAAGGAAGCCAGAAATGGCAGGGCTAGACCGCTTCAGATTGTTGTGCGTTGTGTTAGGTAGATTATCATGTCATGAAACTTAAAGGACTTTTCTCTTTCGAAAATGATTATCGCTCTATTCACAGGACTGTTAGTTGTTTGTTCGATTTTTTTTAGTTTAGATCGATCGAAAGTCAACAGCCATAAGCCCACGAACCCTTGCACGTCCATGCCGTAATTCGCTGCACTTGCATCTGAAGTGCAACGGGTTGATTGGCTTCCGTAATGAATTGTTCAATAACGCTAATGAGTTTCCCTGTGTGCAGTGACGTTGCTATGACATCTATTCGTACCGCGGAGAACGTGGGCGTGCGTGAGAAAACCTTCCCCGGGGAATGAGGTTAATCTTAAGAGTCAAATGTCCGAAGCCAAGCCCACACACAGCTGATTGTATGTGTGGTTTTGTGAAATGTGTTGAAGAGATGAAATCAACTGTGAAGATTTAATTAATTGTCGACACCGTTTGACGTGAGGAAACAAAACGGGGTCATAGTGATGCTCACCAAACATTGTGCATACACCGACAAGGTGAACTACGGAAAAAGAGGTGTTCAGGTTCGTTTCTGCCTCACGTCAATTTCACTTTATCAATAGAGGTTCACCTCAACTAGAACCCCTCAGTGTGACGGTGACGTTTATTAGTTTTCCTATGGCTTTTTTGTGCGGGTTTTGTTTTTGTGAAAGAAATGAATGAATGGTGGAGCTTTATAATACTTCAACGGAAAATGAAACCTTTACCAAATGGAACATATTGGATTTACTATATTTAAAACCAGAATCCTTCAAGAATGAAATGTTAAGAGATTTAAGCGTTTAACACGTGGTAAACAACTCCAAGGATTGATGGTCGTTAAACAACAATTGAAATAAATTGAGTAAAGACAACATTAATTACTTATTACACTAGGATGAACACATCTATTAGCTTACTATATATATTCCATTCATTTATAAAACATAATATATTATACAAACTTAACACACTGATTATTTTTAATTCGATTGTGCTGGTCAAATAGTGTAATGAGTAACTTTCACATCATTTTCTAGAATGCATTTTTTTACAAAACATTGAATAAACCATTTCAACTACTTCAAGTTCGAATGTACGTATTCATTCTGTTTTTCCTAGCATAATTTCAAAGTATGCTTCGTTATCTGATACAATTGTCACACTTTAAACTTAAACACCTGTAGCTACTTACATAATACTAAAAATAGAAGTAGAATTATATCCCAGTCGAACAAGATCGATTGGAATATTCTCCAAGCTCAGGATTTGCACAAGTTACGGTTGCTAAAACTAGGTCACGGAGTAAATCATTTATTGGTTTTGTCGGAACTCATTTGTACAGGATATACTTTTAATAGCAATTATAGCATCTTAATAGTAAACTTAATAGCAATTATTGGGGTGTTTCATATTTGAAAAGAAATGAAGACTAACCATATCAGCATGCATGCAACTTGTACTTGTAAATTAATTTTCTTTTCGTCTGTATCACTATAACCTCGAAGGTCTTAATCTGCCATCTCTTTATTTAATTCTTTCCTATATGGATAGGAGTAAGTGGTGTGAGAATGATAATCACATAAAACTCAATACAAATTGCTGTATATAAATATCGTATCGTAATAATATTGAAGTTATATATATTCATTGAATAAATACTACTACATAAGAATCACTCAAACACCAGGGGTTAAAATATGTAGAATACTTACTTAAATACTCCCTTTTGTAGAACAGTATTTAGCAGCACAGCCGGTTTGGATATCGCTATAATTTCGCTTTTTATGTCGTTAATCTCTAATTCGAGATTTTTTGAGATTTTTTTCTGTAGCATCTTTAGCATTAGCGCTTACTAGGACTTCTAGTTGGGACTGAGTTGTAGAAGATAGACTGGACATTTTCACTCATGATTCTGATAATGACCTTTAATCCATTATTCTTGACTACCGTTATCAAGCCAATAACAGCTTTTCAGTGTAGATGTGAAAATTATTTTAACAATTAGTTGAAAGCTCTGTACAATATTTCCATTATTTTTAATTTAACCAAAAAACAATAAAACATGCTCTCATGAAACTGTTTCGTTCTTCCTAAAGCCCTTCTCATTTGTTTCAATTTGTTATGCTGCAAACCAATGTATAATCTATTGTATTGCATGTAGGTTTGAAAATAGAGAACACACAATGAAATCTCACCTTTTTTCAGGGAAGATCACCTTACATCCATTATAAACTGTTGAAAAACGAAAAATTTTCAATTAAAACCGGATATCCTGATTTCATACCGATAGTTTTCAAAGGTTTTAGTCCACTTTTTTGTCGTTCGAAATGTTTTTGCTTCAGCTGAGATTTTATTTCATTCCGTACAACGGAATTCTGAGGTTTTTATCGAACATCGGACATCGAGTGGAAAATTCAATTAGTTTTGAAATTAAAACTCGTAGAACATTCCCCGTAATGCGACAAACTTCAATGATTTCCCGTTCAGCTGGCTCGGTGTGGAATTGGATAAAATGCTACCTTCATTCCAATTTGGCTTGGTTCAGTGGGGAAAAGAAAATTCGATGATGGTGGATTTTTCAATCCATCGATGGGAACGGGATAGATTTTCAACCGATACCGATGGCAAGCCTTTTGAGGCGAAGGATAACACGACAGATGAGTTTGTGTGCCCGTTGGACATCGTCCAAACCTGATTAAATACCACTTCTTCGTGTTGTGGCTGTGGCTATTTCTGTCATTATGGTTCTTGCCCGGCCAAAGCATCCCTCAATGTTGATGCGAAGGCGGAGGATAGCTTTTTTTCACCGCCATGTAGAACCGGTTGGCCTCGTTCCAAAACTGTGATCGGTAATGAAAGTCTAAATAATTGAGCACTGTCAAATCTGCACCAGCGTTGGGTCACCATGGGCTCTGGCCGTCGTATCAACCAGTTGCGGGAAATGCACCATTTGCAGTGGAATTTTATTTTTTGTACTCGCTTGGGGCTAGGATGTTATTCGCCATTATGCGGACCGGTAACAATATGCCATTGATACAGTACCAGTGAAACGGGAATATTGATGAGCTTTCAGGAGAAAAGTCATACCAGCCCATATTCGCCCCCCGATGGGCATAAAAATCAACACGTCGATGGACTTCGACGGATGATTCGAGTATGACGCGCTACATCAACACCTTCATCGTCAACTATATCAGGTACGGCATCGATTTTGGTCGACATCATTATGAAAATTGCTTCAACAGCAAGTGATTGAGTTGATTTTTAAAATTTTGTTTGCTAAATTTGTTTCCACCATTCAATTGCATGCTGCAGGATATGCATTTGGAAAGCTTCTTCGGTTGAGGGCACGTTCCATGGATGCCTGGTAATCTTTGGCGGACAAAACGTGACCCACATATTTAGTTTAGTTTCCGCTTCCGGGCACCGTGCATCGGAGTTCGTCATTCATTTCCGTATGTTTGAACTCGTGCATCATTCACATTTATATAGTTCTTCGATCTAACTCATACGTTATCCGATGATGCTACGATATGAAAGTTTTGTTTAGCAAAATATCATAAAAAATTCTGCTTCCGACCGCAATTTTGCATTTGCTGCATATTTGAGCAGGAATTTGTTTTATACATATTCTACGCTGAACGGTTGCGTTTTGGACCTAACGTGTGCACAATCAAACATTATTTTGCTTAATGCCTTTTTGCTTGGGATGGGTTGTAGTGTGACGTAACAAATATTATTGTTAGTTATATTTAACCAATTGTTTAGAGGATTTCATTTGTTCAATACTTATACTAATAGAGAAAAAAAATCTGTATGCATTGGATGAACAATGTACAGTATATATCTTAGTTACGATATTAATGTGTATTGTTTGTATTACACAGTCTTAGTTTGAACGATGAAGTCGCTGTTATGTCTTAGCCTGTTATTGATCTTGTTCTGCCGTTGAGTTTAAGACTGGTTGTCTGTAAGTATTCGAGTATAATCATATCTTCCATTTCCTTAGCGTAGAGTGTTAATTAATGTTTGAGTGATCTTTTAACCGACAAATTAAAACATGCAACACGATTTAATACTTAGAAAGAATTTTTACTTATTCATAACAAATCAAAAAAGCAATGAATATCGATTTGAGGCTTCCTTAACTAATTTTAGTTATTGAATGTCATCCATTTTTACAATGAGCGTCATGATGTTCATCTTAATGTATCTATTTCCAATAAAATCGTAGCACCAAATACTAGACTATGTCATCTTCCTTAGCATCGCCATCCATGTTCAACAGGCATTGTGATGCATCACTACTTTCGCAAGACAATAATTCATTGTTAGGCATGACGCTCTCGCCTGATTGCACTGCGTTCATCTGATACGTATGATATTGCTTTCAACCATGCAAAATCTAACTGAGCGGTCACCAGCAACACTTTTTATGTGAAGAGATTTCTGTGTGGACTTGGTGGGAAAAGTCGGTTTGCTCACCGACCAGGAAATGCAATCTAATTTCCTATCATTGGATGTTGAATTATTGCATCGGAATTCAATAACCGACCTTTTGTTGATGGGTGAATGGGTAAAAAGCGGCAAAACAAGCAGAAAACCACCATGGAATTGGATGGAATGGATGTCCACTTAGTTTGTACGAGTGTGTGTGTGTGTGTGCAGGCAAACTAACCCTCAGGTAGTTTAATCCTGGCATCCTTACCTTCCAATCTAAACTGTCCCTTTTTAAGCTGCATGTGCCGTTTAAGTTTCAAACACGTTCACCACTAGCATCTTTTGGTCGTGTCATTTCTCGTCCGACCGTGCTGCACGTGTACGTTTGTAGGCCTGGCGCAAAATGGAAAACTAATACAATCGCCAAAGAGTGTTGGCGTCCTCAGTAGACCATCATCGGAACACTATTTGCCAATCTACCCGTTTTGATGTATCAATAATGGGAGGCAAATCCAACTCAATTATAAATATCCTTCCTTGCTGAAGGCGTAAAACAGCGAGGCGCTACACGGGCAAACTGGTTCATGCGAACATGCACGGTCCATGCTATGCTGGTTTGCTATCTTCGGTGTGATATTTTTCGATGCTGCTAAACTTATCTGCGGCGAGAGAAAATGAAAAATACAATGTGAGTCCCGGCAGATGTGCATGTGTGAGCAGCGTTGGACACGTTGCACCTAACCAATCATCACACTAATTGTGTTTCTAATTGAAGGCCAGAGTCACAACGCCAGCTGGAAGAAATATTCTGCGTTGACAAACGAAGTGGTGATACTGTTCCTATTTGGTTCAGCCTTTTCAGTGTAGCTGCGTGTCTATATTTTCATGGGATACGTATTAATACTGACTAATAGTTTGCAAGATGATATAATGCGGATTCTAGACGAATTATTCTTGTGTTGTAGAATATGTTATACCGCACCTTTAGTTATTACAAAAACCATTGTCTTTCTTAACATTGTGATTGTGATTAACAGCAAAGTTTTTTATGTAATCAAATGTATATCAAAGAATAAATCAAAAAAATTTCGCTGTCAATTTTTTTTTTTCCTGATCGCTTTCAATTATCCACCAGGAACCGAGGGGAAGGTTCTACCGGTTACTTTATTCTGTAAAAAAAATCTTGTCCTCTTTTGTACACTGCTTTGCCATTATAATCCTAATCGAAGCACTTTAATCAAGCGCCTTGGCATCTTCTTTTTGCACCTTCTAGGGACGACCTAGGATAGCCCCTGCTGCCTTTGTGCGTCGAAATTGAGAACGATAAGAAGGATGGTATATTATTTACATATTATTGGATTCCATCAATTTCCTTACCTTTGTGGTGGTTCCAACAAATGAAAATAAAAACCTATCTCCTTACAAGGTTCATCTCTCCCGAACGGCAAGTTGGGCCAAAATTTTCGTTCACGTGTTTAGGAATTGTGGAACGTTCCTTACTTTCATCACCCTTTCACCAACGAACCTTGCTCGCCATGCACCACCACCATCGCTCGTCGATTTGAGTACGTCGTCCTATTTTATCGTGCTTCACATTGCAACCTGACAGCGATCTCACTGGTCCGGGAAGGAGAATTCACGCAAATATTGACATGGTAAAGATTTCCCATTCAATTGCTGTGCGGAAGGATCTTTTGAATGGGATTTATTGGTTTTACCATGACCTTTTCCTTATTTCCGGTCTGTTATCCGGAATTGCGTATTTTATTAACCGTCTTCAATTATACTTCCTGATGCAGTATATTACTTGATTCGTAAGGAAATTGGAAGGATTTTTGAAAATACAATGTTACAATGTATCAGTTTATTACAAGGAAAAATAAAGACATTTGTTCTCATCACAAAAGTAAAATGCTTATTAAATATAAGTAAATTATTCAGATTTCATACACCTGTGATTCGGTGAGTGCTTTTCCATGTTGACTTCCTTTTTAATAGAACATTTTCCCATAGTTATAAAATATTTAAAATGAATGCTGTTTTAATAATAATTGCGTAAGATCAAATAAGTTTCCCTGTTATCTTTTATTTCCAGATCTCTTGGTGCTGTTAAATCCTACACTGTAAGTGAAATGCAGTTTGACATACTATAATTTGTTGTTAAGATAAAAATTACACAAATTTGGTTTCGTAATTCAGTAACAATTGTGAAAATTGTTTCATAAAATAATAAAATGGATGGCCGTTTTGACGTGAATAAACACTTTGTACACCTCCCTCAATATCAGTGAGGAAAGTTCAATGTTAGTTCCATACCCATTGTTACACTCGTTTATAACACATTTTAGAGCACCTTTCATTGGCTTCAAATGGAATTTTAAGCAAGCATTTTCTTTTTAGGGCGAATTAGCGTCATGAGAGAATTTAAACTTTACCAACGTACAGAATAAATTGTTGTTGCAGTGTAATAGAACGTGTGCCCGTGCCCATGTACCAGGAAGGAAAAGTGATTGCGAACAAAAGTGTAGAATAATTTTCTCTGCTGCTTAGCTAGCGGGCTCCGCACAATGCCAGAGTACACCGGCAAACGAACCTTTATCCCATGCTCTGCTTTTAGAAGCACAAGACTTTTGCGGATGTGCACACTGCATCTGGTGTTCGGATAGCGCGAGAATCTGTGCCAAACAACTAGGGTTGCATTCGTGCACTATGGGAAACGAAGAAGTTTCTTCATTTGTAGGTTTGCCTGTTAGAAGCAAGCATTCGAAAAAGAGAGAGAGAGACAGAAAGAGAGAGGGCTAGAAAAAGTACCATACCAGAATAAGCTTCTTCACGAGAATGGTGGCATAGATGGGAAAAGCTTTCCAAGAGTTGGTGCAAGCTTCTACATGCCTGCATCATCCTCATCATCACGATCGCTTAAGGGTTATATAAAGCGTTGTAGTTGGTATTGCGACTTTTGCAAATAAGGACAGAGAGAGAGAGAGAGACCTGTGTTGTGAAACGAGGAAGTCCAACGCGCCGGAGACGGTAAAACAAGGGGTACGAGAGTTGAAAGTTTGCCAGAGAAAATTGCACAACTTTTCCATCCAACGATAGTCCGCAAGCTAAAACGTGTCCTTATTCTTCACTTGTCCATGCTTTCGATCTCTCTTTATCACCGGTATGAGACTAAGGCGTGGTCGCTTCTAATGCTGCATGTATGGTGCAAGTGCAGCTACCAAACTCCGGTCCAGACGTATGTGAGCAAAAATGTTTGAAAGGCTGGTTGCTGCTAGATTTGCCGTTTCAGCATCTTGGTAGGTACCTACAATGTGAACCAACCGGACTTCGTTTTAACACCGGTACGTGCAGACCTCGACCGACTGTCTCGGTGGTGTAGAAAAATACAGGATCTGTTAAACGAATCGGGTAGCTTTCGGCACATTTGGCATTTTGGCATCGGGCCACATTCCATTATAGATCTTCGAGAAGAAAATTGACATGAGGGAGGAATTTTGACGACCAGTTCGAACAATGTTGTTAACAAAAGGGAATGCCAGGATCGAGGTTGTCACACGAATTGGTTGGTCAAAAGCCCTCTTTTCAATCGGGTCTAGCAGTTCGATTATTTCGGAAAGTATATTCGAATTCCTTTGACATCCATTGCCCCGTTTATGGTGGAATTTTGTTTTTTTTTAAATTTCGATAAAATCGATATCGCACACATCGCGTCAGTCGGAATTATTTTAAGTAATACATGATTTTTATGAATGTAAGAGGCGATAAGATTAACGATTGATATTTTAAGTAGGAATGTTTAATTGAGAGATTATTTGCTTTCCACTCATGTTAAATATCGTTTGATTCATTACGTTTCTCTTATATTAATAATAATTGATTAAACACAAAGCAAAAAAATCACATCAGAAATAATCGATACTCTTGCTGCATACAATATTTTTGACCAAAAATAAATGTTGTTAAAACATACTCCTATTTTTTTCTTTAGTGGTAATCAAATAGTTAATAGTTTTGGCCGTTTATTTCAATATTTACCGAATATGAGGTATTTATATTATCTTATACACGTCATACGCTCGTAGTGTTATAGTATAGTAAAGATAGTGTTTCCTAACATATGAGGAATCAATCTTCCATTAAAAACTACATTGCTAACATACGAGCAATATATCCACATCTTAAAAGTATCTTCGATTTATTGAGACATTGTTTTATGTTCCGCTGCAGAGGCAATGTCCTTGGCATCAATAGCTCCATAAATTCGTAATTTTACTTAGGATGGTTCTTCCTTGTACCCTGTTAGAAGTTCTTCGATGCTATTTATTTCACTTCCCAATCCTAAAGTAATAGCCAACGTCACAAAATCATGAACTGCTGGTTCTCTGGTGACATAAATCAGCAGTTCTCAGTTCTCTCTTCAGCAGTTTCTCCAAACACTCCATATCAGGGAAAAGCCTTTTTGTTTCCGTTAGAACGGACAGGCCGTTTGAGCTTATTTTAGCAGTTAGCCGAATAATCGTCAGTTTTTGTAACGGGGTTCCGATTTAGAAGGGATTTCGTTTCGATCATGTCTAGTGGGATCGACAACGTTACCAAATACACAAACGAGCCGCGTTAGCCAAATTTATTTCTTATTTCTGCTGTTTTACAGAACAGAATCAAAAACAAGCAAAAAATTAAAATTTTAGAAATCAAATGCTCATAATGCGATAGTTTGCTCTTTGGAAAGGATATTTTAGTAGCATTAGGATTTCTTCTTAAAATTTCCAATTAAAGAAATTTGTTGTACGGATTACTCGTTGTGAATCATAGTTACCGTAAGAAAGTCATCGGCTAACAAGCGGCTTATAGTTGCACATGCTGTGTAGTACGTCAGAAAGGGGCAATCTCAATCCTATGCTATAGGTCTTGCAATTGTGCAACTCAAAATTTCAATTCAGTTTCCTCATCAAGGTCTAAGAACTTCAATTTATTGAAGCCAAAGCTTTGTTTCTAAACGATACATGGCGAGACGAGATATTTTATTTTTTCCATAAAATTGTAAAAAATGAAAAAAAGATAAAAAAGGTGTTCTTAATTGTTATAATACCATTATTAATTCAGGCATATGTTCTAGGTTATAATTAAATTATTTGCTTTACATTGCATTACATTACCAGAGTAGCTTAACTGTCTTATATTGCTCAAATCTCTGCGTATTATTGAAATTCATCTCAGAGCCGTTTCTCCAAACCCTAAGTAAAACTTCTACTTATTATCGTAATTGGCGACTTATATCTGCCATTTCTGGCTTTCTACACATATTTTACCACATAGCCGGATATTCAGTACTTGCTACGGGAGATTGGTCTGGATGGGAAGTTGAACCGGTCCTGTCGAGTCCGGTCCAATCCCAGGCGCCACTACCAATGCACCACCGAGACCGTTCTTCTACAAATTACATTTAATATAAAATTTGATTAGTTACTTAACATATTTCTTTATTCGCTTTACTTTTTAAAAAAACAATAAATAATAACACCAATACGCGCTGCGTTTCCGCCAGACGTTTATCGAATAAATGTAACCTTTTGTTTGATCCCATTTGTATTCCATTGTGATACCCATTGTTGGCATTTGTTAGGTTTCTGTAACGAGCTTCCCTTGTCTGGGCGTTGGCCTGGTGCACGGTTATGTTTTGAATTATTTCTCGATTCCTCTTCCTACCTGTTAGCGTACGGGACAGTTTTTCGGATTAAGGGTCAGCATTTGGTGCGATGTGGGTGAGGTCAATAACCGGAACATAGCCTCTGCTGTTTCTGCGTTTCCCAAACGGAGGTTGGTTTCCTTCTAAAAGTGTTCGTTAACTTGTCATTGACGTGTATATGAAGGAAATTTCTTATACCGATTAGAACCTGTTACCGAGCGGAGGGTGTAGTTTATTTCCGCCACCACACTGAATCCTTCTTGGGAATACAGTGTCACGTGGAGCAGACAGAAGTGTTCATTTCTTAGAGGCTATTTTTTACACTATAAGCCGTTAAAAGGCTGTCAATAGGTTACGACGCGTTGCGTGAGGTGAGGATTCTATGCAATAAAATAAATATAGTTATTCATTGGCAGGAGGCACCCCGTCCAGTAGGATAATGCGATGGATTTCCGGGACTTTGCTGCATACAAATTGGATTATGGTGAAAATATTACATGACAACGTAAGGGAATTATGAAGTTCTCGTTGTGGAAACTTTATGTCATGTTGGAAATGACGATTAATTTACTGCAAACTGATTGGATTGTGTATAAATTTGGAGTGGTTTAACGCAAAGTAATAACGTTGAAGACTCATAACTGCGCTACGATCCGAACGCGCATGGTGATACGCGCTTATTTTCATAGACACTTCATATATTATTCACCATATACACCATTTCCGTTATTCACCACCACTTATGTGCTGTTATATTACGTTCACCCTATGTGTTTTCTTTCCTACCGCACACTTTAACCAGACGGACAGGATTATATTTCCATGCTTGAACATTGGCGCACGATCGCACCTTGTCGTCACCCCGCGATTAAAGAGCTTCCCCATTTGCGCGTGTCTAGATCGCGTTGGTGTTTGTGTACGGGGTATGTCTCATTTTCCTCGGGATTGCGTCTGGCGCTTGGAACGCACCTATCCGTACGCGGGCCAGTTTAGTTTGACGGGAACCACCACAAGAGTAGTTGGTTGCGCTCACGAGCTATCTCGGTTTTTATTGCCCGGACCGCCGGCTGGGTTTTTTGGTTTTTCCTTTCCGTTTTTTAACTCTCCGTTTCGTTCCGGTTTCGTTTGCGTTTCGGTCTCGGCGCTAGTTTCGTTCTCTTAGGTTTTGTGCTTCGGTTGGTGAAAAAGTTCTCGATAGCCTCGGTGGATCCGTTCCACCAATTGATGCACCTTTCTTTCAAATAACATTTGAACGGTGTCTATAATTTGTTCCTGTGTTAATTTTTAGGTAAATACTTTTACACAGCAAAAGGAATAAAAATTGTGATTACAGGAAAGCAGCCCAAATGATTAAATCTGTTGCGAGACATTTTGTGAGTAGTGAAATCTCAAAATCACACAAACATCGTTCCTATTCGTTGAGAAAACTAGGAAAGGAAAATGTGTTAAAAATATAAATTATTTCTATTTTAACTGCGCAACGACAATTTGACAAGAAGGATTTAGATACATCAGAAAAAGAATACAAACCTCATGATCTGATCTTCCGATCGCTGTGCGACAGTGTGCTGTCGAACAGGTCAACGAACATGGCGAGTTTTTGCAACATGCCGTTAAAAAAGTGGGCCATGCCATAGCTGAACAATGCGAACTATTACGTAACGATATCTGTGCTTTTACTAGTGTAGGTCCCATCATAACAGACCGCGCCGAAAAAAAACCGCCACCCTTAACGTACGACAGTCTCTAGTGATCGATAGTTTTGCGTAGTTGGGTGGCGAAGTATTCCGTTATTTCCATCGCGTTTTCCTACCGAACGCCAACCACGCACTGGAAGCGTTTTTCTCGGTCGTCCCATTTATAGCTAAATATAGATTCATGCACGAAGAGTTATATTTATTCAATTATTATTAATACTCGACGCAGCGTGACGCGGATCGTGGCAACCGTTCCTTCGCAGCAAACTCTCCGGGAAAACCCGGAACCCTTTTGTTACGTGTGTGTGTGTGTGGATGGTCCGCTGGCTGGGCTGCAGTTACCATTGCCGGTGACCGTGTGCTATCCGAAAGCAGTTCCTACAATCGAAATATCGTATCATCTGCACTGTATTTATTGTTATAGGTGAGTTCGCGCGCGTGCTTTATTTTTATCTTTTCCCCTCCAACGGGCTAGCCAAATTGGTTTTCGGGGCTTAGCTAGATATGCGTTTTTCGCATGGTGTGTTGTGAGTGTTGTGTAGACGAAGATTTTTTTTATGACTATAAACACGCCAAAACGTACGCTACGATCACAAATATTGAGCACGATACAAGATTATGCATTTATGTTACTAAAGGAGGCTTTTGATTCAGGAGTACAATATTTTTGCTTTGTATATGAAACGTTTTCTAATCATTTTGCATAATTTTCCTTTACAAAAAAATGGTCTGGAGACCTGAAACATATCACAGGATCGTAAACAATTCTCAAATCTAATTCAAACCATGCTCTTTGCTTCGGTTGCATCTTCCAGAATGCGCTCCCTAGCTATGGCAGCACGAACACAGTGCGTTTGCAATCGATCGTTCTAGCAAGGACATTATTTTAGCATAATTTACTGTTATTACCCCACAACGAGCGCCCGTGGTTTTAAGCGATTTGACCCATTTTGATGTACGATCCGGGCTCGACGAGCCGCTTTTTCGAATGGTGCAACATTTTCGCCGGCTCTGTGTTGCTGCGCGCCTAACCTTCTGGACGAACCATCCACCTACCGAGAAATGGTTGAACGTGGCGGCCTCCTTTGGTTGCCGATCAGCCAGCGAATTTGCAACATGATTCCGGTTGAAAGAACCCCAACTCCGCTGCAAATCACCCTTCGGATGCACGGCACGATAATCATCGTTTGGCAATTTGGGCGAAGGACTCATTAATGTTCGATCGACAATTTATGGAAGCGATAAAATTAGCGAAACATTATATACAACCCACCGCGCGTCGTTGCGCTTTACGTCCGCTGCGTCCGGAACAGGCAGATTATAGTGTTTTATTTTTCTGTCTCGCTGCTGCCTTCCCGGCCTTTGTAGGCACGGTGAATTCGGAAGGATTAAATTGCCATTAAGGATTGTTTCAAGCAGGATTAGGGTTTAGTGGAGCGATTGGATTTCGTGTCTCCCGTACGCCGAGATTCGATCGGAAGGTAGGAGGCTTGCCGGTGGAACAAAAATCGCGCAAAAATACAATAAAATGGGTCAAAGGATTAGGTTTGATGATGACGATGATGGCTACTTTGGATTAGTTTTAATTGCCGTTGTTCCTTATCATTGCCAATAAAAGAGCTTAATGAGCTGTGAACAATGGACACACATGTTGGGTGTAATAAAGTAACAGCAAATCGATTAGAAATATTCTCAATTAAGCTCAACGGCTGAGCTGAACTCTCGTGTTTGGAAAGTTCTAAAATGTTGTATCTAGCTTTGTGATGCACTCGTATTGCACTACATAGGGATGCACTTCATACTGCTCGGCATATTCCTCTATTATTTATGGGAAACTCTGAGTTTTATGTACATCTAATTTTTGAAATGTAGTTGGATTAAAATTAATTGTAAAATAGAATTAAATTAAACTAAACTTAATTTAATTTATTTTAAAGAACTAAATTAAAATTTTATTTTTTTAACTTCTGCGAAAAAACTACTTCAAAATAAAAAAAAATACTGGAACAACCATATGTTAACATAAAGAATTAAACTATGTTGTGCGATACATTCTAAAACAAAAACGAAAACTTAGCAATAGACAGCAATATAGAGAATAGCAATAACATTACACCACAGGTATCAGTGAATCAAAAAGAAGCTCTCTAATATAATAAAAAAAACCGCTCCAGGTTTCCAGCGATGCTTATCGCTTCAAAGAGAGAATGCCAGTACGGATCAGGGGTTCGTTCGTGAAAATTCACACTCAAAACCAAACCACCGACCGGCGGATAGACCCGTCGGTTCATCTTCAACGAACGTGCAATGATGCCGTTGCGTTGCGAGCCCGATGACGCCGACGATAATTTTGTGGTTGTGTGTGCCATAGCCGGTATTGCGCGGATCGGGGAGTTCAGAAATTTTCAAAAATAGAAATTTTGAATAGCCGAGAATCTATTTTCGGGTGCTTCGGAAAATTTGACTATAAACACTCTCGGTGTTCCGCGTGTTGGTCTTTACCATGCGCTTCCCATCACGCGCTCGTTTGGCGTTTTGCTGCTCCTTTTGCTTACACGCTTCCAGCGCTTTCCTCTATGTGCACGGTTCTGGCGCGAATTCTAGTTGGAAAAGTGGTTGAGAACGAGCAGCAAGCGGCGGCGTCTTAGGTTGGAAGATGTTTGTAGCTTAAGCGTATATACATAGCGTGCCGGTTCATGGATTTTGTGCGGTAAACTTTTGAATCCTACTTGCTCTCTCTCTTTCCGCTTGACAACAAAATTTGGTCCGGGCTACGAACAAAGTCATATGATTGGGATATACTAAAAAGTGCAACAAAACAGATATCCGACACTCTTGTTAAAACAAAAGTCCTTTGCTGTGCTCCCATTTACAGAGCTTGATTCGAGCGTGACAACATGATGGAAGGATTTGAAAAGTTATTTCGTTCTAGGAGATTTCGAACCGAAACTTTTAAAACATCAATGATCTCTGTTCATGAGCTAGCTGAAATAATCCGTCGACACTCTTTCAATCCGGATGGTTTTTGAGCAACTGCTACGGACAAGGCATACACTCTTGGAGGTACTGCTGTCAAAGGTTGTGATGATTTAAACAAAAACGATAATTTCTTCCAAAAACTCAGAAGCACTTTTTCGCCATCATTCAGCTAAAGTAAAGAATTCAGAAACTAGGACAAAGTTGTATTGTATTTTGTTCGCGTTTTAAATATACTTTACGTGTTCCGGTTGTTACGGTATTACTCACCCTGACCCCGCTGACTTTTCGCCGAGTTTATTTTTTTTTTGGTTTATAGTGAACAAAATTGTGGAATCCGAAACATTTGTTCGGAAACAACTTTGCAAATGCATTCGGGGAAAACTTATTGCACGAAGAAAATTTATACAATGAAGTTGCACACGAAACTTTATGAAATGATTCTTTTGACTTCCTTTTTTTTGTACACAATGCCAACCCTATTTCGACTCATTCAACCAATGCAGAACTGAAAGATGTGCAGCATAAATCAACAAAAGGAAGAATTAATCATGCAGGCAAAAGAGAAACAGCAAGTTTGCTTATGTTAAGTTTCGTTTTTTTTTTCGGGTCGAACAACCGTTTCGGTCCCATCTTATCTATGTGAACTTAGACTAAGAATCAGACAAGCATAGTGGTAGCTTCTATGCTTAGCACATCGGATAGAGCAACATCTGCTGTAGGTTCTCGGAAATGTACTTTATTCTGAAAATTCATGACTTATCTAATAATGTCGAAACTTAGAAATACAAACAATAAAACGGCATACGGAAGCTATACAACTTCTTCATCATCGAATCGTTGCAGTAGTTTAAAACGAATCAAATGATAACAAACACAGATGCGATTGAAGCAACAACATAAACAAAACGAATGTAAAGTGTCCTCAAAGAAAAAAAACTCCGTAAAATTCCGGATTCTGCACACATTTCTGGAGCAACAGAATTGTCCTGGCTTTTTTCTCCCTTTGCGAGTTGAACACTGCGAGGATATGCATCTGTGCCATGCCTGAAAGGCCGAAAGCTTAACCCTAGAGGTTATTGTTTATTTTTGTAATTTAAAATTAAGATGCACTCTTGCTAGCAAAACAGCTGGCTTAGCCGTTGTATCTTAGAATTCGTTCAGACGAAGTGCAATTTGATTTGATACTCGTGCCTCTGTGTTCCTGTGTTTTCGTTCTTCGGCATAAAATGAGGCCACATTCAGAGCAGAGGACGATAAAAGCTTGTTTCGGTAGCCTATTTTAAGCTTCCGTTTATTTTTTTTCTTTTTTTTATTCATTTTCCGCGCGCTTATTGCTTCGTAGCATTGCTCAGCATCGATGAAAATGTGCGCAACATATGGCACACGGAGCGGGACCGGGATGCAACGGAACAGAGGATCAGAAAAATTTTATGCTCAGTTTCTGTTGGTCCAGTCCCGGGGAAGCGCTTCCACGCTATGTACGAGTGTCTTCGTCGCCATTGCACGGTATCGCTGGAAGTATGCATAAATGATGAATTTTATGGCACCATTCCACAGCATGTGCGTACTCACACACTATCCCTGCTGAATATGTTTTGCATGTACATTTTGATGCACTATTTCATATCATGTATGATAAAATGTGATGATTTGTGGTACAATTTTTGGTTTTGCCTGCAAAAGTTCCTTCAATTGTTGTGCAAAAGCTTGCAAATGCATACTTTGCAGAACTTTTTGTAACGCTCTGGAATCCCGCGGACAACACCTTCCAATGAAGCTCGGTGTGTTTGTGTGTATATTATGCTACTTTTTGGTATAATTTATGTGGTACATAAATCATCGCTTTATCTGGTGTGTCTGCATATGCTAAAATGCTGGACAAACATTTTTGGAAGAAACATAATTTTGTGGGAAGTTTTTTAAATATTACTGAAATATTGTATTTATTCACATACTTTAATTTACAAACTGATTTTCTTTGCAATGAAGTTCTTAAAAAAAAAAAGATTTGAGTTGCTGGCATCCGAATGTTATCACACGACCCACATAAATGTTAATGAATGGATATTGATTTGTTGTGTCTCCGTTTGTCATACGCCGCATCATTAATGATAGTCGTATTTGTTGTCAATGGTCGTACTAACGAAGTATCAAACGAATTAATTTCATCGTAACGAGGAACTTTGGGAAAAGCTAATTTCATGCTCGACTGAACGTCGAGTAAGTCTGCACAGAACTGTTATCGTTTAACACACAGCCCTCCGTCAGCCCGGGATGGGCATCAAATTTCATCCCGAGCTACTGCAGCCGTGCACTTCTACGGCTATATTGGTCGTGTTCATGTTCGTGTATTGACGTTGTTTGATGTCGTTCGATGGTACAAGGCTACAAACCTGCACGGACGCATAATGTGTATGCGTAGGCCTGGGTGTGTGTACAAGGCACTTGAATGGGTATGGTTAAGGGAATGAAAGGTACTCTCCCACTGTATCCTTCAGAGGCACACACGATCGGAAATGTGTCCCCGTGTCATTTATACGTGGCTGTACGAATAATGTTTGGTGTCATTTGTGAAATAAACACCGTGTACAGTGTATAAAGTGCAGTGCCTTCGCTTTGATGGCTAAGATTATAATTGCATGCTATCGATACTGATATTCGATGCGGGTGAAATGCATTTGAAGACGATGCTGTTTTGAAACCGTTTAAAATATTCTTGAAATGGTTAGTGGAAAAAGTTTTATCATTGTATTTCTACCAAACGGGGAAAAAAAATCATGCCGCACAATGCAAACTCTCATCTATTTTCCAATGTCATATTATCGAACGCGCGTGGGGCGTATGTTTCATATTTTTCTTATCGTTTAAATAACATTTTGATTGCACATTTTATCAAAGCAATTAATGTGGCTTCAACATATGGCACCTTAGATAAGACACGAAACAGTTTGACGCACAAATTTCCCTGGCAAACGAGAGCCCGTGGGAGGATTTGAGCATACACAATTCCACCCTTCCCTATGGAGCGTTATCGAACAAGAACAAATATGTTTTATCAATTGCCGCGGTGCAGGGCTATTAGTGACGTTTGGCTTTTGGTTAGTGTTTTGGGTAAATATTTTTTGCATATAAAAAACTAGCGAGCATTCGGGTTTTGTTGTTTTGGCTGCATTTTGTGGGAAAACGTTGGGCTGTGGTAATGAATAGCGTAATCAAACACTACGTTCACCACAGACTATACATTTTTTTGTGAATCCGCAACAACAGAATTTATGAATATTTGATTGCATTGCATATTAGAATGTTGAAATAAAATAAAATACAAAAACACTGAGCATTAATCATGTGCTTTTTGTTGCAAATAAATTTATTTCAAACCTCAATAAGACAAAAGCCTAACGTAAATAAATCCCACCTAAATTAATTAGCATCAAGTGAATTTACGCTCAAACGCTGATTGACGTTTTATTTCAATTTAACTCCACCATACAAAGATTAACTCGGCAGAGGTTTTGTGTTATTTTATGCAAATCATACCGCTAAAGTTTAGATTTAATTATTTGCGAATCTTTCTTGGTGGAAATGTTCTCCTAACCGTGCGTCTATCTGTCGTATCCAGCTTTAACGAACGTGAATGAATGCATATGAACATGTTCCGAATGGCAAAGAGTCCTTTCCGCAACATCTTTCGTGACATCGGCGGAAGCGAAGTTTGTCAGAGTAACCCAGCCGGCGCAAGAGAATACGTTGAGAATTTGGAGCCCGGCCTCATTCTGTTGCTTGCCTTCTGCTGGTACTAGGCAGGCCCAACGTCTGCCGGTGTCTTCTTTCGAGTAGCGAACAGGAGCGTTTTGATTCGTCGCAACGATTCACTCATAAATCATTTCTCGCCCTTTCCGTTTCGACGGTGATGCGCCTGACAATTTGCATGTGGCATCCTAAATTAAGCTTTATGGGTAGTGAAAGGAGCTGTGCAAAGGAGCAAACGCGTCGTGGAAAGTTGTGGCTTTTCGCTAATCAGCGTTGAAGCATTTTCCAGACGAGTGAGCTTCAGCAATCCGCGGACCTGATTACTGTTCGGAATGTACATCCTCACACCCGTGCGACGGTTTCAGCTTCGTATGGTTTTGTTTTCACGAGTTTATCGGCAGGTTTTACGTGAGTTGCTTGACAGCATGCGTTGAACATGCGACATCTGATGGTTTTCCAGGCGATGTGTGTACTCAGTCTTAGTCGACAGTCGAGCTCTAATCATACGGTTCTGGTAAAGGGTGTTTTATCTGTCGGATAAAAGCCTTCTATCGATCGTACTATTCGCGTTCGAAAATTCCATATTATGGTCCCTTGCTGTGCGCCCTCCGCACTCAGGGGCTTGGTGGAGGCGCATTAACGCATTAGGGTGGAAGTGGTTTTCCACTGCGTTTTGTTTGCATAAGCAAACGAAATGCGGGTGTCTGAGGGGTGAGATTGGAGCATGGTATCTCACATTCATACCACATGTGTGTGTGTGTGTGTACGTGCATTAGAGTGTTGGGAGCATGCATTAAAGAACACACAGACACAACACGATAAATCCCTTCAGGTATACATTTGCATCTTACGTTTGCTGCCCGAAAGGTTTGCGTTTTACCGCAACATGCAAAGAACCGTTACCACCGCACGTCGTCATTTGTCAGCTATCAATAATTTATCATCGAGAAATCTCATCGAGCTTTATAACTTTGTGCTGTGGTGCCCACGCCGTGGCACTCATTTCGATTATTATCGATAAGCGAAGCCGTGTGCAATCGACGCTGCCCTAACCGAACCGGTCGATCACAACCATTAGCGGGGGCTGTATGCCGGTGGATGGATTTGCATTCCTGCATAAACAATGACATTTCTATCCTTTTCTTCTTCACACGTGGCTTTCCTTCTCCGTGTGCCAACCACGCAGAGCCTTTACGTTCCGCTAGCATCGTGGGCTATTTGCACAAATCCCGCATAATTCCCCGGGAACTAAATCTATATTTGGGCTTCAACACGGATGCGGTTTTGAAACAATATTTGGAGCACACCGATGGGCGAGGAAACATGTTGGCTTGGGGCGATCAATACGCGCAATGGTGTTGTAGAGCTCCAGCTGGCAAGAACTCATTTCGTACGATGTTCTGCAATTAGAAATGCGGCCGAAAAAGCGTCGATATGTACTGCACCAGTACGAGGACACTGAATGAAATCGATTTTTGCAGGCGAACAAAAATGAAAGCAAATTAAATATGCATGGCTTAACGTTCGTACTTACCTCGGCCTAATCTTATTTGGGTGCAGCATTCGATTAAAAGTTTCCTGTTGCTTCCAACTGTTGGCTAAAGACATTGCAACAGGCTGGCAGGCGTATTAGACGAGCGTTTAGAACTCAATTATTATTCAAACACACAAGAAAAGGAAAAATCCAGTAGGGGGAATAATCGCTGGGTAATATTTCCACCGTTTCAGCGTTATTTTAGGGGGTTTCGCTTGTGAAAGTAAAAGTTTTATTTAAAACATGTCATGAAAAATTATGATTGGTGTGTTCTCATTTCGAAAACAATAAAAGGAGAGCCTTTTGGCCGTTTGAAAACGGAAATACGACTGCTTGTTTAAGCCATTTCTTTTGCTCCCCAAAAGACCTTTACCCGCAAACGAGTCCCCACGACGCAACGTTCCCACTCCGAGGCTCTTTAGCTTGTCCTGTGTTGACACTTTCAACGCGAGCCGGGTTATACTAACCGATACACGTCGGACTCTCTCTCTCTCTCTCTCTCTCTCTCTCTCTCTTTCTTTCTCTCCCTCTTTCGCTTTAGCAGCGTTAGTTAGTTTCACGTTCATCATTCATTTTTATGCGGTTCATTATGTGTAATGTGGGTTTCTGGAATTGGCACATTATAACGATGGCAATTCAGACGCGAAACCAAGGTTCTTGCGATGGCAGATCGCAATTTTTTGTTGTTTTCATTTGTGCGTGTATATCAAATAGTGGTAAAATTTTGCAACGACTACAATCTGAGTACACCATAAAGAAAGAGGGGAAAGGATGAGACTGGGCTAAGAGTTGTTGGAAGTGGAATTAAAATTATTGACAATCTCAATATTCATAAGTAGGAAGGAAAACCAGAAGGAATGCGTTTGACGCAATCTTCAACTGAGATGTAATCCAAACATTTGTTTTATATATATATTTTTTCATCTGCATTTAGATTATAATGCAGTGCTTCTTAATCCTAAATCCTTTATGCATTTCGCCATAAAACATATAGATTGCAGCCGTTATGAACGACCTTCAAAGATGTTATTTTCTGAGTCATTACCTGAATTAAGTAGCGCAGGAGATGCCAAAAACCAGTACAGCTTTCATTCGGTATGATTCATAGAACACGTTTTGTAATAAGCCTGCTGTCACGCGGATTTTCTCTATTCTAACGCTATCACCATCGTAAGCTTGAGTCACTGTGATGGCCGCATGATTAATGGAACTGTCACCGTACGGCCTCGCATACATCCCGAGGTAAACGACACCGGGAGCAATAGATCAATCGTTTGACGGATGCGTCGGATGCACCAACTCATTCTGACTGGTTGGGGTTGCACGTGATAAAACGATCCATTTGCTCCACTTCTGTCACGTGCAGACAGAGGTTGCGACACATATTTTCAGACAGTGCACTCCATGCCCGATCATCACCATTGGGTTCGGAGTGATTTTCCTGGTTGGCGGCAGGCATTGCTAAATTTGTGATGCTATTTTTCAAAAAAGCAAATACCCTCATCTATCACCGAATCGAGTAATGTTGTATCCTTTCCTTTCCCTAAATGGAGCCTTTTGCCGTGCCGAGGAAAAAGAGGAAACCCCAATGCAGTTTGATGGCATCCGGTCTTCTTGTGGGATTGCAATCGGTAGCATCCATTGCCGTAGTTGGCTTCTAGAGGCACGAGAAATAACTACGTGCCAAAAGCAATCGTTGTACGAAAACGGGGTAGTGTTGAAGTGTGGGCAAATGGGAAGTGAAGGATTTTGTATTTGGGATTGGAACCTATTGTCGCGCTAGGTTTTTTGGACGAATATCATGAAGATGTGGAGCCAGGTTTTTGAAAGCGGGTTGTAATCGTTGTACATTGTTGTTTCACTAGCACATCATCCATCAAAGAGAATGCTTAAGTGATGTATATTTACGCCAGTCGTAAATGTGGTCTACCCGCTTCTAAAGTCTCTAAATTCTAAATTCTAAAGTCTGTCAGAATTGTGACCAAAGCAAATTTATTGATCAGCATTAAAGGTTCCATCGTTCAACCATTTATCCAATATAATAGAGTGTATGGCAAATTTCGATACATTGTTCTGTTTTAAAATTGATTTGGATGATTTTTTATTCGTTTTCTAACTGTATTTACTATGCTCGTAAGAGCAGACGGGAGAACATTTACTGTTTGTTTATGTATATAGGATTACATGAAGCGATCGAACCGAACTTTGAGAGTTAATCTAGCTCTTTGATATGGGAATAGTGGAAATAATTACGAGTTTAAACGTTCACTTGGTTCCGGTCGGAACTTAGTTCTCAAGTCGATAAGTGAGGACTTTCCGCGAACCTTTGTTTTGAATTTTTTAACAAGGCGTAATAAAGGTGTCCGGTCATATCGCGTCAGGGTGCTATAGAGGAAGCAATGGGTCGTTATTTGGGGACATTAAAGACATCCCCACAGAGCCTACTACGATGAGGCCTTCACGACTTGAGGGTGCGTGTTCAAAAATGTGTTGATGGAAATGTAAAAGTATTGATGAATGTATTCTAAGTGCATTGGTTTAAGATAAATAAGGTTTGTTACTGATCCGTTTAATAGTTCCTGTCTAGATCCTGCATATGATATAATTTTTATGGATATTGGATATTATTTATTTATATAGTCATAGACATATAGCCTGTGTATACATATTGAAAAATATATTCTAGAAATATTGCATTTTAGATTAATGTCAATAAACATTAATTTATAAAAATAATTATTTTTAAAAATATCTCAGGTATATATCAGGATATCAGGATAATTAAAGTCTCCATTTAAGATAGCAAATCAATTCAAGTATTGTTAAATATTCGAGTTCTGAAGCGCTGTTTATTCATACATTCTCGTCAACTTTTATTAGACAGTGCCGGCAGACATGCCACACCAAATTCAATTAAACTTGCTTGGTGAATGTACCAGTTTTTCTTTTGCAAAGCGTAATTTCCCACCAGCCAAAACACCAGAGACTGTTCATCAACTGTAGATACAACTACAAAAAAAACCCTTGAAACGAAATGAAAGTTTCTTCCATTCGCCTTCGGACTTATGTTTGCTCTGTGTTTTGTGATTGCAATTCTTGCACCCCTGATCCGATTGCTACGGCATTAGCGAGTAAAACATAGTGGAACTTCATCTTCATCATCACTACCGCTGGTGCCGGAAAAGGGAATACATCAGATCCGTTTGTTTTATGGTGTTCAGGAGGTTCTATTCCAAGCGCCAAAGCTGCCCAATCTTTCCATGGATCTGGTGAGCCCCCGAATAAGCACTAAACAAAAAGTGGTGGATAAAGATTGCAGTTGCCAAACGTTTGCTCCACGATGCTGTGCATTAGTACGTTCTCATTTGATGGTCGAGCGCTTTAGTAAACGAACCGAAACAAATGCGGGCTTATTGTGTCTTTCTTTCAAAATTGATTGCTTATTTCATCAAGCAGTGTTCAAAAAATTGGCTTGCACTATGCAGTGTAGCAGCTTCCATTGAGACTGTTGGGTTAACCTAATTAATTATGTACAATGTATAGAGCAAAGGCTCCAAATGCTATGCGATTCTCCCCCATTAAAGCTGTACCTTTTTTTTATTTGCAGATAAACAACTACTGAATAAATCTTCCATTTATAAGATTTTTCTAGTCAGGAGGTAAAGGAGGAATAGCTGATCTACGTCTAATACTATAAGAAAACGGGTGGTAAGTATTTAGTAAGTTTAATTTTATTAAAAAAATATAAAATTTTTTCGTAATTCTAATTGTAAGTAAGTGTAAGACCAACCGGGTTCGAGTCCTATTGTTGAAATTTAAAATTTCCTATTCAGCTATTTATCGACGGTTGATTCAGAATCTCTTTTTTTAAGTTTTTGTGTGTATTTTTGGTGGATTCATTCAATAATCAACGGTTGAATTTGTGGAAAGCAATTTGTTCCTGTTGAACGATATTCAAATTTATTTTTTTTCTCACGAATAAACTAGCACGAACGAAATCCCATCGCTAGCTTTTTCCATTATGCCGGGAGTTCGTCTGATGTCCTAGCCATTGAACCAGAACAATGCTAGGTCGTTTGCGATTTGAGAAGCTTTTGGATTATTTTTATATGCGACGGTTGATGCTTCTGTCTTTTTGCAACGATTTTATTTTGTCTATTCTGTTTGATGTATGATAAAGATTATTTTAGCGTCGAAAATCGATTGCCATGGGTTGAAATATTTCGTTTAAAAATATATAGTGTACAGCAAAATATTTGTAATTAAGCTTAAGTATGTGATATTTCAGCTATCATACCTTTTGAATAATTTTTCACCACTGAACATATTTCACAGTGGGAACTAGGCGCATTTATACTAATAAATGTATAGGTATTGTCATTGCAATGAGCTTGCGGGCTTAATGCACATCGAATAATTATTTATGTTATAAGCTCCGCGTTGTAACCGTGAAATTCGCGTAAACGAAAGAATCACAAACTGATAAAGTGCCTTTATTTTTTTTCCTCCGTTTTATACAAAAGATATCTCCAAAACATCGGAACATACTCCGTAAAAGATTCCCGATCGCTTTAATGGTCTTCCCAATCCAATAAGCCGATTCTTCTGACCAGTCGGACAATTCGTGACATTTTAACCTGTAAGAAATAAATTCCGAGTTGTAGATTTACACGTGTGGCGTGTATTAGGGTTCATCGGATACGAATGAAGATGATTCGTTTGGGGACGTTCCCTAATCGTCGTGAAGTAGGATTTTCATGACTTTTTTTAAAGTTCTGTTAAAAGATGAGTTATAAAACTTACTCGAGATGTTTTAGGTTAAATTGATATTTTGTTTTATTTTCAATAGGAACGGCCAGGTCGTACTGCTATGTTGATATTTATATAAACGGTGAATTGTTAAAATGTTTAACTTCGAATGAAACATCTATTGAAAATATAAAATAATGGAAATGTATTAAAATCCGTTGGTTTGACTTAAGGCTTAAATATATATGTTTTAAAAGCCATTTACCAGTTATTGGACAGCTGCTTATCTAACTTAAGTTTGCTGAAAAAAAAAATCATGGATCAAGGTGTGTCACGGCGTGGATGGATGGATGTGGAGACGCCGGGTGTTTCTTATTTGGTTGTGGAGACGCCTGATGTCTCTTATTTGGTTGTGGAGGCGCCTGGTATGTCGCATTTTATGTACTTAGTTAATTTTCAATTATTACAAATTGTTTTTGCAAGTGCGAGCTACTATTTCAAACGATTCATACTGCTTACCTAATCACAAACTTCATGTAAAGTGTGTGAAGGTGATAAAGAAATCAATTTACATGGCATTATCAACGGCATGGAAAAATCAAACCGCGAAGCTTTTTAAAGATTGAAAGATTGAAAGAGCTTTTTTCCTTTCATGCTTTACTCATATGGTTGGTTATATTCGGCGACGGCGATTGTTGTTGCTGATATCTTTAACAAAAAGGTTATTTTTTCTTTTCCGGCTCAAATTGATGTTCCTTCTGCCCATTCACTTGCGTACGTTTTTAACAAATGTGATGTTTTATATCTCTTTCCTTGAACGTTTCGGCAGTCGCATTACTCACAATAACATACTACAAGTAGATTGTAAAAAAAATCCTTCCCTGTACAACAATTTATCTTCACAACTGCTAATGAGACTTTTTTTCATCTTTTCTTAAACATTTTTTTTGCACATTCTGTGTATGCTGCTCGGTGCGTTCCTTCCTTCACAAACGTTCAGATTTATACGCTGCACATCCGATATAGATGCATTAAGTTAATGCACACATTGTACTCTGGAGTGCAATCGCGGCGCAGAGTGAACGTTTAAACGGCCAGCGTACCTTTTGCAGGAAGTAAATTGTACAAGTTTTAGCGCTAGCTTTAAGGCGCAACGGTGAACGGTGGGAGAAAAACAATCTGCCAACGGTGGTAAAACGCTTTTCCGGGTGTCCATCCGGAATATCATCAGTATTACTAGTGCTATAACTATACCGTACATAAGGCTGGAATCAACGACGACGAAGACGACGCACGGCGAAACACTGAAAATACGACATCCAATAAATTTGCTGTCTTAACTGTAAGGACATTCAGAGGAAGCATCAGAGGCAGCAGAAGCAAAAAGGCCTCCAGAAAGAAGGAAGAAAGCACGAGTGGTCGTTACAATCATTTACGGACGCCGCACAACGGTTGACACTTCCATTATCGTCGATAGACGAAAAGCTATCCACCTTCCAAACCGAACCCGTCGACCGAAAAAGGACCCGGCAACGGGTGGCAACCAGCGAATCTGCTTTCGGTTCGTGTTAGCTAAAGGAAAGCACCAGGCAGCAGTGTGAAACAAAAGCGGTAACTGTGTGTAATACCTCCCTGCATCCATCGTCTGTTCATCGCCGCTTAACTGTGTCATGATGACGAACGGAATCGCTGATGCGCAACAAAATGGCGGTGGCCAGGAAGACTCAAAGACCAATCTTATCGTCAATTATTTACCGCAGCAGATGACCCAGGAGGAGATACGGTCGCTTTTCTCTAGCATCGGAGAGGTGGAAAGCTGCAAGCTGATTCGGGACAAAGTGACTGGTAAGTGGGCACGTAGAAACGTGTGGTGTAATGTCCGTGCGACGTATACCGGATTGACTTACACTTACATTCGGGCGGGTGATTGCTTACAGGGCAAAGCCTTGGGTACGGATTCGTTAACTATCAACGGGCTGAGGATGCAAGCAAAGCGATCAACACACTGAACGGCCTAAGGTTGCAAAACAAGCAAATTAAGGTAACGATTTGAAGCGTTTGATTGCGGTTTGGAATGTGCATCTAACCATCGATCTCTTGACCTTTCATCCCCAGGTATCGTTTGCACGCCCAAGCTCCGAAGCAATAAAGGGTGCGAATCTCTATGTGTCCGGTTTGCCGAAAAACATGCTACAGGCGGATCTGGAAGCATTGTTCAGCCCGTACGGACGCATCATTACGTCCCGCATTCTGTGTGACAATATTACAGGTAAGAATTTTTCGTTTTTTTCACAAAGTTACAAAGCACAATAACGCTAGTAGAACCTGATGGTTTACGTAGAAGCGTGTTGTTCATCGCACAAAAATGTCCATACGATATGACGTTCCTTGCTTAATCTTCATTGGCAGTAGACCGTTATGGAAAATAAGTTTAAGTTGTTTTAACAGCGTCGAAAAATATTTGTCGTTCTGGTGTGTTTAGAACTATTAATTTAGATATCATTAGCAACATTTGTTATTTTATATTAATCAACGGAAATCATAATCCATCAAATAGTCAAATAAAAAATCAAATAGTAATATTCTAATTGTGAATAGTCGCAGAGCGACTGTTATTTTGCTGAGGATTGAGATACGAACTGTCGCACAAATGAAGCAAATTTTTTCGTTGCGCTTGATTTTCAATTGTGTGTGGCAGTCTCCTAACAGTTTTTCTCATCTTGGAGTAGATCTCATTCCATGGGCCCGTTTTTTGCTTTGATGTGACAGATAACATAAACCTTTCCTATTGAGAGTTCTGCTGGAAGGAACTCTTTTATATCGCGGTATGCCTGAAAATTACGAAGGAACTGTTACAACGCCTCCCTTAACTGTTCGAGGACACCGAGGACTTCAACTTGAGCATGGAACAAGGTGTAGATTGAGTTTGTAACTGAACATGTTTTTAAAAAATTGGAACCCAACGATAGCAATTTGTGATAGTTGTTTGTTTTTTCAAAAAGAGTAGTATTTCCTGAACTGTCGTGCTGTATCATCAACTTTATTTGAAATCGTAGTCATGATATTATTTATTTAACTTGAAACTTCTTTTTTTTTCGATATGATTTATCTATTTTCTTGTATGATTATTCCTTTATCTTATTATTTTGTCTCTTGAAGCACGACAATACAGCTCTCCAAATGGTGGTGAAAATGGTAATGGTATGTATCGGTCAGCTATACCACGTAAAAATGTTTTGTTTTCCTTAACTAAACAAATTTAAATTTCGATAATAATTGTACGTCCGAAAAGCTCCCAACAAGTTTATACTGATTGTTTTGTGTTATTGGTTCTTTTGTTGTCTAAATAGGTCTTTCAAAGGGTGTCGGCTTTATTCGCTTCGATCAGCGCATGGAGGCAGAGAAGGCAATTAAGGAGTTGAACGGAACCGTACCGAAAGGTTCAACCGAACCGATCACGGTCAAGTTTGCGAACAACCCGAGCAGCACGAAAACGGTACCACCGCTCGCGGCCTACCTTGGTCCCCAAGCAGCTCGCCGTTTTCCGGGACCGATCCATCATCCGACCGGACGCTTTAGGTAGCCATTGCGTTTTTGTCTGTGCCAGCCACATGCTAGGAGCTTCATCTGGTATTTACATTAACATGTTTGTTGTTTTTTCATCCTTCAATACCATTCCGGGTACGGGTTGCGATCCAAAGCAGTGCCATTCCAAACTATCGATACTCGCCGCTGGCAGGAGATTTACTGGCGAACTCGATGATTCCTACTAATGCCATCGCGAACGGATCCGGTTGGTGTATTTTCGTCTACAACCTCGCGCCGGAAACGGAAGAGAACGTGCTGTGGCAGCTGTTCGGTCCGTTCGGTGCCGTCCAATCGGTTAAGGTTAGTGGATATTGTTCTGGCAGTTTGATAGATTTAGTGGCCGGTTATGGTTGGAACGGTTCGTATTCGTGTGCTGTAGGCAAGTGTTTACTTGCGGGATGTTGTTCCTTATTTAACCATTCTCTCTCCAACAACTATAACAAACTTTAGCAGAATTTATTGATGCTATGTACTTTATCGATCGTCAACCGCCAAACAAGACGTTGGCCTGTTTATATTTCTATGTTGAAGATGATTAAGTCTTTCTCCTATCTGTATTCTTCCGTAGGTTATCAAGGATCTGCAAACGAACAAATGCAAGGGCTTCGGGTTCGTGACGATGACCAACTACGATGAAGCAGTTGTCGCTATACAATCACTGAACGGTTACACGCTCGGTAACCGGGTGCTGCAGGTCAGCTTCAAGACGAACAAATCGAAAAATGCGTAAAATCAAGCGAACCTGCCACCGGAGCTGTTCGCCCACTGGCTGGCTCAGCTTTCGATCGTAGCCGCGGCTCGTAACAACATCGGTGAGCAAGAGGATTCATATCGCCGCAAGACGATGGACGAACGGCACCGGCAGCAGGATCTACTGGGATTGGCGCGCCGCCGACAAGGTACTCGCGATAGGGATCTCGCTGGCATGGTTGATCAGCGGCGTGCCCTCGATGGATGGATGAGCGAACTTAATGAGCTGCTGAAGATGCGTCCAATCAGATAAGATCCGTAATAGTGGACCTGTTTACTTATTTATTAATATTATCACCATTCTCGCATTTTCCATTCGTTTGAGGAGGGTTGCTGAAGGAATGCCGAGACAAAAAGAATGGGTGGTACCAGATAGCAAACAAACCAAAAAAAAAGTGTGAGTGAAGAAAACACACGGTAAAATAGAAAAAAGAATGTTAAACAAACACGGACAGTCCAAAGAAAAAGAAGATGTTTACACACACAAATCACAGTTCCAGTATTTGTGTAACTTCTTGCTTGGGGAAATGGTGGGTGTTGTTAGTTGTTCTTTGCACGTTTATTTCTCCACTGAAAAAACAACATGAATGAAAAAATACACACACAGCAGATCATTTACAATATGTTTACGCCTGTTGTCGGCGTAAAAAGCGGAATGTGCAAAATAGGAAAATAGGCCTTTGGGAATGGGACAACAAGTGCAATAACAGCAACAACCCGCGATCCCGGAGCTATTTAGTCAGGCTGGAAGCGTTATGCAAACCCGAACAGAAATGATAATGCTAGAAAAGAACATAATAAAAAACAGTGATACAGTTGTAAGCGAAAGTGCGTCATAATGGCCATTCTCAAAAGCGGCATCGCCTATTTCTGGTCGCCAAGCTCCTCCAAGTCAGTTTTGAGCAAATCTTAAACGCTCGCTAGCCGAGGTGGATTATAAAGGAGGTGTAATAGGGGCATAGGGGGGAAAACACGTGAAAAGAAATGAAACTTGTTCGTAAGACATTGTAAGGAAGGCAAAACATTTTTAGAAGAATTTTACACAAGGTTTTACACACGAGTAAAAAAAAGAAGCAAGAATCACCAAAGCGAAGGGAATAGGATAAAGTAAAGGAGGGAAAAACAGAAACGAATGTTGGAAACTGATTGAAACTGAATGAGGGAAACCAAACCGAGAAGCACACTTCACCAGGCAATGGGTTGTCGACATGTATGCAGTACGCCAGTTTAAAAAGGAATCGGAAACGATGATGTCACTATTGCCTCGAAACAGTCGTTTTTTCACTACCATTTCCTCCTGTCTTTCCGACACACACACACACTTATACACTTGGAAACGTGTGTGTTGGTTGGGTTTTGCGCTCCAACAGCAATCGATGTTAGACCATGTTAGATTAATTTAATTAACTCATTTTTGTTCTTTTGTGCGTTTGCGTTGATGTTCGATTTGTGTTTCTACTGTCACGTCAAAGTGGAACGAGTGGCCAGTACCGTTTTATTATAAGTATGTGTAAAATTTGCCTTTGGTTTTATTAGAACATTGTCCCTTCGAGTATGTTAAACGTTCACGTCAAGTGTATCACATCACATGAAGTGTAATTAATTTTCTAATGTTCCTTACTGTTTGAGTATATGTCAGTAATTATTGTTCGCTTGTTCACACTCACATCTGCCAGTGCGTGGGGCACGATAAAGAAACTAGCAATAATTTATGTTCAAATTTATTTATACAGCTAAAATTCACTGTCGGTTTACCATTGAAATAGACACTCTCGAATGTTAGTTATTGCGCTTGCTGGATTCTTAATATTCGTTTTAAATTGCATTATTAGTTCATTTCAGTTGCAAATACATGTTTCGCGTGTGTGTTGATGCAAGTTTAACTGAGCGATGTCCACACAAACAACAGAGAATATTTAATTTAAATAGCACGTGTTTGAGTTCGTTTGTATCATGATTTTGTGTTAGAAAGGAAAACCACTATGCAAGAAGCGTTATGGTATAAATTAGTTGCTTAATGATTTTGTTCAATGTTTTTCAATGGAAATGCTTCGAATCTAGGAGAGGGAGAGAGAGAGAGAGAGCACCTAAGCAAAGAAATGTAAATGAAAACAACTACAAAAAAAGTATCAAAACATTGATTCAAAACCAAATTGTTTAGTCTTGTTTTATCTTCATTTGTTTTATCATTTCATACATGATTGTTTGGTTGGTTTATGATTTTGTATTTTGTATTTTATATTCCGTATTTTGTATGATTTTTAGTTTATAGCAATCTACCCATCCAAACAGCACCGAGCAGTCTACGTTACCTTAGCAAAGTTTGTCAATGTCCGGCCCAAAACCACCTTGATCTGCGTTTCCCGTTTTCGTTGCATAGAATGCGAACGCAAACTAATTGGGACCATTGACCAAGTCGTAGCGGAGCGTCGTAGTGTTCGTGCAAAAACAATGGTAGATGTTTAAAAAAATACAACGTTTAAATCACTACTCTAGCACGCTTCCTAGCCATCACACGCGTATCATGCAAAACTTGCTGGACTATGTAGTCTTCTTGCCAATTCCGCCCATAATTGTTCGTAGTTTATACAACACAACAGGCTGTCGTTTTTGCATTCACGCTGGTAAACGGTCGGTTTACGGTAGCAAAGAACGACTGCGACTAGCAGACAGTGCAGTGCAGTGTGCAGTATCTTAGCATTTTCCGTTAGCCTTCTATTGCCATCTTTACTCTTCCCATTTCGTTGACAAACTGTTCGACAACCTCTAGTACACCGGAAAGTAGTGAAACATGGGCAGATTTTAAGCCTGAAATTCCATACACCCAAATAGAAAAAAAAACGCTCGAAAGCGGTTCCTTAAATCGATCGATGGTTAGATGCAGAACTATTCCAGTTGTGCTCGAACTTTCCCCGAAATGACGAGAAACTCTTTATTGCTAACACAAGCTAAAAACGACGAACTGCTCAATCGAAGGCAATGAGTAAATAAATTGAGGTTGTGCTAGTCGATACGATCCCCGGAGGAACCAACGTGAACGGGTACTCTAACCAAAAGCGGAACGCGAAGATGCAATACTTAAAGTGTAAACCCCGCAATGCAGTCACAATGGATACTATTGAGGTACCATTGGGTAGCCATACTGTGTTGATGGAGAAGATCATTTGCTGGGGGAGAAACTGGTAACACTATGATCCCTTCTGGAACCTGATCCAACGGACGATTAAGAATCCGAACTAGAACAAACAAACGAGAAACGGATCATAAACCGAGTGCGAGAGTCTACGATATTTATATATCTATACACCTATATAGTGAAATACTTTATGACGCTGTACAAGGAAGTAAGTAATTATATTTATAAAACTCTCTTCCGAGAGTGACTCGGAGCGGAAACAAATTCGCAAAACAGAAGAAGAATAAAACAACAGCAAACACGGAACAACAACAACAACTAATATTAAACACTACTACCGTACATTTGCTAGTAGCAGCAGGTGAGGAATTCAAGCAGAAAACAATAACAGAAGAAAAAAAGGTAATACGTTATTACAAAAAAAGAACAAAACTAACTAGTCCAATAGCATTATATATATATACATATACATATAATTCAATATTTACATTCTCAGATAGGAAAAATTAATGCATAATCGGATAAATATAATGCAAGCAAAAACGTTACGATTGGCCATAGCATCCGTAGGCCGTCGGATCAAAAGTGCAATAGTTAGACGTGTGGGTGAACGGCCGGACTAACGGCCCTGTTCTTGATATTGATTGTCCATCTTTATCATATTCACTGCATTCATTTGATGTTGTTTAAATACGCTAAATACGTATAGTTCTATATCGCAGAATTTTACCAAGTAACGTTAAATTAATCAGCCCTTAACAAACAACCAACCAGCAGGCACAATTCCCCACACAAAAAAAGGTGTACATCCATTACATTATCTATCGATGCATTACCGTTAGGTCCATATGTTTCTGTGTGATTTGCCGGGAAGAAAGCGCTAATTGAGACACAAAACCACTACCGCAAAAAAAACATCTTCCCCACAAACGAACTAATGATCGAATGAACTAATGATAAAATGAACGAACCGCATCAGTATTATTGTAATAGAATGTATTTCTGCTTTCTACTGTTCATGGTGCAAGAGGAAGTTAAAATAGCGAAACTAGAGCATACCTTAAACAGCAAACAACACTTCCCAAGCAAGCAGCGAACACGAAAAACATGGCGTACACTAATTTAGCGATAAAACCAATGAAACGAAGTTAGAATTGTAGCTATAAATGTTTATATTATTCAGAATATTCAATTATGTGTCCGCTATTCTTATTAAATACCTCTCTTTGTAATCACTAACGTTTCGATTTAATGATATCTCTCGTTCTTATTTACCTGTGAAACAGCTCCCTGTAGCAGCAAAAATTTATTGACATTGGAAATTAATGAAGCAAAGAGAAGTAGCAGAATAAAAAAAAAACAAACAGGCAGGAATTTATAACCTGGGAATATCTAACGCAAGCCATTATGTTGCAACACAGAGCATAAGTAAAAGAAAGGAACGGCGATAGCAATATGTTCTGCAAGCGCCACCAAAAAAATGAGAATATTAGTCTAGAATAGAACGAAGTTTAACATAATTTGTATTCTTCTTCTGCACGTTTACGTACGACTTTCTCTTCGAAGGACAGTTTAGGATCCAGTATAGGGTTAAACAAGACACCGCTCAACAGTAAGCACTGCAATACGGAACGACAGCAATGAGATAGGCAAACGGAACCTTTAGATAAATAAAAATACACTTGGGGGTCAGTTTAGCGTGCGATATGTGTGTATAAGGGAAGTTTTCAAGCTAATCTATTTTACATGTTTAGCAAACATTTTGCTAGTACCGTATATATTGATATATTAGTATATATTGATAGGAAATGTTTAACGATGATGCAAACAAAAAAAAACCGTAAACATAAGTAGTATTACAACCCCGGAACAAACCCAAAACTGGTCGGATTGTGTGGGGACCGGTGAAAAATCAAACCCAAAGTATTGTGTATCGATAGCTGTCGATAGAAAAGAAAAATGTGATCCCACCAATGTAAAACCAAGAAAAAAGTATTTGCAAAACTGTGTAAGAAGAACAACAAAACAAAACAAAAAAAGCTAACAATCTATAAGAAAGTATTATGAATGTGTAGCAAAAAAACACGTAAAGAAACGACAATTTTAGTACAGCAAAACAAAACAAAACAAACAGCAGAAACAGAAACACACATATATAAACAAAACCAAACGCTGCAAATAGCAGGTACTAAAACAAGCTCTACCCCAGCGAATCCTAGTGAAGAAGCGACTGAATTGAACCGTAAAATACTGATCACGCTCTAAGCATTTAGGGAACTAAGAACGAACAGTGCAGCAAGCAAAACATATTATCCCCAAAGGCAAGCGAACCATTAAGGAAAGGATAACGTTAACGTAAATGCGTCAAACGCGTTACTGGTAGACAGAAAGCATAACAAAAAAAGAAAACAAGCGGAAAAAAACTAACAAAATAGGGGCAATAAAAAAGGTAAACCAAAACAAACAAAACAAAACGAAAAACTCACAAAACATCTATTGAACAAAAGACGGTAAAAAATGGAAATAAGAAATAAAACAAAAATGTTAACATTTTTGATATTAACTTGTAAGCAGAGTTAGAAAAAAACGCAAAAAAACCAACCAATTTACCATTTACACGTTGCAAGAAAAAAGAAAAGTAAAGTAAAAATAAAAATAAAAAAAACATTTACGTGTAATAAGTGTAAGGCAAACAAACATAAAGGAGGGAGAGATTTTTAACGAAAACAAAATTTAGGAAAATAACACCCAATCGAAATCATCCTGCAAGGATAATACAATTGATAGAGAGGTAAAATAAAACGAGCGGTCAGTAATCAGTGCGAATGGGCTGGAGGAAGCATTAGACAAAATTTAAACAAACAAATACACCCATCTTTAGCGAATTGAACGTTGGTGGGCGAACGATAAAAAATTGTTAAAAAGAAAGCAAACGAATACTCTGGTGCAATTTATTGCCTGCATAATTATGTCATTACACTTTCCAAGGTTTAGTCATTTTTGGTGTGTAGAATGAATTTGAAGAAAACATAAGAAAACAAAACCTAGTTACCATGCGGAAGCAAACTAACGAACGGAAACAGAAACACACACTATGAAGCACAAGTTAGTAAGTAAATGAACTAATAACGTTATATCTGGTTATCTCTTCTACTTGCACCATTTTTCGCCGTGTCAATGTTTTTTGCATCCGTTCCGTGTTTTTTGCGATTAGGTTTAACCTAAAACCGACCCACCCCTACCCCTACTATCCCGGGGTAGAACCGAACCGCGATTCCAATACTGATCGCCACCAATGCACAGATCTCCGATCGGTCAGTAAACAGTTAGCTAACAAAATGGTAAAGAAACGAAGAACAAACAGCTGACTCTTCGGCACCGTAGAGTGCAGCAAAAACAAGCAATAGCAATCAATTTGTCATAGCAAAGATGGTTATCAGTTGGATGAGACAGGTTATAATAATCGGAGCGAAAGGAACACATGACCCTCGGTCCGTGGAAACAATCCCAACAGTAAGCAATACAAATATCACAAAAAAGAAAGCAAAGAGGAGCTCTGCGGGTGCGGTATATACGATGTGTAAGCATTTTAATCTAATCATTATCGAAATCAGCAAAATAAATAAGTGTACCGTGTTCCGTAACGTGACGCCATTTACTAGTCTCGACGCAGCAGTAGAGCCATATATAGTTTTTATCTTCCCACGGATGCGATGCGTGCGTTGCATTAATTTAATCTCACACTTCACACCAAACAAATGCAATTGATTTATTTATCGAAGAATAACATCAACAAACGTAACGAAAGAAACAAACACAAAAAAACACAATTAGCTTTAGTTACTCACTAGCCGTAAGACATATCGTAACGTATTAAATTCTCGTATTATTGTCCCTGTTTATCGAAAACCTCGAACAAAAAAATGTTTGCAGCATATTGATGTCTGGCTAAAATCTGTCTTTTACAATTATCACGTTGAAATACAAGTAACACAACAACAAAACAGAAACAAACATGTGGAAATAAACTAGAGAGCCAAAACAGATAGAAATGCACAGCAGTACCAATAGATCCAAAAAAAACACACACACACACAAAGACAGAACCAATCAATGTAAGCAAAACAACGACAACACACATACAAAACAAGTAGAAGAAAAAGGAAGAACAACAACAAATGATTATAATAAACAAAAACCTTTATATTGTGGAAAAATACTACTACATTTTGCGTGGAGTTGCAAATGTGATGAGTTCGGTAAATAAACATCAAACCGAGTCTCTCTCGTATTACTAACACACAATCAACACTAAACACACGAACGAAACACTAACACACACGTACACACTCACACTTTATTGAATTTAAATAAAAACTGGAAAAGCAAAGAAGCAACGGTGTTTTGTTTATTGATCTTCTGCCAAGTCTAATGCCGAAAAAATAGCATGCGCGCGAATGTGAATATGGATATGGATTTGTGAAAAACTGCGCTGTTATTTGCTGCACACTTTGCTAAACGAATTGTTGCCAGCAACACTATTCGATGGTTGCTCTATAGTTCTGCTGCACATATCAACGCCATCTTCTGCTCAATTCAGTAACTCGAATATATGCCCGAACAATATTATATTTGTTATAATAGTTATAGTATATATAGAATATATATAGAATTATATGTCAATATAATCCCCGTAAACCCTGGCTGGATATGGACATGCTGTGCCTCACTAACTCAGTATGGTTTGACTAATTGGAAAGGCAGCGGGCCGTCTCCAGCATTCGAGCCAGTGAGTTCTCTGTAGGACTATTTATCCGGAGTCTCACATATATAGCAATGACCTTCATTTCTGGGCTGACTTTGAAAGCTAGGTGCGAAGAATTCTGTTGTGAAACCTTGAACGCTGTCATCGGTATCAATGACTTAAAACTAACACACATGTGACGAATGGGCTCAACTCTGAATACATATGGGTCTGCTACAGGGAGGTGGAGGTGGTCTACTACTTGGGGGATCCGATCATGGAGGGCTAACCTCCGGATCCATTTTCAGATGTTGACTATTTAAAGTCATCACTGTTAGCTGCTCACAGTTTTCGGAGCACAAAGGACGTTGAAAATACACCGTTCTGGCTTTTGAACACGGCCATTTGTCACATCTCGGATAGGCAACGTCAAAAAGACAACAGTTGTAGTTAACTGGTGTATTCTGTGACAGGTGTACGTATCGATGTCCATGCTAATTGAATGCTGTTAGTGCGCTCCTCGATTAAGCCGACTCTCGGCCGTCTTCAGCTCCTTGTGGACAGTTTTCGATTTGTATAATTGTCGATTTGATGTCATCGTGGTATGACATCGTCTAAGTAAGGATAAATGTACACAGAAGGCCTATTGCTGACACAAATGTCTTAACGGACCATCCGGCATAATTTCTGAGGCTTGATGAGTTGTTAATCCGTAGGCGCATCTTATGCTTATAAAAACGTTTCTAGAAGTGTTGAATGGACTGACTCATTAATAAGATTTAATTATTTACTTTGTACACTACAAAGTATCCTAACATTTTGATTAAGTTAAATTGATTATTAGAGGTTTGCTTGATAAAGGTACAATAAGCAACGCAAGGTAATGTAGAATTACATATAACTTCTAAGATTTAGGTGTTATTAAGTTTTATAGGAGATGTGTTTTATTTGTGGTGTATGCCACAAATGTGCAATATCTTGCTTTTTCCAACTGAAATGTCATATCAAGAGGGTTTTGTCATGTTTTGTATTTCTTTCTCTCACGCATTGCAGTTTTTTCTGCATTCAGAAACAGATTTGTTTCCTTGGAAACTAATGTGACATTATCAATATATGAAGATGTTTTTATACAGGTACACATATGCTGATTTAGAAATTCGAAGTTTATATAAATAATATTGGAGTATAATTACCCCTTGGGGAACAACAATTATTAGTTTTTTTTTATAGTTGAGACCCAATAAGAACTTTGAAAGAGCGAATGCTGAGAGAATTCTGTATATACGGCGTAAGACGTGTATTAAAATTCCACACTTTTTTAGTTAATTGATGATAGTATATCGCCCTATTCTTTCAAACGCTTTTGATAAGTCTATGATGGCACAGTCCATTTGAAGTTTTTCATTTGATGTTTTGGTTAATATTTCTTTGAAGGAGGCGAAAAATGTTGAAGTACCTCTAACCGTTTTCGGAAACGTTGAAGAATGCAACTTGAAAAAAAGAAGTTAAAAAAGAGAGAGTTAGATTTCATACGCGAGAATGTAATGGGTTAATCTAAATCTAGTTACACTAATACTCCCAGGCCACAATTCTAATGCTATAACTTCCTTCTGCATTGTAATTTTGTTAACAAGACAATCCAAAACGCAAGCCTATTTAGTAGATAAAATGTTCTTCCGTGAGAATGGTCTGACCGTATAGCCATGCAGAGATAATTGTCATGAATACCAAATAACTTGATCATTCTCTAAATTTGCCTTACTACGGTAAACAAATCGTTGAAACAGTTTTGTACGTGAAAGTAGTTTCCAAGCATGGAAAAAAACCCGCAGCCACACTGCCCAATAACTGGCGCCGATGTACAAAACCGTTCCGTATTGGTATGGCTTCTGGCCGAACCATCGATTGATTTGTCTTGGTGGGTGTTTTAGACCAAGCATGTTTATTTATGGGTACACTTTCCCACCGGACTAATCGACAAACGACTTCGGTTCCTAGTGCAACCGAACCCCAACTGGTATGTATTACATGATGCTTCCCTTGAGGGAGAAAAAGAAATCTTACAAGAGTCTACATTTTTTCATAACTTAATTCAATTACCGTAAATGTATCGGAAAAGTCACGAATACCAAACAGCTAATGGTGTAGGTAGATATAGGCAAAGAGCAGTGTATATGTGCAACTACCGCTTGGGTGAACTTTCCTACTCGTACTAGTTAAAGTCCACTACGAAGGCTCGACAATGGATGAAGAGCAGGTCGTTTTTGTTTTATTTTCGAAACTACCATAGCGAGCCCATGGTTGGAATGCAGGCCTAGCAGGTTGCACTTAGCGTATGGCACACTTCGGTACATTTTTGCAGCTAATTCAATAGAGAAAATCGAATTTCCTGTTTCACTTACCGTTCGTTCGGCGTTTATCATATGCCGTTGGTGAGTTTACGCTTATGAGTGGAGAAAAAAGGCATTAACACGGACCAAAGGAAGTATGTACAGGGTGTGCATCAGGAGAAACATGATGATGCATTGTTTGAAGCTGAGGTAAAAATGGTAACCGGTTGAAATGTTTTCCAGCCCAACTCATCAGTTCAATTGATGTTTCTGCTAACTGGATGTCCAAGTTTATTCAACCCAGTAAAAAGGATGAAAGACAAAAGTGTTTTTTTTTAAACTATCGCAAAAAAAAATCTAACGATAGTTCGGTAAGCTGTTTGATATGAGTGCATGTGTGAAGCATCTGCTATAAAAGCTGCCCACCTGTTATCAATGATGTCGCGTTGTTTTGTGTTTTTAAAAAAGACTGTTTTAATATACCTGCTAGGTATGTCTTGTTATATGTTGTCCCAGTTACAACCATTTAAAACAATCCTGGATGACTCTTTGCAGCAAAACAATAGTTCCTAATAAGGACTTTCATTGTAGCGTTCGAACATTATGCGTTCGAACAACGCTTATAGGACTCTATTTGGTATAATATTGTCTTCGCTTTACTCATAAAGTGTACACCACCACCACCACCAGTCTGGTGGATGAAATGAAACCATCGACCACAGAATTCAGTTCAATGTTCAAAGCATACCTTTGCTGAATCGTGTATAAAGTTTAGAACACAGATACAAATAAAAGGAAGCAAAAAAAAGCACTGCTTGCAAGTTGCAGCACATTCGTGCAGGATACGAGCATATATTAGAATCGTTTGCTTAGAGCGTGCCAGGCGCTCAGGAATTCGCACAGACTACCAATGCCGTCCGATGGTTGCTGACCCAGAGTAAAAGAGAAACTAAACCCTACTCTCCATCTATCTCCAGCATCCAGAGGTGTGTAGTGTGATGTATATGTTCTTTACGTACATGCCCTCCTCGTTTACGTACGTTTACGTACATCCTCCTCCTCCACCCCCCCCCCCCCTCGTTTTGTTACGCTGAGCATCCAATGTGTACAAGACTTCTCATCTTGCCACAAGCCAAGAGAAGCACGTGACTGGGGCGTGCAGGAAACCGAGTCCGAAGCATGTCCTGCCAGTGTTCTCACTTGTTAGCTCGGTTTTAAAGGTAGTTTTTTTTATCGCTCTCGGAACAAAAGCAGGAACAGCGGGAAGGGAGAGAAGCCACACGAGTGCTTGAAGCAACAACCATAGAAAGCATTGGTGTGGAGATGTGGGAGCAGTAACGCCTGCATGCGCTTTTGGGTGATGCAATTCTCAAGGGTTCCGTTTCCGTTTTGGTTCAGCGTGTAAGCGTTGTGAAGTATAGCCAATACACGCAATCAAAAATAGTGTTTTTCGTTATTGCATAATTGGGATATAGATATCTTCATCAATTAATTTCCGTAATCGATTTTAATTAATAAAACATCTTTCGTTGCTGACAAAAGATTTTACCTTAAGCAGTCATCTTAGTCTAGTTTTGTGTCAATTTCACAAAAAATAGTTAATTTTACCTACTGCGAATTTGTGCACGTTACTTCATTATACCATAGTTATGGATGTACAACAAAAAATTGAACTACCGCACATATTCTGTCCATTAAAAGCTTTGCCCAAATTATGTATTATGTAGCTTTTTTATCTTTTATCAAAAACAACTTGCTCCGTACTAGGTTATCATAACAAAACCGAACAGGGTGGCCTCCAAAATAGCTTCCTATCTGTAGTTGTCTGTTTGCTAGACAACTTTACCACCCGCTTGTCTTGCTCGATCAAATGCTCTATCCACCACACCGTGTACCGTTCATTGGTCTTCGCACGTTTGTGCCGTCAAACGTATCAACGAACGTTCCCGTACGTTTATCTTCGAAAAGCGGAAAGCGTGTGTCTGTCGCCGAAGCCATCCGTTGACGTTGCCGTTCGGTACTGCATACGGGGACTAGGTCCGGTCGGCCAACACAGTAGAGGCTTTTGTTCCCCCCTCAAACCCAGGTGCGAGTGAATGCGATGGCACAAGTGTGTCGTCCCAAGTCCATGACAATGCTGGGCACTTTGACACACCTGTCCTGATAAAGTGTGCTTCAGGTGGTCAACTAGAAAACATTCGCTTCGTGTTGTTCGTCGTGATAGGTTCCAAAACCGCGTTGAGCATTAAAACGTTCAGCGGTGAATATTTCGGATAGTGTTCAACTACAACTAAAAGGATAGTTGTACAATTTTTGTTTCAACGTTTGACACAGTTTCTAACTATCGGATTGTTGCAGAACACAGCGGAAGTGGTCGCAGAGCTGAGTGCGATAAGAAAGCTGGGGTAAATAGTGATAATATAGCGGAACTGTTGCATTTTAAACTAAGGTGTGTGCAGTAGAGTATGAAGCAAGTGTGAATATTATTTGATCATTCTTCAATATCAGAAAACTAGAAGTAATACCACAAGCAGAAGAAAATCTCCATCGTGAATAGTTTTGACTATAGTTCATCAACCTCTTCATCATTAATTGTGAACTGTTTGTTAGTAAATGGATAACCAAATTTTAGTTTACATTTGAGGTCACTAAATTTAAAGCTAACGCTAAAGTTTAATTTACACTCGAATCGTAAAATGTATTAAAACATATGGTGCTCTAAACTCTTTTTCACTGGAAAAAGATCACCGATCATTTGGTGCTGTTGGTGTTTGGTGCAACGAGCTATAATTACACAATTCTCTGCTCGCAAAGAACATTCGAGTTTTGCTGCCAAATTTATTTTTCGTAACAAATTTGCGAGTGATATTGTTTTTTTTTTTCGTGCACCGGTCAATAATTTAACCTTTCCCATCGTAAGCCTAACCCACCTAATTGGCTCTCATCCGTCACGACATTTCTGTCTGTTTTCTTTTCTCGCTTCAACACTTACACGCGAATGAAGATCGAGTACAACGATCATGCAAATCGACAAACAAACACATCGTGGAATCTCACGGTACTATAGTGCTCCAAGTACCTATAGTGAACACGTGAACTGTTGAGAACGTTAGGAATGTGTGTGAGTATTGCGGTGTGGTTGTAACGCGTTCGAAACCGACTCAGCTCCATCGACAAATTGCAGTGGCACGGTGCAGCATGCAGCATGCAACCGTACCAAACCGCATTCGCTCCAAACCCCGCCCGTCAAAGCTAACTTTGGTCTAATGGCAGCTAATTGTTTTCATTTTTGTATTGACTTTACCTTGACACGATCTCTCAATCTCGTTTGGTTGGTTTTATTTGATCGTCTACGGATGCACCCGTGAGGGGAAAAGATCGTGCTGCGTCTGTGGTTAACGAGTGGATTTCATGCAATGATGGAGTTAGGTGCATGAAATGAAGTTGATGAATTAGATGAAAGATTAGATAAAAATAGTTTTGTGTGAAACAAAAAGTTTTGTGTGAAGTGATTTTGTTAGATATTTTTTACGAGGTTTCCATGTACTTTTTAAACTATCAAAACTACATAATTTAATTAATTGCAGACGATTTTTCCCAATTTCAATTTGTTGTTCAGATCTCGTAATAAGGACCAGTTTCTTTCAGAAACCTAGCTATTTCTCGATTTCTGATTATTTGTGTGATTGTACAACATCGATCTGTTGCTCCAAGTCGTACTTTTTCCGCAATATCCGCAATATCGCAATATCCGTAAAAATCCGTGAGTAAATGCTGCGCTATCGATTTCAGACCACAAAACCAACATACTAAAGCTGCTCCCTTCTCTGATATTTACGTGTGAGTTAGTCGCGTGTGGAGTGTATAGTAACTAGAATGATTGAAAAACTAATTAGAAACTAATAAACCAATTCAAAGAAACGGCTACTATTATAACTGAACATTTGAATTCAAACTAACGGGACGAAATTCTCACTCAAAAATTAATATCAAACTTGATTTGATCGATTTATTCGTGCGCATGCTCCTGGCTGGGGAAATCTTCGCCCTTAAGATAAGGGTGTGTGCAGTCGCGACACAAAGGGCTCGATTGGCATACCATCATATAGTGCTAGTGTGAGCAAATGCGTGTGTGTTTGTCTGTTGCAGCAAAATCTAACCTCTGTCAAAAATTTTATCGCTCCGATTAGGCAACGCTTGCTTCGAATCGAAGGGCGAATTTGAGGAACGAAGCATGCGCACAGTTAAATGTCTCCATCGGCTGGCTAGTCGGTTTGGGTGCATGGGACGATGTAGGCGCGTTTACACATCGATTGTTTCGCTTCATTTCTTCCTAAATTATTGTTTCCTTTAAATTGAGTTTCATGATTCTTAATCAAACATTGCACTTGCATTTATGTGTAATTTAAAAATTCCATTTTTAAATAGTATAAAGTGAATGGTTTGTTAGAATTGTTAAATAAAATTGAAAAATAATCCTTGTTAATATAACGAAACTGTTTGGCTACAGATTTTGTTTTCAAATCGCCCCTTTCGTCGATTTATCAGAATCACGATAGAAACCACCCCTCCCAAAACAACGGCTTGTACACACGCACACCAGTAAATACGGGTTTTCTCCATCTCACGCGTTACATTCCAGGCACGATGGATCCCAGTATTCTTGCAACCATGGACCGTGACGCACTGAAAAAGCAGATCGAAAACATGAAGTACCAGGCCTCGATGGAGCGGTGGCCATTGTCGAAGAGTATCGCAGCGTAAGTACCCTATTCAATAGCCTTTCTCCCGCCCCAGGTCATAGATTTTTTTTTGTTGTTGTATGCTGCAAAGTGCCCTTTCCGTAGTGTTTTACGTGCGTTGTTTAAGTTACTTCCGTTGCATAGTTTATTACGCAAAGAAAAAAATGAAGACCAAGTGCTACTTGCAAATCGTGCACTAATCATCTCAGTTCAGGATTCATTAGACGAGTGTCTTCTACCGCGAAGCAAAAAGAAACTAAGCCCATTTTAGATGTTCAATTCCGTTTAGACATTACTAAGCGCAAGGTGGTGTTAGCCACTAGGATGGTGCCGAATGGCGAAAAAAAGGAAGCTTACGTTTCAGTCGATAATTTCGGGGTGTGTATTTGCAATAATGAGTCAGACCTGGGGCGATTGACGATGGACATCAGGCGCCCAAAAGTGACAAGTGACTGCAAGTGACTGTATGCGGTTGATGCAAACTGCAAATCCAACAAAAAAAGGTATTCGACCATGTGAGTGGATATGTGCGAGTGTTAAAAGAAGCAATAGATTTGGGATGCCCTGTTTCAATCTTAGATTAGTAAAACCTTTTTCTGTGCTTGCCGCACCGCAAACTACGTGGAAACAAACAACAAAGTTTTGGGCAGGAAGGATAAAAAGTTGGTGCAAATGGCCTGGCTGGTCTGAAACCGAACGCGAACGCGAAAACGGATGTGGGAAAAAATCGATAAAGAAATCAACCCTCATACTCAACTCCCGAACGTTTGCTTGGTAGGCACTGGCGGTACGCGTCGCATGCGTTCATGGTATTGGTGCTTGGATTGGAAGCATTACCAATAATCGTAGGAAGCGTGTAAAGTTGGAGTTTTCCAGAGTTTCCTCTCTCATCCTACGCTTTCCACCTGTCCCCGAAATATCGCGAATCAAGTTTACCTTCAGGGAGGAAACAAATTATTGCGGCCTCTGGAACAATGCGCTGGAGGGGAAATTGGTACCCATTCATCTGGGAAGTGTTCCAGTTGCGAATGTGTTAGTGTGCCACAGGGTGGTTGCGTTGGGTTTAGCCCACTGTGAACGCAGGGTGGTATGCTGAAGCTTCTATCCAGCCCGAGTGTTCTTATCTACCAACAATGAACGTTTATCTCTCGCTCTCGCGTGTTCAAGCATCACCATGGCGATGAGATGGTAGTAGTACCAACGCTGTGTGTGCATGTGGTGTGCGTGTGATGTGGAAAAACAGTGCCAAGGTAGACTGCGAACGTTCCCACCGGTATTCGTAGCTCTGACCGGTGTAGTGGAGACGCATTATCACCTTTAGGCGCGTTCTTGCCAGACATATTATAAGAGCAAATGGGATGGAAACATGAAGCCATGATAAAGATCGACATCCAGTGTATTTTTCTTACTGCGCTTGTTTTTCTTGCCTTTTGGTGCTTCTCGCCATCGAAATGTTATCGTAGCCCCTCAGCATTCGGTGTACTTCGGAGGAATTTGTTTTTTTAGCGAAACGCTACGACTATAAGTGGTTCGTTCTTTGATAGAGGTTTTTAATTGTTATGCTAAAGCTGTAAGTGTATAAGTAGTTGAGAATATGAATTTGTTATTATGTTGAACTGCAAGATGTAAAATTTTTAAACGTATAAACATGTTTTAACGAAATTAAATTTAAATAGCCATGAATAAACTTGAACAATCACATCGCTAATGTTAAGTGTTGAACTGAATTCTATTCCAAATCAACTGCTTTCAACGCTTAGAATCACTTCATTTGACATCTCGTGTTGGACGCTGGTTGATGTTGGTAAAAAAAGTGTTAGATATGATGAACTCCGCGTAATGCAGTAGTACATGAACTGTTGAATGAATGCCTAATCCAATTTCCTCTTTCAATGAAAATACTGGTTTATTATAAATTCGATTCACGATGTATGCAAACCAATAAAATATTAAACAGTCCACCATACGATAAAAATTAATTTCTTCAGGTATTCTATCAGTTTGAAGTCAAAATTATGTATATGTATGTAATATAGAATTTTTCGGGCAATATAATCAATTAAATTAAATTTATTAATTTCTTGAGTAACCTTATCAACATCATTGAGTAATTAGATTTTTATTATCAAATTTGTTCCTGTTTAGTTTGAATAGAAAATGTGACTGGTTTCTTTTCTTGTCAATTTTATTCAATATATTTCCTTAACTATTATTTTATATTTCATATTTGTTAATTAAAGTTATCTAGCTATCAAGCCTACATAACAATGACAATAACAATAGTAACAAATTACAAAAGTCTACAGGGAAGATGATAAAAAAGAACGAAAACGTAAACAGTTACAGGAAATGCACAAGGAAATACATAACATTGTATAATCGTCAAACTAAACTGTGCAAAAAGGTCCTGAGGTTGTTCAAATTTAAATTTAAATTAAAAATCAGTAAAGTATCAGTAAAATTATGTTTATGAAAAAAGTACATAAAGCAGCCCGCATTGACCTTTAACCGTTCACCAGAAACTCTTTTCTTCCACTTTTGCTATCGCAGCATCAATATCTGCACATAATGAGATGGACACTGGCACATAAATATATCACCTTGGGAACACCTCAACGCAATGGGAAAAGAAACTTATTACTCTTTTGTTTCGGGTTATATACCCACCAACACATAACCTGGGCTGGGTTTATATTGAATTTGACGAAGCCACGCAGCACCAAAGTAAAAGTTTTAGTCTCCTAGCTGAAATGTCACATGCCTCCATACATATTGCTGGATGTGCGCAGATCAGTAAACCCACACCACAGGAGCTCTACTTTGGTGGTGGACTCATTAGTAACGTACTGTGAACGGTACCACTTACCATGTTCTAATGATGTTCGTATGCTCAATTTCTCACAACTGACACTCGGGTCGTTTTCTTGACGTTGTGTTTTTTCGCTCCAAGTTGTCTACCATTACCGTTCCCTACGACTAGGATGACAAGTAAAACCGGCAGCATGGAGATCCATATTTGGAGACTGCCATGGAGACTGCCAAGTTTATAGATGTAGGTACATGAAAAAAGAGGCACCTCCACCATCTAACAATAGGGGTTTTTATATTTGCTTGGTTTGGAAGTGTGAAAAGGTTGATAAATGGAAGAATTATCAGAAAAAATAACTTAACAAGCTTAAGGGAATTCTACGCAAGAATGTAATCTTACAACAGCTTAAGTAAAAATTTACGATATGTCCCAGTGTTTCTTTGCTAAACTAAATCATTATTCCCTCTAAATATCAACACCCATAGAACAAATAGCTGAGCATACTGATGGTATTAGTTAGTGGTGATGCTATGTTACGAAGCGATGTGAATGAACATCAAAACCGTCAAGAGATAGAAAATGACTTCTAAGGGTAGATTACTGTTTAATTACGTGCAATCAAAACCGCTGCTAAATACCCGCATAAGATTTAATTACATGGCTCAGCTATGATTAAGTTCCTGGATGAACAAGACACATCACATCCTGCGGGTATCAAGTTTCCGCGAGCCCTACCGATAACTTCGTGATTTTATGCTTAAGATGTGTACGAATGTATCAAACTGAACGAATCATATATCATATTAACCACTAACACATTAATAAACTAATGTTCACTAACAGTACTAACGTTTGCATGCGAAAGATACTAATCCTAGGCTCTGTAAGGCATGATGTAGATAAACAATTAAATCAACCAAGTTGAACCTAACCGTTTCAAAACCCGACTTTGAACGATTACTACTAAACCATTTCTAAAAACACTAAGCCCACTTAACACCTTTCACTAACTTTTTCTAACCAAATGAAAAAGGGATAAAAGTGTCCAAAGACACAGTCCCACGAAAGTGTCCTGCGGCGTTCCGAGGCAAAATTGGCAATCCTTAGCATAAACAAATCCCCATACCGGTGGACAACACCCCACGTCACGGAGTGTAAACGGGTCATGGGGTGCGCGTGATTGAAATTTTAATGAAAAGTAATCACACCCGCGGTACTCAGTGGAATAAACACCCAAGTAAATGAAAGCCACCGACGGAAAAGCAATCTGAATGGGTTTGGAGCTGGGGAGACGTACAACTCCTATGCCAGGTAGGTATTACCCGGACTGCCGGCATAAAACGAAAAAAAAAAATACACTGCAGTAAGGCAGAATCCGGAGACTCTTTGAGGGTGATGATTGGAAAATGGATTACATTCTTGTCGGCACGTGATGTACCTTTACCCGGTTGTGTTCACAATGAAACCATACTGGAGGTTGTTGCGTTGACAAACATAGCGCTATTGCTTAAAGTTCAGATCGCAAGGGAAAGAGTGGTTCGTTTCTCAACGTGACATTTTTATTTCTTTAAAAGAAGTCTAGTTTTCGCACCGGTAGACGGAAAGCAAACCCGATAAAGCCAACACAAAGAAGATGTACAGAAAATAGTTCAAGTACATGAATATCTGTCAGCAACTAGAGAGGAACGGTAGCGATGCGAATACCAAGCAGCTACTAATTGGATTTCAATTAAAAAGCTTTCTCGTCTGGAAGTTTCCCGTAGAACATAACAGGATTAACGAGGACTATCGATTACGCTGTTTTATTAGCGTTATGGAAGTGATCCGTACACAGCAATACTTATTCATCGATACATAAATAAGACAGCAAAAACGATAAGACGCGTTTACTGATATAAGTTCTACTACTAGATTTTTCTACTACACTACTCTACTAGATGATCGGTCACTGAAATTACCTACCCATACGCGTGTGCTGTGCGCCTTGGAGTCACGGTCCAGTCGACGCTTAAATCCATCAAGCTGTTGTGTCGCGTTTTAGCAAATACTCTTTTTATTCACTTCTAATTTGTTTTATTCTATATTAGTTTACCTCCCGTGAAGCATTAGTTCATAAATGGATTTTTCATCCAACATCAACCTTAACTTGTAGCATTAATAGTCTATGTGACATACAATAATATAGGGAACAGAGAATCGACATCAATCGAACAAACTGTTCAAGACATTGATCGATCTTCGACGACATCTGCGCTTGGAACCGTTCTATCACAAACGAGTAAGGAAATTGATTGGATGGTTATTTGCAACCAAAAAAGTAGCAATAACAAGCCTCATTATATACTCTTGATTAGTTCGTAGAGCTATGGAAATGCCAATGAATGGAAGCCCAGGCGAATATGTTTCGCTCACTGTCAACACCGTGTCGGGCGTGTAGATTTGGTGTTTTGTTGCATGGAAAAAATGTGTACCAGCGGAATGGGAAGAAATTTAATTACAATTTTCTCAGAATGCGCCGGATGTGGGTAGACAAAGCAAATAACCTTCTGTTGCCGGTATTTCGGTAACGATGGCAAGCAAGAACATATAGAATCGGTAAGGGAGATACATCAATCGGGCAAAGCATATAAATCATGTTTGCTGACAGTGGGATGTGTCGTGATGATGTTTTCTGTGATCTTCTGGCTGGTTTTGATGCTGTTGATTGGATTATATTCAAATTTGTAAATTACGTTTTGCAATACGTTATTATGTCGTTGAAGCAATAAAGATCCGGAACAGCAAGGAAATTATATCATACTCAACAAGTTTTTGGATTGTTTTCTATTCGACTATATTCGTTACTAATTTTCTAATAAGCAATGTCTGTTTCGCGCTTGAATGAATTTGACGAATCAATTTACTTCACAGTATTCAGAATTCAAATGCTGCTAATTTAAAATACCTTGTATTTCTTGTGCCCACACGAACAAAACAGGTATCATCATCAAATAGGAAAAACAAGGTACCGATATGAAACTTCCGCGAACAATTCGTGATGCAGATGAAAAACAAAATACTTTGGAAAGCATTGTTATTGATTCTTGGAAGCATAAACTGACACTGATTGCACGTAGTGGGATGGAAAATTTTCTTCTCATTTGTGTCGGTTTTAACATGCTCGAACACACGTTTTCTGATGTTTACGTAGGAGGCAATTTTCCAATGTTCGCCCATTTCCCGTGAGCAATTTATATTGTTTTTATTCCATTGATTATATTAACTTTTACGAAGAATTCATAAGTTTATTCATATGTTAATCCAGTTCTGGGAGTTGATTTAATTGCAGCTACATAATTTAAATGGAATACATTACGCATTGCCAATTATTTTTTTTAAGTGGAATTCGTTTTAATGTTGGAGGATGAACATGAATAATAACATAATTTTACAATTTGTCAAACGAATATCTTATTTTCGATGGAGTTTGTTCCAACAAGCAGTTTACAAAACATGCTACAAATAGTCCATCTGGTACAATGATTAATTGTAAAACAGCCAGTTAAAAGAATTGTTTATACGATTTCCCTTTGCACTTTTTGAATCACTTGAAAAGGAGAAAGCATAATGCCTTAGAGCATTGAACGTATAGCAGAGTCTCGCTAATAAGAGAGCAATTAACCGTACTTTGGTTGTACAAGGTAAGGAACAACCTAAATATATAAAATAAGGAACTCTTGAAGAGAAGTAATTCATTTGAGACATCATTCCCAGTTAGGTATTGACTCTTGATCATTCGAGTGTACAGAAGGAGTGATTTCTCATTTGACGACTTATTTTACTCAGCCGTTACATATTAACTCCTTGCCCTTGTTGCTACTCTGTTCGCAATGCTGTTTGACGCAAAAGCAGATATGGATTGAGCGTTTCCTTCACTGTTCATACCGTTCGCTACAACGTTCGATCAGCTAGGACGAACATTGAAGGAAAATCGCGAAGAGACGACACGTGGAAAGGAAACGGTGAAAGTGGAAGTACATTTATGTGCCATACGGCCATCGAATCCATCCATCCATCCTTGATCCATCCTGCTCACATTGGGCTTTGTAGCTCGTTTCGAAATCGTGGACACACAGTTTGGAATAAAATCTTCGTCGCAACGAACGAATGAATCATCATTTCCATCACCCACGCCGCAGGGTTGCTTAAGTGTTTCATTCCATGTATGATGGCGGCATGAGGTTTATTATTTTCCCTATCCCAAAAAACCCAACTCAAAGCTCTGTCATTCGCTCGAACGATTTCGCATTGAGGTAGTGTTTGGTGATTTGGGGGCTAAGATGATAAAGTTCAGAAGCGAGACGGCATCTTTTTCCTCTGCTTGCAACTGTTGCTAGCTCGTGAACATTGATAACGGAATAAAATGGTTGGTTGTAAAGTGAGAAAATTAAATGAATGAATCCCAAATGTCGGCATCGAAATTTGGTTGGATATTTGAGATAAATTAATTTATTTCGAATCATTGGAGTATTTTGTTTTTTTTTTCATCTTGAAGATAGCTTGGCTTGTTACAGCATGAACGGAGGAAATGATTGGAAAAAGATACCTTTTCACTTTTATCTATATTAAAAATACATCAAAACGGTACAGCACCAACACAGCCCAGGCTTACAATGTTCAATATTAAATAAGCCCAAGGCAGTGGTGGACTTGCTAGGGTCTGCCAAACAAAGCTTTTATTAAGAAGTGACATGGTACTAAGAAGGTATTTCTTGGTAAATTTTTAGGTTTTTATGCTGGTATCTGGTAGATTTGGTCTAACATTTTCAACTGGAAGCAGCACTTTTCTTTTTTTATCGTAAACATGACAATCCGAGAGAGTAAGTTGAGAGTTTTAAGAAATTTTATTTCTGGAATAGTTAGCATCGCTCTTCAACCAGCGGGTAGGGGCTAGCGTCGCAAAGTAACAACCATTTAAAAAGGTTTGCCGCTAGCAACCGACACGCTTGGGTGGGATGTAAGTAACCTATGAAAGCTTCTGGCTGTCATGGCAACACATTTCTTTTTTAGAAACCACTAGAAAATCCTCTTTTTTCAAGGATGCCCATCGTTTTAACGGGTTGATCAAAGGGCATCTTATTGTAATGCGGCAAATGTTTTCGACCCTTTCGTAGAACCCAACTGTGAAGTATTATTTGTGTTTTCTTCATAAGCCGACGAACGTTGCTAACCAGCTAGGTGAACAAGGGAAAAGTATTAAATGGTAAAATATGGAAATACAGTCGGGGTTGTGGAATATCTGTACATGAAGAATGTATTAAGAGCAAATTGAACAATTTAAACACAAAGTTGTGCAAAACGGTATTAGTTGAACAAATTCATTTTTGATGATGTCGTTGGATGTTGTTATTCTTAATTGATTTCCATTTATATGAAATATGATGAAATTATTGTATGTCAAACGCAACAAAAATTAAGAATTAAGTAAAAATTGGTTCTGGGGATAAACATTTTAGCGAGATATGCATGTATTGGAGTACATGTTCTTTATTTGATAGGACAGTCTATTACGAGCTCGAGTGGTTTATATCAAACCATCAGAACATTTTGTATCGGATCGAGTATATTAAATAAAGCATAATTTTGACACCAACAAAAAAAGAAAACAAAACCACTAGGTAATTATATATACGCCGTGAACATATGCTCCAAACTTCATCTGATAAATATCAAAATCAAATATCACCAGACGACAAGTCTTATCCGTAACGCACTGTGGTTGTCGGATGTAAAACATAATTTATTTCACAGGCAAGCCTTCAATTTATCAATTTTTAATCGAATTGATTTGTGTATTGGGCCTAAAAACGAAAAGGCTTTTTATCAAGTATTTACTATACCAATTGCTATCAATCACAATCCAAAATAGATAAACCTCAAAATGAAGCATCTGTTTTAATACTCGTCTACTAGTTCCTGAAAGCTATTTTTTGCAACTGATGGCAACGAAATATATTCATTGACCAGCAGAGAATATATCTAGCGTGGCGTGCTCTACTTCGATATGCTTTGACTTTAGAGATGCAATTAGTTTGACTAATACCTACGACACATATCATGCAAAATTATACTAGGCTCATTGTTTACGTATTTAAATATTCAAGACCTAATCCATTATAACATTGCGTTTTTTTTTAATGCCTCATTACATAGTTTTTTATGGTTTTCTTTTCTATGTCGATTTTGATGTACCCGTATTTTTCCAACAGAATTATTTCCTACTAACCAACATTCATTTATTCCTTTTTTCCAGCATGCGAGAATATGTGGAGGAGAACGAAAAGAACGATCCACTGATTCACGCACCGGACAAGAAGAATAATCCTTGGGCCGAGAAGGGCAAATGTGTCATCATGTAAATAGCGTCCTATCTTCTACCGATACTTCTACTACTACTACTACTACCACTACCATTACCACTACTACTACTAGAACTACTTCTACACCCAAATTCAACTACTATTTTCTAAAACTTTCTACCATTACAACAAATGTACCGTAGAGGGAGACAACAGAGCCTTTGCTTCGAACCGAAACTATCAAACCAGTGCCATTTTATTAACACATTTTTGGTGCGATCCATTCTGAATCCAACTTTACAACCGACGCTGCAAAACTATCAAGCCTCATCAGCGCAGAACACATTTACCAATGCTAAATAACTTTCGTTTCCTCTACTCTTTCTGTTGGTTCAACAGATGTACGGGCCGCTTGTTTTCGTTCTAAATATCGTTTACATAACATGTTTTTTTGGGTCCAAACAAAACCAACGTGAAGTAAAGCAGGAACCAATTTAACCAATTGCGAAAATCAATCAAAAACAAGCAGTCGACTTGCGCGCTATTAAACAAAATCCACAGTTGTAGAACGTCACTTCATTGGTTTATTAGTGTTGTTTAGTAATTACGAATAAGTTCTTTCAAGATAGAATGTTCACACTCTGTTGTATCTTTAGTTCCCGTTTTATTTACTATTTATAAGCAAAACTGTTGGTTCTTTTACTGGTAATTTTAAATCCTTTTAGCAGATATTTTGCAGTAACGAAAAATGCTTAACCACCGAAAGCATGAAAGAGTAGAAAACAGAAGGAAAAGAAATTGGAAATCAGTAGCAATCAATGGTCGCAGCAGGGCTAACGTTCCATCTTGCTTTGAATCTCATTGCGATCTGTCCATTAGCTTTAAGTTCCAACCGGATCGGTGTGATTTAGCTTTATGTTTCGTTTCGTTCTGTCCGTCAGCAGTTCAATATGTTAGGACCGTAGCGGTATAACAAAATGCGAATGTTTGTAATCTCTCCGGTGTAAAACGCCAAAACTGCCGGAACCCGGACACGTCAAGCAGCGAAACTGTGCGAAAATTTGAACGAAGAATTAAAGAGAACAATTAGCTTAGATGGGGCTAATTGCAAAACCAACATACCACAACCATGCTATCTCTGTCATTGTGCATACCTTCGCCTGGATGTTGTTTTGTTGTCCTTTTTGTTTTCGTTTTCAACGCATAGGTGGGAAATTAACTTACACATACAAGCTTATACTCTAGCGTTCGAATAACACGGGAATGCAGTTGGATGAACATACCATGGGGCACAGTTTTGTACATTTGTCGTAAAACACTTCTCCATGTCTAGTTCGGTGTGCGGATCCAAGCTGATGCAATGGGACGATACTTTCCGTTTCGGGTCGGGTTGTATGTTCGTTTATTTTTACGTTTACTGGAATAAATCAAACACATGCATGTCCAATATTGTCGTTGTGTGCCGTCCTTTCTATTTTCTGGTGTTGTTTACTTTTGTTTGTTTTTTTGTTTTTCTTTTCTATATTGTTTGCCGGTAGTTGCTGTGCTACTAAATTAATTTTATTCACAACTTTTGTGTATGCAACATCGTGCTTGTTTTCTGTTGTATCATAGTCCTTTGTGTTTTACGGACCAAACTGACTTCACAACTTTAATCATACTTTCATGACACGGGGTTTGTCGTTCCTATGTTCATAAACGGAATTTAATTTCTTGTGTATATTTTAAGACACCACAATGGATTGAACAAAATTCACTTTACCGCTTTGGATTGTTCAAGTGGAAAATCAGGCATTGTAAATATACAAATTGTTTCGATCGTACTATAATATCTTCACTTTAAATGTCTGTTGAAAACAGTTTCGACAAGTGGTAGCTACTAACCAGATCGTTAAAACGACAACACTCTGCAATTTGCAATTCTACCTACCTACTACAATATCTTCACTTTAAATGTCTGTTGAAAACAGTTTCGACAAGTGGTAGCTACTGACCAGATCGTTAAAACGACAACACTCTGCAATTTGCAATTCTACCTACCTATCGACATTCGCCGGTATCATCTTACTAAGGCAAGCCAATGTGTGTCGTTTTGGCTATCTCTTTTTCTTTACTTCCACTCAACAGATAAAAAGAAGCACTCGAAGCTCACATTATCGTTAGCAATGCTGCGTCCCGTCGTGCCAGATAAAGGAACGAAAGCGATTGCACCGAGAGCGAATCGAGCATGACCATTGGTTGAAAGTCGCGGTGCACTTGGAGTTTTCGGGATTATGTTTGTAGAATTAACATTTATAGACCAACGGGATGTGTGGGTTTGGTGAAAAACGAACCAGTTTAATCCACAAATGCAGAACAGGAACCGTTCGGCATCCTAGAGAAACATGTCCTACCTGCAGAATCAAGATTCCAGAAGCCGAAGCAACCAAGCCCATGATGATTCTACGCACAATCCAGCACACACATGGATGGGAAATGCGCTTGAGTTTGAGATGAACCATTTTGGGACGGAATACATTTAACACGAATCTAGTCATAGCATTTTGTTGGTTTATTTTAGTTACCAACCAAGGTTTTTAGTAGCAGACATGCGTGCAGCTTGCGGCTAGGGGAAAGTTAACAGGCATGATATTTGTTTTTTTTTTTGTGAGGATAGTAGGTATCATAGCTAAGGGCAGGTTAAGAAAAATCAGGAACTAGATCCTCTTAAGTCATACCGATTCTTTACCAAATATTCCCTACTGAGCTCCCCATTGAGAGCTCGTGTGTTCAACAGTAGTATTGCGCATCGATCGTAGTAGCTACCTAGTGTTTGGGACAGTTTCTGTTTTACTCTAACTGGATTAGAACTGGAGCTGCGAATCAGCGCTCTTCTTTTTTAAAACATATGTACCGTAAGAGATGTAATGAACTCAGAAAAACCGGTGTGCTCATCGTTGAGCACCTAATTCGATACGTCTGTAATTCGTAATAGGCCTGGCCATTAGTAGCGCATTCGAACCTGAACGCAAAACTCTTCATACAACTTATCATCGTTCACACCGTCTCCTCCGATTTGTGCTACACGATACGAATGAAGAAGTTTCAAACCTTACCATGTGCTTGTTTAACCATGAACGCATATGTGCGATTCGATCGAAAGATGAGTACTTCATTAGTTTGTGTGTATAGAGAATCCGAAATCGAATAATCGCAGAGGACCGTGTGGATTATTGGTTTTTTGCTTTCCGTTTTGTTGCAGTACCATAAAATCTAGTGAACATTTAAAATAAAGTCATAAACATTATAAATCACAAATATTTAACTATGAATGAGGTAAAATTCACATTTCTTATAAATAAAATAAACAAAACTTAATAGTCTACGTCAGATGTGTAACTTTCATGAATACAACATGAAACGAGGAAATCTTAACAGGGAAATTTCCCCATTTGTTCTGCAAAAAAACCAAAACCATGGATTTTGTGGATGTTGAATCTTTGTTGGTCCTGAAATTGATGCTTACTTTGCAAATGACCGTCTCTCTTTGACTAGAAATACTCTACAATTAGGTTGGAAAGTACGCACATGAAGAGTCTAGACGCGATTTTTATCAAGACCGTTTTCAAGGGCCCAAGAGACCTGCGCACCATAATTGCCTCACGGCCAATTATTGTACTATTCAACCGAAACCATAATTCTCCACTGGTATGAGACAACTGGAGAAGGATTTGTATCAATTATTAACATTTGCTGTAATTGGTTAAACTATTGAAAGCCCAAACATTGTCGAATCAACAAAACAGAAATTCTCTTGGGCAAAATTATTGCGTACAACTTGCAAGCAAGTGAAGCTTCAAGTTTCAAATTCCACTCGACTTAAAAAAAGAAATCGACGAAACTTTCATCGAGTACAGCGTGTAATATATGCATTCTCTGTTCGTATCCATGTTGGTAAAGTACTTCTTAACCGTTTCACCCGTTTTATGAGATTGCATGGAAAGAAGTGACCACCTTGCCTTATGCCTTCCGTTTGAGCATGTACGGATACAAGGTCAGACACCCACAGTTGCATGAAATGATCCGACGAGCGTTAAAAGATCGATTTTTTTTCTGTGGACGAGAAAATTGAGAAATGCTTTGGCTAGTTGCAGTATTCAAATGGTTAAAAGAGCAAATAATACAACCAAAACTTAAATGCTAAACCGAAATGTAAATATCAAAGTTAATATTTCAATCAAAAATTCAAATAATATCAAAGTTAAAGTAGTAATAGAGTTAATATTTTTTAAAATGTGCTCCTCACGTAAATATGCGCAATGCGAAACTATTCGGAAAAATGGTTGTTGTCCGAACTACAACGAGCTTTCAAAATATTTTCCAAACATCACGCTTGAAAAACACTGGATGCAGTTAATAAATGTATTGAAATGTGTTGCGCGGAGTCGCATATCGAAATGCTCCTATTAATAAGGATGATTGTTTATTTGTTTTCGAGAAACTATTGTACCGATTATACGCTGATGTTTAAAATTCTTTTAATTTGAATCATCTCTATTTCAACGCATGCGCATTATGTGATATACTCGATTTCAAATTAGACACAACACCGTTATTACTGTGGTACGAATAATTTTAGCCAACTGACACTGAATTAACCAATTGATTCTTCGATAAAATATCACACATCCGTATTCAACACAGGTGAAATAAAACTTCGTCTCGGTGAGCATTTAGCAAATACCAAACTATAATTCGTGATTGCTATAACTATAACTATAATGTGTGATTGCTGTCTATTTCACGGTCATGTCTTAAATGTTTTTTTTTTCTTACTATTTACTAAAGAAAGGTTACGTGATGTTTTGAATCTGTGTGCGAAATGAATGGTTGTTTCCCTTCATTATTTTTGACGACGCTGACGACGACGACAGGGTTCTGTGTACGATTTTTTTTCACATTTAAGGACACATTTTTTTTGTCTCGAACGAAGGGTGCAAAAAACTACCACCCGAGAGTAGCAGGGCTGTTCAGTGCGCTCATTTACGGGAAGCAGGTTGGTAATGAAACGCAAGGGAGGGATCGACATTAAACCGTCTACGGAACGAAGAAGGGATAGAGCGGGTCCCCATTACGCTGGAAATGAAAATGCTGAAGGAACTAGACAAATGATAAAAAATGAGGTCCACGGATAGGGATGGCAGGGGGATATTTTTTGCCCGTTTGAGTACGCATTTTTTATGTAGCTGGCGTTAGTGTGAGTTTTTTTCTATTTCTCCCGCAACGAAACGTGAGCGTAACGCTTTTGTCTTATTTTTATTACATTATGGAAGGGAAACTACAGCGAGGACATTATTTTTATTCCCACTGTATTCCGGATTCTTGCAAACTAAGGTACGGGGGAGTATTACATCGGCCCCTATTCTTGTCGTATGTTTTTTTTCGCATTTTGTTTCCTGCCAACGAAGAGTTTTAATTTCAGTTTTGTACCAATTGGAAAAACATAATTTTAATTTTACCCATCTATTGGGCACTTCATTTTTTTGTTGAGATTTATTATAACCTAGGAAATGTTTTTCTATGTATCGTCAAGAAAAATCATCATATCGGGTTGCTTTCGAAAAGATTAGATAGGATTAATGCTCATTATCGTACCGACAGCCCTATTGATTGATATGCATCGATGAACTTCGTTAATAAGTTGCGAGTAGAAAAAGATCTGAGAATATTTTACTCGATTTCCTACCCTTTCTTTGAGCCTCATGTTTCAATCATTTAACTGTAATCGACAGTATAGAATTGAATAATAATTAGAAAGGACTTTAATTTTAACAGAAATGAAACTTTAAAACGGACAAAAATCTTTTTGAGTATTTAATTAGTAAAAAGTAAAATACTTAATTGAAAACATCTAACTTTTAACGAACAATAATAAAAAATGAATTCTTAGCCACATTGCATGGTCTTAAATTTGTAGACACTATTTTTGACACAATAAACGAAAGATATTAATTGTTTAATTAAGTTAATCATTTGATTGAAAAGCCACATGTTTTTCACGAATATATGAGATCGGATCGTTAATAACATTTTTGAATACAGCTTTCTCTGCTCCTTTTTATGCTTTATCCTTTTAAGCTACCCAAACAAGCCATAAACCACTAACACACAAGCAGTTGCATAATGTCGCGGAAATTTTATTTGTTTTTCACCTCATCTAAAAGAATGAGCCAAAAATGGCAAAACCAAGTAAAAAAACCTACCCTACCTGGTTAAAGCAACCGAAACGACAACATTTCGGAAATCGGGTAAGCTGCTACGCAAGTGTGCGTCAGCGAGACTGTGCAATGTTAGCCCTCACAAAAGTCACAACAAGCATTTAATGCAAAACCGTACAGAACAGGACAGGACAAGAAAAAACGAACACAATCGAAGCAAAAAACAGGGAATACATGCTGGAATGGAATGGGATTCCTGTTTAAAAAAAAATTCCCGGGTGTTGTTGCACTTGCGCGCAAGCAAATTGTAGTGCACAGGATGTGCATCGTTCGCTTATTTCTATGCCGAGGCGTTTTGTGTAGTTTTTGCAGAAATTTTTGTTACATTCTCAATCACTGTTGTGTCACTTCGTCAGTACGGTAGCGGTTGCTTTCTTTCACTATCTTTCGTAAAGAAACAAACACTGAGCAAGGCTGGCTGAACTGGCCGAACCAACATTTTCCGAAGTACAAACGACAGCACGAGAAAGTGTCTCAAGTGTGTGACTGTCGTGAGCTCAATTTTCTCATGCGAGCACGTGGCAAGCTCACTCTCATTTCGTTTCATTTCGGCCGCCACACTCTTGGATGGTGGGCTTTACGTTCCGGGTTTTCTCCTGCAAAACTACAAGCGCAGGATGGTGGAAATTAATTGTTCATTTTTCTTTACGTCACAAAGGAAAGAAGATTGGGAGACTCTTGTACGCCTTTTTATGTCTCGATCACATAGAATGGAAACAAAAACCATATCCAACGCGCCAACGAAAAGGGAGGAGCATGTCACCGATTGGAGCAGTGAGCAAACGAAATTAATTAAGCTCATTATCATTAGCTCTCCTCGCCGGTCAACACTTTCCACACGGTTAGCATTTATGTAATGAACGCTAAATGTAGCCAGTCTGGAAGGAAACAGTGTCTGTGCGCAAAAGCATCATCACCAAGCTTCTCCGATGGTGGTTCCACAAACCAAGAGGAGATTTTATGTGCCAACGGTTCCAAGACAAATGAAGGAGAGCAGTGATGAGGGTGGAAAGAACAAAAAAAAGGAGGAAAACCACGTACAACCCATTGGCTTATACATATTTGCAATTTTTCGCACTTGGCAACACCCACAAATCAGCGCCCAGGCGCTAACGCCTGCACTCGACGACGGACGACTTTTCCCGGGGACTTTATCGCACACAGATTCCCGATCGTCCGTTTTCCTCATCAAGCAGGCACGTTTGCCCGTCCGCTAATCGGAAAACTGCTACACGGAGGCTGCGATAGCGAGCGAGCCTCGTACCTTTACTGCTCGATGGGAACGAACGGGACAGGATGAACCAGTTCGGAATGAGCGAGATGGGTGAATGAAAATTAAATAATTATTCTCATTGTTTCTCGGTTCACCTTGTTTTCCGTTCGGCTCTCCGTGCGCTTCCGGTTGCGCCGGAGGGGCAAATAATTATGAGGGTCCTGCTTCGAAGTCGTGTCATCCACTATGAAGCAGGATAAATACCGGAAAAAACGAGAGAGACGAATAGAAGGAGACGGAGAATGCTGTGTATCCTTGTTGTTGGCAGGAGCTATGGTGAATCATTGAGAGTAGCTCAGTGAGGGAAATGAGTCTCAAACTTAGATGAGAGTAAAAACAATGAATGTTCCACCATTCCACTTACTAACACCAGCACAAAGAAAAGTACTGCGCAGCCGCATGCACCGGGAAAGCATCCTGGGGAAATGATTTCTTGACATTCTGGAGTAATCACAAGGGTGTTAGAAAACGGCACACAGTAACCTTACCGCTCCAGTATCATTATGTACATACACCCATACATACTACGTTCCAAAACACACACATACTCACTCACCGATCGATTCTCATTAGCCAATGAACAAACGCGCTTCTAATTTTACACAAATGAGAAAAATCATGTGCAGGAAGGAAAATGAGGAAAACGAGAAAGGAGGGTATGCTGTGCTCGAGATGGAAGAGCCACCGCGAGCGAGAGGGAATAATAAAATGCAACCGAAACACATACCACACATTCGCACACATTTATGCGCGGGGGTTTGCTGAGTAAGAGTGACTAAGTAGAGTTTTAAGTAGCTTCGGCGCGACTTTTTGTAGTAAAAGGGAAAAAAGAACTTGTCGGTGTTGGTCTGTTTTTTTTGGTCTTCCCTTGTTGTTTTGGGTCCCGAACACTGAGGAAAGCATTTTACGCGCACACTCGTCACACGTGTCCTCTTGGGGGTGTGTGCAGGATATGGGTGGAAAGGTGGCAGCCGTCTCATTGTGTTCTCATCAGCATAGCGGTGGCGCGATGTTGTTACCCGTCGCCGCTCATTTCCTAAGATATGATGGGTATCGGGTGTCGCGACCGTGTTGCCAGGGTTTACCACAGCTTTTAAAAAATTATACGATTATTGCAAGGAATTTGTTTCGTAAATGCGTGTAAATTATGTGACTGTTTATAGAACAATGTAAACATTTCTTCTTCATTTTATAGATAACCATTCATAAAAAAGCTTTATAAAAAATAATTAGTAACATTAGTTAATTAGTAACATTTTTAATGTACTATAAATTACAATATCGTTAACCTTTGTTAGACTTGTGGCATGCGATAAAAATATTTAAAATTAATTATTTTAATTAAAGTTTAAATTAATTCAACAATTTTGAGATTAAATTAAAAATCACTCATTTTCTCTTCTTTCATTCGGTTATTCTTTTTCATTCAGTAGTAATTAAATTGGCTTTATTAAAAGCAAAAATAATAGCAACCTATCTAGGCTAATTTTACAACACGGCCAACAATTTAGTTTTGCGGCACTGAAATTCGAAAGAATTTGGCAAGGATACGCAACGAGAGAAAAAGGAAACAGTAAATATAACTCAACCCCTATCTCGCCTTTTCCGTTCCAGGATACGGCACACGGAAAACTCAAACGCCGGGAACGAACGAACGAATGCCACTCGGGGGTTTGTTTACCTTTTACGTAAATTTGCTTGCCTTCCCGTTCACTCTCCCGCTCACTCACACTCACCCACACACATCCAAAAAGCACAATTAAAATCAGCTCTCTTAAATACAAGCGTTCGAATATCATATAAAACAGCAAATGTAAGCACGGGCCAGAAAGAGACAGAACACAAACAGCACTGATTTTCCCCTCTTTAGCCACACTCACACATATGCAAGTCAACATCAAAACGTGGTTTTTCCAGTCCGTTGTTAGGAACATCAACCCTTCGCTCATTGTGCGGCAGAAGTTGCGCGACGGATGGAAAAAAATGGCACAGCTACCAACATTATCTCGCATTCGTACGTATGACCGTTGTGGGCTAAATGTGCATCACGGGTAGGGTGGTGCGGGTGGCTGGGTGGTTACAAATAGCGCGTGAAAAGGACGAAGTAGAAGGGTATTTAATCGACACGTGTCATCTCGCTTTGACGATTTTACCGTCCAGGGTGGATGGTAAAACGCACATTAGCGAACAGGCGAAAAAGCCTTCCCCTCCCGGGTGTGACGCTCGCGCGTTTGTGTGTGTGTGTGCGAAACATTTACTACCCCTGTCGGCCAGTATTGTTGCGCCAGTGTTGGTGTGTATGTGTACAGGCGAGAGCGAGAGGGCTAGCGCCTTAATTTGCATATATTTTCTATATATGAAATAATTTTTCCTTTTTAATATTTCCCACTCGGTGATAACTTCATTCTGGTGTGAAATAATTGCTCCGCGGTAACCGTTTTTACATCATTACGCCAGTCTACTTTGTTTATGCATGCATACGCGTAGCAGGCGGCGTCGGCAGCAGACGGTTCCTAGCAGCGCTGGTGCTGCTGTTGCTGCTACTGCTGCTACTGCTGGTGCGGCTGCAACGATTTAGCGGCGGCAGTAGTAGCAGCAATGCAGCGTAACGGCAGCAGCGGCTAACTAGAATGTTCTTCGTTTAGTTGGCCGCACAACTACAGACCACGGGCACAAGTTTGTTCGCTGCTGTTGGTGTTTTGCTGCCGTCTTCGGTTGGTGCTGATTTCGTATCGAAGCAACCCCTTTGCTGAAACGTACGGCACAGTGTTGTTCGACTCGCAACAGTTGCTAGCAGGATACAGCCGTCATGGTCAGTGGCGTGAGTGTCGCGAGTTTGCAAATTCTAGCCCGGACGGGAAAAGCGAGCGTGCGGAATCGTGCGTGCTAGTGTATGTGCGAGTTCAAGTGGTCAGCCGGGTGATACGCGCAAAAGAGTGCAACCGGCCTGCAGTACGTTCGTTCCGTTGCCGTCAGTGCGTTTGTTCGATTGGGAAAAGGTTTTTAAGCAAACTTTGCCACACAGCAATGATCGTAGCAGGCAGTTGGAAAAGCGTATCAAAACAAACCGCACTCACAAGTGATGGTAGTCGTACCGGGAGAGCGAGTGTGTGTTTTCCTTCTCCGAAACCATGACCGGTGTGAAATGTGTCAGTTTTTTCGTTTGTGTATTATCCGGTGACCCTGTCAACAATAAACGAGTAGTGGACAACGCCGCCCCACATCACGTTCATCGATGACGTGGTAACATGCGTTCGGCGAAGTGAATGGCATTCCAACTGCTATTGCAGCAGTAGAAACCCGCCAATACATCCTAGTGACGATGGCGTGCACCTTTCGGATTGGTCAACAGGATATGTGGTTATGTTTAATTACACATCCGTACGATTGATGCTTTAAATCCACATCCAACATCACACAGCGAGCAACAAACGAAGTGGTTACGTTTATTGTGATTTTTGAAATACTCTCTCGTGCAATTGCTTTGCGTTTTGGAACCGTATTTTGTTAATTTTGCTCTCCTAAACAAATGTAAACAAGCATATGAAGCATAAGTTTTTCCATCATCATTACCAACTTCACACTTGATACAAATGGATCACGAAAAGATATGCCGTACAGGACACACGACGAAAATATTGAGTGCACTCTCTCGCTTCAGCGATGATAAGCATAAAAGTGAAATGCGTAGCTCAGCTGTTTGTGTTGTACCGGAACAGGCCAAATCGTGACAATGAATCATCTTTTCCAACGCAAATCAGCTTCGTGAACGTATTTCAATGCAAACCGAGCAAGAATGAAAAGGTCACTTGTACCATAATTTGGTTACTCTTAATTTTGATGGCCAACCGAAAACAATTTCTTACGGACAAACACCTACGCAAGAAAAATGACTCCCGATGATGACTGTGTGCCAATTCGTTTCGGTAAGTATCTGTATTAACGGATTTTAATTCATATATATACCCACATTGTTTACACTGCCTAACAATCATTTGAACTGTGTGGATTATATTATACCACTTTCTAACAACCTGTGCTCCAAACGGACCTTTTCTGGACGATATTAGTTAGTATGATAATTAACTATTGCTCGCTATTGATTAAACAATGCTCCGACCATACGCCAAACAACATACACGAAGTCGATGCAGGCAGCTCAAAGCATCGACCGGGTTGGTTCATTGAACTTATCGGATGAATATTTCCAACCCCTACGCCGGTTGTTCGCTACGCTTTAACTCATTTCCGGGGTGCGTACGAGAAAATTGAGTTGCGTATGGTGTGCATGTATGTGCTGCACATATGGCTAGTTTGTGCCGTTGCTCGCTCTATGCTGTTTTGAAAAGAGCATCGTTTTCGTTATAGACGTGTTGCATAGAACCTGTTGTTTGCTAGTTCGTTTTGCGTAGAAGAAGGAGCCGCTTATAACAAACAAAAACTTGAACATTCGATATGAAGCAAAAGTTTGTCATAGGGCTGAAAATATAACTTTGAAGGTTGTGGTACTCCTATTACTTTTGTCGATTATGTTTGTATAACTAGGCTAGGTAGCAGAAATTGCTACGCTTGGCGATCCAGTGGTGTAGAGGTAATGGCACAGAACTTTCACACGATAGAACCAAAACCAAATCCTATCCAGATAATTCTTCCACACGCTCGACTAACTACTTTGCTGCGAATGATAAATAACAATAAAACACTATATACAGAAGAAAGCCTACAACTACCTGTCTTTAGTTAAACGATAATATATTTCTTTTTCTTTTTTGTTTTTTTTTTTCAGAATAAAATGGCTCCTTGGCTCTGTGCTTCATTGAAACATAAGCGCATTTTCTAATCGAAAGTTTGGAAGAATGCTGTGATTGGCATTATTGCCGGGGTCGACATTTTTGAGGTATGTTTTGATTACATTGTTTATTGCTTTTTTTTTAATAAAAAGATGGGTGAAAATGGAAAATCTTATCCAGCTATAAGTTGTTTAGCTTGAAAAAGTTGAATTATAATAATAGTTTGTAATACACACGATCTGACCGTTTTCCAGTCAGTAAAAAAGGATTTTTTGAAACAATTAAAAACAGCCCAGGGCAGAAACTATTTAATTTTCCTTCCATGAGTTTATGATAACTGCAATCGAATGCATATTTGTGTGCTTCAAACTTTTCATAGCTTTGAAAAAGCAGAGATAAACTACTACCTAGTTGTGTTCAAAACTTATTTTTGTGATTATTAAAATCGTGATTAATTTATTAAACAACATTTGGGTAAAATGCTTTTTAAGGATCATCAAATGACGAAGCGTTCTATCAAGACCTATTCTGTGTAATAGCTACTTGGCTGTTGTTTTAAATTATGGTTTGGGTATAAAATAAAAATTTCAATATCGAACATATTCGATTTATAGGTGTAGTTTTTTTTTCAAATCGGATAAGAGTTAGTGATTAAATCGTAAGTAGAAGTACGAATTTAGACCTGAATTCTATATTTTTCACGTCGCAACACAACTGGACGTGTACTGGTAGCGGCGCCGGTCTTCACACGGCAGGACCGAAACAAAAATACAATTCAGGCCGTTCCTCCGTAACTAGGACTGACTATCCGGCTTCGTGGAAAACTAAGTCGATATGGCCTGGCCGTTCCAACGAAAATAAAAATTCACTCAATTACTATCGGTCTTGCTTTTTCCAATTATAAAGATTTCACAGGAAAAACAATGTTTTTGAGTAACATCTTGCCATTTTTTTACCGGTTTACAGCAACAATTTCGGTACTATGTACTGTTGGTTAAACTTTTCTTATCCCGACTAAGATAATAATGTTTTCCGAAGATTTGAAAATTGCTTATAAAATGTACTCGGTCATTATCATACTGCAAAGCAATTTGACTTGTTGTTAGCCATCCAGACAGATTGCACTAAAGGAATCCACTTTTTGTACCAATTTGCCATGTTTAGAATGCTCTCACAGTAATTTGCTATAGATGGTCAGTATGAAAAAGAATAAACACTCGGTTACTTCAGCCGGGACGGCTGAATCCTCACAGTAACATTGCGAAGCTTTTCGTGGCTCGTCGCTAGCCAAACCACATGGTGTATGGTACGGTGGACAACCGAAGATGATCGGATGAATGGGGGAATGGGAGTGAAATTTTGGTCAAAATCATCGTGTCTGCGTGAGCGGCGAAGGTCAAGGTTTTATACTCACACTAAAAAAGCCACACACTCACAAACCCCACAGTGAGTGAGCATTCCGAGACGGTGCTTTCGTCATCGAAAGCTGTTCCATCGTTTTCTTCTTCACCGTCGTCGTCAAAGTCGTACTCGTTGAAAAGCCTTGTTGAGGATATACAATAAAATAAAAGTGCGGCACATACCATCAACCGGTAGGTAAACCTCTGTTTCAGCAAAACAACGCCGGGGCAGTTTGATTCACCGTTCGCACAAATAGTGTTCGATCGAAGCGGTGGAAACGATTGCTCCGAAATTGCTTCCGGAAAGAATATTTGGAATGAATTTTAATGTAATTCCTTTATTGAAACGACGTGGCATAAATTATGTTCATTGCAACATTTGCAATATTGGTTCTATGGCAAGGGCGTTTTCTTAAATTCACCACCAATTACTGAGAGAGATTTCTCCCAAGGTTGATGTCCTTTTTACTACATGAAAAATGGCCAGGCCGTATGGTACAATTCACATTAGTTTGGAGTTATTTCCTTTTCGCGGGTGTACTCCGCCAAATTGTATTGTCTTATTGATATTTGATCCTCATTAGTGTCAATAGTATAGTACATAACTATAACTATAGATAATTTAATTGCTGCCTCATGTATGCATGAACAGATGTTGCAGATGGAAAAAGCATAATAATTAAATTTGCGTAGTACACCCTTTTTTTTCCAAGTTCTCTCATTAACGTAATTGAAATCGTTTCCATCAAACCACACAGTCAGTCGTGGACCGGAAACGCCCACATTTAGCTAGCAAAGGACAGGTTCTTTAGGATCGAATGTGTGCACGTGTGTCAACGACACCTCCAGCTTCCTGTTCTTTTTCGCCTTCCGAACAATCTGCCGTGTGTGGGAAGAGTTTGGGAGTTTAGCATAATTTCAGTCGACTGCACCGCTTCTCTCGCCCAGGAAGAGACGCTGGTTGGGTGGACTACTTATGAGCATCCTTAATCTCTTCGTCCGTCGTTTGGCCCAACTAGCTAAGAGAAGGCAAAGAAGTGCCAAAGCGCGCGTGAAAAAAGAAAGAACGAACATAAAACCCTTCGGAAAGCCATCTCCGAATATCCTTCCGTTACCATTGTCGTCCTCAGAATCCATCGGAATCTACTCATTTTCCTTTCCCCGGTAGGGGATCTTTCTCTTTCAGTCTCTTGCCATATTATACACTTTCTTACTTTTCTCTAATCCTCCGTCTCTCTTTCTCTCTGGCTCTCCATTTTTTTCTCTGTCTTATTTGTCTCACCCTGCATACATGCCCTTATCTCGCACACCAAGGGCTTGCTCATCATTAACATTTTCCAATTCCAATTTTCCAACAGCGTTCCTTGCCACTTGTTCTCCACTGGTTCCATATATGGCTTCTTTTTTCTTCTTCTTCTGAAAACTCGTCCGCTGCCATTCGTGGGAGACAATATACATAAATTCATGTATGCTATTTTCTGTAAGCGCGCGCGCGAAATCGCTCCACGATCGGTTCGTCCCGTACATGACAATGGAAGCGGTGAAGGGTGGGCGGGAGGAAGGCTTAGCCCATAAGCATATTCCGTCGTTCTTCTTTCCACCGAGAGCACCACCCATTAAGATCTTGTAAGCGTGTACGTTCCTCGTCGTCGTCTTCGTCGGCGTGTTTGCTGGCACAGGGACAAAACTTTCTCGTGCACACTTCGCGTACGTGTGACATTCCGCTAAGCAATGATGGAGCGAGTGCAGGCAAACGGAATTCCTGTCCTCCATTTCCCTCCTTCCCTTCTGATGAAAATCACCATTTGCTTCCACTCCGTTTTTTGTTATTTCCTTCTTGCTTCCTTTCGAAATACGCTTTTCTCAATTTTTCCTAGTAGTTAGCTCACATATGTACACCGACGTCACCTTACCGCAATACATCTGCTAATGCGTTCTCTCTTTCTCTCCTCGCCTTATTAATAAATTCGAGTGAGCAAATTTCGCAAAGAAGATGGCGCAGTGCGGGAGGAAATGCTGAAATAAAAAAAAGGTGGTGGAAAGAAAGGAAAATCTCGGGATCTTAGTTATGCTTTTTTAACAGGGGTGTAAACGAGAGGGAGGGAAAAAAGGAAAACGCAAAACTGCCATCCAAATTCATACACCCACAATCACCACCCAGCATCCTGTCACACATATGAATGTGTGCTTGCTGTTGTTGTTCGATTCGTTCGTGCTTTTTTTTCTCCCTGTTGTCCTGCTAACCATGTTTACCACGCCGTACCATCACATTCTCGGGGCCAGCTGCCAACGTCGTTAGAAATATCAAACACCGTTCATAGCGCTTCTTGTTACATACATGCACACCATGCTCGCTGTACATGCCTATCTTCATCTCGTCTCATCATCAGCTAATCTCTCGTTCTCGCTCTCGCTCATTCTTGTCAACTTCAGCACAGTGGGTGGTGGAATTTAGAACGAATGGACAAGAGGGAGAGACCTGAGATGGTACAAAAAAAGTCCTGCTCGTATTAAGATCACTTTTTTTGGGTTGGTATACTACGATAGCAAAGGAAGACGGAAAGACGATGAGTAACTTTTAATGCAATGCAAAGAAAATTGCGCATTCGGTTGCAAAAATTTGAAAAGTAAGAAAAACTAAACGAATTTCTTCTTTTAAAAATATGTTTTTCACGTAGCCTTTTTCGATTATTTTACTACCTAAAATTGCATCTCGATTTTAATACAACTTAATAGAACTAGCTGATCCTGCATGTTGTTCTTCGTGTTACATTCTTGCGGTATTATAATTGATCTAATTAAATAATGAATTATATAAAACAGGCGATGGGGGCGCCCAGTGGTTTAGTGCTAACAGCGTTCGTCTTCATACGAGTGGAACGATATCCAAACACATATGAACCGTTTCACGTACGGAACTAGCGGTAAATAATTACTAGGAACGCCAAAAATGTCCTACTTCTATTCAAGTATTGAAGTTTTTTTTTGGCAAAAACGAGAAGAAATAAAGAAATCATCTATTAGTTCTTACATTTTATAACTTGCAGTACAATATGTGTAAATCATATCACTTAACGTTGAAACATTTGATAATAGCATTCATGTAACCATTGACAAGTTAATAAATTATCAAGTTAAGCTTGTTTTTAAAATTTAAAATAGTTGTTTAAGCCCCATTAACTTTCATCATATTTATCATATTGTAAATAATTAACAATGTTCAATCATAATTACATTCAGAAACAAACAAGGGTTGATTGTTAAATGAAAACTTGTTAAAATGAAATGAGATGGTGGGTAAAAATCTTCAAACTTATGTTTTTTTTTTTCATCGCAGCACCTATTCCATAAATTTGTAAAAGTCTGTCCACAGTTTCTCAAAGCATAATTCACGCTTTGCTGAGAAGGACCTGTGTTTGAAAGGATTTTTTATGCATGTCAGACGACTCATATTTCCTTGAAACTAGCTGTGCATTCAGATGGCATTTTCCCCGCCAGAAGAATTTCCCCAACTTTACTATCATACATGTTGGATGTGGGGAGAAAAAAACAACCTCCACAAAAAGGGGAAACTTGAAATCGTGAAGAAAGGAGCAGCAACAACAAAAAAATACGTTGCGCTACATTTTGTACAACGAAGATGAGAGGGAGCATATTTTGTGAACGAGCGAGTATAAAAAAAAATCATATCAAGTAGGCAACGTGAGAGAGAGTGAATCGGGTGAGCACGGAATTAGGGATAAAAAATGCCTCTTTACGAACAGGATAAACGTTTCGGGTGGTACATGTCTCGGAAAACATAAAACCACTACCACTGCTTTACTCCGAGCGGTTCGGTTAAATACTATCGCTAGCTTTTCCTTCCTTGTGACTGTCCCTTTTTGTTGAGCTGCATCCCTCTCCATCTATTTCACAGTATACGCGATGTAATCATAATTACATAAACAATCTTGAGCTTATCATTGGTGTTTATTACGATCCGCAGCGTACGTGTGTAGTAGTGGACCTGCGGCGACTAACCTCACTATATTAGTATTGGTAGAAACATTAGTATCAACCATCCTGCTGATACGAGCACATGTATGAAGTAAATGAGCCCGAAATGAGCCGAAGAAAGTGTGAGAGGGAGTAAAAATGACGATCCTCTGTACTGCTCACTCCGGTACAGATGCATGCACACGGGATCAGAGGGTTGCATGTGTGTAGATTTTGCGCGAAATTTGATTTCGCAAAATATGAAAATCAGACCACATGTACGATGCTGGGGCCTTGTAATTGGTTGGCCGTAACGAACCGGTTCGTGTCGCCGAAGAATGAAAAATCGAAAGTCCTGGAAGATGGTTCCCGGAAATGAAAAGGAGTGCCGATAGGTGTATGTGTTTGATATTGGTTGGCACATAAAGGAAAAAAATACTTTAGAAAGCAAAACGGAGATGTTTTTAAGTAGTTTTACACACTACTATATAACGGTGGTGATTGTTCAAAAATTGAACTGGTATTTCAGACTGTGTATGATTGGAATATTTTCAATGGTTAAATTATTGCATAAATTGTGTGATGAGTAATTAATGCTAATTATCAAGGTAAATTATGAGTACATTGATTAATTTTGATTTATTCATAAAGAGCGACCTGTCCGTATTGCTCTAATGATTCCGTTTTGTTAAAAGCGTAAATTAAACTTTATGTTTTTACATGGAAAACTCATTGAAATTTGCATCTTGGAATACAACCTACACTGTCAAAAATGTTATGTTTTAATTTATGAAACTATAAGCTAAAATAATATTAAAATTGTTCAATGTTTCAACCCGTGAAAACTAGCTGCAAACAGAAGGCATTGAAAATATCTTTGCAAATCTTTTTCCCTTCGCAGCTCTAAATTCAATCAATAATGTTTTCCATTTCTTCATTGGTAGTTGTAATTGCTGCCAGCCGAGACAATGTTGCTGGCTGCGTATATTTCATATATATATTTCAGCATCAACAACAGCAACAACGAAAACCACTCTAGCGCTTCGCGTTCGTGTGTGCTTTCACATTTTTATGCGCTCTCCATCTCTCCCTGTCGCACCGTCCTCGCCACACAAATCATCATCGTATTTTTCATCTTCGATTCCTTTCCAATCGCCTTCCCTTCGATAACCTCCAGCGCGAAAACCCGGCGGTGCTCTACAGCATCCGGTGGAAAACGTAGTGGGATTTTCTTGTATTAGTCACCCTCTCTATAGCATTTTTTTTTCATTATATCGCGAGAGTGAACGATGAACAAAAAAAAAACTGCCAACTGTTTTCCTTCCCTACTTCTCCACGATTCTTACCGTTCAAATGGTCGCCGTAATTTATTGCATATATAATGCGAATGTGCAAGTGTGTGAGTGAACCGGTGAGAGATTCGCCAGAATCAGGGAGGCACAAGGTGGAACGAGGGTAACCTCTACGAAAAGGACTTCCAGCTGCGAGACGAATAAAAAAACTGAACCAGGGGTACAAAAAAGAACGTAAAAAGGAACCTTAAAAATAAGACAAGGGCAACGAAAGATGTTGGCAAATGGATGAATTTAATGGGGTGAGCCGTTAGCTGCCGGTGGTTGAGAAAATGAATCGCCGGAGCAGGTTTAGAGAGCGAAACGATTCTTCGCAAGCAGCAAGAGCAAGACAGAAAAGATTCACAACAGTTAGCAGAACGATAGTACGTATGTGTGTGTGTCTGTGTGTGTGTGTGTGTAAAAAAAATAGATGCAACCGTTGAAGGGCTCGAGAATGTAAAAAAAATGTACGGTAAAAATCGATATCACGAGCTGCGAAGACGAGGGTTAAAAAAAATCTCACCTCTGCCTGGAGGAGCTTCAAGTGAAATGGACAGATCGTAGCAAAACGCGAGAGAACAACAGAGAAAGAAGGAAGGAAAAGTTTTTAGTTGTTGTTGTTTCGCATCACTTGGCTGTGTGCGCGAGTGAGGTTCGTGAAAAACAAATATGAGAAGCATTCGATGTCCTCGTGGAGAGGAAAATGCTCGTACGTTAGATACGGTAGAAAAGAAATTAGTGAAATAGCTGACAGGAGAAGATCGAGTGCATTGGAGTTGAAAATAAAAATGCAACGAGACTTCAGGAATGCTGATAGAAGAGAAACACATATACAGTTGATAACATTTTAGAGAAGTAAGCGAGAGTAGATTTTTATTCTAAACCTCTATAAGACAAATGCATCCTCTCCGGATGAATGTGCTGGTAAATAGTTACAGCCAAACACGTGCATACATTCGCGATTGTAAAAGAAAGTACATATTCCATTCTTGTGGAGTGTCACTCCTGAAGAAAAAACTGGTGAACATACACTGTTCATGTCATAGTCATTCTCTGAGGGCACCTACAGGACTAGCGTGTATGTAGAATGCTTATTTTAAAACCGTCTCCGTCGGCTCACATGTGCAACGACCTAAAGACTGTATGATTTTTCATTAAAAGTTGGTAGAATTTTGTTTAAATACATATCGAAAAGACAAAGATGCTTATAAAAACAAAACATTGCATTTTCATTGTACACACAATGGGAATTTTTAAATATTTAATGGTAAAGTAAGACAAAAGCGAGACTTCCAATTTTACAAACGTCTCCTTCGTTTCGTGCAAAAGATTGGAAAAAATACACAGCATCTCATTCGTAAGCGGTCGTCTTTTGGCGTATCGTAAAAATTTACAACACTCGAAACCCATAACAAGCGGACAACGGCAGGCGCTTGCGAAAAACGGGTGAACAGGGATGATAAGAACGACAACCTACCCTGGTCCGATCCAGCTACCTTTCGTGCCGTTCGGCTGGATAGCTTTACGGATGCCGCCTCTCAGAAAGAAAAAACCGGAAGGTGGAAAACCGAAATGGATGAATGAAATTGCGTTGGTCAGGATGCGTTGTTGGCGATTCACTATTTGGCAAAGCTGCTTGTTTTCAGTTTGAACAGTTTGCCGGTAACGCATCCCAGCCGGAATTGGAGTCGTAGCTAAGGATAAGGAGAGGAAAAGTAGAGATAGAGAGATATAGAGATAGATAGAGAGATATTGAGAGAGAGAGAAAGAGAGAGAGAGAAAGAGAGAGAGAGAGAGAAGCAAGTAAAGAAAATATGGGGTCACTTTGACGGTGCTGAAAAGACATACACCGACTTAGAATGAATTGGTCTAGCGGAATGTTATTATCGAAATTTCTAGTTGTTGCTTACCGACACTGCAAATGGTCAATTGTGACTGTCGATTGAATCTAATTCTAATAATTGAGGATTATTCAATATTATATTGTTTTAATTTGCCAAAGTGTTTTAAAATAATTGGTTTTAATAATGTTTTAAAGAAACATTTTACTTACAAATATTAATCCCACTCTATTCTTACATAAATTTGTAGCTTTAAAATAACTTTCGAACATTGTTTTAAACAAATAACCTAAAGAAGCCATTGTACATTGCTTCCGTACCGTACCACTCCACTTACATGTCACACTTGCTAATCTGTGCCTTTTTTACTGGCATTTAATTGTTCCGTTGAAAGTATCGCATGTAAGTGCTTCAACATCAACCCTGCATGCTTCAAACGAACTGGCCGTCTGGATACCGGCGGCGAACAAAACTGTTCGATTGTAGCAATAAAGATAACGAACACGCAAAGTTCATGTTCCAGTCGAATGTGTGTAATGTTGGCATGTTTGGAGTTGCTTTTGCCTGCACGCTTCCTTCACAGCACACATCCAATGTTTCCCTCTTGGAAGCGTATTCACAAGACTTTTTGATCCGGCTGTTTCTTCTCTTCTCTATTCTTCTTGCCTATGTTCGTTGTTTTCCCTTTAACGTTTGCCTCCCAAGCGTAACTGGCTTCTCTTGCAATCTTACTCACACTCCGTCAAACGGTACGGTTTGACCATTCCGAGGGACCATGTTTTTATTCTCACACTCGTCAAACCAGCTGGACGCACCGTGGCGAACAAAATGTTCATTTCCTTTCCGTTTGCTGCGAGCACCACTTCATCGTGCGGGCGGGAAAATCGGGACACCAACCTAGAAGCGATTTTCCGTGTTGTTGTTTTGGTTTTTTCGGTCTCGGTCGTGTCAATGCTCACGTTGGCGTCCCTTCCGCGGCAAATAGAACCGGAAAAAAATACAAGCCACGTGACAAGGCCTGACCGGACAGATAAACATCGAACCGTGCGAGAATCTCATCCGCGCGGAAAGTGCTGGAGGAGTGTCTTGGTCTGCTGACGACCGATGATGGTAGCCGATGGCCACTCGCACGATTTCGAGGGTTTCCAAGGGTTTTGTTTGGGTTGGATTGAGAATAGATGTTGTTTTATTGTTGTTGGCTTTTTTTGTATGCCGTATGTTGTGAATGTCGACCCTGACGTGCTAGTTTGTCTTGAAGTCGTCTTCGGGGGTGATTCTGAAGTTTTTCCCAATGTTTTGTTAGCCCGGTTGCGTAGAAAGACAACGAAAATATTGCGGCTTTCAGTGAGCTTCAACTTAAGGGCCTATGTCCGGCTGTGACGTGAACGCTTGTTGATGTGTGTCGGGTTTTTCATTCACTTTTCAACGTTTTATTGCTACTCTGCTACCGATCAGATGCCATTAGCTGTGTGATGTATCGAAATGCTTTTTGTATTTTTAAATTGCATTTACTTGCACTTGATAATAAATTTTGTTGAGGAAGGTGAGTTCCAAAACTAGAATCAATTACCAATTGATTGACCCTCTCTTTTGTCCACAGCTAAGCCTCCGAATGTTTAACCAATTATAAATTCTATTTTGGTCAATAACATTTCAACCATCACTATAAAGTCTAAGTTCTGGTGTTAAGATTAACACTTTCTATAATCGTACAAAGTCGACTGCATAAAACACACATTACGCAATTGTCGCTCATTGTTCTGGTGTCACACCCCATTCTTAGAGTAGCTTATTGACCAACGCGGACACGTGCCTTCGTACCCTTCTGCAAACAAAACGTTCCATTTCAAGCCCGTAACGAAGCCGTTACGCATGTATAAATATGATTCTAATTAAAATAATATTTCAACCCTTTAAACACGAACATGCCGGAAGAGAAACGCTGTTGATCAAGCCCTTCAGCAATACGCTCGTTTGTCCAGTCCCCCGGGCTAAAGGGGCGAATAATCTTGCAAACATGACTACTGGTGGCTGAAGATCATATTATACAGGCCGGCATAATAAGGCACTGTTTTGCGGTGAGTCGGGATTTTAGTCTTCCTTCATTGTGTGTGCACGGGAATACGAACATTTTCCAACACTAATCAGCGTCCTTTTATTTGCCGTGACTTACTCCTGCAGGGACTATCGTTTCGGTGGTGAGGAGATGAAATCAAGGAAATTACACCCAATTAATATTCTTGCATGAAATAATCAGTCCCTTTTTCACCGAGGATGGTGTAAACCATTCTTCATCGCGGACAGACGATGATTTCCGTTTCGTTTTGCTCATCTCGCAGGATAAAAAGGGTTACTGCCGGAAGCTACGATACGACCGTTTGCGGAGGTTAATAAGGCAAGTGGTCGTATCTTGAAGACAATTAAGCACGACAAACCGGATGAAGCAGGAGTAAGAGGATCATGAATAAATTATAGGCCTTCAACACTTTATTCTATCTTCGCAGGGTTTGGGATGGAACTAATACATTCCTTTTATGCTCGTACTCTAGGAATTTAGATGGAACTGTGATTTAATTTGAAAATCGCTTCACTCGATCATCCATTTTTTGTGATTGATGTTTGAAAATAAAAGTGTTAGGGTTACACTTGTGAATTGTTTCATATTGGTTTCTCAGTTTTGTAAAATTACAACCAAAAAAAAAACTATCGATTTACTCATTCTTGGTTACCAGATACGTGAGTTTAAGTGACTGCTTTCATTTTTGTTTCTTGAAAGTTGTGAATTTTAATTCCATCTCTCGACGTTTTGCCAGTTTTCGCCGTGTCTCTTTTTAAAATATGATAGAAAACCATTGAACGCTTAGATTAATTGATCATTGTGGAATTTTAATTTTTTTTTATTTACACTTTGAACCATTTACCTTTTTTTTCTTATGTATATGAGACCAATCCTCTATGTATAAATATAAAATGGCCCCGCTGCACATATCGAGGAGTTACAGTTGGTTGGTTAAGCAACCGCAAATGAGTGCCAACTGAGTTTTTAAGTCTGCACTTAGCTTAATTGTCTTTTGTGTCCTTGTCTTAGAAGGGATCCAGAACTTCTCGTCCAAATTTGACCACACCACAGCTTTGATTCTATTCAGCTGAATAAACTAAAACGCCACTCGTTGCTCTCTATTATATGTAAACAATGTTTAATTCTTTTGTACAAATAATCACCTATTTTTACGCAGAAAAATTGTGTTAAAAGGAGTCTTTTCTACAAGGACAAATAAACCATCAATTCGTCAACCAGAGATAGATTTTTATATTTGCTATTAAAACCATAGTGTTGAGCTACCTAACAAATGTTTGGAACAATAGTTGATTGATGTTCCAAACATAGGACCTGTGGTCGCAATTTAGCTATTTTTGGATTAAAAATTAGTTTGAACGAATTAAAAATGGAAGACTGAAAATATTTTATGCGAATTTGTCAAAAAATGCTTATTTACTTAAGCAATAGAAATTTGTATTGAATGAAAGAGCTTCTTTAGTATAGCAAAAATGAGATTTACAGAAACATTACTCTTAATGATTTGGAATACTGCAACGGACAAAACTTCCATTTAAGCTTGTATTCAATGTAAAAAAAGAAGGAAATAGATTGTTTATTTCAAATATATTAACATAACTAATAAAAAAACTGTTGTTTGTACAACTCTTTCAATTTTTTTGTGACCATGTTGCAACAACTATCTTTGTGTGAGGAAATTTCAAACCCCTGAAACAAACAATGGTTCAATTCATTCTAAAACTACTTTTGGTATGCGACGATGGTTTCGGTGGTTGGAAATGCAACGAAACGGAAACAAAGAAAGAAATGCCATTGCCACGCTCGGTTAAATGTTGGTGGTATTTTTGTTTTCCACATCCGTTCTCATCAAACATCATTTTCATCAAAGTCCAATACGAAAATCCAATTTCCTACCCTTTTAGCATACTCGCTTCACTTTATTCTTATTTTATTCTATTTTTTACAAAGAATTTCAACTTATGGTCATAGTCAGACGCGAAAAGTGAAGGATAGTTTTGGTTTAAACCGAACAAGTTATTTTTCGTTTCATGGTTGCTGGTCCTTTGGTACATAGAAGAAAGTAATAATAAATAAACTCAAACAGTGTGTCCATGTGTTCTTCTTCTATATCGTTTTCTTTGATTTGTGTAGTTGCCCTATTCGAAATACAATTTTGTAATAACAGTGGAAACAGTCTACCCTGTACGCACACTTGTACGGTGCATTTCGATGCATTTCGACAACCAGTTTATTTCGCTTTCGTTGGATTCATGATGAAGTTAAAAAACTGATAGACGAGCTATGTTAGCGACAGTGTTGAAAGGGGAAATTTTAATTTTCTCTCGTTGTATGCCGTTTTCCATACACCTCAACGGGTGGTGTTGATCATTCCTTTTTTAATCTCAATGCAAAACATACACAACTTTTTCGTCTTACCCATTGCGATACGTTTTAAATAATCGCAACAAAGGATAATTTATTACAGTTTATTTATTTTATATCCCTCTTTTTTACTTACCACACTTGCATTGTTTATGCTTTAGGTCCTTCGCACTCTCACAAACAGTTGAATCTATTTACCAACCCATCGTCAAAGTTGGCTCGTGCGCCTGTTTTCTTTTACTGTGCAATAATCTATACGGCATTTTTCATCGTTTAGCAAAACCCCAGGAGAAGCAAGAACGATGGTTTGCACACATTGCATTTTACTTGCCTCCGAGTTCCTGCTTCTTTCGTTTCCTCCTCAGATATCAATCGTTTCATTACTGCATTTTGCAATTTCTCCATCCAAAACTCCATCAGTTTCTTTGTCTTGGCACGCGTTTGATGCTTTCCATCATATTGCCACCACTGTTAGGGTTTCGTTCTGTTCCACGGCTGTAAAGCCTTGGGTTTGGGAAGTGTTTTGTACCGAATGCCAAACCCAACCAACTACCCGGTGCACTGTCTGGAAGGGAAATCTAATCCACTCCCTCATGTAGTCATACGTGAAAGTGCATAATAAGCTTTTCCTTGACACCAAACGCTCCGCCGTGGCTCGTTTCTTCCTCCTCTTTCTGTAACTTCACACTGGAGGTCAATGTTTATGCAGGAAATAATGCAGGATTATTATTACCTTTATTATTACACGTATCGCGTGCGTTCGAACTTCGTTGAGGCTTCGCAAGGGGGCGCCGGGAACTGTTACTTATGGCCTCTATTGATCCCTGTAAACAGAGGTTCATTTTTCAGACAGATACTGGCCCGATGCACCTGCAAGCGATGCACCGCTGACTGTTGCAGCAATGCATCAAGCACTTTTTCTTTATGACGAGTAATTTACTTTCTAAACACCAGCCGGATGGAGCTATTGTGCAGTGATCGCACGGGTATGGTGCATTTGTTTTCGTAGTTGCATCATAATTCCTCGACTCGATTCCGCCCAACAAACGCGCTTCCACGTTTCATAAATGATAGAAATCGATACGATTTTTGATAGAAATCTAAATGAACTGCATACATTGGATGCATTTGCTTTGTACCACCACCAGCCCGCTGCCTCAGTGCATGCATTATATGGATGGCCCAGTGCAACGATGTGTGCTAAATTCGTTCGTTTATTATTATGTAGCTTCTTGCCAGGATTTTTGGGCTTCTTTCGCCTCCGATCCATATTTGTGGCGCTTTTGTGGATGGTGTACTGCATGGCGGGCATGAAGGAATCACCTTACCCGTACCGAAGAAGCATTGCATAAATTGACGTTATTTATGTCAGTCATTTTTATTCCACCGCATCAGGAGTCGTGCTGTGCTGTGCAGCCAAATATACACTAAGTTGTTTCGCTAGGTGCAGTTTTCATGCATATTTTTGACGGTACCGAATGCATACATTTTCTTAGCATTTTCTTCTAATGTGTTTGGTTTCCGCTTTTTTAGCTCGGTTCTACATTGTTTTTGTTTACTCCAAATCCAATGGCATTTTGAGAGTTTGGCTAAAAATGATGAGCAACATTTAGCGAAGGCTCACACGTTTTGAACACCTTCAAATACCTATATCGGGGAGCTAATTCTGCTGTATGATGATGGATTTTGGCGTATAAAGAACACCTTTTTCATCAATTCTCCAAGTTATCCAAATACATGTACAAGATCATGTCTATTTTCGTCCGATGTTTTAATTCATCGCTCATACTAAATAATTAACAAACGCTATAGATTAATGTATCTTCAGTAGCCAATACGTTTTTTTTTGTTTTACCAAAATGTTGCTGCATCAAATAGCTACAATATCAAAACCAAGTCCTTCTTGCTAGGGCGAAACAGTACATCGATTCGGAAAAAAGACACACGTGTGCACGGTGCGTCGCGTAAATCCAATTAAAAATTATTTATGGATTATGAGCTGCCATAAAAATAGGTCATAAAACCGATCGTACTACTCCGTGTTTGTCTTCTTGTGCCATAGAACCAAATATAAAACCCGGCGAGAATTGCGGCAGAAAATGAGACTGAGAGAAATTTCGCCCCCAAAATGGCGCCCTCTGCGGAAGCGATAAAAAACAATCAAGACATGCTGCACATTGTGAACGCGCGTACTCCAATTAGGCGCAATTTTTCCGTTGATGCTAGCATATTGCAGCTTCCTCCGACCGGGGACTGTCCGGAGGGACTGTGACCCGGAGGATGGACTGTTCCTAAGATCTTTTCCGCTGATAATGCACACTGCCACGAACCATAAATGCTGTCTGAAGCATGTTCCAGGGCATGAGGAAATTTCGGGCAAGGATTCCACTCCCGGTAACGAACTTTTATCAATTGATGGTTCTGATACAGTTACGGAAGCAAGCCCACACGAAACACGAGCTCATAGTTATAGGATTGCCGTCCTTCTTGTTCTTTTCCCGGTACTGCTTCATCGCTATAATAATGCCGTAATCATATTGATAAAATGAACTGAAAAAGTCTCATACGTATCATTTTCATTTGGGAAGATGTAATGAGATTTTTATTTTTCTCCCATCGTCGTCCAAGTTCGTGTTCCTCTCCTCTTAAAATCAGTCCTGAAACAAACTAAAAAAGTTGTTGAAATCCTGTTATATGATAAATACTGTTCGTACAACCTGCACGTTGATGATGTTTTGCTGTGCGCTTTTGTTGCCAACTGCAAAAATCGGTTTGTATCCCTTTTTTATGTTTTCTACATGGTCAAAACGTGCAAGCGTTCACGGTCGAATGAATCTGAATGAAGAAATTTTGAATATGATGAGAATTTGATGTACCGTTTTTTTCGATTTCCCACCGAATGTTACCGTATTTGGAACAGTACTCGTGACGGGTTGGACTCTTTTGTGTGTGTATGTTTTAACTGTAATTTTTTAAGCATTGGTTCGTAACATTCAACATCATTGAAATATAAAGTTTATTGATGTTCTGTTCGTTTCGCTGCATGGCTGCATAATTAATAACCAACTAATCCATTAACAGCCATCTGCCCGAAAAGGTTCTGTATGTATGCATTGCTCATCTAATTCATTTGAAAATTATTGTTTTGTTTGCAAAACTGGTGAATTTTAATTTAATTATTTAAAGCTGGTTCTGATGCAGCTATTTCCAAATCTTCCAATACGTATTGCTAAGGCATCTAAGTAACACAAAAAAGAAACGTTTTTATTTACGTATGTATTTGCACCCCGAATCATCGATCCAGCTCATATAATAAATGAAATCAGAAAACATTGTCAAGCTTCCACTGGTAGCTGCATCGTGTTAGATGTTGACTCAGAACGGTTTACATTATCTTGAGATTACACATTACACATGGTGGATTGTGGCCAAACAATTCGGCTCTAATTTTGCGCATTCTAATCAACGAGTTTCATCCCAAATTTGATTACCCTTTATATATTTATGAGCCGTGTGACTGTATCATCCCGTATCGCTTGAAGCAACCACGTACTGACCACGTTTAGTGTGTGGGGGAAACCAGATCTGGGTGGTCTGTATTTTCATAGGGTTTTATTCCAATAATCATACTTGTTTTGGACGTTTACTGAACAACAGTATTGTACGAAAATGATTAGGGTTTTTTTCTCAAAAATAAAATTAAGAGTGGTGATTGAATTTGAGATAGTGTTGTAACATTCAAGAACGTGAGCTTACGCTTTAAACAAGATAAAGAATAGATTGGATATTGTTTTCTATTTTATTCTGTAACTCATTCAAAGTTGCTTTAACTTATTCTTAAAACAACATTTTCTTCCAGCTTCACCATATATTAGTGTATTCTTGGCAATCTTAAAATTAACACTTTAATTTCCACCATCTTCTGCTGAAAATTTTGGGCAAACAAACTTCTAACCCTATTTGTTTTGTGTTCAATTCCAGGTAACTAATAACTTCAAAACGGTGAACAAATGCTGCCAAGACTATGTTTGTAAGTCATTTTATCTCGCAGTATCATCCAATCATTTACTATTTCAAACAATTCGTACACGAAGCGACTCATAAACATGGTTTCAATGTTACCCAACACAGGTACCCAATTTCGGGACGATTTGTTCTTTCAGCAAGACGTAATAATGCTGGCGCCAGTGTCTATTTACGTGCTCTAGAAGCAATGCTTTCGCATTAAACGACAATTACGAGACTCAATCGAGGGTGAAAATTGTCATTTCAACAAAGGGCGTTCTGGCGCTAGCTTAACCGAAACCACCAGTACCGGAAATGCAACCATTTTCCGCCATCTGAACTCACCCGGTTGCTGGTTTTAGGTTTTCGGTAGAACGTGTTCGCGTAAAATGCGACCCAATGTCTTCTGTCGGAAAAATACACAAGTCACTATCGACGTCGCCACGCTGCTGTTTCTTTTAGGGATGAGCTGCTTTCTCACACATACCATAAAATCGATGACTTTGTTGATCTCGAAGCGAATAGGAGTAGCAAGAAACAATAGAATAGTGCGTGGGAGTGAGATATGAGTTTTCTATTCGGATTCAGATAAATAAGATTCTGGAAGAGAGCGGGTGATAAGATAGTACGCGAAGTCGTACATCCGCTATAGAGAATCTGAACATAGAGCACGGATTTGTTTACATTTCATCCATCATTGAGCCGCCAAAGATGGATAATGAGACCGTCAAGCAAATCTGCTAAGGGGAAAGTAATATCCGATTTTGTGTGTCTGCATGAGCCGAATATTGTTTTAATTGTTGTTGATACTCCAAAATCTGCAGCGTAATGCTCGTGCTAAGCTCTTAAGGCCTATATTCTTCGTCAATGTCTGTCATCTCGTTCACAAAAGCTGTCTGTCACTGTTTGCGATACCGAAATACCAAATGCTGTTGGTATACTAAAGCGAGCGGACGACAACATCAGACACAATGAGACATCTTATCGATGGATTAAATCCGCGATAGTTGCAATCTCTTACTGGGTTTCTAGATTGAGCTATGAGAAGCGTTTTTCCTGCTGGAAATAATAACATATTTTCTCCTCCTCCCTCGAACCAGTAATCCGTTTGAAACGTTTACTCGGAAGCTTGGTTAAGTAATATTATGTGTACGAGTTTCCTGGATGGTGTCTGGCACTCGGGATATGTTACCATGAAATGTTTGTGAACAGAAAAGAAATTGTGAATTTAATTAATATGTCTGATGATATAAAAACATATAATTATAAACTACAGTAAAGAACGTTGTAAGGGTTTATAAAAATAAAAGCACCGTCCTATTTCACCATTGAAACGTTCCGCGCATTTACCCACCTATTAACCGACCCGACAGCAGCACATGTGTGGGCGTATGCAAAACAGATTTTTTCACCATCCTTCCATTGCCGATTATGCAAAGACATTTCAGGGAACCGTTCCCCTTTCTTTCCTTGGCAGCTGCAGCTCGTTAGTAGAACCGAATTGTGAGATGTGAATCCAAACGCCGATTGCAGAGAAAAAGGACTCGTAAGAAAAAACTTAGAATCAAAAAATCTTCTTCGAAGCCGGAAACCGGGGAAGGTGGTGGTATTATGCTGCAAAAAAAACCCACAAAAATAGCACAACCACATATAAAATGAGTCCAAGAACGGCACACACTGAGTACCGAGAGTGTAACGACACTTTGGGAAGCAAACGGATTTCCAATCGAATGTAAAAAAAGAAACTCTCCCGCGCTGGTACATACATTCATGAGCGTCACAAACACAGAAGGAGTGTACAGCAGCACGGGAGGAAAGATCTGAGGTCGTCCTTATTACCTCCTCACGAGGTGGTATCATCACCCCTTGGCTTTCCTGTATTCGAGGGAAGCGGAGACTTGCTATCGACTTTCTCTCCCTTTGACTTTTTTTCTCCACACAGTTCCGATTATCGATAGATCTTTATGTATTTTCATTAAAATACAATATATGCTAACATGGTGTGCACTCGGTTCCGCTCGTACATTCGGTTCGTTGTTTCAGTTCAACGCGCACGAACCTATCTTATGTTCCGAGTGTGTGGAAAGACAAAACGTCCTGGATGGAGAAATGGAGGTAGACGTACTGTTAGGAATAGGAAGAGAAGGAATGTGACAGAGTTCCTTTTGTTTCCGAATTATTTAAGCATATAAGGTTTTTGATATAGAAAAAATCTATTCATACATAAGTTTATAATAAATTAAAAACAATTATACTTTAATTGCGCTATTATATTAATCCAAAATTTAGGAGACTAAAGCTCTCAAACTGCTGCCATTTACAGTAAAGTAATAGCATGGATTAAGTATGTCCCAACGCAGGTAAAATTGATACCGTTTTACTTCACAAAACGAACACTGTAGAAGTCTGGTGGTTACAAAATAGTAAGAATAAAATTACACACAATTTTATTCCACCACGATAATTTTCCTGCTGAATGCAAGGAGAACAAAAAAACCGAACAAAAAACGTGAGCGAATAAGTGATGTGGAAGGATGCCATCTTGGGTTTTCCATCTCAAAGACTCCGCAGGAGTCTTCCAACACCAGTGCGGAGCCTGTTTGGTTTCCTTGGTATTTCATTTTCATTCGCTCGCTCCCGTCTGTTGCTGCCGGTTTTTCATTCTTTCTTCATTTGCGTATTTTTTTCCTTCTCGGTGTGTCCCTTCATTTCCATCAGCCCGCCGTACGGGAAGCGTTTCCGATCGAAACCCCAAATTCTACGCGCACTTTGCTGCGGTAGGAGGCTGGTGAATGGTGCAGGACCCGTGGAAGTGTGCAAACACACATACACTCCGAGCCTCTCTCCCGCCACCTCTAGCCGTTCATATGAGGTTCGTGTGTGGGAGGATATGTAAATGGTGCACACTATCTCACCGTGCTGTATGTGTGCTAGTCCTTGTACGTATGTGTGGGGAAAGATATTTGCGTTTTAAATTGCGCTTTCTTTCTCTTATCGTGAGCAGCCGAGATGATAGGACATTTGTTTTTTTTTGTCGCTGCTCCCTTGCTTCTCACCGTAGATGAATCCCCTACGAATGTGTTTCGGTTGCTCCTCTCGTTAGAAGGATGTGGGAAGAAGTTTCATCCGACTGTTGCTGCTGTTAGTGCTTCTGTATGCTCTTAATTCCTCACGTTTTTTTTTGTTTCATGCTTTGCCACATTCTTAGAAGCACGATTTTTCTTAGCTTCCTTTGTATTGCTCTCCATGTAAGAGTTTGAATTTGTTCATGTTTTTTTTATGAAACGAATCGTATTGAACCTTTTTAATGGTTTGTTATTTTCGTTTTATGTACCAAATAAACGAACCAAATAAATAACCAAATAATTAAACTTTTTCTTTACATTTGTGATACTTTTTACAAATTCCATAATACATACAAGTTGCCTGTCTTTGCTGTTAATTTATACTTGCTTATTTACTTCAAATTTAACACGCTCATCTTTCGCCGCTAAATTATTTTGTCTGGTAACATCGGGCCCATTGCCCAACAACGGGTTTTCCGTCCCAATTTATCTCACGGCCCAGCAGTACCCAAGGATTAATGTTGATATAGGAGAGAGTGACGATTGGAAAAGATGCACATGTTAAAAGAAAGCAGGAAGAAAAAAAAGAACAACAACATCGCACAGAAGTAAATTTTGCACACAGACCACATGCACATACAAATAAGCGCGTATGTGTGACGCGAAATCTAATATATCGTACCCTCGCAGATGTAAAGAAGGTTTGCGAATAAATTTGCATACGTAGAGAATAAATATCGAGCAAACGCTCCTTTCGCAAGATATGTACTTTTGGCACAGGCGGTGCGACTGTTTACCACTCATCCCCTTTCGCAAATGTCGCTACTCGACGTGTAGGTAGAGGAGAGTACCCAGAGGCAACAAAAAAGTAGGAACTTAGTTTACCTTCTTGCTCTGGTACGCGGGAACAACAGTCGTACGTTATATTTATCATCTCAACTCGCGCACAAAACACATGCGATAAGGAGAAGCGTAGTATTGGTAACACTCAGTCTTCTTTTACTTTCTCCAGTTGCATTCTGCTCGGTCCAAACCTCATTGCAAAATTTCTCCCCGCTCAAAGCAATTGTATACCGTGTCAGGGCTGGAGGGCCTTGGAAGGGTAAAATCGGAAAAGATCTACTCAACTGGTATTTGTTTTTATTTTTTCGGGTTGACACACCCTTTCCGTAGATATGTGTGGATCATAGCAAGACGCCAGAATAGACCCGTTCAAGCATGATTAATGATTCTAAAAAAAAAAACAGTTTTGCTCTTCTACTCAGCGTTTGTTTCATTTTTCGTGTAAATATTATATTAACATTACTCTTAGTGGTTACTACATATTTTTAAGCGTTACTATGATTGTTACTATCAAATGCACTAGTAAAAATGAACACAGATGATATGACGGTCGTCGTGCTGACGCTGTCGTCAACCATTGCACGAAATATAATTTACGGATTCCATTAGTCTGCACTAATTCCAAAATAAATTGTATTCCCGTTCCACACCGTTCCAACCAAGGCAATCCATTCCCGAGCCGTCTTACCAAAGATATTAAAAACCGTCTCTCCAGATGCTCCGTTTCTCGCGAAGCTATGAATGCTGTGTAGCATTTTTGCTTCGTACATTCGCTCGACCCATTACGGCACGGTATGAAATTACAATTAAGATTAACTTCCTGCTATGTTCGCTCCGAGCTCGTCCGAAACTGTCCTTGTTGAACTGCCTGCGGTCTAGATTCGGTGGATAAATGATTTTTCCGTTTCTTTTGTCTCGTACCGAGATTCTTTTATGTGGTTTAGCGTGTGTGATGGCCGTCCATACACACACCAAGCATAAAGCGCACAAAACAATGACACAAAACCCGTAAAAAAGGAAACAACAACAGCCCACAATGAGACGCGGCATAAAAATATGTCTCTACTCTTCGGAGGACAACCTAATCACAATCTTCCTTCAGTTGCGTTGTGTGTTTGAAGCTCTACTGCTGCCATCCCTGTCCATTAGTTTCTTATCATCCCCTTAACACGAGCACATAATTCGTTTTGGCAATATCCACTAATAAACGTATCTCATGCCACCCGTGACTTCCTTACCATGCCCGTTGCGTTGTCCCTCTAGGCGAGTGTTATGTGCACAAACGCACCATTACCGGAAGGACTTTCGCTCCATAGGTGGACGGCAGTTTGCCGAAAGATATAAATTTTCATATCATATTTCCACAAGGTGACTTGCGTGGATGCTCTTTGTGAATAAAAGATGGCAAAGTCTTGTACCGGCAGTTCAGGCGACACTGTGTTTAAACCACTACCTTGTATGAAATTCTGGAGAAATTCGTGCCATTGTGCATGCACTTTTGTGTATATTTGCACTAAGTGTGATTAGCTTGCACTTTCATGTCGTACAAAATCGTTTTTTCGTTGATTAATTTATATTTATCTTCTCCACTTCTAGAGAAATACAGATCAGGGGTAGTGACAACGTGAACAAACGACACGTGCAAACATTTATCCATAAATAAGAAAGCAACAAAACACCCACAACTATTCTCTTGAATTGAAAGGTGCCTAGTCTTATTTATAAGAAAGAAACAGGACACACACACACAGATCAACATCAAAATGAATTGATTCCTTATTGGGAAAATATCGATCCAATGTATGAAATATAAGCTACCGCGTGCAATATCCATTATGTTTTAGTTTCATTTTACATCCCTCTCCATTCTTTGACAAACTGGTCAAATTTTGTGTGCGGCGAAAGAGGATATGAAAATACACGAAAAAAAACTATAGTTTTCGACCAATACAAAGTGTAATTAAAAACATTACTCCATTGTTTTTTTTGTTTGGCAGTATTAGTCAAACAAATTGTTTTTAATTGTTTCCTAATATTTTTTAATACAAAATTGGTTTTATTGTCATGACTAATTTATCTGTAGATCAGTAGATTAAACTATAATATTTTAGAAAATATAATTAAATTTACTAAATAGATTTCAACGAATTAATCAAAACATAAATAGGTTTGTGCTTCGTTCGCTTGGTTTGTTCCGTTTTTTCTTATAATTATTCTATTACAATATTATACTCTAATCACTTGTTATGTTCTTGTGTATGTACAATATGTTCTATGCACTGCGAATTTAATAAATTTATAACTAATTCACTCGGCACGACCGGTTCAAGTCCTCCGGTCCAAATCCCATCTGAACAGAACCTCCGTACGTAGGACTGACTATCCGGCTACCGGTAAATAGAGTCAAAGAAATGCCGACCTCGTGGAGTTCACATGCCATGAAAGTAGATAGTAACATGGAAAATAACGAAAATTCGAACATTTGAAGAGAAGTCAGAATGTCTTCCACGACAAAATATAGTCAATAGCATATATAATGTCAACCAGGTTTATCCTAAATTTAATTAAAACTAATGATATAATTTACATTTTCATGAAATGTTATGCATGACATCCACATATGGACATTCGTGAACTGTAATTTGCAAAACTCCTCATCTCGAACACCACAGAACCAATAAATGCCATTTGGATATTCGCCTGCTGGCGATTTTTTATTATTAACATCAGGTTTTTTTTCTGGGGTAGGATCCTTTTGCCCTGGCTACAATGTTCGCGAACGGTCTACATTGTGACATAAGAATTTCCATTAGAGCGCACCATGTATGAAAATTTGATTCAGACACCTCTTCGCCCCACGCGCTACCCATCGCTCGGCCCTTTTCTTTGCTCATGAAAACGATGTTATTTTCTTTTTCATGAAAAATTCTAACATCCTTCCTCGCAAAGCTATCCATACAAGCTCACAAACATACACACATACGCGTACATAATTCTTGGATTTGGCCACATACAGAGCCACATGTACACATATCGTAACAACGCCACCGTGCAATCCGATCCAAGCCATCCATCAAGCGCTGTCCGTCGTTCGGGTCGTTCGAGTCTTCTCCGGTGGCCAAAGTATACACAATTTCTTAATTGTGTTATTTCAAACAAAGAAGGCGAAAGAAAGGATAAACATTCACGGTCTGACCTTCCTCGTCCCCGGGGGTGTATGCTTTCGTCGCAGTCGTTTTTCCTTTTTACGCCGACATACACACGGATACACGCGCTCATATATACTTTAAGCTCTAACGGTCGGCTGGTGCGGAGGGGGGATTGAGAAAAAATGAAAAATACTTTTTTCTTCTTCGAAAGTCTTTTTCCGCCATTCCCCTCGCCACTCCCACTTGCCTTCACAATGGTAATAGTAGCGAGGCAATGATGATGGGCAACGGAGGGCGACGGAACATTAGACTCCCAAGCGTCCCATATGTAGAAACACCACGGGCTAGTTCCCAACTTCAGCATGCTGATCAACATGGTTACGGCGAAGAAAGAACAGTAGCGGTGGTAAATGAATGTGTTTGCGCTTTCGTAGGAGGCAACAAAAAAAAACTTCAAGCGTCTCTGTGTATGATAAGCAGCAGCAGCACTACTTAGAAACCAGCAGCATCCTTTTCGTTTGGGATGGGGTAAGGAAGCGTTGTGTTTTTTTGTTGGTCTTCGCTCGAAAATATGGCCAAACAGCGAAACACACAAAAAACTCGCCTTTTCTCACACATACACTCATATGAGAATAGCGGCTGGCCACCCACGGCAACCCAACACGAACCCCCGGTACACAGTTCGAGTGGGAAATGAAGCAAAAATGATGGGTAAAATCATTTCCCAGGCAGTGTGGTTCGATGAGGAGGAAAAAATAGAAGAGAACCAGGGTTTTTTTTATTTTTGGTTCTCCACACACGTCTCTAACGTTCGACCACTGTGCCTACTGCTGTGTCCCATGCTGAGGGAGTCTTCGACACATGCTCGACTGTAGAAGCGAAATGCGACGACGTTAAGAGATCGAAGGACCATCATTAGATGGTGCTGATGCTGTGTGTGATCCGGGACGGTTGTGGTAGAGCGAATAAAAAATTATCATTATCATCCAGCTGAAGGGAGGCTGGCAGCACGCACACCAAAACCAACATTTATCGAGGGCCATTGCACTTGTGACGAAGCAACATTATTTTCGATTTTTTTTCACCCACCCACAGTGAGGGTGGTTTTATGTTTTTCATTTTTGTTTTTTGCTGTTGCTTTCTATTACTTCCATTTAGCTAGACCTTCCATGGTGTATCCACAGACAGCAGCTTCCTTTTTTAATTACGATCCACGAAATGATGGTGAATGTGGAGCGAAAGTAAAGATGAAGATGAATAAAGGGATGATGAGAATTCCCGACGGATGTAACCGGGCAGTATCTGTAGAATGGAGGGTTGTACGGTTCAATGGTAGGAAAATCAAAACTACCCTTCGAACGGTTTCAGCATGAATCGAAACCATGCCTCGATCAATGTACTCTCCGATGACCATCAACTAGAAAGAGAGAGAGAGAGAGAGAGAGAGAGAGAGAGAGAGAAAGAGAGAGAAAGCGAGAGGAACAAAGGATGGAAAAAAGGTCCCGAGATCGTGCTTGTGAAGCGGTCCCGTTCGGTTGTTCTGTCGGGTGGATTTTCTTCCAAAAGGGGCGAGTGGCATCGATTGAAGTAATAAATTATAAATAAGCAACAGCAAGACTAGCAGAAAGTTTTTTATGCCTCATGTCGCTTTTCTCTCTCCGCCCATGGCCATCGTCTGTACGGTCTTCGGGGTTATTGGTTTTCCGGGATTCGAAAAATTTATCTTAGGGGGGTAAAATAGACCGGATTTTAATTTTCCGTTGTACTAAAAATAACAGCCTTTTTGCTTTGTCTTTTAAATTTGTACAAACAAGCAACTGAATGAAAGGCGGTTAGAACGGTTCTATTAAGGAATGCTGTTTTTAGTAATATGCTGCTGTATGTGTGAAGGTTTTTGTTAATTTTAAATAGCTTGAATTAAGCCAAAAATGTATACCCCTTCCATATTTTCGATTTTTCGCCAGAAAGAAGAAACAGTAAAATCAATAACTATTACTTTTGCACCGAAACCAAAGACCTCCGTGGAATGAAAGTAGGAAAAAATCTAACGCAAAAAACAGATTTTTGCCGTATACCAAACTCCATGCTCTTCTTGCACCGAGCTCGAACCCATCTACATTCTATCATCTAATTTCTTGATTACATCGACTATACAGCGTCCTGGGCACGCTTGCTTACGCTTAGAATATAGTGATGAAAATTTCAGTCTACCAATACACACACACAGTTCAACACACCTTCCATCGATGACGGCTATTTTTTCCGTTTGCGCTTGTGGATTTCCCGCGGGAGTTCAAACCGTACCGCATGTTCGAACGGTGAGACAACAAGCAAGCGAAAAGCGAAAAATGTGCACGGGACCGGCAAGATGAAGATGAAAATTATGCGATGCCTCATAATACCGAACCATCCTGCGGAGTTTGAGGTGATGCTGCCGGACGCTGGTTTTTAGCTTTCCTGTCCATTTCGTTTCTACTGCTGTGATGATTTTTACCTATCTTGGTATAGCGATGATTTTGCGTTACTCTTTGCCCAACCGTAAAGCAAAAGCAGTTTGCCTCCATTTTCGGCTTTTCTTTGCACTAGCGAAATATGCGAGGCACTGGAGATAATAACATAATTCTGTTTACGTGCATAATTTGACCGTGGAGTTTATTGGAGGCTAAGCGTGGTTCATTTTTTGTGTTTGCTTTCCTGTTGCCCATCTGTCCGGTAACATTCCGGTTTTTTTTACGGACATTGGACGACCGTTCGTACACCACTGATGCACACCTGGTTGACCCCCTGCTTAGTTGCTTTCGTTTTCCGAAAAAGGTCCGATCCAGATCCACGGTTGATCCTGGTTGAAGGATAGTAAGACAGAGTTTCTGCCACGACCCATGGATTCAGCATAAACGAGATGGTCTGCACCTTCATAACGCTTCGACTCCCGCTGGGATGGAGCCGCTTTCATATTTTCGCTTTTCACCTTCCACCGCGTTCTGCTCAGTGTTTAGGTTTTGATTCGTTACCCAAAACAGGAAAAATAAATTCAATCGGGCAAGATCTTTTCAGTATTTGATATCAGAAGGCAAATTTGCAGCCGGGTAAAAAACATTGCTAATAATTTAATAATAATGCATAAAAAAATCTCAACTGCTGGTGCGGAAATCGTCGGTCGTCGTTTGGTCTCGTTTTGGTATTATTTTGTGCCTTGTGTGCTTCATTATAGATGCAAAAAAATATTTTTTTTAAGAATAGAACGGTCGTAGTTAGGGTATGGTTTATGAAAAATTATGTCTTGATCTGTGCAGATTACGTAGGCAATTAGGGATGCTGTACCGTCAGTATTTTTAACCCAGCTAGGTTATTGGCTTTCATTGTATTTTCTGTATTAAAATTATGGAACGAAATTAGTGGTTATGGTTTAAATTTTATAAATCTAAATTTTACCTTAAAATTTATACATTTCTACAAAAACCTTACCTTACATAACCTTACTTTTCTACAAAAAAGAAAATATAGACAACTTTGATGTAATGAGTATAGCACAAAAAGTATTAATCCATACCGTAAAGTGTTGGCAGCAGGCCAAGACCGCGAAGCGGTTACAACGAAAGATAAGTAAGTAAGTAAAGTTGGATGGATTTGATTAAGGCCCTTCAATAAAAATGAATTTTGAATTAAAGGCTGTGAATCTCTCAGTCTGAAGAATGGCGGTTCCTTAAGATGAATGTTTAAAGTTCAATGAATCCTCACTGTTTAGTTCAGTGACATATTCATTGCAAAGTCGATGACGGAATTAATTTCAAAACTTATATTATAAGATAAAAAGTGTTTAAATAAATACTACATTTTTTTGCACTTATCAATAACAGAGTAGAAATAATTTATACACTTAAATTAGACCTACCCATCTTAAATAAGTCCCTGAAAAACACTGTTCTTCTTATACATTGATTCGGAAATACACGGTTTTTTGTAAATTTCACAGTTTTATTAGGTTAGCACATGAATAGTATACAGAAAAGTAAAACATTGATAGAAAAAGCTTCTTTTTTTTATAGAAAAAAATTGTTTTAATTTTTGTTATTGTTTTATTTCAAAAAGTGAACTGCATTGCTGAATAAATAAAATGCAGAGAAGGAAGTCGATTATGTAACTTCTGTAAACGATATTGCACCATAATTCGACATAAGCGGAAATTTGCGATACGCAGAATTTTTCCGCATAATAGAGATTCATTTTAATAGTGTATCTCGGGGATGTGCCTGTGTCTCTACTAATAATTATCACAACATGAAATCTTGCTTATTATCCGTGATATCCGATTTTGAATAAATTGAATGACTCTTCTTTGAAGATTCTTGGACACGAAAATTATAATTGATACCTAAAGTTAAAACCCGCACAATCTCACACTTAAATACGGCTATATATTTTCCCACGTTAAACGTCCTTTTTCTCACGGTGATTTTGTTTTCAATGACTTTGCACCCTCAACTCCTATCTCCACAACACATTATTAGCCAGAACAGAAGGCGACAAAAGTTCCCCAAACACAAATAAACGCAAAACCCTCTTGTAAAGCAATATGCAGAGTGTCGAAAGGGTTAGGTTTAATTAACCTGTTGCGTTAGTGAAGCTGCCGATGCTGACAATTAATTAAGCGAGCAATTTGCGGCTGTTTAACACCAGTTCCCCGTCATCTTCAGCATGGTACGGAGCATGAGCTAGCTTGCATCTCCAAGTCACCCCTTTTTTCAGCTTAATCGCTTTTGAGATTGAAGTGTAGCTGTTCGAGAAGGGAAGCTGAACGACACTGTTTGGAGTGTTTTGGTGGAGATGTTTATTTTGCTTGCTGGCAAAAGTATACTTTCGCCCTATTTGATGATATCGTTTGTTCTGCTATCCTAGGGGAATCCTATTCAACTATGGAGTATAGCTCTTCACAGAAATTGTTAATTATGATGGTATTGTTCATTGGTAATCACACCGCATGTTTATTTTCGGTTCATATGGATTGTAATCAACCAAAAATGTTTTGTTCAGCAACCTTAAATGATGTTTTAAATCACTTACACATTTGGTTCTGAACGGGCCTGATTTTCAGCACTATAATTGCCGATGATGCCATATTGCAAACCATATTTCACAAATGCATTATGAAACGTTATTTATACGGGGTGGAATACCTACTTCAAATGTGTGCATATTACCATGTTCCTATCGATCCCTGCAGCAGATGCATGATTGATGATAACCACCTATCTCACTGCCAACGCACCCAGCACACATAGTCCACTTAATTTTTCCTGTACTTTGACGAGGGTTAAAATACTTCAATTTACTGCCGTTTTACATCACAACGCTACCCAGGCAAGGAGTGGGAAACTCTGTCGGGGGAAAATCGATACGAACTACATCGCCACAGTAATTAAGCTTCTCGACTGTCTCGTTAGCGTTACCTCAACCTCAATGTTCGCCCCCACTACTGTCCAGTTAGCCACGTTCTGTTCAATTCCACGAAAAACGGTTACCTTTGTTCCAGCGTGAAGCGTCCGGAAACATGACACACTAATCACTCGTAACGCATAAATTATAAATCAAATCATCATTCATCATAATGATTATCTTCGCACGTTTGCCACCCGTTGAACCTCCCATATTCGTGCTCTCTGTCTACCACCAAATGAGAGAAATTATCGTTTCCATAAACCTGCCTGTCTGTTCGGCTGTGTGCTGTCCATGATTGTGCCTCGAGTGAACCAATCAACGGTCATGATGGCACAGTGGAGTGAGAAATTCATGAATAATTATGGAAAAGTTATGAAATCATCCCCAATCGTCCTGTTTCACCGTTTCCCACAACAGTAAAACAACTTCGTAATGAACTGCAAATTTAGTATTTCTTGTACAATGTCAAACGTGCAAGTTAATGGCAAGACTATTTAAATAAAAGGTTTTGGCTTAATGATTCCGAGGCGAAATAATCCATCACATAGCGTTTGTGAGGAGGTCCATGTTCGCATTCACTTCGGAACAAATGAGTTCAAATCATACGACAACCATGTACTGTTCGAACCGGATACGGAAGTGACGAACCCTTTTTCAAAGCCCCAACTTTCCCGCTAACGGCATCACTGACGTACGCTTGACGTATCCAGGAGGATGAACACTCGACACATTGTTACGGGCCGAGGGACAGCCGACAAACGAATGCATACTAATGAGTCCTCGAGTTCGTGGGCGATAATAATGACCGGGATCATCGGTGCAAAGGAAAGCTCACGCTGAAGTGGGTTCGCACTGGGAGACAAAGCATGGATGTACTTCCATGGTGATGGAGAACGAGGGAGTGTGTTACAAGCAGGTACTTTACAGGTACGTCTGTCATTGCATAATGTAAATCATAACGAACAAATGAGTGATGTAATGATCAATTATCGTCCTAACGCAAGGACACATGTTGTCATATACAAACGGATCAGTCTTTCTGGCTCGTTATAACGATTGATTGAACGTAATGAGTCAGAAGATTATTATGTGTACATATACATGCACATGTATGGACGTGGCATAGTAATCGTTGTCATAGTACATGTAAAACTTTTTAAAATATTCGTTGGTACCGACATGGCTTAAAAGGATTAAGCTCACGTCTCGCTAAAGATGTTTTATTGTACATGTTATTTTTGAAGGGGTATTTAAAATTCTTAGTCATACAAGAGGGGCACCAGAGAACTGATAATGACGAACACGAACCCATATTTGTAATCGTCTGTTAATGTGCACAAATAACTTAAATATCACCACTTAAAAAAATTGCATTTAAAAAAGAGATACAAAGGTAATTCCGTCTTGCACAATCAATGGTGGAATCCTACTAGGCCGAGGTGGGATTTGCCGTCGAGACTAGATTATTAAACTTTGTGGATATCCTTACTCTAACAACATTTTTATAACTTGGTTTTCAAGGAAACAGGCAACATGCAAATCAGGCTATTATGCACCATTGTCACACTTAATAATAATAAAATTAGTTAATAACTAATAGCAAACAAGTAATAAGCAAGTAATCTTTATCAATCGCGTGTTGCTTACTCTAATCCTACATTTTCTACTGTTCGAGATTCTTTTCCCACAATTAATTCCACCTTAACACCAGTTCAACCCTCGACCAATTCATGAGCTTCCCTACGTGCGAGTTCTTTCTCACTCGCAATCTAATTTCCCACTGACCGGATGAGTGACCGAATCCCAGTAACAGAGTCCACACACAATTGACTTAGATGGTCAGCTTATAAAAGGAAAAAAATAACCAAACAAACTAATTGATCCAATTAATGTACGATGGGTGGACAAAAACGCATTACAATCCGCAATAAATGTATAGAGTGTTGCGCTAAGTTTCGATTACACGGACCAACACCTACCCTCCGGAAGCGAACAACAGCAGCGTCTTAATAAAACAGATCCCAGTACATCCGGGCGGTACGTCAACATGTGCGGAATGTGTGTGTGGCTGTGTGTATATATGTGTGTTTACATTCCTTTTACACGCTCACCGATGGCATTGACGTCCGTACCGAAGTATGTCTTCACGTTGTGACTTCCGACAGCTAATTGAAGTGCACATACACGTCTCTCCGACCAGTGGACATCGTAATCCGAAAGGAAAACAGGATGATAGAAAATTTCTCCTCTTTCAATTATCATTACCTTTCTCGAGGCACGAAGCTGTTCCAGCCCATCTGAGCTGCGTTGGTCAACTGTACAGCCGGAATAGGTCTTGATTCAATTGTTTTTGTGTGACTCCACCTAAGCTGACGCAGAAACAGAAATAACAACAACAGTTTGATCTTAATTTCGGCAACCTTAACGTGAGTGTTTCTGGTTCCCCTCGACATACGCACGCCAGAGCGTAGTTTGGGTGGCTTGTTTGCGAAACGGTTTGCTATTTTCACTCATTTTTGGCTCAACACCTCGGTGTTTTCACTGGGCGAGCGACCGAAACGATAACTTTTGTGCAGCCGACCGAACGTGTGGCCTGTAATTTGAGCAACGTCTTATCACCATCATCATTGACATCGTCATGGTTCTTTTGGTAGCACTAACGACCGTACATTCGAGAGGCATCCAGTTGACCACAAGGCCGAAGGGTGCAAGAACGTCGTATGCCTTGCTTTGAAGAAAGAGCCTACATCGATAAGATCACAGTCCATCTGGAAGTTAGCATCTTCCAGCTGCAGCTTAGTGGTGGGTGGGTAACAAACAGACCGTACACTACAACCACTGGCGACAAACTGTTTCCACTCGCAAGGGTGCAGGGCTGGACCTTCGGAACTTCTTCCTTCTAATTATCTCGCTTTGGCCAGTTCCTCCATACATGCCTTCTGCAAACCAGTGGCGTATAAAAAAAAAGTCTGCACAGGAGATGAGGTTAATTTATGTCATAGTCAGGTTCCGTTTGAACTCTTCGCGTCCGAGAACATGATTACTACATTAGCAGCCGTATAGTGTCCGGTTTCGGCAGCATGGTTGGTGGTAATTTACGAGCAATTTCGATGACATAACGCAGCCCGTCCCGACGTTCACGGTAAGCGGAAACGGTGAGGCAAGGAATCTTCATGAGGAAAGACTGATACGATCATTCCAGTTGGAACATGAATTGTACGACATAATTTATGTTTTCAATCACAAGCATATGCTAGCCTGGGAAATGCATATGTTGGACTGACCGCTGGCACAACGGAAAAGGAAGCAAAGACATCCGGTTGGAACGTGTGCACACGCTGTTGTCACGCTAATGAAATGATTTATCGGATCGGAAGTGATTTAATTAAGCTATCTACGTGCGGCGCGAGGTTAATGGGTGCGATTTGTAGTCCGTTAAAATCCTTACCGTTATCGTTCAAAGCTCAGGGCTTGATACCGAACGGGTCGCTAATGAGATGAAGAGAGGACAACAATACCCCGGGATGGAGAGGACAACAATACACCGGGATGGAGAGGACAACATGGGTCTGTGTTCGGTAGCACCTTCGCTAGATGCAGTATGGCCATAGCTAACAAGAACCCATCATAACCGTGTGCTTCTGCAGTAGATTCACAGTAGTTAATGAATTGTGAGCATATGTTACGCTTATACGGCACCCTTAATCGCTATCCCTACCAGAACAACACAAATGAAGCGAAGGGGACGAAGTATGATGATTATGATGATAATGACGATGGTATTTAAGTGGCTTAAAGATAGCTTAATGTTCCGGGCAATCGTTTAGTACGGAAAATTGTTCATTATACGAGCAAGTCACGATATTGCAGGCAATCTAACAACCCTCTCGGTACGTGATTGGAGGAAGAATGTTCTTTTATTCGACGGTGTACTAATACAGAGTTGCTTCTGTAGTACAATAGTCAGTGCGTCATAAAAAAACCTGCATATTTTTATTTCCTATATTTTTCATATTTTTTTATTTTTTAATTTTTTTTATATTTATTTCCCTGTAAATTGTTATATTATAGTTATTTAAGCTTTCGTTAAATGTTTTTGAATTTTAGCTGTTCGCAAATTTTAAATTGTACATAAAAATTGCATTATATTTTGTTTTAGAATTGTGTAAGACTACAACTTACATACCTATTCATAACAGTACACTGATACATTTAAGAAAGTTGCTGCATATATCGTTTGTTAAGAGAAGCAAACGGCCGCCACTCTGCGCTGCCATACCCGAAGTCAATTATGGATGGATTTTGGTGCACTCTTAGTTCTCACCAATCCAACAAATACTGCTGAATACCTCCTGTCGATTTCTTGGCTTGCAACTGCTTCAAAGCTTTACCTCGTTTGCATTTCACCCTCACAAACATTCCCGGTCTCGACCAGATTTCTTCCCTACCAACTAAGTCTATGTCAACAGCAATCGTTCACACAGTACTGTACGAAAATGCAGCTGGACAAAAAAAATTGTCCTTCTTCTACTATGCATGTGCTTATTTATTTGCATTTTTTATTAAATTAAAGCTTGTTAGCCGAGTGTAGTCAATATATGTCCCTCCACAGTGCTCACTCGCTTGGCAAATCCTCTGCCCGGAAATTCTTGTCCGGAAAATCCGCTCTGTAAACTTCAAAGCTTTCAGCTACCGGTGACTTACATCTGCGCATGGTTGTGCTCTATCGAAATATTCACCATGGTAGAGGATAGAGGTGTAGCGAAAAGTGAAGAAATTTGGGAGAATTTCAATCCAAATTAACTTCCCACACTGAAGCTTCTAAGCAACTAGTAGAGAGGTGCCTGAAAAAAAACATCACTTGGACTTTCAACTCCCCCTTTAGCAGGAAACCTCCAACTAAGCCGGTGATGGTGCTGCCGAGTCGACTTTATTAAAAAATTGTTTTCTTTTCATACATGCTCGCTCGTATATTGCAATTTGTCGGTAATCCTTAAACTTATTATTGCGTCTCTGTTCGCCGAAGGTGTGTGTATGTGTCCCGTTCCTAGTTATCCCTAAGGCTACATGGAAACCCATCCAAAGCACGGTACTGATGAAATTTTTCCTCACCATATACTGACGTTATATCCGATCGAAATACGCTGTATACGTGAACCGCTACTCAAGACCCGAGACTTTCAATGAATCTCTCAAGAGGCGTTCTATACCGAGAACATGCGAGAATGCCTTTTCGCGGAGGCTGCGCCTTGCTACAGTCAGCGTTACATTTGCATACATCATTATACCGGTGCAGTGGAATGATCCTTTCACTATTTTCACACTCCCATCTATGCAAAGAAAAAGTTGTAGGAAATCTTTTTTTTCATACATTTCTTCCATGCTTTCATCTTCTCATGAATATCGAACAGCTACTTATGTGTGCCGCTCAATTTTATTGCTACGCGTTGCTCAATCGAGATTCCTCTTCACTGCATGCCATCATATGTGGCCGGAAACTTATAAAAAATGTTCTCTCACGTTGATTTTGAATTGATCCCATTCGGTTACATAAGAATAACGTGGCTATTATAGCGCAAAGTTGTTTAGCACGTTGACTTCTCAAGGTTGCTCTATAATCCATAATTCCTTCCAATATTATTACTTAATAAGCTATCGAATATTTTACCGTGTCATGCCTTTTATGTTGTATGATTGTTTTTTTATTTGCTATATTAATACCTTCTTTTCTCTTCTTCCACAGGTAAGGCTGATCATGTAATTCAAGTTGAATTAGCTGGCCATTTATGTACACATCTTACTCAATAAATTGTGAGTAAATTTCGATACAATGCTCTGTTTTTCCCAACAACACATACTTCTTACATAGATTAGTTTTATTTTACTTTAATTTCTTCTGTAACGACCTGCTTTTCATACCTCGGACAGGATCTTTAACAAACATTGTCTGCTCGCTTTAATACAAATCGTTATATAAGACAATATAAAAAAAACAACAAAACAACCACTAAATCCTGCCATGGTAAGGCTAAATGAAACCTCTTAAGAGGTGGGAAGAAAAAAACACCCTTCGGGGTGGGTAACGTAAACCCAAACCGGATAATAAAGTCTCCATCAAACGAAAGCATCACGGAAGGCACGAAAGCATCGGCACTGGCATGCCACAAAACCACAAAAATCAATCAAACTTCCTCACCATTTCTTAGGCACGTATTCCTTCCGAGAGGCTAAAAACGTACGATAAAATACACAATCTAGTGGCGAGTTGAAGGGAGCAACAATGGACGAAACAGCGAAACAAGTTCCCAGTCAAATAAAACAAGACGAAAGTCTCTCTCCTTTTCACTCGCTCGCCGATACTCATTGGGGGTTTCCGTTGTCATTTTACGTAAATAAATTAAAACGACGACCTAGAAACGAAATCAAAGCTCATAAACCAATCGCTGTCATGATGCGATTTGCCTTCTGATTTCATCGTCGTACATCAGGCAATTCCTGTGGTACGAGTGTACTGGCTAAACTAATAGTTTTTTGTTGTTGTGACAGTATGTCTTATAAAAGTAGGAACAATAAAAACTGCCTTGTTGGAAAAAATGGTGATAATATCATTTACACTAAAATATGAAAGTATTCTATTTTCTTTTGGAACTATCATAATGAACCCAGTGTTTCTAAATCGGGGTTTATGTAAAAATTATAAGAGACAGTTATGAAAATTTAGAACCAAAATTGAATTATATAGACAGTACTTTCTAATGCTTTATTGTCTCTACGTTTTCCTATAGTAAGTCTATTGGGAAGACGTTGTTGTGAGACGTTGCTAAGTTAGGCACAGCCGGCTGTTTTACAGATAAATTTAAAAAAATGTTGCCGTTAAATCTGTTATTTTGAACTGTATTTAGAAAAAATTGCCTTTGTTTAAATGTTGATTCATCTATCGTAATTGTAAAAACAGTAACTGATAATTGCGTCTTAAAATCATTCAATGAAAATGATTGTCTCAGGTGTAATCAGGTCCTATCTTCGATAGCACACCCAAAAACAATAACATCGTACCAATTCTATTTCAGTAGAAACAACGACTTGCTAGCAGCTAACTTGTTCTTGTTAAGCATATCACCTCGCTCCCTTCTTCCATTCATCCATTTCCTAACCCACAAAAACCTACAATTGGCAAACACCATCAGGCAGGCGAAGACGCGTTCGCTCGCGCAACTGTCACCGTCAAGTGTCCTGTGGCTTTTTTATGACGCCACGGAGTTTTTACACCACGTGATTTCATGTTTACGAGCGACTTGTTTGTGCCATTCCCGTTTTGTGTCCACTTTCCGCGAGTCCCCGGACTGCTTCACTTCTTCGCGTCCAAAACGCCAAACCACGCACCAAGAATACGATGTATAATAACAGCATGTATAATCGATCAATATGCTACCGAACCTCCTCAGTACGGTCCTCCCTGCACCTCAGCGAGCAAAACAATCTCATATTCTTTACTACTCACAAGCGTCCCATCATTGTAACGAACTAATGCGTGGTACAGCTAGCTCTATAGGATGGTGCTCTTCCGTCATATACTTGTGCGAAGTAGAAACCGTTCAGGAAAGAAAAAACGGATACCCTTCTATTCTGCTTCCTTCTTCATTTGTAACAGACGATTGCAAGTCCACCTGCGGCCACCCTCTGCTTGGTTCCACCTCGTAAGCTTGTCCATACTACCACCAATAGCACAGTCCCTCCCGGGTTCTAGACGAGCAGCGTTCGTTTTCTAATAACAATGCCCAAACAATATCTTGACGAGAATACCCGGCTCGACTGGTGGTAGGTGCACACGTTCGATGGTTTTTCGATGTTGCATGCGATAATCGTGCAGTGTCGCAGCACCCTAGCCACTCGCAATAACAACTGTCCCCGTTTTAAGGGAAACTGGTGGCGGAAATGAACGACGGAAAAGAGTGTGTCATAATTATTCAACCATCCCTCATTCCGAACCGAACGGCCGAATCCGAAAGGACATCAATTATTCATGTGTTTTGTTGAGCACCTGGGCAGGAGTTAGGTCGATTTGTTGGCCTGCGGTAAGGCAAGAAACCAATGTGCAACTTATATTTTCACACAACTTGCAACTATGTTATCGTACAATTACTAAAGTTATTATTTTAAAACACTAATCCCAGCGCAAATTAGGAAAAGAACAAATGAAACGAGCTATTTATAAAAATAGTTCAAATAAGAATAAATAAACTCCTCCGTAAGCTCTTGTTTGAATCCTTGTTTAGCTACTATTTTGATAATTAGTTTAAGTATTCTAGTAACAAGTTTCATATCCTGTTCTATGTTTAAAAACAAAACTAAGCTGATAGAAATTAACATGCAGTTATTAACAACTAAAATTGAAAATTGATGTCTCCAGATTGCAGTTCTATGTGTTCAATGTAATTGTTCTCCAATTATAAATTATTGCAATAATTTAAAGTTCATTTTAAATCCTTCACCATCCCTAAGTCAATTCTCAATTAAGTTGATTCTCTAAGTCAACTAATTTACTATTCTTTATTATGGAAGATTAAAGTCAATATGTACCTTTCGTTAAATATGCTAAATGTAAAAATGTGTGCTACACTGCTTGACAAACTACGTTTACCGAACAAAATGATCCTGTTGATAGCCGGCACAGTAGTAAAGTGGTGAAATAGGTGAGAAAAACAGTTTTCCATCCTTCATAACCGCCTTCCGCAGCTCGAGCGGTTGATTTGTATGTACCGTCGATTTGTTGCTGGAACCACTCCAGGTAACTTGGACATTTTTCGATAACACTGCTTTTAAGTACGTGAAGAAAAAGAGGAAACGCTCATATTCATGTGTGTGTACAGTTGTGGGAATGGTGATCTAATCGGATGTGTGCTCGCTTCGACAACATAGAAACGACGTATTAGACCCTCCGTGGAAGTTCGGTGGAAGAAAACCAATTTTCATATGGAGAAAACTGACTCTTGAGATTTCAATTATGCGTACATACTACCTATCGGGCTGCTTCTCCGCTTGCGCCCATAAATGTATTTGGGGCTTGCGTTGGGTCCCTTTTCTCCGTGTGGCCTTTTTCTTTATCGCGAACGTGTGTGTGTTGTCGAATGAATAATGACAAAACTTTCCACTCTTCAGAAAAATAAAAGAACAAAAAAAAAACATCAACCGAAGACAGCGACCGGAGAAAACGGGACATCCAACGAAAGTCCATAGCGCCAAGATTCGAACAACATCGGTTTTGGGGGCGATGGTGTTCGTGCAAGTCCAATGGCTGAATTCTCGCGTACCGATATTTGCACGTCTGCTGCTGGCAGCGATGCTTTTACCGAAGCCTTCATAATATGTTCATATTTATGCTCAGCCGTTTCACCCTTCCGTGACTCTTTTGCCGTTTCCCCTCCGCTCACATACACATGCCAGCGCAAAACACGATTTTCCCACTAAACGAGACCCATTTCCTCTTTTCACTGTGCTGTTTTGGCCAATTTTTACACCACACTGTGCACGCAGAATTTTACTTGCAGCGAAATGTTATGCCACCTTTTTACACGCACACAACCCATCGGTCGGGTGCTTAGAATGAGGGTGAGAAGATGGTTTTTCGATTTTTTTTGCTTCCAATTTTGCATCTCGTTCCTGCTCTGCTCACATGTCACAGCTGCTACCAACAGTGCGAAATAAAATCTTTCATAATTTTCCTCCCACTTTCACTCGACCCAAAACACCAAACCAAACCATACTAATTTTGCGCATTCGCTGAAAGGGTTTTTTCATCCTTTCGGCCTTGAACGGGGACATGAGATGGTGATGGATATTGGGAGGAATGCTACCGTTGGGTTTGTACATCCACTTTCCGTCGGAAGGCTATAACTTACACGAATGATGGCAAAATCTGTCGTCCATATTTAAGTATTGCTCTCTAAAAGCGTCAAAGCGTCAGAGTGTCGGATTTTTCGAGCACTGTAGAAACATGACATCTTGATTCGAATCCCGCATTCCCCATTAACTTTTCCGGTTCTTGCATTTGCTTGCTTGTTATTTTCCGTGTTTCTGTTTTATTAATGCTACATTTTAGAATCGTATTCGACACACCGACGACCAACAGCTTTACATTAGTCATCTGTTTTCAAGTTTTAATTGACCGTTCTGGTATATTATAGAGACAAATAAATTTAATTCTTAATTATAAATCTTCAAATTATTCGTTCTGGGAATCCTGGAACCAAGAGACCAAACCATTGAGACCAGTGTAAAAGTCCCAACAACAAACGCTTTACAAGGAACGGGTAATCATTTAAATTTGCTGTAAGAATCACTTGGAAGGATGTTTGTAGTACGATGCAATATTCTTGATGATCCGGAAATAACGGATTCTATGCTTGATATTGGTTGTTGGTCAAAACAGCACACCACAGTGTGTAATATTCTGTGAGAAAAGAATTCTTCAATGTTGAAATGAAAAATGTTTTTTTTTCCCGCTGTCCAAGCTCGAAATATCACAACAAACCATTTATATTGCACAACGTGTGAATAATGGAACTTTTGCTAATGTGAAATACTGCACCCTTAGAATCATGGAAACAAAGATCCAGGACACTGGTCTGGGTTGGATGTAATTTAGTTGGTTTTTGTACTCCGACGTACGATCATTACTACCACATGAAGATAGTTTCACAGTGATGGTATTAGTTTTAGTTTATTTTATAAAATTTACTCTTTCTCCATTTATTTTCTGAAAGAAGGGACATATGTGGATGATGCATAAGTTATGCACCAGTAGAGGACCATTCCTGTGACTCTCTACCATCAGAACTGACTAAACTCTGGGCTATTCCATTATTCCTCTGCTACTAGGAATAAAGCGAGTGAGAAGTCGCTAGCAGCTACATCTGCCAGTAAAAACAAGAAAAAAAAGTTTTCTCCACTCACATAACATCCGTTTTTGTTTCGATAAAGCTACACCGTCGCCGCCACACCTTGGATGTGAAACACAAACTTTGAACCAGGATGCAGTTTTTATCGTTTATCATTGTTATTAATGATGCCGGGTGAAGATCATAAACTTTCGACAAAAACTGGCCACCATACAGGGCCGATAAACTGGTGTTTTTAAAGTGTATGTTTGTTCTCCCAAAGGTTGAACTGGTGCGCTGTGTAAAAATGATACGAAAACTTAACTTATTTTACGTAAAATGGTCTGCATAAATTGTTCGTTTCAGCAGAGTGTGGGAGGTTTCAAGTAGTTCAAAGTTCTGTCGTTATTTATGGAAAAATAAAAAATGAAACGTTTTAATTTCTTGCAGTATTTTTTGCACCCACAAATAATATGGCGTAATGTTAATAAAAATCAAATTATGTTACACATCAGGAAGTGTACATATCGATTTTTCAAATCCTTTTCTCCGGGTTGGCATTTAACACATCGTCTGTACATTGTCGCGGTATACTTTTTCAGTACATTACCTCTAGGTTTTTACCTTTAAGTGAATGACCCTCTCAGCAGGAAGTATCTCTTCAGCAGGTGGCTCCAAAACCATCATACCATATTCCCTACACATAAAGAAAGGACATACAGTGGCATTCGGACGGGAGACTCATTGTGAAAGTCCGCACGTAAAGCTGGTATTTAATTTTAATGACAGAGTCTGAAAGTCAATTAATGTAATTTCGCCCCCCTTGCGTGCAGCTTGCTTCAACTACCCGTGTGGTACCGTTTCGTTCGCGTTGGAACGTTTCGAACTCCCGGAGCCCAATGTTTCCGGAAGACTAAACCTGCTGTCCGGCCTTCGCATTGCTCGATTGAATGGAAAACTAATTATATTTATTGAATTGATTTTATACCTTTCCACTGATGGGTGGATGATTGCAACGGAAGAACGCCCAATGTTAGCGGGAATCGTGATGAACGGGGGAAAAGGATAAAAATGTAGGAAAAAGTGTATACAGCTTAAATAATATTCTTTGCTGAAATGATCAGCTGCGTTGCCATTATTATTTTATACCAAGTTCATTGATCCTTGCCGTTGAAGGCTTATTACCATTTGTCAAATTCTTCAAAACATAGTAAAACACTTGAAACATACCAACCAAATTGATTACTGCTTGCACAGCTCGCTAAATTCTACACAAAAGGGGGATTTCGATTGAATAAAACGGTATGTTTAAACGCTCTATGTCTAGACCAATTATAATTTTTCGGTTTTTATCTACGATTACATAACTACTATTAAGAGGCGTTATAATAATATAAAGATAAACACATTAATAATATACATTATCGATCCCTTTAACAAAACTTAATATCAAACTTACTCCGATAATACACTAATAAGTATTTATCTGATCATTATAAATCCTGCAGTGCAGGAGAATGTAAGAAAAAAAAATGTTCGTGTCTAACAGTATTTGAAACGAAAAGCTTACCAAATACAAAAAAGGACACATCCACCGGAATCCCAGCTGCTGCTGAGAGCACTCGCAAGCCCAACGATTAGTAGCGATGAAATCGAAATCGATATCAAGATAAGCGAAGCGCCCCAGCACGAGTTTTGTAAAATGCTGCAATGGCAAAAGTGGTCTAGCTAAACCCATTCGGCCCTTACCATCGTTTGTCACTTCCGGTTCCGCTTTGGCACGGCCCTTTCCGATCTGCCCATTCCGTTCGCTTGAGTGATTAATCGTTTTTTTATCTGAAGCACATCTTTGGCTCTTGCCTCTTGGAAGAACGGACCGCACTGGTAAAAAAAGGATGAACTCCGGTTCGATTTCAATCGCGCTTCGTATTACTTGGCTGTGAAGATTTATCTAACCCCACCCCATTTGAACGATGTTGCATGTGTTTTGTAGCCGGACTATGACTATGGACATGCAAGACAACGAGCCGTCCTTCCCACACGGTTTAACCACTTTCCATTTCGTGAAATTTAATTTCCAACACTATTTCCCCCACGTGTATTCCGCATTCACATGTTGTGTATTGTTCAAAGAAGAATTTATTCGTTTTCTGGAACCAAAGGATGGTGCTGGATACGGATACTGGACTCGGTCAACCGAAGGAATGGAAATGAATTCCGTTGATTTCGGGCGAATTCAATTAATTTTACTTCGTATTACACACATCTCTGCCAAAAGGACCTTCATATACCTACATTCACGCAGTGTGTAAGAACGGTTTTCACAGAAGACCTTTAGCTTTGAAAATAGAAAAAAAAGCTATTTTTCCAAGCGTTATACAGCGAAGGCATTTGTACACTCTTCAAATGTCAGCTTCTCGCATGGCAAGTTGGTGGAGAATCTACCGTATGAGTATGAGAGCAGCTCATGCGTTGCCTGTGACCATGTTTGGATATGCAGATTACACTGGCAAACCGAGCGTACATAGCATTGCGTGAAGGAACATGACTTAGCCCTTTAATAGGAACGAAGCAAGATGGAGAGGGTGGCTATGAACCAAAAGGGTAGGAGATGGGGAACCCAAAAGACAATCTCGTTATTTTGATTCGCTGTCGATTTGGTTTTTTATGCTTTACATTCGTACTTTAGTTTACTCCTTTCAATCACTTTTTCGGTGTTGCTGTATTCAGCGGAATGCTTTCTTCTGACCGATTTTCTTCTGCTCTTCAGATAACGGTCCTGAGAGGAGGCTTGGTTTCTCTATGCTTTGTCTTCTCGTTCCACGCTCGAAACTTTTGACGATGTACTGGTGTCTTGAAATTTTGTAAATGGTGCGATATCTTGCACGTACAGCAAGCAAGCGTACACTAGACAGTACATACTAGGAGCGTGCTTTTTCCACGGTCCATCCAGTTGTCCTGGTAACCGATCCATTGTGGTGGGTGTTCATTTTTTTGTTCTGCTGTTGATGCTCGCATGCAAAAATAAACCTAATGTGTGCGCAACGAGAGATCAAATGCAATGGAGGACATGCCGGCTAGAAATAGGGGGGAGGGGGAGGGTTTTGCGTTTTCTGAAGAAAAACGGGCTAAGATATTCGACATTTTTTCACATTGTTGTACCGTTGATATGATTGTTATTTTATTCTGGCTTTTGTAAAAGCTGTACGATGAAAAGTAAACTGCTGTGGTACGGTACGGTTTTCACTGTTGCTTCCGAATCGATCCCACAACCACCACCACTGGGGGTATGCAACAGGATCAAAGCGACACAGCCCGATATGCTTTTAGCATACGATTGAAAAGGTTGTTTCAATATCATTCTATATCCATTTGCAACTAAAAAGCCTTCTCTTTGCCAATTTGACTTGCTTACATAATGCGAGAAGTATTTTAATTCATAGCATTAATCTTATTGCTGCGGAAAGTGAATGAAGGAGAAATCTCGCTAGCTTTAGGAGTGAATGCATAAATTACACTATTCCTACAATGCTGCCACTTTGCTTAGCAATCATGGTACCGAATGAGAGAAGGAATGAACACTAATGTCCTTTAGGCGAGTAAACTTTGTAAACAGCACATAAAAAAAATTTTCAGATTCAAAAAACAAACCAGAATGGCTTAAGCGATTCTGGCGAAAGATTAAACCCACTTGAGAGAAAGTTAAATTTCTTCATCGTCAAAACCGTCGCCGTCAGCCGAACGGAGCAAGATAATGAACTTTCCGTTCGATGAAGATACTCTCAAGTGGGCGAAGAAAAATAAAATAAAAACCATTACTTTGCTACCCCTCCCCTTGTGCAACGTTAGGCGAGCGAGCAAGTATCGACATTTTCCTATCACTTTCGAGGATGGAATGAATAAAATAATAAGAAATAGCACTTCCCGGCCAGCTTGGTGCAGTTTTCAGTGTGTGGGGAGTACGGATCGTATTGCATGCTTGTTTTTTTTTATTTTGAATAAAAAAGTCACTTCCAGCACACACCCCAGGAACATGGCCGGAGGTGGTAATGGCAGCAAACTCGGGACGATCTCATTAAAAATCCAATTAAGAAAATGCAGGGAGGGTACAGCACAGAAGTGTATGATGATGATGGTGATGAAGGAAAAAGACACTCACTCACACACATACAGCGTATCGTGTCCTATGCCAAAGGACGCTCCAGAATGCGTTCGTCTGATAGCAGAGCGTAGACAAGGACAGACGGGCGAAACAAAATGAAACAAAATAAAAAGTGTGTACATCTAAAATTCAAATTACATCCTTCCATTAAGAGAAACGAAGAGTGTGAAAAACGGAACGAAAAATAAAAACAACAAGAAGGCACAAAAAACAGTAAAGGAAACGTCCTGCTTAAAAAAAATCCACCCCGTTTCGTCCAAATTGCACAACTTTCCCTCGGTCGCATAGCTGTTCGCAAATAAAATAAAACGAGGAAAATAAAAAATCTTGCCAACACTAATGTTTCACTCGGAAAAGTTGGAAACATGAGCAAAAACAACAAAGTGAGAAGAAAATGTGCAAAAATGCAAAAAAATCCCAAGCCATGCGGCTCCGTCGGATCAGAACAGGGAACCAACGAACGATTTCACTCCATAATCGAGAACACCCCATTCAATTTAATTATACGACGAATCAGAAAAATTCACATAGATAAAAGAGACTGAAAAGCGACTGCTGGCAGCTTCATGGATTTCTCTTCAGGTTGGCCGCGGACTGTTTGGTGTGAAAATGCGAACTCGCCGGCGCATTTATGTCCCTTCCGACGCTCACTAGCCTTTTCACTCATTTCATCCATTTGTCGCCCTGTCATCGGGCAAGCGTTATAAAGTGATATTAAAAACACGCACACAAAAAAGCTTGAGATATTGAAGAAAAAATGAAAAACCATGGATTCTACCACTGAAACAGGCGTTACTCGAATGGAATCCCGCACCAACCGGGACGTTCCGGTTTGCAGTATTGGAACAAGGAAACAAAAAACATGAAAAAAGGCTAAAGGAAATGACACAGAACTGAGTATCGCGTCGGTTTCGAGTCTAGCGTTATTCCAGCGCTGCGGAAAAGTGGCGGAAATTAATATTGCATGTCGGGTTTGAAACCGAGCGGAAAGGAAGATGGTAGTGACCAGAGCGAGTGAAACCCACCATCAGCTCACGGGAAGAAGTAGTGAGGCCTTTCGCTGAGGCAACTCACACAGACAGCACAAAATCAAAGTGCGGCGGCATTTTGTTTTTAAAACGCTAGAGTCGCTCGATGGCGACACAATTAAATTCCATTGCCATCATCATTGCGAGTTGTATGAACTTAAACCGGAGAGCCAAAGGCTGAAAAAAGAGCCATGGTTTGTGGAGTGGAACAGAGTTGGGTTCCGTGTGGATATGACTCGAGGATGGGGCGCGGCCTGTCGGTGCTTCATCGGACCGGCAAACGGGAACTGATGACCGGGGAAATTACTTTCATTATGGCTTCCATTTGATTGCTTCTTGGGTTTATTATTACTTTGTCGTAATTCCCGTCGTGCTTTTGCTACCCATCGCAAGCTTAATGTTTAGGGATTAATGAAAACACACTGAAAAAATAATGAAATGCCCCATAACTGAGGAACTCTCGGATCCGTGAAATTAAATCATCCTAAGCGAACAATCATAATGGACGACGGGTGACGATGAAACTGTACCGATAATGTATTCATCACTTTTCAGGAATTAAACAAAATATTGTGTTCAAATAAATCCAACCCAGTTTAGTTGCTACGGTAAAATAAAAATAAATTGTATAACATAAACTGTATCAAGTTTAATTCCAGCTTAGAATACGTTCAAGCAACGTATTGTAGTTGATATTGGTTAGTTAGCCTCATAGATTGAGTTGTAATTAACCACTGAAAATAGGAGTGTTGCGTATGCTATCTGTGTCTTGTAATAAATTTGACTAAACAAACGGGTTTTTTTGCTTGCCTTGGCTGTCGTCTTTTTCGAGAGCTTCTAACCCTCACAATATACACCTCGTTCTACGTTACAAATAATTTCTGGTTGATTTTCTATATATGCTAGCTGCTAAAAGGGTCATTTATCGTTGGACACTTTCATAACGCTCTATCCAACGGTTCATATATCCGTTGCATAATATCCGTCCACTTTCTGGTGGACGCATCAACGCCATCACTCCATCTCAATTAGGGCCTAACACGCCTCCTCTGTCCATGTGGATGACCTAAAATAACGGAGCTTTACGGGCTGAGTCGTCCAGTGTCATTTCCATGACGTGACCAGTCCACCGGAGTCTGGCGAGTCTAGTCCGCTGTATGACAGTAAGTTCGCCGTACAGCGAAGTTTTCCTCCACCTGCTCAATCCTCAATCTATATCATCAGCGTATGCCCGGATCTGGATTGACTTATAGAAGATGGTCCCCGAAGTTTCCACCTCCGAGTAGCGGATGGACCTCTCTAGCGCTAGGTTGAAGAGTAGACAAGCTAGCCCATCTCCTTGGCGTAGACTCTTGGTGGTAGCAAAGGGCCGTGAGAGTTTTCCATCCACCATTACCTGACATGTGACGTTGGTCATTGTCATTTGGACTGGTAAATTTGGCCGGCATTCCAAAAGTGCTCATTGCGACGTAATGTTTTACCCTGGCTATGGTGTCGTATGGGGCCTTGAAGTTGACGAAGAGATGGAAGGAGTATAGCTCCGCCATCTTCTCCGAGATCTGCAGCATTGTGAAGATCTGATCAGTGGGATACTGAACGGTTGATCAATATTCTAATATCGATCCCACCAGACTATTTAGGAATTTGTACAGTACTTTTATACACAAAGGTTCACGATACTTGTTTGTCATATCCCAAAATAAGTCCTAATTTCTTTTGGCTATTTTTATATTTCTGTATTAATTTTGTGTAAATGATACCCACTACATTTTTTGTTTGAAAATATTATCTTTATTGATTCTACAAAAAAATTTAGTGAATGATATGCTCAATGTTTAATAAATGATATGAGGAAAGTTGGGTATTCAATGGTTATTATTATGAAAATATTGAAAAATTCGCATTGATGTGAAGTTAGAATTCGTATCTAGTTGATTGTTAAACCTTTGCACCTAGCTGAGAACATCTACAGAGGCTTTAAGTTGGTAAACACCCTAGAAATGATCCTTTGAACGCATCTCCTTTAACAACGTATCGATCTGATGTTTTTATCTGCTAGCGTCGACAAGTAAACTAACTTCGATTTTGAAGGACAGCAAGTCAGAAAAAGATGCTCTGAGCTTTATGCCCATCTTGAACGACCGGGCAAAATATGCTCGCTTCCGTTGCCTTTCCCTAAGCGAACCGAGGAAGCTATCTTAAAGGTGCAAGAAAGAAAAAAAACGGCGAAACGGTCAAGCAAAAGCATATGTTCGTACACAGCTACACAACCCACACGGTAGCATCGGACACTGACCACTACTGTTGTCGTCTGGGTGGCTTTTGCCGCTATAACCTTCGTTTAGTAGCACCACCAAAACAGTAAAACCTTTCTGCTGCAATCGTGTACTCCCAACGAACGCCCCACCCAACGGCCCCGAGTTAAAGCCATTTCCTTTTGTTCACCTTCGATTTTTTCCCCGGCTCGAATGTCGGTGACCCTTCGGTTGCCTTTGCTGGAGCAAACTCTACGCGTACTCTTGGGGAAGGCCTCTACAAGTGTCAGAAAATCGTCCGCCGGCAACAAAGGTTGCAAAGGTTAACCGCTTTAGAATGGTGGCATACTAAGGCTGGTTTCTGCTTCGAGTACGGAAGCGTTTGGGACAGACTGCGTGAGGCTCGGCCGGGTTTCAGGGCGAAGTTACCGGTTTGGCGAAGAATATTCCTTCCTAGAATTAGACTCTGTGCTGCGCAGCATGACTTTGAACAATCCATCGTCGCCACAGATGACGTCCCATGATCAATCCCAGGGATGTACGCTCTTTCTATCGTCCTTGGACGTATGACAGTTCTCTCGATTGAGGTCATCACCTGTGTGTAAGCGGGCCAGCCTCGACTACTGATATTGGTGTAGCAGTTTTCCCTCGAATTGTGGGAAGCAAACAGCAAATGCTCGCCCAGGAAAACAGCATTGCGGAAAGGACGAGCGTTTCTGTCTGTCGTAAAACATCACTTTATGCTGTGCATCATTTCGGGGAAGGTCAAACGAGAAGTGCTTCAAAAGTGTTTAAAGTCGCTTTTGGATCCGATGCAGTCTCGGTTGGCTGAATCGTTGACATTCGTCTAAAGGATGTCCTTTAAACAGTGATTCCCGCAGTATACACTTTACGATCGGGCTTTTTAGAGGCAATTTAGCTGGCCACAAAGTAAAAGGATTGACTACAAAAAAGGCTGTTTTACTTAAGTATTTTTTATTTCTCTATTATATCTTTTTAAACCAATTGCTTTAACATCAAATGGAATCGTACGAAAGTTCGGTGTATGATTTATGCAAAATCAATAATATCGGTTTATTTGTGAGAATAAACGTTCAGTTTTAAATAGTGCAAAAGTACTTCTTTGATAGGTTTGTAAAAGTTAAGCAGTTATCAAAATCAATGTATGCTTAGTACTTACTAGTAAAATTATTAGTAAAATATTCAGAAAACCTTAAACTCACTAGTATTACCTTGACATTCGTTGTCGGAAGTGCTTTGAATTGTAGAAGTTGGGAAGGTTTAATTAATTTTACTGTACCCGACATAGAATTTATCAACATTAACGCACATGGCATGGCAATACAATTGTTTACTTGTTGTACATGGCAATTGTTTACTTGTTTTGTAATATTGAATACAGCATATTTAATATACATGTTTGTGATCGATCGCTACGTTGTGTGTTTTAGTGTTTCTTTCGAATTGGTGAAAATTAATAACGCGGTGTTTCGACTTGACAGTGTAATATACAAAGCGTAAACAATACATTTTACGTACAAAAAATCGCACTATCTTGGTTGTTATCCATAAAAGTGCTTAGCTAGTACGTTCCTTCTGCTCCAACCGTACCAAAACAACCAACCAACCGAGCGGTAATAAGATTTCACATCGAATCACTCGTATTTCAATCGAGACTCGTTTTGGATATTGCCTCGTTACCAACCCTGGGCCCGGAATCCGTTTATTGGTTCGCTTTTCAATTTTGCAAATTTTGCACCAACGCTTTCGAAGGAACGGTGAAACGAAAGGAGAACCGTGCAATGGCGCTTGCCAAACTGCCATTTGCAATCAAAACCTCTTCGCTTCCTGACGAAGAATAAGAAGAAAAAACGAATCAAACAGAAATGAAACGAAACCAAAGCAAATCGGGAGCTTTTCTCTTCCAACCCCACACATACACATACCCATATCGATCGTATACGAAGGAATAAATATGTGTATGTGTGTATAAGAGTGTCACATACATCTTTGGTGTCAACTTCAGTCATCATCCTCGCGCGCCCCTATATATTCGTCAATCTGCAACCCCCTTCATCCGTTGTTTCCCTCCCCTCTCTCTTTCTCTCTTCCCCCCACCATCACACACCACAAGCCGCTCTCAACACGACGTCATTAAAATAATGGAAAGCCGACGGCAATTTTCATCTTCACTCGGTGGTGTGTGACACGAGAAAGCTCTTTATTGCTCCGAGAAACGCGCGTTTCTTGCCACCAAAGCAAGCGAACTTCTCGATGCGATAAGCAAAAGGCAACAAGAAAGACGAACGGGGAAGATTTTCATTCGCGCGTTACCATGGAAAACCTCCATTGGAAGGGGTATGAGTGTGTGTGTGTGTGTGTGTGTGGTGGGAACACCCTTTTTATTCCACCCCATCGCCATCTCGTGTGACGTTGAATTGAATTCGCGTGTGCAAATTTCCCTTCCTACCTCGTTTGCGATTTTCCATCACTCCCCACCCCAAACCGTGTCGCGTCGCTACGATGATGGGGTATGTGGGCGTGAACGTGTGTGTATGGATGTAGAGTAGACGGCATGCTTTTACTTTATTTTTCGCTTCTACCAATTTTCATTTCTACACTCCCTCCCTCTGCTTTCCTCACAGCAACACACACGCACAAACACACCAGCAACCAGCAATCGCAGGAGGCTGGGAAAACCCCGAAGCTTCTGCCCTTTTGCTAAGTAACGGGCGAAAATGGTAAGCAAAGGTGTGTGTATGTGTGTGCGGAGTTTTTTTTTTATTCCTTACCTACTTCTTTACGTATTCACCTTACATTAGCCGTAAGAGGAAGAGGGAACCCCTGCTTTTCTGCGAAAGCCCGGAAACCAGGAGTTGGTCTTCGTCTTCGTTCGACGGCTCGCGCTAGAAGATGGAAAGTAAATTGATTTTTATTCAACTTTCTCTTCAATTTGAGTTTTATTTATTTACGTGTCTTCTGCCCAAAGTGGATGTACATGTTGGCAAGAGGAATGTGTGACCGTGCTTGTTCCTACTTGGTACCGCGGATGTTGAGAAAATGAGTTTGACGTCTACTGGAAAGTTCTGTACCATTCAGAATGGCCAGGTACGACTCATGCATCGAGTTTTTGTAACAAATAACCATTTTATTGTAATGCTGCTAAGGTTGTAAGCTTGTACAAACATAAAAGTTATTCATATTTATAACATAAAAGCCACTTTGTTTGAACAATTTTATTGTCAATTATTCTAGAGAGTTATATGTTATATTAACACACAAAAAAGTCACGGAACTCTGCTGTATCAAAAAGCATTCCAAAACATAATGACAGAATGTTAAAAAAGAGGAATGCCAACACATAATTCCCATACGTGTTCACCGAGTCATGTCTTTTTTTTCATATTTATTCCATGTCGTTCTTCGTTTTCGTCTGTTAGACCCTCCACATATTCGATTACGTATGCAGCCGATGGGACCTCTGTCTCATCTACATAAGACATACAACATCGCTTTAGGCTTACACACTTTATGCCTATTTGCAACGGAATGCGTTAACCAACGCTGGTTTCTTCCCTCAACAGCGATGCCATATCGAAACCTCATATCCGCGAAGTTTTATTTCCAAACAACAAAATGAGTGCTACCTAATCTCGAACGAAAAAAAAAACATATGAGAGTGGATGGAAACAGGAAAACGAAGGAATCGTAATGTAAAACGAGCCTCGGCAAAAGGCACGAGGCAATCGAATGAAGAAATTGAACTACGGCAAAGCAAAACGAATTGCTTGCGTTCACCGTCGATCGGATGGATGGATGGTAAGCGAAGGGGGTGGAATAAGGGGAAAGGGTGGGAATAACGGGAGGAAAGTAAAGCTTCGATGAGCATGGAAATGGCAAGAGCGGGAAACCGGAAATGCACGAAGACGCAGTGGTTGGGTGGAAAAGGGATCAGTTCGGGGAATGCCAGCGCATGGCAGAATTTCATTACAACGCTAACGAACGTTGCCAACCGTTAGGCTACGGGACGGGTTCCCTAACTACGAACCCATTCGGGCGGAGCGGGAAAGGAAGTGTTGTAAGGGAAAGGGGTACGAGGATTGGGAGGACGGGAAAAGAAGTGAGAGATGCCCATATATGTATGTTTTTCTTCGATAACGATGCCACGCGAAGGGATTATCGATAGCACGGAAAACGGGAGTAGGAGGGAGCTTTTAAGGGAGAAAGGGTCAAAGGGCAATCAAAAGCGTCGGTAAAAAGCAGAGCGGGTGGGGTGCAGAACGAAAAGAAGCTGCAAACGCAAATTCACGTTTGAATATTGGACTTCAATCGGGCTTCTTTGGACAAATGCATAGGTGAGATCGGGCTAGAAGTGTTTGGTGGAAATGCAAAAGAAACGAGACCAACCACGATCCTTCAACGTGCTGGGTAAGGTTAAGGATGGAAATGGTAAAAATAGCCAAAACCAATAGAGCGATCTAAAGAAACGTGTTCGTTAATGATCTTCGACGTTGACAATGTGGACGGCTAACGGCCTCACACTGTCCGATGGGAATGATTTTTTTTTTGTAGCTGCACCTCAAGTAGTTTCTAACAACATTATGCTAATAAGGAAAAAAGTCGTGTGAGTGGAAATGAGGGTGTAAGCATACATTGTTTGTGTAGCAGAACAAAAACAAAATCTTGTTCGAAACAATATGAAGCATGACATTAAAGTAAAAGAAACAAATTAATCCAACGGTAATGGGCACAGTTGCTTAGAAGAAAAAGTATGAGCAACAAAAAAATGGTTCCATAAACTAACAAACAGCAAGCAAAATGGGACATCCACTTGCTAAAGTGCGCTTCGGGGGTTTTCCTAAAGCTGGCAAACGTTGGCAGTTGTGCACCCGCTGAGAGTAACACTCGAAAGTTTTAATGAGTTCATTTGTACTGTAGAATTTTCTCATTGTCGTCAACTTGTTTACGTCGGTTTTTGCTGTTGCTTCTTTCTTAAGTTTTTTTTATAAAGTTTCGCTCTTTTTGTCGTCGTTCCACTACTGTTAGTGCTGTCGCACCAATTTTCGGACAATCCACCACTGACCTTCCCCAATTGCAACTGGTTTTTTTTTTAATTTTAAAGCTTCTTAGAAAATTCGTTCTCTTTATGGCCGTTGGATAAAAATGGACAAATCAACAATTTGTTATCGACGAGATTTTTGATAATGACCATTTTTGTTTGTTTGTAAACATTACAAACAGAACGCTGTGTATAATTTTGTATAACAGAGAGGATTATTCAACCATTTCTAAACATATTTCTCTGAATCGAAAGTTCTTTGGGCTTAGGTTGAAGCTGACAGGGCCGGCGAAGAATTGATAACCAGTATTATTGGTACATCAGTAGGAGGATGCAGGAGTTGTGAACGAATTCGTCAAGAAACAATCTCAGGAGATGACAACAGAGAAGTTACATTGCCTATATTCGCAGCAACAGCAAATCAGTTTTGCAGAAGCGACTTAACCTTATATGCTAGGTTATCTCGAGAAAAGATACAAAGCAGTTCCTGGAATTGTTTCAGAATGTAGTAGCTGCGTGCTAATATAATTCCCATCGGTTTAGTTGGTCGTACGTCTAAGTTGCTTGACTAAATTTGACTTTTTTATTTTCACGAAATTTGCCAAGCAGTATGCAAAATATAATATGCATGGGACTTGATAAAATAAACAATTAAAATTTAAGTTATAACTAAATAATGAATAAATAACTGTTCTCATAACCATTTTTTCTGCTTTAAAAACGCTTGACAAAAACAAGGAAGATCAAGTTTCAGGAGTTAGAATGGAATAATGGCATTTCAACTAATGTCAATGGAGAAAAACTCTTTGCGATACAAATAATTTAACACCCGATCAAGCCTAGGAAACGAATTTAATTTGCCCACCTTAAAAAAACATGTTCAAACAAATGTGCAGCTTCAACACACTATGTAAATGTAATTTCAGCGATATCAACTTTGCATTAGCTAAACACGAAACTATCATTCAACGCCACCCGGATATCCTGTTGGACAGCTTCCGGCACGGAATGGAACAAAATGTAAATTTAAACATTACACGACAGAACGAATTAACGCTAAACCGATACCAGATCGCTGCACAAATCGCATTCCCCAGCGGTTTCATGGTGAAATTTATTCCCGGTGCACAAGATCCTTCCACACTATTTTCTCGCGCTAGCCTAATTCCACTAACTATCCGCGCAAAAGTGCTAAATGTGCATCGCTTACCGTTAGCGTTATGTACTTTTTTATTGCATTCAGTTCGTCCGCTACGTCAACATATGCCTACGGCCGATCATTCACATTTGCTCGGTCAACCACAAATCGACAATGATGACCGTGCTTAGTTTGGTACGATGGGCGATAATTGAATTTATGCAAAACCACTTCGGTTTGAAATTAAATTGCCACAAAACGTTGTGTGGTTACGTACACGGTTGAGCACAGTTGAATGTACAAGGGTTTCAACAGTGCCAAAAGGGGCACAATAATTTCCCAAACTAAACTGAATTATCCACGTTGCGTACACGTATTTGTGGTTTGGGTTGGTGGTGGTGCAATACGAATTATAAATTACAATAATTTTGCAATATCCACCACACTTGTCGGGAGTGTTATTATTGCATCGTGGATATATTATGTTATCCATCTCGCTTCCCCTACACAACGCACAATACTTTATCGGGGATGTAATTGACCGATGCATACATTCGTGCCGACGAAGGTTCCCAAAATTTCAAATAGTTCTTATCATTTCACCAGAAATTCAGCAGAAAGTACTATAATTTGATGGAAAAGTCGATTCATGATCAAATGAAATGATGGACAATCGTCCTAAACCCCTTAATTTATGCTTTGCTCCATGCGGGATGATACTTGCTACATTTTCGACTAAACAAGCTACTTGAACAGTAAATGCAAATGCACATTTACGTAAATACATCCTCATTTTGGCTACTTTTCCCAATGCCGTCACCGTGTGAGCACGTAAAACTTAAATGATATAGCCAGAGAGAATAGATGGCTTCCAGTGCAGTTATTGTTCCTAGCTATCGGTAGAACCGAATCCGCAAGGCAAAATCCACAAAAGCCATTAGCACCCGTACGATTGTGTTTTCCCCGTTCGAAAGCCACGTATGGTAACGTTCGCCGAAGCGAACAACCGACCAGGCGTCTCCATTCCCGAACAACCGCCGGATCTCTTTCCGGTCCTTCTTGCTACACCGAGGTCCAGCTCGGTGGTCTTAGGATCCTGGATGGGATACACAGTTCGGCCTGGTACTACTACGTACGTGTAGGCTAGGATGGTTGGTTGGTAGGATGGTTCCACGCCACGGACGGGACGCGCGTTCATTCATATTTAATCTATTGATGAATATGAAAACTTTCAACATTTTCAATTATACTCATTCGTTTCGTACCATTACGGTGCTGTGCACTGTTGGACGGTTGCGTTTTCGGGTACCGTAAAACTGGGATTGAACCTTCTCCATGAGCTATTCATGAGGTTATGAAATTTTGAATGACTAATGGACTAATAGGGTCGAGAAGCGCGCATAGGTAACGGTACCGAACATCCATCGGGACAACGAACCGTAATCTCATCCTCTTGGCGTTTTGTCATGCAGGAAAAATGGGCGGAAGGAGAACACATTCGAACGGTACAAGGCAAGGCCAGCAACGACATCAGTCTGACAATCAGTATTTTGGTTCACGCTAGACAGTCCTTTTTTTACGAAAACCAGGTACGACCGAAAGTGCGAGCGTCCTCGATGTTTGGATGCTGCAGCATATGCATTTAGCTGAGCGATGTTAAGGACGGGCAGGAAGAGAACGATCCTTCTGCCATTGGACGACAGTACGATGGCGTTGATCTGGCGCAAGATGCATTTATTATGGCGTCTGCAATGAGTATAATCACTCTGTCGCATCATGCCGTAGCCGTTGGTGGCCGTATAGTCCTGGCGCATGGTGTTTTGATTGATTTTATTACCTGTATGATTATTCATGCACTTATAAAAACAACCTTTCATCAATGAAGAAGGTAACTCACACACGCCTAGGTACTAGAGAATTATTCTAATTTTTCAGCTGGTTAAGAAATTATTTCTCGATTCAGTTAAAAATTGTTCCAATTACGAAACATTCTGACCGTATGTTCCTGATGTAGAACATTCGTCATATTAAATGTTATTATTTGGATTATTTTAGTATCTTTAAGATATTAATCTTAGGATTATTAGGAGTATTGAGATAAATAGAAAGGTGATTCATTACTTTTTGCCTCTATACAACAAACTCAACTAGGAAATTTGTCGTCCTTCTTTCAATGCTCTAAATAATTTTATTTTCTGTGTGTCACGATTAGCTAAGCTCTCCATTTTGAGCTCTATCTCTTTGTCTTACCTTGCCTCTCAAACTTTCGCTACCGAGTGTGACATAAATGTAATGTAGTTCTACACAGCTTCGATAAAAGTATCTAGCTCTTTCGCAAATGAAACTACTCATGGTCGAAAACGTTCTATAAGTCGGTAGACATGTAATAATTTTGCCAGTCATTAATTAAAATATTTATGTAATAAAACAAGTGTTCTACACCATACATAATTTATATGTGTCTTTCCATCTCTAAACATAAACTTACCCTCAGCTAGCTGCAATGTACTGCTTTCATTCAATCACCATCAACTAGACCACCATTTTATTTCTGCAAATTATATACACGCTTCTCATACAACGTCGTCCACGCCTTGTGCGTCACGTCTATGCCTTCTTGGATGCTGCAAAGCACAACCAGCCCATCAACCAATTACTCTCTCGGCATGTGTTTTCGCTTTCTTCTTTTTTCCAACTGACTCCGGCTGTAGAAGGTTTACTGTCGTTGTTTAATTCATTGAACTGAAGTATCGTGAACGCCCTTTTTTCCTTCCCCTCACATAAGTTAATCGATCCCTAGAGCAAAAAGGGGGGAATCCGCACTCGACTGGGGCGATAAAATGCTGTTTGCCTGTTCTAACCGCCTGCACCACTAATTAGCTACAAAGACTGCGCATTTCCATCCAAACACATCCTTCCGTCCGTCTAGTGGGTGGTGTGAAAACGTTTGTCATTTGCCCATTTTCTTGCGCGACGTACCCCATTTAAACATTCGCTCACTAATACCTTGCCACTGCCCTCGGTATCTCACGTGGAGGAAGCATTCGTATAATCGTTCGTTTCCTCCCTTTGTTTGCGTTTCGCTTTTTTACCAGCACACCATCCCGACACCTTCCTTCCCCGAACCATATTCATCTCATTATATACCTCACACATTAAGCGTACGTACGGGTTGACGGCCGGATGGAAATAAATGGTTCGCTCTGATCCTTTTTCCCACCCACACACATACAAACAGCGGCCCGCACCACTGTCTGACGTCGCTTTGCCAAGAGATGCTCATTTTCCGGTGTCTCCAACACATCCTTCGTAATGGGGCGATGCTGTTTTCCGTTCCATTCTTTCTCTTGGTGGCTACTTTCCTCGCCAGCTATTCTCTGTTTTCCGCGATTTTTCTTCCCGTTTTCTAAGGGCGTTTTGTTTCGCACCAATACACACACCCGGTTTCGCAGTAAACATTTCTTCACTCTTGTCCCATTTCACTTAGTAGGCCGCTAAACGAAGCGAGGAAAATGAAAATGGGGTGGTGCAACAAGATCTCTTTCAGCCTTGTTCTTTTTCTCACTCTCTTACTCATACTCAGTCGTGTTGCTTTGATTCATTTATTCTTTTATCGTTTGCACTGGCACAGCTTTCTTCGTTCACTTCGGCTCGCTTTCCTGGGATCGTTGTGCTATTCCATCGTTTTGTTCCCATTAGTCTCTCAGCCACTATCATCACCACTACCATTAAGCGAATGAGTATCTCGTCTCACTACACTTCCGTTTCGTCCCTTTTCACTCCCCGCACGCGTTCTCTCACCGTGCTTCGGTTTTTCAGCATCCATTGTACGAGAGTGATAGAGCAACATTTAATTTGCTGCTTTAATTAAGAGTGACGATGATACACAACCACCATTGCGAGACAGAGACGGGACAAACTATAGCGAACAGTCAGCAGATTGGTTCCTGGAAGCCATTTTCTTTGCGTTGCCTTTATTGAATGATGTTTTTTTTGTGTCGTACCGTTTTCCTCTAATTTATATAATGTATTATTGGTGCTATGATTTTTACTATGTCCGACCATTCGCATTCACTATTTACTAATGAACATTTCCTATTTTTATATGCTTTTTCTTTCCTAAGGCGTGGGTATTTTCCCTCGATAGAGAGAAGCGCAAATGCATACAACCAATGCAATGCACTGTAACATTTATTTTCGTTTAAGGTAAGTTTTAATACCACTACCTAAGAGGAATAATATTAGGTCCGCTACTAAGTCATATACATTTTTTACTTAAAAATCTTAATTTAAGTATGGTCAAATTGTTTGGGTCCCTGGCCCTATCACATGCCACGAACATTACAATACCCCATCCTGACCATGGGGGTATAAACTCAAAGTTACTCCGAAATAATAGGCCTAGGCTTCTTCAAGTTGCAGTACCACTAAGAAATAATAACAAAATCAACTGATAAGCTTTACAAAATGAACCTGTGACATAACAAAACTTACATATAAACAATAACGTGGGGATTATGTCCTTATTGCTACATTTTATAATTCACTATTAGAAAATCATCAGTTTTTTTGTATTGCATTCAGTCTGGCTAAACAGAAGTTCAAGTAATATGAGAACATCTAAAAATAGTTCAATTGTTGTTTTGCTCCCAAAAAATGGTATATTTCTTTAAGGATTTGGAATGGGTATTATTTGGAGTTAGTTTAACTAATAATTAAAATAAAATTGCCCTAAACCTAATAAATCTATCAGTAACGGATAAAGGAAAAACAATGGGCATTAGTCAGTTGCGAGCCTGATACTTTATAATTGAATGTTTGAATTACCAATTTGACAATTAACTATTTTTTTTTTGCTTCCAGTACTTTTCCGTTCACACAACTACAAGATGCAGTGGGAAGTGTACCATTCAACATTTGGAATTTTCTATTTGATTTCACCATTTCCTGAAGCCTGAGATGGACTGGAGAAGGACTAACAATGCCCCGAAATACGCACCACCCATGTAACGTAACAACGACGCGGAGCTGACGTGAAAATTGCTTTAAGGAACAAGAAAACAGACTTTCACTCTAGAACAAGAAATGAACGAAATGATCGAACACATATAGGATTCCAACAAACACGCATGCCACACGATTCTTCGCGACGCTTTATCCTAACGGAACAACATTATACACAAGCGCATGAACACTGTAAAACACAAAGTTTCGCAAGAACATTAAAAAACGAGGAAATTGCATCGAAAACACGATACAACCCACAACCGACCTGCGTCATACTCGTAAAACAAGAAAGCAAACATGAGACGATGAAAGAAGAAGAAGAAAAAAGCACAGATAAACAGAAGAAATGCAACAATTAAGTTCCTACTCTAAAATAAAGAAAAAATGAAACATGAAACATAGATAAAAATATACGTTATAAACGAGAGTGTAATAATTGTACTATTTAGGCGCATGAATTTATCCCGAAATCGGATTGTTCGATGTTTTTGGGAGTGACACAAAGAGAAAAACAAATAAATGAAAGATTAAAAAAACAGAAAAAATGCCACAAAACCACATGAGACGCATATACAAACTGTGTGAAGAAAAGCAACACATCATGGACGCTAAATCGTGATGATGTAAATGTAAAGTTACAAGAGACTGAACGTTTGCCGTGGAGCCGGTATTTGGGAATTGATGCTTGCGTATGTTTCTGTTTACTGCAAAAGTAAAGTCGGATATTGCGAAACGAAATAATTTTCCGTTTTTGACTAAAAATAACTAAAGATTTATTTTACTATTGAACTCGATTGCATACCTTAAGGAACGCCTTTGGTCGGAGTGTTTTTTCGTTAACGGAACCTACAAACTGGTATCCGGACTGTTCGACGTTAAGAACACTCCGTCTCCTTGGCAGGTTGATCTTAAAGTGTGTAATTTTCAGTTAACAAAGTAAAAATGGTCAAAGCTTTGAGCGGTTTTTGTATTCAATTAGAGACAAATAGTCAAAAATCAACACACGTTACTGGCAAGCACACAGTCCACATGCCGTTGCTCGCGGCAGACAGAACAGTTTTGGCACCTCGCTTGTTCCCATCTTAAAACAAAATGAGATGAGACCTAGGATTCTATTAACTATAGCATGTAGTACTAAGAAAGTTACGCTACAAAAGACGTTGAGATAAATTGGTTTAAATGAAAATAAAAACACAACAACACACTACATGGTCCACGCGACAGAAACGGAAATTGGCGTGATTTTATGCGTAAAAAAGCAAAAACCAACACTGATGAATAATTGTATAAAGTGAAAGGATAGGATGTGGCAGGCATGTAATAAAAGTGCAGTGAAGAAAGCACAAAACACGAATAATCGGTAACGGAATGCTATATTGTGTGTGTGTTTGTAATTAACTTGAATCAGAAGAAGACAGGTAGAAGCGACATTGACCTTAATTAAATTAGCGTCAACCGAGGACTGGATTTATGATTGTTGTACCATACGATACCATTAAAAATTTAATTTCCATGACCTAGGGGCTCGAGAAGAGACCCCAGCCGCTTGATGCACTTGAAGAAAGATCCACCAGGTACTTCGGGTCACGCCCTACGCCCAATTTGATGCGGGCGATTTTCGCAACATTGAGCAAGTTGATTGACCCCAAGTTTGGACCGGGGAAGCGGAACACACCTACATCCAACAACCGTTCCATTACACGAAGCTCTGTGACCGTTAACAAGATAAGCATTGCGATCGTACTTAACTGCTGTAGTCGGCTTATCCATACACTTGAAAGTATTTTATAAAACGAAGAGACACAAAAAAAAACAAAAAAAATCATAAAAACATTTAAAAAACCCCCCAAAAAAAGGTATTACCGAGTGCATAAAATAGATGGAAGTTAAAACAAAATATTCATACCTAATTACTGAATATATCTATTTCTTGAATGATCTCCCTGATCCCGCATGGATCAAAGCTAGCGATCGAGTGCGTTCGATCGCATGCTTGCATTACACGATACACGATGCACAAGGGAAATGCACATACAAGTTGTGTGCAATGTAACTGTTTGAAAGGCCAACAGTTGGGTGTGAGACTAATGAAGAATCGGAACGAAACAGACAACGGGATGCTGTGCTAAATATATGCGAGGAGGCACTTCATCCTTTTATCTCTTTCGTTGAAAGCCTAAGGCCACCATGATGAAGCTACAACCTTCAAACCAGTCTCCTGAAGTCGACAGGGGAATGGATTCAAGATTGACTAACGATCATTGCTGTTTGGCAAGATCGATTCATATAAGATATTTTTTTAGATTTATAATGATGATGGGTGAGAAGGGTAGTATTAGATAGTGGCTAAGCGGTAGCACTAACTGATGAAAAGTTCCTATAACGCATCATTCCATATTCTTCGAGCCGATCAAGAATGGGTATGCGACAATTTACATTAACATTACATTACATTATAACACACTGACACACTTCGGGTGTGAATAAGAATACTGTATTAGTACTATCATTAACAAACGTATGTATAAGTGGTATGGTTTATTGTTTACTTTTATTTGCGATGCGATTCACTAGTACATAGAAAAGAAAATCTTTAAACAAAAACATACGCATATGCAAGTAAAATAACCGATCTAATGATGTTGTTAGCTTTCGCTTAAAGAGCTTCTACCCACGGTCCAAACAGAGCGATATGAATACACTAAAATAACGCGGTCATCACAAAGCATAGGAACTTTCACAACAACTACCACCAACTGGCGTATATGGGAAAGGGTCCCTACCTGCTGGATCAGAACACAACTGCAACGAGCTTTTTTAGATCGCAAAACAAAACATTTCATGGCCAACTAAGGACGGAATGCGTGACAAAGCTAGCAGCACGCATCTGTCTATTTAAAAGAACAATCAATCATTGTGAACGAGTTTGGAAACCACTTCGTGAACAGTTTCGTGTGTAACGGATCGATATGTTTATAATTTAACATTTTTGAACATCCAGCAATGATGTTTAAGTCAATGTAAAAAATATGCATAAACAGTTCCCCGGCACGTTTTCACACACGCACACGCATGATACACATACACACATGAAGGCATTGATTTAATAAGGTAACGCGTACTCCCCACTGATACCAAAATTGAATGTTGCGCAAAACATGGCAATTGATACTCGCGAAAACAACAATAATAGTTTACTAGGTTGAATAGAAAAAAGAAAATGTATGTTTGTGTGATTCGAACATGAAACGGGAAGAAAATTAATGGCTAAAACCGCACATAACTTAAAAATGAAACGTATTTGGTTCCTATTCGAGAGAGGGAGAAAGAAAGAGAGAGAGTTAGAGAGTGAACGAGCAGAACAAAGTGAAGAAAGGTGAAAAAGTTTGAAACAATACGAAAAATATGTAACACAATAAGCAAATGAGAAAGAAACCCCAGAAAAATGCTACACACATCAGCAAAACATCAAAACCATAAACATAAAATCAAACAAAAGCCCGAAAACTCAAGCACAAAAGAAAGCCAAAACAAACGGTTGGAAAGTGGGAAAAGAAATGAAAAACTCGAAAGACTCGACATATCATGAACGATTACTTTTGCCCTCGCATTAACAAAAAAAAATGAAAATAAGCAAAATTTTTAAAGTAAATCCCGAACAGCAGCAACAAGAAGGTAAAAAAAAACAAAGATGAACAAAAACCAGATGAGGAAAGGAGACGAATAAAACGTTCTTTCATGTGTCAAATGTCAAGCAACATAACACACTATTATTACTACCACCACTAGTAATACCACTATTGCTACGAATACTACTACTACTACTACTACTAACCATTACCTACACACCAACTACTAAACAACTTACTCGACACAGCAAAGCGCAAAGAACACGGTTTACTTAGCGTACTTCCTTAATCGTTTCCCGTTTGGTCGTTTATTTCGCACGAAGCAAAACTGTTGTTGGTCTGTTTGTTGTTTTATGTCAATCCAAAACACAGAAAACAGCTAATCGAAGGCCAAAACAAAACCCCGTGCAAAAAAACCCCAACAACCTCTACTACAAAGTTCCTGTTCCCTTGCCTTTTTGGCGTCCGATCGCATAGGGGAATGGTCGGCGCTCAAGGGAAAATTGTTTATTTGTATTTTTTAACTAATGTATTTGTTAGTCTTATTTTTAAATCCAGTCGAAAAATCATACCTAACCATGTAAAAAGATCCTTTTTGCAGGACGTTGCTTCCGACAATTGTTTTGAGAATTGACACATTGGACGAATAATTGAAAGGACTTGTGAGTTTTTTTTTGTGCAACACTAGTCTTCGAATGGGACAATGATTGAAGTGCTTCATCGTAACAGATCGTGCAATAGGAAAACTCTGTCAGAAACACTTCAAATATCAATCCGATGGACACTGAAACTACTAACAGTGAGGTGTAGTTCCATCCGGATTGGATTTGTCTGAAGTGTTTCGAGTTTTCTTACGCGAGATTAGAAAATGAATAGTACTTACCCGAAGCCATCATGTTGTAAGGTTGACTTGAAAAATAGCTCAAAACTTCAACACTGTCGTTGATGGCTGCGGGTAAACACATTCCGGCTCTATTTAACAACAAATCAATCAACCCACGTATAATTAACGTACATGTCACCAGGGGGAAGAACAAGAAAACATCAAAAATGAACAGACACTCAGAAACAAAACCTAACGAAAATGGTAAAAAGAGTTCCTACTAATTAAGTACACTAACTACATTTGTACTCGCAACATGCAATGATCGTTTTAGTTGCGATAGTTTTATTTTTTGTTGTTTTATTTGTTTAGAAATTGGAATTTCCTATGTTTAGTTTGTTATCTATTGTGATTCTGTGCTTTTAATGTGATTTTAAGTTGTTTACAAAATACTCGGTGACACATACTACAACGTTACTTTTGCTGGCGGTTTTAGCAATAGTTCATTTGTTTGCAAAACTTTATTACACCACAGCAGAACTACGGAAACCGCTACTATGTAAGCATTGTTTGATAAGTTGAAATGTGCGCGAAATTGTAAAGATAGTAATGAAAACAAAATATGGTGAAAAGTAACTATTAGCTGTAGGAACCGCATTCGGCGCAAATTGATCAACGCCCCAAATCAAAACACACATTTTCTACTATCGTTTCCGATTAAAATGAGCCGCGGTGCAGAGATGCCGTTGAAAATGGGTTTTGTGTTTCACGTCCATAATGCATCCCTACCATACGAACAAACATACTGAATCGGCATAAGAGCACTTTTAAGTCTACCCACGGACAAGGCAAGCAGAGTAAAAACATTACAATAGTTCATGCAAACAGCAGATGCCAGCAGCACCACTTAACAGTCGTACAGGAATATCGTGAAGCTTCGAACACAAAACTATGTTCACCCGTATTTACATGCTAAACATGGTGGAAGGAACGGGGTTTTAGCATTAGAGTGTCCAACATAGTTTGGCCACTTCCTTTGCTCTTACCCACCTCCTGCGTCCGTTGCATCTTCCACCATGAATGAACTTCATCTACACTAAAACGCTAACTGTGCAGAAGTAGCGCGGTATGGAAAACACACCACTTCAAACTTATACTTACTTACTCTTACAAGTTTGATGAACGAAACTGCAATGCGACGGGATAGATACTCCCCGGAACAGTTTAGCACAAATGAAATGATACATTGACGGAAACAAACACACAAACATACACACTCAACCACTTGCAGAAAAAAATTTACTTACATTGTATAAGATATATTGTCAGATGTAAAAGAAGAAAAATAAACTTATTTGGTAGTCAAGATTGGAGGATTGTCCGCCTTGCGGATGCGTTTGCTTTCGATACACCATTTTGTGTTTTAAAACGGTAAGCTGGAATTTTTGTTCTTGAGTTGGTGTACAGCTGATTGTTCACTTCTATTATTTACTTCCTTTTTTGTCAAATATCGGAAGCGGTCGATCGAACCACATCGGCAATTTCCCTCAGTCTCAACAACCAATTGCTTCTACCTGATATCCTTTCTGGCCACTTGATAATAGATCAGTTTAGTTAGATAAGTCGTGTAACTTCCGAAAATGTTTCCTGAATGCTTTATTATTCTTTCGCAAGATCTGTTCGTCCTATCACTTTTATCTGCCGTACCTTTCTACACTTGTTAACAGTAGTTTCAAATGCCTTAACGGAGAATGAGCCCGAAATGTTGCCAGCAACAACCACGATATTCCCTGTTGGGTGTACTATAAATTCAAATAAATCCTACCTTTTATAACACACATTGCCTAAATCTAGTTCCACAATTATTGTTTTATTAATAGCTCGCTAATACGGTAATGGATCCGAAACCTCTAGACGGATGACATAGGCTTTCCATATCCTACTCATGGGTTATAAGTAAATCTCTCTTCAAACATCTTAATCCATCTCCCTATCTCTATGAAGAATAGGAAATCTTATCTCTTTTGGAAGAATGAGTGAAGTGATCGAATAGAGGGGAATTAAAATAATCAGCTTCTGTTCGACTTCAAATTTAAATAACTTGATAAAACCCTGCAATGTCGCAATGTCATCACACTAAACTCAGAACGTGGAATTGTGGATGCGTTTCATCACGTGAAAGTACCTGAATTCTTTAAAAAAAGGTTAGAGTGCGGTATTCAGAATTCAATGAGTACGCTGGAAGGGAGCTATAGAGTCATTAAATTCCAATTGATAGACGACATACGGGAACGAGTGGTTGAGTGTGGAACGATCAACTAACAAATGTAGCAGTTGAAGATTCGAAGAGTATAGTTCAACAGCATGATTAATTGTACCACCTTTACAGCACCGATGATGAGGGGTCAGCTTTGACACGCATTTAGAAAGGGAGTACGATCGCTGCCAGTTGTATTATGTCAGAATTGCCTGCGACAACTTTAATGCTATACCTTCTTCAAGCCAGCAGCTCGTTTTAGCCACTTTCATTGATGTGGCCACACCATAGCAGATATATTTACAGTTTTAAAACATTCTAATCGATAGAAGGTACTTCTCGGTTATCGTCAACAGCCTCTAGGTCTAGGTCTGCCATTTCTGGCTTTCTATAATTTTATTTACCCGTAGCTAGATAGTCGATCGTTGGGCGATGCAGGCGCCTATTGCCTCGTTGTGCCTCGAAGAGAGCTGTAATGTAGAAAAGATCATGTTGTTTGGGATAGTATCCGGCCCGAAAAGCAATGAATGAACGCATGCTACATGGGGTCCCATGTAGGAGGGCCAAAATATGAGCGATTCTTGCTCAGTCTCTCCAACACCTTAAACAACTTCAGTAAATGAAGATTATTGACTATTTATCCAGTTTAACTGTGTCAATATTGCATACAATATTCCATAAATAACATTCTAATTAATTACATAAACAGCGGTCCGTTTATGTTTTGACTCTAGCAGCTAATTTGTTCCAAATACTGTTTATTCGCCTAAATGTATGCAATTGAAAACTCCAACACCAGATGGACATTGTTTGTACTAAACTATTGTACCGTTGCTATAGCATTTTCACCGGTATGCAAACTGACAGCCTAATGACGTTTACCGGAAAAGCCGAAGCTGATCCATTCTTCCGAAGTTTGACATTCAGTCAAAACAATCACGAAAATCCCAGGGAGCAATTGCGGAAGTTTTTGGGCCATACAGCGGGCTAAATAGCAGAATTGTTGGGCCAAACGAGGAGGTATGAATAGAAGGAGCAAGGAACAAGGCAGCGGCCGTGCTGGTGCATGGCTCTCTTTTTTTCGCGACAGTGGTGATAGAAGCGGTCTCGCACAACGGCTGCGCTTCCTCCACAGCTGTTTTCGGATGTGAATAGAAACACGCAGTGAAACTTTTACGCGAATTTTTTTTGCGTTCCTGCAATGGCCACGCGTATAATTTCTGCTCCTTGCTCTGGGATAAAATTGGAAAATGTTGCTACTACCAAGACGTAACATTCCTATTTTTATTTATTATATTCCTATTTTTTTAGCAAAACACTATGCTAATCCTTGCAACATTTCACTTCATGCACGCACACACACACATATCCAGCACGGGTGCCGTCAAAGAACGCCGATAGAATGCTGTTGTGATAAGTTTCCTGCGAACTTTTGCATGGACAGTATACATTAACGTTGCTTGATCGATTATATTTGGTTTACTTAACATTTAAAACCAAAATCGTAGGTAAATCTACAATAACCTACACACGCACTTCTCTTCAACGCCGCCTTTAACAACTGCGAATGTGTTAATCACAGCAGAAAAACACAGTCTCAAAAGAGCGACAAGGCAACAAAATGTGCGAAAGGGATAGGAATAATATCTTACCAAGAGCCGCTCAGTATGTGGAATCAGTCGTTGTGGAACTGGTAGTTGCGGGGTAAAAATTGTTCCTTGGGAGGCGAAAATTGTTGTCTGCGGTGATAGGCAGCACTCGGGTGAGAAGCGACGGAAGAGATCGAGAAAAAATCGACTGCTGCGCGTCGCGAAAAGTGCGTGTCTTTCAGTAAAATGTTTTCTCTCAATTGCAGCGGAAGTCAGCGAAATAATGACGGAAACGTTTCCGCTGCATGAGTGCGTCTTTAACGGTGATACCAGAAAACTGTCGCTACTGCTCCGGACACACGAAATCGCCGAAAAGGACAAGCATGGTGAGTTGCCCAGATTTTAATCGGTTCTCTTTGGTTGGCTAGGCTGCGAATGTCTATCGATTCGATAGCGAACAAACAGCCACACTTAGCGGCGGTAGCGGAAGGTTGACAAACGGAACGAGCTAATCATATTCATGCATCGATAAGTTTCTTTTCCGCACGTATCCACGCAACCGCGTAATGGTGCAACAAAAAAAATGTAAAAAGTATCTGGGACTTATTCGTTTCTTTGCGCTGTGGCGCTATGATAAGTTCGGGTGCGTTTGATATCTGGACCAAATAATGTGTGTTTCAATTATTGTAGGCCATTTCCGGAGTTTCACATGGTAATCAATAATGATTTTGTTCATGTGCAAAATGAGCGCAAAGTTTGTCTTTATATCTCATTTACTTCGTCACCCTCGAACAAACTAAACAAACCGTTCCGCTACCTTGACGTGTAGTTTTGTTTACAAAATCATATAGTACGGCCTTGTAAATGCAACACAACGCTTGTTTATTCGAATAATCTAATCTTCTTTATTTGCTATTTCGTTTTAGGAAACACTCCACTCCATTTGGCTGTTATGCTAGGAAAGAAAGGTAATTATGCCAGCAGGAGGATATCGAAAACAAATCTGGCACCCCACCAAGCATCTCGGGGGCGGTAAAATGTGCACAATGCAGAAAAAAGCCAGTTGGGAACTTCTCTCGGCACATGGTTTATAGTAATTTGCCACCCAAACGTTCGCGCAAAACTCAACATCGTGAAATTAATATTTAATGAAAATGTGTGGGGAAGTTGACGTGTTGTATACATTCGGTCCAAATTCGTACCATCCTTCCATTTTCTACATTGGAAAGGAGAGTTAACCAAACCTATATTATGCAAGCTGCATAACAGCGAAACGCGTCGAACGGTGAGACGCTCTGGTGCGCTTTCTGCTGTGCAGATGAGTGATAAGAGTGATCTGTGGTTTGCCCGCACATCTCAAGCGTACTTCAGTCGAAAAAGACATCAAAACCCTGACAACACCACCGGTGCTTTAATAATGGTCAATAGATATGGAAACATAGGTGAAGCACACCTCATAGATAGTTATTTACCTTTAGTTTAATGGCACATACGTTCACACTGTCGCGGGAAACTGATAAACCCTTAACATTTACCACACACACATTCTCTCATCTCGTTTGGCTGTTATCAAGCGAGTATCGCATCGTGGCGACCACTTGAACAGGTGGTAGCATCATTTGGCAAAGAAATCGCAAGAGGAAAATTTTATACCTAGCCGCGTTTGCGTGCGGGGTTTTTTTTGTTTATTGAATCGTTTTCTAATGGGCTTTTGCCCTCCTTTCGTCGCATTCGCTCGAAGCGTTTGTCATTAGATAATGAACGGTGGCAAAGTAACAGGGCAAGAGCGTATCGGTTCGCAAGAACTCCATCCTATGGTTGTGATAAGAGAAGCCCGTTTGCAATAAATATACGCATTTCAGTATGTTAGGCATCTGAAGAATTCACCAAAAATAGAAGGTCAAACCGCGCGGATTAGTTGTGATTTCACCCGTAATCAATCCAACCACGATGACTTGAAAATAATTTTCAAGATAAAAAGAACTTGCGTACAAACTCGTCTGTCTATAGGTTTTTCAATAAGCATGAATACAACTTTCCATCCATGAGTGTGCATTATCAGTACATGGCACAGTACTTAGTCTCTATTGATATTGTTGTCAGTTTTAGCTACACTTATACATTTATCAATGTGTCTGGTGTTGATAATCTATTAGTCATTTTTTCGGAGAACCAGCACAAAAAGGTTCGGTTGGACCTAATTTTTTCCTTTTTGACGCGGTGGTCAAGAGTTCGTGCTGAAGCAATCACATGTTGTGCAAAAAGACCAGGTGGTGACTGCGATATGGGACAGCATTCCTGATTCCAAAATAAGCATCTTTCGCTTCCCCAAGGCGTCGTTAGTGATGGTTTCCTAGGCTGAATAAAAAAAAACGTCTAATTATGCGCTATAACACATTGATTTTAGTGTGGGCTGTTGCCTCTAGTCTTCAAAGCCTTACAAGGACATATAGGAGATGAGTACTACATGTTCCGACATATTATTCAGTGCACCAGTCCATTCGAATATTTGATCCAAACCTGGTGACATCACACCAGATCCCAGATCCTCGATTTTAAATCTTATTGACTTCTTCTTCTTCTCAAAAGAACGTTGTAAGCCTCTAAAAGATGTCTAATTATCTTTCCGCAGTATAATTTTGCAATCGTTTTACATTGTTCTATCAATTATTTATAGTACGAATTTTTATTTTATGTTACGATTCCTACTCATTACTACACTTTGTACATAATTTATTTAATTCCAAAACGACTCTCGTTATGTACAAATGGGAGAAGCAATACTAATTGCGGTTCGCGTTTGTCTCCTTCTTACGGTTCTATATTCTGCCCATGTGAAGTAATCAAGGGTTGGTCAATTTCTTTCCATTTTTTAATTCATATTTCATCCCTGCACCGTTAGGTTGTGTGGAGATTGAAATTCTGTCCCTATCCCCGTTGCAAAACCTTGCACATCATCCTGTCTGTCTGTAGCGGGTCGATTGGTCTCACTCCTGCACGTGGTGGATGGACACAACGAAAGATGATTCGTTAGAAGGAAACGACTCTACTTTACCGTTTTGTAGTAACCTTGATGCTATTACGATTCTATGCTGAAGTCCAACAAACTGTTGCCATAGTGCGGTGATGTGGAGGTGTAAGAAGCGGAATATAAGAACGAGCGATGCCAGCCGGAACCTTGGGATCCTTTTTTTCGCGGCATACTTCCTTTAGCTCGTTAGGTTTCTTTTTTTATAATTTCTTTATTGATTACGCTTTCACTCGACCTCCATATCGTGCCCAGTTCGATGGCTCGTGGTGTCTTCATCGCCACACCGGCAAACTTCACCACCTATCGTCCGGATCTGTTGTTTTTCATTTGTTTATTTATAGTCACGCAACTAGCTATATTTCCTGACTTGAAAGGAAGCGACCGTATCCTTATAGCGTTCGAGGGAACCTTTCATAAAGTGCGCCCTTTTCCCTTCATTGCTGCTAGCTTATCATACCTTTTTTTTAGATTGTATCAGTTGTCCTGCGAAACTCGAGACGAAGCTATTTATTTATAAACCATATATGCACAAAAAGGACCAAAATCTACGCAACAAAAATGTGTAAAATTCCAACCCTTTTAAGACAGCTTGAAAATATGATAAATCAGTAGCGTTGTTATGGACCACATCTTACATGTGCGTCTTACTAAAATAAAAATAAAACTAAAATCTTTAGAAATACCATCAATTCTAAAGGATTAAGTAAAGAGCTGTAAAAAAAGCTTTAGAGTTAAGAAAGCTCTTGTGACAAACTTCCACATATCACTGTGCTATACGGAAGCTATTCAATTCTGCAATTAAAATTTACTTATAAATGTTTTTATTTTTCAGAGTGTATCTTCCTATTGCTTGCACATGGCGCACCGGTTAAAGTAAAAAATTCACAAGGATGGTCACCATTAGCAGAAGCGATCTCGTACGGGGATCGACAGATAAGTATGTATTTGTATCCTGTAGCTTGTAGCTTGAGTTAAACATTAAACATTCGATTTTGTGCACTTCATTTGCTTTTCAGTCAGTGCATTGCTGCGGAAACTGAAACAACAGGCCCGCGAACAGATGGAACAACGGCGTCCAAATCTGGTGAAAGCCCTCAAACAGATGGGTGACTTCTATATGGAGCTGAAGTGGGATTTTCATTCATGGGTTCCACTCATCTCACGCATACTTCCCTCGGACGTTTGTAAAATTCATAAGTCCGGCTGCTCGATACGGCTCGATACGACGCTGGTCGATTTTTCCGACATGCGCTGGGAGCGGGGTGACATTTCGTTCATTTTCAAAGGCGAAAACCCGCCAAAGGATTCGCTGACAGCACTCGACAATGAGTGCCGCTGCTACCAGCACGTCCGGCACGAGGAGACCGAGATGGAAATTGAGGATGAGGTCGATATACTGATGTCGAGTGACATCCTTGCAGCACAGATGTCAACCAAGGGTATTAGTTTTACAAAAGCACAATCGGGATGGATCTTCCGCGAAGATCGGCGGGAAACGGTGGCCGGACAGTACGATAGCGATCTGTACACCATAAACGGATTGACGCTGGAGCAGCGCAAACGCCGCGAGCATCTATCACGGGATGATCTACAGAAAAATAAGGCGCTCATGGAGTCACTGACGAAGGGAGGACAGAGTCAACAGGGCGGTATCGATCAGAATGGAGAGATTTACCGGCGAGAATCGCTACAACCGCCGCCTAACAGTGAGGTTACCTGGGAGGAATACGTTTCGGCTGAGCCGGGCCAGTATCCCAACTTAGGTCGTGAACTAGTGTATAAGGAATCAAGCAAAAATTTTAAAGCAACAGTAGCTATGGTAAGTAAAATCGGGCACCAATGAATGCGTAGTACGATTTCTATTCTGATTAAACACCTTTGTAATATGTTCGGTCCATTTCAGAGCAAAGACTTCCCTCTGAGTGTAGATATGCTGTTGAACGTGCTGGAAGTAATAGCACCGTTCAAGCATTTCAGCAAGTTGCGTGAATTCGTAACACTGAAACTACCCAGCGGCTTCCCGGTGAAGATCGACATCCCCATCCTGCCGACAGTGTCGGCCAAGATTACGTTTCAAAAGTTCGAATTCCGGGACGATATTTCACCTGATCTGTTTGTCATTCCGGAGGATTACAAAGAGGACACGATGAGGTAAACCCGTCACTATACCTTTTCCGCGTTCCATCTAATGTGCTGCTCTCTCGTTTGTTTTCTCTTTCTCTCTCGTTCTCTTCTTGTTCTTTTTCTTCCCTTTTGTGTTACTTACCGGTTACATTTCCTTCTCCAAAAATTCCACACGGTTTCCTTCGTATTGTTATATATTTTGTGCACCGTACAACTATCAACACCAACGCACCAACACACTTTTCCCACACATACGCACACATGTGTCTCAAAACGCACAACAAAACGTATGTCAACATCATCTCTATGATTCACGCCTCTATGATTGTTTCTCGCGAGAGCACCACCGTGCACACTGGTAAATTCGCCAATGATATTGATAATTAATGCGATCAGGTTTCTCATTTATTTCATAGATTTCCTGATTTATGACCTTTCGATTTCGACGGACTAAATTCTCGCGCGCTGCTCTTTGCTGTCAGCCGACCTGGACAAACCGCACCGCAGTCGCCTGTCTCAACCATTGGTAGCGACGGGGATGTGGGATACTCGTGTTCACCTTCTCCACAATTATTGATACGCTCGTGCATGACCTTCGGATGATCTGGCTGCTCAGAAGGACAGTTAGCCCATATTGACTTACAAGTTGTTCCCCCTACGCAAAGCTCCCGGTTTCTGTCGCCACGATCGCGTTGGATTTGAACAATGCAGTATCAATACAGACAAATGTTAGCCGGTTTTCATTCGGATTTGCAACAGAAAGTGTTGGCTTGTTTTTAGGTTGTAACAGTGAAATGGCTGCATATTATGTCTATTAAGAGGACGCGTATTACAATTGTTAGCATAGTATTTTATTGTCCTACTACGACATGCTGTATTTAAGTGGCAGTTTGCGATCGAAGGAAAGGATGTTCACATGCAGTGAAAGGCTGTCTTCATTCTTCCAGCAGCAATGTTCTTGCCCTTCTTTCCAGCCACTGTTGGATCTCCTATTTGTTTGTAAAGAGAATATTGCAAAAGTCATCTTAAATACTAGCTTACAGGGCCGTTTTGTTCATAAGTCTATCATGTTTTATTTAAATAATTCCAGCTGACCAATATCTGCAATAGGGATGAAATAAGATGCATGTGAAGACAGTCGCTATAAAATATAAAGAAAAAGGCAATGCATAATTAAGACGCTCTGAACGAAACGAACCTGAAGCATAGACGGTAATATGAGGAAAGAGAAGAAAAAAAACGAAAGGAATACAAATTTTTGGTGTACGTAGCAGGGAAACGAATTTATCATGAATTTGACAACCACATAAGCTAAACAAACCTAATCACAGTGAAGTATAAAATCAATGAAGTTGAAACGACCCGAGAACATTTTTACAAAGCATGATAAAAAAACCATTACCAACGTCCAGTTCAGCAGTTGTTTGATATTCGTGAACCTGATCGGTATGTAAATCGGCTCCACAAATCCCATCCATTTGTCTATTACTATATTATCATTTTACTGCGATGTACTGTGAAGTTCGGTGGTCTAGTAGTAGTTGGTGTAATTTTTCCAACCCCGAACTTGGTAGCAGATCGTACATTGAACTTTGTGTATTCGGATCGATGCAGCGTGCCTGCAACTGTGTTCATTGTTTGGCCTATACGGCCTAGGTGAAGTAATACAGCGTCCAGTAAAAGAGTCTGCGTAAAACCCCTAGGCAGTAGAGGAACAATTTGTCAACGGGGTGTCGAAGGAGGTTGAAAGAAGGAAACTGTAATGCAAATCTTGTACGCTTGCTACCAAACGGATATACATACATGTGTCTCTAAACCAAAATTTGTAAGATGTTTCTTAAATTGACTAACTGAGCGTGTGGAGATGAGTGTGGAAAACGTGAAGAAGACAAAGAAAGCATACAAAGATCTAGTAATTCAAATAATGTTTATTTTCTAAAGGGAAAGAAAATGAAACGAACTGAGAACTAAATCGCGGAAAACTTAGGACAAACCCAGGAAGGTTAGTGAGCGAACTCAATATCCATATCAACAATATCTTTTCATTTAAACCGAAATAACTGCCACAGTTATCTGACAGATGACTGCCACTGACTACTTATTAATTAATAAAACTTTTGTATGCTCCATCCCTGCATTCTATAACAAAATGAACAAAATATATTTTTGCAATCTACTTGCTCACGATTGCGCGCCATCCACTGCCGAACTTACATCATGCGGCAAAAACGTTAATAACAAATTTATCATCCTAAAGCACCTATGCGCACCAATGTGCACACCAAATCCCCTCGAAGATTTCAGTACTGTTGAAGTATGTGTGGTGTACTTGTGGAATTTATCTCATTACGGATCTTAATCGTTTCAGGGTGCAATTTGTCGGTACAGATGCCAAATAATGGTTCCTTCGCCGGGTGGAATGCAAACCGACCTGTAGTGACATTTATAGTTTCGAGCGAAAGTTACAGCAATGTACGCAAATGAAACTCGTGACTCGTCTACATACAGTAACACTAACAGAGATTTTTTTTTGTTTATTTCTTCTCTTTATACAAAATGTGTTATTTTACAGCTAAAATTCGAAATCATAATCGACATTCTAAGATCTAACCAATACGACACATGAACTGGCTTACGGTCTGATTGAATTATTAACACTACGCGCACTTCATAACAGCTACGCAACGCGTTTCTAGTGATGGGGGGACCAACCTGGTGGTGGTTTCGGGATTGGTACCCACTCTGTCACCTGGACTGGTCCCCAGACACGCTTCCATACACCGACGTACACCTTCTTCTCCTGCCAACTCTTAATCCATCTTGGCTTCCAGACGAGCTTCTTCTTCCAGAATCCGGTCGGTTGTGGTGCGGCCGGTACGACCACATGATCATGATGCACATGGTGCACATCGTGGTGATGGACATCGTGGTGTACGTCGTGGTGCAGATCGTGATGAAGGTCATGATGCAGTAGCGAATGATCGGTACTCGCCAGGCTGTGCAGCAGTGCATCCGGATGATGGTGCACTAGATCGTCGTGATGGTGATGATGGGCAAGTGCTTCGCTGGCAGCATAGCTATAGGGATGAGTGCATAAACAATAAGGTATCGTAAAGTGAACTAAACGAAGAAATATTTCCAACAAAAAGGGATACGTAAATCGCCACTTTAAAATGGTAAAAGCATTCGTTCGTGTTTATACCAAACTTCACTGAAGCATGTGCATCAACACAACGCAAAACACCACTTCAACTGTGAACAAATGGAAATGAATTGGAAAATGGTGGACTCCACTGTTCGTCCATAGCGTCCCCAATGCGTTTCCCCTCGTTTCGTGGCAAATTGAACAAGAAAATCACTCTTCAGTCGTCAAGATTAGGCCGCGTAAGATAAAATCCCAGTAATTGGTAACCCTTACCCACCCATATAATGGGCACATTGCCAATTTTTTCCCGTCGCCGTAAGCTATCCCGCCGAACCGGTTTCATTAGCGCGTTTCCACCCGTTGCAGTAAATTATGGAGGTTTTTTTTATTTCTGTTCCCTCTCTATCACTCTCCCACCCACTCGTTAACGATTTGAAGCGGCACAAAAGGTGCCGTGCGAGAAACATGTTCTGTGTGTTATGCGCTGCCCGTTTGGGGTGGTTTTCTTCGCCGAACCAATTTACAACCTAATTGCAAACTAATCGATTGCTCCATACCACCGACAAACTGTTTACTTAATTCACTAGCGTGTGGTCTCGGAGAGTAAAGCAGGCATGTATGTATGATTCGAGGTATTCGGATCGCTTTTCCGGTTTGTTTTGGCAGATGGTTAACGTTTTGCACAGCCAGTGACCGTGCAGGGTTTTTTTTTATTTCTATCGGGTAAAGCATCATAGGTTAAAGGTCAGGTTGTTCTCTTCTTCACAGGGAACTAAGCACGAAGTTGGTATGTTGGTAACGTAAGCGTATTCCATTTATCTCGATGTCGATGAGACGGTGGTAACACGCGTCATGCTGTTCATGTACGAACGATACCATGCTAGGTTGGTGCTTTTCATCTGTATGTGGTTTTTTTGTGGGATAGGTACGTACGATTTGTAGTCATAACATTAAAGTATAATAGGTTTACTATTATATGCTAACTTATGCTAGTTTGATCATTTGTACTTGTTTATTACCTTTCCAAGTCACTAGCCCACGATAAAGGCAAGCTCGTCAATAGGATGGCCAACGATGTTGTTATTAATAGAATCTGTAAGAGAAAATGTAACAGATATCCCTTTTTACTACAAAAAAAAATTTATATTTCCAAGTGAAATGACTTGATCGCCCTCGAGGTTTCCCAATGGAGACGCCAGGTGATCTGTTTTTTTTTTTATTTAAATACATCCTCTAGTACATGTCCACTCGGTTCGCCTCAGTTTATTTACTATTTTATTTCATTTTACTTTATAATGTTGAATTTTGTGGTAAACATTTTTTTCTTGCAATTTGGAATAGGACAGTCATTCAGACAGACATTCCCTTAGAACGAGTTTAAATCGTTCCAGTGTTTTATTGGTTGTATATGAGTTGTATTAGTTGTATTTGCATGTCGTTAAGAAAATCCTGCTATACTGGGAGCTCTTTTCCATAAAATTAGCGTGAAAAATTAAATTATATTTTCCACTCCGAAATAATTCTTATTTAAGGCGCATATAGTTTGTTTTTCTTGTTATTAGGCCAATAACTAGTTTCGAGCTTAATCAATCTTTTGAGAAGATTCATTCTTATAATGTTTAATGCAAAATCATTCAAATCGGGATTCGACTTTCGAAATATTCAAGATTGAATGGGATTTCCTTCAGTGAAAAAAAAGAGTTTCGCCACTGTTAAAAAACGCGTTTTGTTAAAAATCACCGGAGTCCTAAACATATTTAAGGCGTATACATTTTTTTGTACGAAGAATATCTGGTACAAAGTTCAGTCAATCGATTTACACAGGTATCCGAGAAATTATCATTATCGAAATGTAAAATATCGTTTTGAGAAAAACGCATTTGAACATTGAGAATTAACGTTTTCATAAGGCGATGAGTATGTTTTTTTTTATTTACAACTTCCTATGCTAAATGAGTTATTAAAGAGACCGCAATTTCGACCAATTTGGTTATTGAACATCTTGATTGTACATCTCTCTTCAATGGTTTTATTTTTGTGGTGAATCAATAGTAAATTAATGCATATATATTGCTTAAATTCAACAGACCGTTAGTCTGTCAACAATCAACAATTGTTTGAATATCATTATATACCTCAAACGTGAATCTCATTTGAATATTTTGAAATACCTTCGAGAGCATACAATTTGGTTCTATTGTTTTTCTTTTCCGTCAATAACTCGACAAATGCTGCGTGGTTGCTCAATTAGAAACTATTCGATAGTAATGTTTTCAACTCCCAACGAACCAGTTACAACTACATCCACGATCGGTTCTCGAATGACATTTATCGTGAACAGCTGCTGATTATTTCATTTCAGGCTAAAATGGCTCTAATGCTTTTAGTAAGGCACCGTGCACTAAAAAAGAGTTCCAGACACGAGCCTGTTTGAGATTTTATCCTTTGAAAGAGGCATTTAATTATCTTTTTGATTTGCTTTTTTGGTCGGCTTATAGAATATTTGTGTCTTTCGATTGCATTCGTCTCTATTTGCTCGTTGTGCTTATAATTCGTTATAAAAGGGAACTCGTTTTGGAGGAGGTTGTGACCTTAATAACTTTTTTTTTTCAAACACATATCTCATCACTATGATTTATCGCCATTTCACAAATTTTAACTCAACAACCGCACTAAAATTGTTACTCACTTTGAACGGCATGTTATAATATTTTGTTTCTTTTTCACGTCACTTGTCTAAATTCGATTGTTACGATCGATCACCGTGTACGAACATGTACACCAAAATTTCACAATACGACTGATCACCTTAACGTCAAACCGAACCCGTTTTAAACAATACGCAGCCAAATTTAGGTAAACCAACTATCCGTTTGCTGGTTTTGTTTCCTCCTCCATCGGATGGGATATGTTGAGGGCATTTGCGCAATGGTGGGGTTATTGTAAATGGTAGCTTCTTTTTTAAAATGTCAATCGGGGGGAGTTTCTTCCCACCAACAACGATTGATAAGGTTAGCTGCGGAAGTAAGCATTGCACAACACGTGAGCTCTGAAAAATTCGTTTACAGTGTAGTACATTGTTTTAAGTGAACACTTGTAGGTGAACAATGGTACGCCATTTTGAATGGATTAGAATTTATTTAAACGTGTTGAAAAGATGTTCAATAATTTCAAGCACACTATTCTAATAGTGGAAAAATACTATGTAGTATGTTGTTTTTCGAGTTTGTGTTATTGACAGCTGCGTTTGTAAGGATTATCTTAGAAATAACTTACCTTTATACCACTTTACGAGCTGCAAACGTTACTCAAACGTATTGCAAGCGGCAGACATGAACTGAATTGGCATTTCGTTCCAATTTTCCAATTGAACTTGATATTGTCCACAATGTAGATCATGTATTCGATCAGTTTTGACAACATGTAGATTAAGCAAAAAAGTCCAGAGGATTCAGATCTGAGAAGCTGGGAGAACAAGCTGTTTTGTCTGGGAGGTCGGTTAAATTGGATCCCATTTACTGTGTGGGATTTGGGCTGGCTAACCTGATGGAACACACAGTGCTCATCTCTGTTGAAGTTTGGGAGATTGGAGATATCATCCTGGACTTAAAACTGACAACTTGCTTGCTGATAAAAATGTGTATTCAGACTTTTTGAACATCATATAGAATGTTTCAAAGTAAAGGTTAGATAAGTTTTTTTTTATAAAGATATTAATATTTTTTCCAAATAAACAATTTTAAACGATAACAAATTGAGCTATTTGTAACAGTTTTCGGCGTGAGATGTATTAAATAGTATTTCATACCCTCACATCTGCCTAAATCTTTTCATACTGAAAATATTTTGCACAATGGAAAAAGAAAACACTATTTCGTATATCATTCGAATGTATCGCTCACGGAAGATGATTTCACATTGTTACCAATAAGTAAATAGATCTTCATTATTGTTGCTAAACTTAAACCTATATCCACCACCGTTGCAAAGCATAAACATGGTGATGCTTGTTTGTGATAACTCCCTGTGTTGTTTTATTGCTATCGCAACAGGCCTGTCGGTCAGCCGATCTCTCAAATACTCCTTCCAAAGTATTAACACATGCACCACCAAACAACGCGCTACATAATTCGTTCCAATTTTGTATGCAACTCGCGGATGCACTGCCGTTGACCAGCGTCAATTCCCCGTCGCCCCGATCGTATCTAAGCTCGTAAAGCGTAAAACGACATAAACGGAATTCCATTATACTGGCCTACCTTCGTACGACACGTATGATGACAAGTAGTCGATAGTAGGAGGGAATCGCTGCAAATGTTACGCGCAAACGTGTGTATTTATTTGTGTTGGTTGAGGAGAAACTTCTTTCCGTATTACCCACGCGAATAAATTATCCGGATGTGATGGAAAGAAAGGGTACTTGTCAAAGGCAGATATCACCATCGCAAATAAGTTGATTTTATTTTGTTCATGTAAAGCCATAGCTTTCAATCTGTAACGAGCGGTAAATCCATCAGGGAAGTGGACGATGCATACGAAATTTGGTATTACATTGATCGATTATGTCATCGATTATAATGCAGCGATGCATGTACCTTAATCTTAAAAATGATCACGATAAATGCGGTAATAACTGTTGATTTTTGAGGCGACCGCGTGGCCTACTAGTCATGATCTAGTTGTGGGGTATTGCGATCTCGTTCGATCGTGTGTATTTAGGATAATGGAATTTACATAATACTGTGCATTAAAACGATATGCTACATTGCAAGTTAGTTAGTTACGTTGTGTTTAAATCTTCAATTCGTAGATGATCCGATCATTAATACGAAACAATACAATTAATTTTTTATTCATTCCAAAGAGCTGCACATTTGTTCTTATCCCAACGTATATTTCTCTAACACCCAACAAAACCTTAAATACTCTTCCATAAATTTTCCGGCAGCACGTTTCTTTGGTTTCATCGCATGTAAAAATGGAATGAAAAAAGGAGCATTTGCCAAAACCACCACGTTTAACGATGTGCCAAAAATTACACCCAAAGCCATCGATGGCAACACGTTCCCAATTTCACCCGAGGCCAACGTACTTGTCGTAGACAGGGATAAAAAAGAAACCAAAACAACACCGGCCCGATTTCTCGCTACAAATACGGATAAACGATCGAAAATGCGTCTCTCTGCGGACTATAAATAAAGCATCGGTCAGCGTGTAGCGTGAAGGTAGCCACCGGCATGGAAAATAGAAGGGAAATAATCAAATTAATGTACAGCTTAAAGTCTTATAAAAAAAACATGGCAAAACCATTTAAAGTCTGTACTTCATGGTGCACGCAATTAGATGAGTTTTCCTTTCAACCACGCATATCCTCAACAAGACTAAGATCAATGAAAAGAATTAAAAATGATCAGGCTAAATTCACTAGAAAGCTACAGAATTCCTTGTAAATCCAATTGGTAGTTTCTTCCTTTCGACCATACCGTGGAAAGTGTTTATTTACTTTGAGCTACACACAGACACGCACCAGGCAAGGTCGCTTCTTCCTGCGCTGTATTTTTCCTTCCAAACGAGCAGCAGTATGATTATGTTGTGCGTGGAATTCGAATTTCGACACATGTTTGGAACATGATGAAGTACGCGTTCGGCGATCGGTGGTTTTCGGTGGGACACGTAGTTTATTTATCTTTCTCTGTGTGCGCATAACCATTTTTTTTTTTGCATTTTTTGATGGCGCGGAAGAAACGACCCATTTGGTCCCAGCAGTTAAAGGAAGTAATTTAGAGCTTGTTGTGTTTGAGTATATTTTTTAAAGTCACTGGAAGAGGCGCTGGAGCATTTGTTTCAGATTTGATGATTTTTTGGCGCTAAAGAACACTTTCAATTTGAACATAAAAATTGGAAGTATAGGTTAAACGTGCTTCCTCAATAGACAGCTTATCGATCTATGATGATACCGGATACAACACCTCCCACAACACAGGTTGTTGAGGGACTAAATTTTTTTAAAGATATTTTAATTTTGCAATATGTTTTTCATATCCATGCCATAAACCATGGCGTAGATTACTCACGCTTCCAACAATAAAACCAATCCCAACACCTCGTTTAAGGTCTCTCGTGGATGGGGAATGGTCTACAAGCGTTAATGGAACACTGTTCCATGCATACGGCTAGCACTCCGACGAGTATCAGTTGCAAATGTTCAATACTACACGCACTTGTCTCAAAACCTAGGTTCATTTGTATTCTTTTATTTTTGTTCAATATTTCTTACTAAAAAATATTTTAAAATTTTATCATCATCCACAATGATGATGAACAATATCCATATACACTTGCAAGCGTATCTTTGATTTCTACTGACTCTCCACTCTACGCTCGAAATGCTTTCAATCCAGGATCTCTGTGAACTCATGTGAATCTGCTCTGATTGTACAATATCGGTGAGCATCTGGCATTCCTGGCAAGTACTCTGGCAGCATCATTTTTAATAAGTTGACTATAAATGCCAAGGTACAACATCTTCCATGCAACAGCCATCCATTGTAGAATATCTAGCATCACAGTAGATGTTGGCATTACGACGACTACAACGTAACACGTTACTGCATACAGGCCACTCACACGTGCCGAGTCAAACATATCATCTCTAAGTGTGCTCTAAACCTATAAAACATTTTGGCAAATTGGAACTTTTTTTAATTTAACTGTTCACGTTATTTCTCACCTTGCCACATGCTGAGGATGCGTCACCAGTCGTAAATTATGGGAAATGTAAAAAGGCAGGAGAAGGATAAAGAGAAGCGATTCGGTCTATTCCTTCTCATAAATCATTTATTCATCCTATTCTAAGCTTATTAGAAGATCTGTAGTCAACGTGATATAAAACAAAAATCCTTTTGTGAATTTTCTACTCAACATTTAGTTTGTTTAAAAACATCTAGTGTAGAAAATTTATTTGTCATTGGTTTTATAATTTCGATTGCAATTGGTTCTTTCGAAAATTATGCTTGAAAATTCTTCACCAAGAAAAATAAGACGGAATCAACCTAATGCGTTGTCGTAACATTTTAAAAGGAAAACTAAAAAATACTGCACCCCAATTTGCTAACATAACATAGGTCGAACGCTTATCCCATTCATCTCGCCAGCGTCTAACGGCACGAGAGAAACATAAATTAGAGCCAACGAATATTGGTCACCTCGTAAAAATATCTACCTGTCAGTTAGCAACTTTTTCGGAATTTTCTCTCAGCTCTTCATCCCCACGGTTCCATTTTCCATTTCGTACTTTTTTTCCTTCACGCCCGTTCGAAATGTTCGTGTCGTATTAATAAAATCACTTATACTCATTTTTTTTCCTCCTTTCACCTTTTTGATAGCACAAAATGAAGCAAACGCACTTAAAAGGATCACCAGGAGAAAGAATGAGAGTAAAACGTTTAAAGAAACAACCACAACGAATGAAGCCAACGAAGCAGGGCTGAAAAAAGGTGGTCACCACCATAGCAGATTGCGAATGGAAAATGAATCTCGTGCGATGGCAACGATTAACATTAGCAATGACATGATACAGCATCAAACAGTTTAGCAGACAGAAGGCACAATAGAACGGCGATACACACAAAGACTGAAAACAAGGTGAACAGCTATGGTTCTGCCGCTTAATGAGCAGGAATGAAATAGCAACACTAAAACACAAAACACTTTGCAAAGACACCGGTGGCTTGTAAGTCAATTTATCACCCAGCAAAACGACATCTGTCACGCACGAAAATTCACGCAAAGCGCTACGCACCTCAGGACGCCATTTGTTAGCCGTCTATGCATGGTATTTGGGTTACTCTTCTACGCAGAGGGTGTTGTTTACGGTTGCACACAAACAGTGGTACAGTGGTACATGGGTGACGGTAAAGAATCACTACCAATCGAGTAATTCGATTCAAATCCATCAATTTCCTTGGCCCATACGTTACCTTCGTGACGTAGTACAAACGACCATCCGCCTCCATCGGTATCTGAAGCGCAAAGCTTGATTAGTGTTCACCGCCGAGAGCTGTCTATTTTGACAGGAAACCGTCAAAACAGGCACATTTCTACTAAATCCTCGAGAGCAAAAACAATGTCATAGCGCAAAATTATTAGAGCCAAAAATTACCATAAAAATAGAGAGAGAGAGTGAGCGAAAGAGACAGATAAAGAGCAGCATAAGCAAGATGGAAAACAGTGTACTAAAAAAGTAGCGAAACAAAAAAATCATTTATATTCCATTACCAAATGGTGCGTGCCAATCCGGACGCCCGATCGTTGGCTCTTGCTAACCCACATAAATACAAACAACTCACATACAACACAGCACACCCGGCAGTGGATCATATTTACCAAGTAGATCACCATCGATCACCAGAGTGTGAGGGTGTGAGGGGAGGAGTTGTGGGGTACATTTCAGCAGGCAACACCCCCACAATCGGAAAACCCGTTTGGCGCGTTTGCTTCGACAGCGTGAACGATGATTTGTTTGTCTAACGATCCTCAACGCAAACTGAAGCTGACAGGTCGCGCTTGTTTTTCCAACCGTCCCGGTTTCCAACGCGTGTTTGGGCGGATTGTTTGTGTTTTTTCCCGGCCCAGGAACCGATACCGCTCGCAAGGGAGAGCAGTACCGATTTGCACCATTTTTGCACGAAAATACCACTCTCGGTGGAATTGACGAAAAGTGTTTGCGCCATTAGGGATGACGATGATGATGACTGAAACGTTTTTGGGCCGAAATGTTTGGACCGACTCGTTCAATTGGTGGCATGGCGAAGGAAAAGCTGATTTTCCGTTTGCAGTGTATTTATTGTGAAACAGGCAATGTTTAATTGTTTGTTGTTTATTTGAAAGGAGTAAATTATTTTCGAGGGAACCAAATCAACAAAACAATTTAAAATGTGCCTTTCTATATCATATTGTGCATTGTATTGTTCATATTTCATATATCCTTATACAAAGCATTTTTCTTGCTGTAACGACCTACTAGATCGTAGCTGTTTGATTTTATCACGTAGTCGGATTGTCAGTCCTTGCTGCAGGGGAACATTCCGGATGGGATTTTGTTTCGGTGCCGTATTTGTCGTATGGCATGGTTATAGCGCTCCAAAATGTATTACCAGGCTATACAAAGCTTATGTGAAATAGATTCCATTCATTACCTACCTACATTTCTTTGTAGATCAAAGCCACACCCGTAAATATAAATGATTATCTTCCTACTTGATCAACATGTACAAGGTCGGAAATATGGTTAAAAGAATTCCAAGGTACTTTGTGAAGCCTAAAACCTCTCAGGTAAGACCTATGGGTACAGGTAATAAGGTCATACAGTGCATAGTTTCCTTCTTTGATTAAGTTAAACTTAAAGAGAGGAATAAAAACGATATTCTAGTAAGATGTACAGAATTTAAAGAAACATCTTATCTGCACTAGGGGCCTCTACAATGGAGTCACCTTCTTAGACAGCGCCAGATGAATTCGACGTGGATGGCACGTGCTCTCTGCGCATATTATGTTTCTAGATAAACCGTAGTAAAGGCCACAAAAAACATTAACGATAGCTTTTCGTTTAGCTTTTCCGTGGCCTTGCTGATCAATTGTCCCTGCGTGTTGGCATTGAAACTATAAGCTATAGAAGCTATAAGCTTGAAATATTTCCGCTGGATTGTCATTCTCATGACGGTGTCATTCTCATGACGTGACTAGCCCACCTGAGTCTGGCGAATCAATAACGACAATAAGTTCGCCGTACAGCTCATAACTCCATTGTCCACGCACACACACGGGGCCAAAAATCCTTCTGAGCTTCTTCCTCTCGAACGCGGTTAAAAGGGTTTTGTCAGTTTTGTCTCAGAGGCATGCGTGAGTACTGGAACTATATAGGTTCTATATAGACCCAGCTTCGTTCTTCGCAACAAGTGTTTTGAGTGGAGAAGTTTCCTCAGACTGTCGAAAGACCTTTTGAAAGGTAGAAAGATTGGCAGGTGCTTCTTTACTGCGTGGTAAATTGTCTTCAATAAGGATGATCATTAGATTGTGCTGTATTTTACGGTAACGTATGTTCTTGAGCTCTTGGTAAAACTTCTGTTTAACATTCTGGCTTTTTTAGATAGAAGATATATTATAAACTTGATTGATACGATACGATGGATACAAAAGGCCTCGCCATGTAATCCTCCTTTGCTCCTATGTAACGCATGCAGTTTGAACAAAGCTTCAAAATAATTTCTTTACTAGTTTTATTATAAATGCTACAAATTAAATGATACTAATTTTGTCTGAGCGTAATAAAATAGCTACATAAGACAAAACAATGCTAACGATTAAATTATATACAAAGGAAATCACGGTATATAAGGAAAGGGAGGGTAAGAGAGTCCAACTTGTAGAGCCTTGTCGAACGTACAGTTAAATTTTCCGTTCCGACGCATTTGACTTTGATTTATGTAGCACGTTTTCGCCATAAAATTTTCCCAACCAATTCCATCACCCGAAGGTGTGTTTCACATGGGTTCTGTGTACACTCTCCTTTGATGCACCATATAGTCGTCTTGTCAGCTGCCATAGCGATGATCAAGTTGCAGTATTTTGGTGGTAAATCTAACCAAAACAATGGTACTACGCTCGGATAATTAGAATCCCGTTTCATCGGTAATATTTAAAGACTTTCAACCATACAGGATGCATGGGTTCATGTCTGTTGGGAAATCATATTGTTTACTATTGGTTGTTCGTATCAACAACACAGTGCTATACTAATATTTAGACCACATTTAGACCAACGCCCATTACTTACATTTCGTCTCTTCTTTCACTCAAACGAACGTTGAATCAATATCGTCATTCTGTCCAAGATGGCTCAATCGAACCTGTAGTTCCCGCAGCTTCCCACACTGTTCGTCGTACCGATGTTCCAGCTGTTCATACAGTGTCGTTTGGGCCGCCGACAACCGTTGCACCATTTCCACCTGTTTGGCCTCACTCTTCGCTAGCTTCCGTTGCAGTTCCACCACGAGATTGGTCAGGTCCTGCAATTTCTGCGTAAAATCTCGCTCAAGAGCATTCAACCGTGCATCGTAGTCACCGGCACCACCGTTCGTCTGTTCCAGCTGACCTACTTTCTGCTCCAAAGCGCTCAAACGCTCCGTCGTCTGTCCGGTGCTCAGCTGTTCCAGCTGCACCTCGGCAGCGATGATGCGGCTTTCCAGGCTCAAGGTCATCGCGCTGTTGCCGGTGTTTCCGGCGGCGTATTTCCCACTCCCAGACAGACCCTTTTTCTTGCTCTGTTCGCTGAACGCCACCTTCATTGCAGCGATCTGCTTGGACAGCTCATTGCGACAGCTGGCCAGATCGCTCTTGAGATTTTTGATTTCATCTGCCTGCTCTTTCAATCGCTTCTCGGTAGATTTCGTTCCTTTGCTACTGGCGGCAGCCCGTTGTTCGTACTCGTCCACCAAACGTTGCTGCTCCTGCAGGCTTTTCAGAGCCTTCAGCTCACTGCTTAGCTCACCGTACGCGTACTGGGTGGCAGTCAAGTTTTTGCGCACATTGTTCAGCTCGTTACTTATCTTGTGAATATCGGACGCAGTGTAGGTCGTTTTGTGCCGGCTAAAGTACGAAAGCCAGCCCGTATTTTCGTACTCTTCCGGTTGCATATTACTCATCCTGGCCGTATGTTTAGTCTATCCAGCACTCCCACTCGTATTCTTCTCAATTTGTAATTGTAAATGGTCAATTATGCGCCCAGTACGGCACAACATTCACCTGCATTCCGAAATGTCTCAACAAAAGCGTGCAACACACTCCGAGAGCTGCAGAGATCATAAATTGAACAAAAATTAACTTCACACGAGAATCTTGCGGCACACTTCAAACCAGACGCGCGGGCCCTTTCCGATGCAAGCTAACTTTTCCCAAACGTGTATTCCTCTAGCAGTTTGTTTCACTTTCGCTTCACAAGATCTCGAACGCGTCGGTGTAAAAATTTGTACGAATGTGTGCTATCTGGTGGCCAGAACACGACTACGCGGTGATCGTGACCGATCGGGATGAGTGCGCTGGTCGATTTACTTAAAAATAAATCCCGGTGTCCTCTTTCTCGGCGCAAATCTGTGCTGGCGCTAGCAGCCGAGCGATCGTGAGGAAAACTCCAATTTTCTCTCATACTCGCTCTCTCGTATAAAACAGAGAAGCAACATGTGGTGGATAGGCATGAAAAATAAGAAGATCGTTACCCATCATCATTCTCTACAAATTCTACAAATCCTCTACAACATTCTCTAAAAATAGTGCAAATTATAATAAATACACTTTAAAACATATTTCAACTGAAGTCACTCAATACACAACCAAAACTGTAAAATAGGAAGCTTTTCCTTGAAGAAATAGTTTAATTATCGGACGCTTTATCTGTCTGCATATTTTCTTTTCATTTCAAACTATTCCAATAAGTTAACTAATTAACTTAACTTGAATAACAAATTACCTAAAACAATGAACAATATCGTAGACCTGGTAATGGGGATGTAGGGATACAAAATATAAGTTATGATGGAACAACAGCGGAGGTGCATTTATTCGAATTAGGATCGTTCTGATTGTGTCGTGAACGATGAGTTAGCATGAATGATCTAGGGAATGAAGATTGCTAGAGGGAATTTGAAAATGGTTAAGGGAAAGAAGATTTAAATTTGCATCGAACAAGAGACCCATGTACAGCCCGTTTTTTTCATACGTCTACATTTCAGAAAATCCATGCCCATGGTGCACTCAACCGACCACGGAAACTTCTAAAGATAATTCTAGGGAATATTCTTGGTACCCTGTCAATACTATCCATCTAAATTAAGCAGATCGGGTTTCAAGAGGCACAGAAATATTCGAACGTTACAACAATACCAAGTTTTGTGACACACAGGATGACTGAAGTCGGTATGGATCTAGAGTTAATAATTATCAAGCGTTCACAACTTTATTTGAGAGTAACACATTCACACAATTAATGATAATGCGATAACAGATTAAAAGATCAAAGCAAGTTAAACACAAAATTAAAGCAGGTAATACTAACACGTCCATACTATCGAAATAAAACCTGAATAGTTCACCGTCGTGTGAGGTATGATCGTTGGTACTGCCATGGTCCATTGGAAAAAAATGTATCAGATAAATAATTTCATTCCGGTTATTTCTTGAGGAACAGCTTCTTCCACTTTTGACCTGTAAGAATCGAATACTAAATAATCTTTGGAATCCAGTAGTTAACACACTTTCAAACAGGCCCGCTCATCTGCTAGCGATAGAAAACATGCCGTGCAACATCGTACGCTTTGCGTGCGATTGATCGTTTGCGTGTCAGTAGATCGGCCACCTGCTCGAACTTGTCCTCATTGCGCGCATAGTACATGGCCGTATCCTTTTCCAGCTGGGCGATCTTTTCCGGCCGAACCTCAACCATCGACAGGAACTCGGTGAGGTACGGATTGAAGCGAAAGTAGTGACCGGGTGGCAACAAATCGCTCAGCACTGTGTGAGCCGCCTCCGTGTCGGTGGCTGAATCGAGTATGCGCAAGAACTTGGTCTTCCACGAGCTGGACAGTGAGGCTTGCTCGAGAATGTTTGGGCTAATGATTTTTTGCCCATCGTTTGATTTGCCCCGGGTGCGTCCCGTACCGAACGATACCACACATTGGATCCGTTCGTTCGGCCAAAGACATTTGGCTTCGTGGATGGCCACGGTCGTGGGATTGTTGTACAGTATGCCACCGTCCTGATGCAGCTGACCGTTTAGCGGGAAATCTCCGAAGTAGGCCGGAGCAGCCGATGAAGCTCGTACTACTTCCCACAGACGTGCTGTGTGTGACCCAGCGTAGACCGACTGCACGTTCTGTGGTAACGTGTAGTTGCGAAACACATGTGCATCAATATGCTCATCACAGACCGTAGTTGAAACACAGCAGAACTGCGTTTTGGCATTTGGGCGAGCGAACAAAAAAAAAAAAACAATGACCATAAGCAAATGAGAACCGGATGTGCATTCGGTATTATGTTTTACCAATGTGTTTGTTATCCCACCTTCGGCACATTTGGGAGCATCACCGTGTCGATAATGCGACGATACCCGACATGTCGTTTGAGCAAAGATTCCCACAGGTCGATGTCGTAGTAAGCATGAGACGAAAACAAGCGCGACGCGCCTGAAAGTTTGTCCAGCGTTGATGGACGATGGAAGATCTTGTAGGCTATCTTTTTGTACAGGTGAATACCTTCCGCCAGTGTAAGTCCCTTTTCGGAGGCTAAAATGCAATTTTTTACATGCAATTTATTTCTTTTTTGACTTCATACTTGACGTACTGGAGACAACTTACCCAAGGCACACACCAGTATAGCGCCGGTCGAAACACCACACACCAGATCGAACAGGTCGAATATTCTACGGTTGGTAAGTCGTTCCAGTTTGCGCAGTAGCTCCATCACAATGATACCCCGAATGCCACCACCGTCGATGCTCAGGATGCGAATTCCCTCGCCCGGAAGAGACGGGACATAACCAAGCAGCGCTAGACCGAGCTTTGCATGCTGCGTTATTGCCGGGTCGGTCGAGTGTTTCAGTTCTTTAAGCAGCTCGACGGCACCCTCCTCTATCGCGAACGCTTTCTCTTGTGGAAATTTTTCAAACTTTTCCACCAGCTCATACAGTACCTGACGTTGCCGATCAACTGGTATTGCCTTGCGGCGCAAGTCCAGCAGAGCATGTCGGGTTTGCGATTGATTTTCTCGCTGCAATCGAATGTAAGGTAAATAAAATCCCTTTTAATTAGCACCAGTCACAATATGCTGCCTAACGTTTCGAGAAAGAGGCTTTGTTTACATTTTGCTGTCGTTGGAGGATCCATTGTTGTGGTATGGTTCGCGATACCTTTGCGCTGGTAAGAATTGGCGAACGTATACCTAAAACAAGAGTATCGACTTAGGATATCATCTAACAGATTATCACATTTGCTGTGCACACTTACCAATAGTCCTCCAGCTGGACATTACTATCGTTCGTATCAAAACTCACGATACATTCTTTGCACAAACAAACCTTTTCCGAATTGTGTAACTTAAACGTCAATCGCGTTGTTTACATCGAATCGAAGAAGTTACACTTGCTAAAATCATTTTTGGTACACCGCTATTGTAATAATTAGATGGTTTTATAGAATACTTTCACGGGAAACGTTCTGATGTGAAACATGAAGTGTGTTCATTAAGTTTGGTGCTATGTTTATGTTTTATAAGTTAAATTAATTTGTTTTAAAATTGTGTCCCTTTAAAGCGAAGATTTTAGCGAAGTTTTTAGAACTAGCGTACCAACGTGTATTTTTTTCTCGTTGCGTAAATGCTTCGAACTGCAAATATGTTGCGGACATTTCGGAGTAGATAGAAATTGCTAGCGACACCTATGTTTCAAAACGCGAAGCAGCGGTTAATGCGAACTCCTGACTGTATGCAATTTGCATGCGAAGTTGTACTTGCGATAAATCTCATTTGAACCGACGATTCGTTACACATATAATGTTCGGTATGTGTTTTCGAAACTAGTTCCGTCAGTCAGAATAAACGTAAATCTCACGAGGCTCCAATAAACAACTGACGACAATGACTGCCCCACTTCGGGAAACAGTTAAAAAAATAAAAAGACGTCCGATTCTAAGCGTAAATCTACGTTCTTTAAAGAATGACAGCCTATTACCAAATACAAGGGTCAATAATCGAGTCAAGGTTTCCAATTGGCTTAAAGCTTCAAGGTTGGTTTCCCGGATGAAATTATCACCATCGGACGTACACCCTACTTATATGCGAAGCCTTAAGTATTGGATTGGATTGATCTACCTTTTCAGTAGGTAGAGGAGTTCTGCTAGGTCGGAACGATGGCAATTCCGTGCCTAGTATGGACCCTCAGCTTTACCTTACCTAATATGAGCAAATTGTTATGATTCAGAATACTTCATTAAGATACGAATCGCAAGCATATACAGGTAATATATATGATACGTCCGGTAATCATATATGCCAATGAGTCGTGTACGATACATGGTGAGTGGCAAAGGAGAATGATCCATGAGCTTGCCGAATCGTTTCGCGGGTCAGTTATACTGACCGGTCCTAAAACCGAGGATACGATAGTTGAAACACGTGATGAGGATGTCGGAAAAGGATACAATGTTTTATTTACGAGGCGCAGACACGACAGACCACACGACACGACGGCTCCCAGCCGTCAGCAGAGAACGAATTTACCATTGGGCTATGTTGTAAAATTAAGTCTAGTCATCATTAAGTCGACCACAAAAAGAAGATCATACGGTCGTCACGTCGTCACGTCACGTTTATACAATTGACATTGAAAGGCATAACATTTATAAAAGATATTCAAATTTACTCAAATTCGAGCCCGAAGTGAGTTTATCGACCATTTTACTCTATTCAATAAAACTATCTCGAGCTAGACAAGTGAACGTCGATAAAATCAAACCATGTCCATGTCTCAGAGGCGTATGTGAGTACTGGAACTATATAGGTTCTATATAGTCCCAACTTCGATCGTCGCGACAGGTGATTTAAGTGGAGAAGTTTCCTCAGACTGTAGTATGACCGGTTGGCAGCCAACACCCTAGCGTGTATTTCAAAATCAATCTTATTGTCGGTGCTGACTTTTGACCCAAGATAGGTGAAATTTTGGACTACTTCGAAAGAGCGTTCACCTATTTGCGTAAGTTACCACACCTGCGTAAGTTAGGATGTGTTAGCAGGGCCGCTGGTAGTACCACCATCAACTTGGTTTTTGCCTCGTTAATCTCCAACCCAAGGTTTTCTTACGCCTGCTTAATCCTTTGGTAAGTATCCACTACGTAGGAGAGCCGTAAATCAATGATATCTTTGTCATCAGCGTATGCCAGGATCTGGATTGACTTATAAAAGATGGTCCCCGAAGTTTCCACCTCCGAGTCAAGGAAAGCCTTTTCTAGCGTTCTAGGTAGAAGAGTAGACAAGCTAGCCCATCTCATTGGCGCAGACCCCATCATTATTACCATCATCATTGGTCATGGTGTCGTATGCGGCCTTGAAGTCGATGAAGAGATGAAACGAGTATAGCTGATGTTCCGCAATCATCCCCAAGGTCGCATGCTGAGGATCTTATCAGAGGTCGATTTTCCGTTTCGGAATCTCTTCTAATAGTTTCCAACTACCCTTTCAACAAATGGGACAAGACGATATTGTAGTATAAGGAAGAATATTCCCAAGTAATTGACCAGATGACCAGATCCATACTTATTTCGACAACAGGTCACCTTAGGTCTGAAGTTGATTCGGTGACCTGCTACTTCTTGGCAAAAATTTCTTCCGGGTCCGTAGAAATCCTGATTTCTTGACGTTCCCGCACTCGCTGCTTTTCCCAGAATTGTTTCTTGGCGTGAGGAACTGTTTTCTCCTACCGTCTGAACCGTGTGTATTCATCTTCGCATGCTCGCCGTATTATGCCGCAGCTGCATTGTTCAGTATGCGCAGTTCTTACATTCGGTCACTTGTCGGTCACTGGTCACTCTTCGTCGAACCAGCCAAATCTGGTGTTGACCCCAAGTAATGGGATTGTGGCATTTGCACATTTGATAATGTTCTTATAGTTGTGTATTGACTATTTTCTGGTACTAGTGCCTCACCTATGGCGGATGCGAAAGCCTGTTGGACATTAATGTACTTTAAGGAGTCTGTGTTGAGTCGAATCCGTGTGTTTACGTGAAATTTGTACTCCCAACAGCCAGATTGTTTGCTGCTGGAAACTGGACCAGTCTTCTATCATTGGTAGTACTGCTGTGCTTTGGTAGACTGTGCCCGCCAATATATTGGCGGTTCCCTAGCTATTCTAGTATTGAAGTCACCCAGGATGATGATGGTCATGCCCGGGACACTGGTCCATTTTTTTGCGAGGCAGCCGTAGAACAGGTCCTTCTCCTATTCGTCCTTGTTTTCAGGAGGGACTGAACGTTAATGAGGCTGATGTTGAAGAATCTGCCTCGCATTCACAGGGAGCATAGCTTGTCATCCATAGACTTGAAGAGGATGATATCGGATTTAGAGCTACAGGGTCCATGTTCAGTGTGGCCAAGGCGACATCTAGTTACTTCATTGCTCCAGTTCTATACTGAGTGCGTACGTTCCATGAGCCCATAAAAATCTTAGCCCGGGGGCATAGCGTGGGTCGGTTATCATTGATTCCGTTTCTATTTTTCGTATAGCTTCCCGTAATCGTAGTTGTGTACTTGAAGCAGGGTGACTTGCCCTGCGCTAATTAAAAGTCAACGCGTCAGCAACATCGATTGTCGTTGCTGTTTTCAACCGCGTCCAATAAGTCAGTATGTCAGTATCGGCATTAAGTCAGTTGGCAACAACATTGCTATCCAGCTGAAATAGCGTAACGATGCAGGTCGGACGACGTTGCAGTACGGCACAAAAATATAAAATTTAAAGCTTATTATCAGCTAACAAACCCCTCACCATCAGAGTAGTTTTCTAACATGCTCTATCGTGTAGTTTTCTTAATAAACTGGATGTATTTATTTTGAAAAAAAAAAATCCTTCTAAATTGCAATTGCAAACCGTAATGCACGTGATTCAAGAAACATTTATCTCACGAAATTTATATCAATATTTCCTTTATACTATTTCAACCCCTGCTTATGCTTCTGCTAAACAAACTGTACAAGGCCATTTAAACATCCCATATTGAGTAATGTTCCGAGAGCTAATATGAATTTAATTCGATTTTTTCCGCCCATGGTACGGCCAGCGGTCAACGCACGGATAGGATGCGTTTGCGGGAAAAGGGAAAAATATGTCGATGTTCTCACATAAATTTTATCCAGTAACGATTAACGTTAAATGGATTCACCCTTGACGAGCTGATTAAAGCCGATGGTTTCGGTCCTGGAACGGTGGTTTATTCGAAGGACCCCATCCGAACAGGGACCAGAGGGAGAGTGAACACACAGGGCACGCTAAACATGTCTCTTGCAACAAGCACTAGGTCCAGGAGCAGTGTACCGGTAGGGAAACGTAATGATTGATGTAAATCAAAGGCAGATTATTTTCCGATTGGATCGTTTGACAAGATTAAAGACGATAGCGATACACACACACACACTCTATCGCACGCATGGTCGGTCTGTAATATGCGGTGGATGTGGAAATAAATTACGAATTGTGATAAACTGTATCATCCCACGATAATGACATCATCCTGTGCAAAGGAATGTTGTGTGTTTTCCTAAAGCATTATTATTATTTTGAAAAAATGTACATCGCGTTCTATATGAATAATAATAAAAGCTATTGTATTTACTAGGACTACAAAGCCTTTTTTTTCGAATATAGATGCTTTATAGTGCCAAATTACTGTATTACTATTCAATGCTCAAAGTAATTTTCTCAAAGTAATAATTACCATCCAGCTGTTCCCACTAAATACGCAACATGATTTTCGCGCTACGAATATTTGGCCTGGCAAACAAAATTGTCCCTTTGATCCGCTACAAACCGATTTTAACACGTTTGTACAGGCAGCCGTTTAGTTCATTCTGAAGTAATAAAGCCAAACTCCCGCAAAAACACTTCATTCAGTACAATTTTTGTCATTGAGAGACTCTGATCTCATAAGCTATATTGTTTACATTCCAGCAAAATGACAGCTAGTGTAAAAGAACCGAATTGAAGACACTTCAAAATGACAGTATTGCCAGATTGCACTAAAGTAAAGTATATTAGTTTCGACGTCGATTAGTAACCTCATGAACTTATTTATTTTACTAATACATTGTTTGTTTGTTTTTTTTAATGTATCTTTCAGTTTTAATATGCAAGCGTTATATATCAGTTACAATTATTAAAATATTAGTATTGTAAAATGTTCCTTCAAAAGAAAAGCACTTTTCGAAAGTAAGAACTTTTCGGCAAAAGTGAGGCTGAAATTTTGTTATTGGAAAAGTTCTCCAAGTTTTTCTTAATGATACAAGTGGATAAACAAAAGCATAAATGTAATGAGTGTCATCAAAACAAGCGAAGGAAATATCACAATCTAAAGGAAACGAAAACATATAAGAATAGCAAATGATTTGCCTGTACTTCTTCACAAGGGTTTTTTTTTCTATCTGCACGTCAATCTTCTTCAATGGAAGCGAAACTACCGCGAACCATCTTCATTACGCCGTTCTGGTTGAGTGAATTTTCATTAGCACTTTTCGAGTGCAAAGAGCTAATTTGCTTGTGTGCACCATATTCAGAGTTGCATTCGGAGGTCAATGCAGGTGCAGCTGCAGTACACCGTTCGGAAGCACATTAACTAGCCGTGAAGAGGTTTGTTGCACATTCTTGTTCGATTGCGCCGAGCGCATGTTTCATTTTAGCGCAATGTTTTACGCCCCACGTGATAGTACTTGTGCTAGGCATTAAGACAATGTTTTATTGTACCCTGGCAGGGATGCAGTTATGCAAATCCCGAGACAACATTTTTTACATTTTGTTTTTTCGCCGAACTGCTTTTGACATATTTCTAGCTTTTATTCGAAGTCATTTGCACATACACAGCGCACAAGTCGTGCATGATTGTCGCGTTATTTATGCTTTGATTTATAAAGCATCAAGTCCACAGTATGGGAAAGCTGAAACAAGGGTATGCTGTTGTAGCAGCAAATGTATATGAATGAAAGGGAACAATTCTGTTGTGTACAATCCATGTTAAGACTTTCTCGCAACCCGCTGCAGTGGTTATCAATTAGTTTGCATCAAGTGTTGCAATGTATTATACTGTAGTTTAGTACATAAATAAATGGCTTCTCTAAACATAAATGGTACACACAACCGAAATGTAGTTAAAATTGTATGAGTTCCAACTACTCAAAGTCTCTGTAAGACCTTTATCCAACCAACCAAGTAAAAATAAAACATGATGTGGAAACATAGAGGTTTTTTATAGCAACTTTCATGGGATTATTAAAATATCTCACTGATTTTTTTTTTAAATACGTCCATTGTGCAGGTGGCAATGATACATAGAAGAGCCTCGTTTTTATCGGAATCATCACAGTAAGCGGCAATAAAATTGAACAGTGATTAGTTAAAATTGTGCCCACTCATTATCCAAAATTCCGACAATGACGTTAAGATTGTTGAATGATTTAAATTTCCCAGGCTGAGCAGTCGATCTGGTCAATCGAATGAAACCAGTAAAGTCTTTTCATCCATGATCAAACCGAGTTGAAGTGATGTTGTCAGTTTCGGTTCGGATGTTGTCACTGTATTCTGTACTGCATGTTGCGCCATGCTATTAAAATTGTGCTCGTCCTAGTGCGTTCGTTGTCGATCATCCTACTGCCTCACAAACACGAGGTCCTCCTGTCCACTCTTCTTTTTCTCCCACGGTCCCCACCGGATCCTAGTTTTGCGTTTCTTAACGCACGTGTATGCCGCACACAGGTGACAATTCTGTCGCAACAGATGTTGTTCAGTTGCTCACTGGTAGGGGCTAACGCCTTGCCATAAGTTGAATAGTGATAGCAGAGGACGACACTCTACCGTAAACGATTTGGAAATAGTGGATTAGATAAGATTGACAAAATATCACACATATTACAACAACATATTCATAGTTAAAAAAGAACCTTCTTCGTAAGCGGTGAGAGCTCTTTGAAGCTCTGGGATAATGTTCAGGGGTTAAACTTAACGTTAAAAAGACAATCGTTCTGGACGTAGGAATGTGTACGTCATCTAACCAAATCGTGGCTAAACACAAAAAAAAAGCTAAGACTGTCAGGAATATTGTTTTTAAACAACGTTAGGGAAGCAATGTCTCGAAACTGAAACACAGTAATGCAAAATTTTTATTTTATGGTGAAACTACATAGAAGGGGAGGGATTAATTTACACATTCCAGCTATAAAAAACGTATGTTTTGCTAACGAACAAATTTCCAGCGGAACAACAATGCCTTAAGGTTCACTCCGATCATATTAAACTCCAACGTCAATACCATCAGTACATGCTTGCTTACCAAGCGGTTTAATTGCACCTTGCCTATATTCTGCTAAAGATAAAAAACAGGCCATCATCATAAGTCTAATTTAAATATTAGTTCAAATACTACCAGTCGCTAAAGTAATAACGGGGGCAGACTGATCATGAAACAAAATATGGAACACTTGCATTGAGCTAGGTTGAGCTCAGTACAAAAGCTAACCTTGTTCTTGTTAGTAAATAAAGCAATTGTGCTTGGTGAGCTTATGAGTCAATGGCGACAGTTGCGTTATGCTCGTACTGCACCTAGGAAGAAAGCATAGGGAATAAATTTGCAAAATGTTAGAGAGTTGCTGTAGCTTGGTAGCAACTAGAAGAATGAATTATTTTTTTTATTTTATCGGCAGAACGGCCGGGCCGTATATCTTATAGACTACACTTAGACGTTAATAGTTCAACAGGTTATTATGCTATGTGATGGGGAGACATTTCCCTTTCGGTTCTCGGTGGACTCGGTATACATTTTTCTATCCTTTCGGGATCTCATTGATTTCTCCCTCTTTTCGATCGGACGGTTGTGTGACGGTTGGATCGGAAAATTCAGCGTCCTGATGACATGCGGTGGCGCACATTCCCTCTCGCTTTTCCAGTGTTTGGTGAATGATATTCGGCGCGATGACGTGCTTTCTTGATATATGCTTGGTGATCTTGCCTATGTTGTCATCCGTGAGGGCTGATACCCCCGGTAGATACAGCATATATCTGTCTCCAAAAGCGTGCCAAACTGTGTCTTGGCAGCGTCTGTCTCAACCGTTATGGGAGCGTCCGCCGAAGCATCTCTAGGTGAAACCTCGACAACAGCAGTAGGACATATAACCAGATGAATTAAAATTTTAATTAATACTAGGCCAGAGCTTTTCCCTTTGATGTTTGCGTTTTCCAGAGCCAAATTAAACTAGCATAAGAAAAACGTTGTTTTGAAATTGTAATACCTGTAAATAAACCATTTAAAAAATTCGATCAATTTCGAGGTTTAAACGTCTCATGCATAACTATTTGAAAATATCAATACTAATAGTAATACACTCATTTAATGACTGCAAATTCTTCTTCTTTCATTAAATTCAGTCGCCAACAAGTTTCATTTGGGTTTGAAGCGCTTCTACACTGGATGGTTATTGGATGATGCAGGAACATACCATACCCGTTCGGTATGAGAACATAAAATCAATTGCCCATGTTAACAGGTACGCATTCTAACTGAATTGGATCACGAACCTCTATGCAATATGTCAAATAATTTGCAAATCGTTGTGATAGGTTACATATTTTTGAAGTATATTGTATCAATCATCTTTCTTTTTCAACTTTAATTTTACAGTTTTACAGCAGTATGATGAGAAAACATTCTAAAACAAGTCAAACATACGTTTTACCTTCCCAATTTTCTAATCTCCAGGATTCTTGTGTTATTTTCTTTCCGTCATGTACGTGGGCAGTTGTGCTACCTACAATCGAGTCGAGCGTTCGGCCACTTATACAACGGTCAACGGTTGGTAACGATTAATGGACCAGGTGCTACTGAACCGACAACCTACGCGCTGCTATCCCGCTGACAAGCTAACAACAAAAGGATCGCCCTGAATCAAGAAAGGTGTTGGTGGATTCGTATCGTGCCGAATGCGCACACTTCCCTATAAACAGACACACGTGAGCTTCTGCGGCAGCGTTCTGGGAGGTAATAAAATCAATTGATTTATGCTACCGAGCAGATGCTACTACTGATGGTATTGGTGGTATTGAGATTGTCTGAAAAAAATCCTGCTTTTGCAATGATTTGATCATGTTCCTATCGAATAGTTATCTTTAACTGCACTATTGAACTCCAGATTATTTTTATTGCAAGCATACTTTTTAATGTGATTTGGTAGAATCTATAATGTATGTGATCTCATCAATGAGTGCAACATTGAAAACTCTATTTATTTGAATATTGGAGCACATCTTAAGTGCTTCATAAGTAAGTTTATATTGAGTTGTCAAAAATTTCAACAATGGGAAGGTCAGGCTACATGAATCTTACTGCACTTTTTTTTTACAGGACTTTACGAGCTGGATCGTCCGGTGTCATTCGCTTGACGAAACCAGCCTACTGAAACCGGACGAGTTTGTTCCGCTGTACAGTAACAGTAAGTTCGCCGTACAGCTCATAGAACTCGTCTTTGTAGCGGCTCCAGCGTTGTCCTTCCACACATACGGGGCCAACGATAGTAACGATAGAGTTCCATCTCACTCACTTGTTTAAACCATTTCACAGAATCACGTACGGATTACTGAAAATCTTAAAGCCTCTACCGACCGAACATTTGTTGTGTTTTTCCTTTTTCTTTTGCCTTGCTTATAAAAGTACTTCCTTTCGCAACACTCTTTCGTGTTACGATAAACATCCATAAACATCCCTTTCATATCCAACATTAAAAAAACGCCAAAGTTCTTCAAGTTCACGCACACGAGCTTTGCACATTGTGGCAGCAAAAAGGAAAGCATTTTCATATTTACCGCTTCCTGTTCCTGTACTTGCGAGGGAGCCTTGGATTTTCGGAAGAAACCGGTATCAAACGGTTGCGAAGGCGCGAACGTACGTTTCCGTTTTACTTTCGTCCATTACGGTGAATGGGATGGTTGGGAAAGGGCAACGTGAAGCGCAAATACCTTGTGGAGCCGTTAGCGATATATCCGGTACCCTTTGGAGCGTAGAACCACAAATAGTTCAAAAAGCACCATTATTATCAACGCCTCGTTGCGATGGCCTCCGGAACGGATGTCGGTTGAGGTGATGAGGTCTGACTACTTTATTCCTGTGACGGCGTGCAGTGTGAATATGTGATTTCGCAATGAACCCTCCTGTGCACACCTCGCGGTAATAAGTCTCGGGTTGAACAGGTTTTCGGGTGGTGGCTAAAGGACGCCAGCTCCTTGAAGATGTGGGTTATGTGTGTTGATAATGTTTACCGCAATGCAAGGGAAGCCTGTAAATGTCGTTTTTCCGGTACATTGGTGAAGGATGAATGCGATAGTGCCAAAGCGAGTGTGTGTGAGAGCGGGAGAGAGAGAAAGACAAGGGACAAGTAGAAGGGCCACTTTTCATACTTACGTCGCTGTCAGTGATATTTACATGCCAAAGTCGCGTGATTTATGACAGCTGTGGCTGCACATTTGTACCATTTAGTACCTGTAAACGCTGGGTACTGGGTACGGGAACCCAATGAAACTGGACTTGTCACAATACAAATAGCAATTTTGTACAGTGAAGCAAACTATAGTCGATTAAGCTTTAAAAGTCTGCAAAATTTAATCATTACAGATAATGTATTATTTTACTGTCACTAAAAACGAGCCAAACTTATCCACAAAGATCGTTTAATCAGTTGTTGTTCTCGTAAAATACAAATGATGTGTAATGTTATAATGTATCTTCCAATTTTATTGTGAATTTATCACGCCGTTTGTACATTTAATCCATTGTTATGCGTGAGTCAAATTAAACGAATTGCGCCATAATGGCACAATTGTCAACGTGATACTGAACGGAAATGGCTAAGGAAGTTTACAAGGCTGATCGTAAAGGATGATGTGCATCATTTATTCGACATCACTAAGCAACGGGAGCTTCTTTCAAAGATTTTTACGAGGATCTTTGGGCACCTGAGGCGCAAAACATTACGAAAGCATTAACCTCAGAACTGTTTGTTCATTCTTTAATCTGCATTTTTAAGGTGCCCCTCTAATAAAGTTAAAGCGAAAAGCGATATATATTTTAACCTTTTATTGAACAAGAACCTAATGCCAACTTACTTATCCGGCGCTACAACCGATTCGGGATCTTCACCTATTGCAGGAGTCCTCTAAACCGCCCACGGTCGAGTTCCTTCGTCTGCCAATTCACCATCTCGGCCTTTCTGGCGGACGCATCAACGTCATCAATCCATCTCAAATTCAGCCTACGACGTCTCCTTTGTCCATGTGGACGACCTAAAGGGACTTTACTGGCTGGGTCGTCCGGTGTCATTCTCATGACGTGACCAGCCCACCAAAGCCTGGCAAGTCTAACGCGGCTAAGAGGGTTTCGTCAGTTTTGTACAAAGTCAATGTCTCAGAAGTATACGTGAGTACTGGAACTATATAGGTTCTATATAGCCCCAGCTTCGTTCGTCGCGACAGGTGAAATTTTGGACTACTTCGAAAGTGCGATCACCTGTTTGTACATCACCCCTGCGTAAGTTAGGATTTGTTAGCAGGGCCGCTGGTGGTGCCACCATCGACTTGGTTTTTGCCTCGTTGATCTACTTGCCAAAGTTAAATCAAATGTTCTTAAGGCAGTTGATAATTTCGAAAGGACCGGAGAATGTAGACATTACATTCAATTATTGTTAGTAGAAATTTCAATGAAATCCAGATTAAGTTATTCATAACTATTAACCATACATACTGTCCGTTGTCCGTGTCCGCACGCATTCTAGTGCAAAAATCGTGAAAGCTTTTTTATACAAACAAATACACAAACTAAGAAGACAAAAATCGATGAAACCGTTTATTTTTTTAGCATGTTGTATCCATACTGTGAGACTTCATTTACAAATGTTGTTTAGATGTGCAGTTCTTTACTCTGCACTTCACACCAGCGACTCTTTACTGCATCAGATGTATTCACTAGTGTTTTACTTATCTTGAAACGATTCAGCAACGCTTATCAATGGGAAGCGAACGTAGCTTTTAAGCTTAGCCTAATAATGTTAAATCTTGAAAATAATAACACGATTACCGTTTAGCACGTATGCACATCAATGATGTGTACGGCATTGCACGCTAAAAGCATTCGCTTCAACATGTTCATTTGAGCTTGGTTGGCTAGCTTTTATGTCAATTGCTGTGAAAGCATCTCGAATCCATTAGAACCAGCAGTATGTCTTAGCTCTGAAGGGTTTTGGCTTAGCCGCATGGTATGCTTTGTATGAGCGCTTGTGTATGTTGTATTTTGTTTCGTTTTTCATATTAACAAAATCGTCCAACACGGAAACGATCAAGAGGGAATGTTGCCAATGTGTATGCATTGAGGTAGAACTAAACCGATTTACCGAAATAGAAGCGTCTGATTCCTATAGACACCATTCAACATTAGTCACATGCACGTTCTTTAAGCATCTGGATGCAACTTCGCACGGTGGTGGCGAAACAGGTCCATCGGAGAGTGTAAACAAATGGCAAAAACGTACTGTATGACCCTTTTTGAAAAGGTACAATTACGCTCTTTCTAACCTAAATCACCGACCGTCGTACATACGATTTTGGTAACTCCCTTTTCCCAGCGCTTGCAATCCCCGGAACCGTTGTGAAAGTGCCCGAAGCATATGTTTAGGGAAAGCGGTGGTGTTTGTTTTCGTTCTAATCGCACCACTCGTAGGTTTTGCCCTCTGGCATGGAGGTTGGAATAGGGAAGATGAAACTGGGAAGAAGAAAAAAATGAGATGGTCCAGGGCCAATACCAGTGCGCCAATAACTGGAAGAAAGGAAGAATATATAGAAAACTGGAAGGCTGGTTTTTGCAGTATCATTTATGTGTTTTGTTTTGAAATCGTAAAGATTGACGCAAAGTATGATTTGGGATAAAATTTGTGTTTTCGTACAATTCAAAGCAATATACCATTACGCGAAGCCAAGGGTAATAGCATGGTAATTTCTAAAATATCCAAATGTGTTTCAAATCCCAATACGTTGCGAATTTTAACTAGGACCCTGTGGTCCGAGAAATCAGGTGATTTAATTGTAGATATGGGTTTAAAATCGCATCAGGACTGGTTCCTTATGTTACGGATGAATGGTGTCAAAGTAATCCAGAAAAAAAACGAGGAAATTTCTCAAAAGTTTAAAAGTTCTCAAAAAAGTTTAGTACTAAAAGAGAGGAAAGGTAATACTTTGCAGAAGAACAGGGTACATTAAGATATAACCAACTGTATCCAATTGTGTCCACCACTCCAAGATCATCAACTAGAAATGTAGTCTAGGTGCAGTAGCATAAATTTTCAAGTACAGAGGACACGTAAAAACATTTCGGTATCACGGCATTGTTGAGACGGCCTGCCAATTTAACTTCCATTTACAGTTTGAGCTTAAAGTGCAAAACCGAATATCTACCTATGAAAGCAAACTTCTGCTGTTCCGAATACACACTCCTTCAAAAAAGCACGAGCGATTACTACAAAAGGATCATAATGATCTCCTAGCCGATATTGTACCATTAGTTATGTCTAGAGCACACTTAGTAGACAATTATTGAGATAAGCAAAATTAAAAAAAACTTGAAAGTGGAGATTATTGTGTCTTGCGCTCAAGCATTAACTGAGTTTAGATAATTAACAATTAATTGAAACATGTTTAATGTATCAAACAGGATAATTGATCATTTAATCATAGTTATCATTTATCGTTTTAACAATCTACATTTTTATAATGTACCTGAATAAAAATATTTTAAAAATATGAAATATTAAAAATATGATACGCATATTTGAAGGAATCTTAATCTTATTATATAAATTTAAAAAAAAAATCAGTTAAAAAAATACAAATAATTGAAACACGTAGTTAGTGGATTTGGTCACTTAACCAAGTTAACAGAAATTGTAAAAGGTGGACTACAAGGTATTAATAAGAATTTTTGGATGATATTTTAAATATTGGGGTATTTAAGATGATATTTTAAATATACCCGAAATAAAAAAAATATATATTTTATGTCAGTGGCACGATGGCATGATGGTAGCGGTGGTCTTCACACGAACGGACCGAACCAAAATCCCATCCGTACGCAAAACTGACTATCCAGCTACGGTTAAATAAAGCCACAGAAAGCCACAAATGGCAAACCTAACGCTCTTGATGCTGTTCCCGGTAAAGAAAAAGAAGAAGATTTTAAATATTCCCTCGTACAGAGCAATAGTCCATCCAGGTCCGCTTCGGATGAATAATCATAATTAAGATAAGTTCGATTTCAGTTTTCTTCATTCGCCACTAAATTAAACGTAAACATGGCTGCGATTTGTTACTGGCAAAATGATATAATTGTTTGATTTGTATTAATTGTTGTTTGTTGTTTGTATTAATCAATTTAAAATCATAAAAAAACTGACCAAAACAATGTATTGATAAAAAATTAAAATGGTTAATAGTGAACATGATTCGAAGACGCAATAATTAAACTCAAGAATACACACTAAGTGTATGTCTGCGTGCACCGAGCATAAACATTAACGTTGACAAGTAGGTGAATACAAGCAACAGCAGGAATTTACGGCAAAAGAATCATGCACGGTATTCACTTAGCAGTACGGGCAGCATGCGCAAGTGCTCTCGTTCTTTTTTGAATGCCAATAGAAGCAAAGCCATATCGAGGTATCAAAGATGAAAGAAACTTCATTTATCACATTTTTCTTAAATCACTATACAACTGCGGTATGGTCCGCTGTGACTGTGAGCCACATGAGATCGCATTCATCTCCTTCCTTTATGTGCTGGAATATGGCCACAGAAAACGTGCAGTAACACAAAAACAAAACCCAGTGCCACTAAAACACGGTACCTTGCACTAGCATAAATGCGGAAGGCGTTAGAATGGAACGTCATGAACACTGGTTAATTGAGTTGGCTGGTTTCATTCTCAACCGTTGACAACCGTTAATTGTCTCGGTACCTCTGGGATGTACAGTGTAACGCTTTCGCCATTCACCCTTACTTGCCGGTTATTCCCGCCTGGTGCATGCTTGTTGTTTACATCCGTTGGTGCTGCACCCGCCGTGATCCAGTTTGGATGGCCCTTCCGGGTTGCTTTAATCTTTTCCATTGCCATCCATCTATGATGGCGCGTCAAGTGCGTATGTACTGCGACAAAACCAGGCCTCCTTTCGGTTTCTGTTTGATAGCATTTGGTGCCGCCACAAACTGTGCATGTGCATGGCTGATGGGAAAAGTGCACATAATTAATGCTATAACATTGCCGTAATTTAGTGGTATTGGCCCTGAATACACAGCGCGGCGTCGGTCTAACGTTTCCGTAACGTGGCTGGTAAACTGCAAGGAAAGACCCACGCTGGTAGCTATAACGCCACGCGACAAACGCTCCTATGATGGAACAGGTGATGAAGGCAACAAACAGTGTGGAAGAAAATAAACTTTGCCACACCCAGGTACTGCATTAATCGTCAGTCCGCTTATACTCGTGACTTCAGCGACCGCAATCAGAGTGTTTTGGGTTGAAGTGTCCAATTAGTAGTTCCAGCTCGTGCCCGTGGGTTCTTGAAGTTTGAATCAGCAAAACGCGGTAGCGATGGTTTGCCCTCGCATTTGACCAACAAAAGCAAAACAAGATCTCCGCTCAAGAGCTCGCATTAGGTGTCATACCAGAGCTTATTAGTGCTACTCGGAGAGAGTTTATAATTACAAAATTGTAATGAATAGCATCAAACGGTACACTTGAGTGCGTGTTGGGTTAGTTTTCTTTTGGATTTTGGATTTTTTTTTCGCTACGGTCTAGCGATACATGAATGAAGACACTTGCGAGATTCTTTTTCGATTTATTACCCTGAGAAAATACATGTAGTATAGAAACATAGAGACAACACATTATGCTGAACAGTCTTTCTAGCATATTGACTTTTGTTACATTTGTATGGGATGCCCTCTAATTAAAAAAAACACGTGTACGGGTAATAAAACTTGTGAACCCTAATTATACGCTGAAGAGCATTATGAAAAGCAGCTTGAGAAGTGACAAACCGTGTCTTACCCACTTGAAACGCATCGGAGCATATGGTCATGGGGCCTTACCTTATCATTGTTGCTATTTATTGTTTTAGTGAACTGTTGCCATTTTAATTTGTTTGAAATTCAAAAACGGATTCATCTACCGTTTTTATGATAGTTTTGTAATCAAATATACATGGAAGAAGTGGAATAGTTATTTAATATCATCCTTTTCATTTACTTAAATCAGTTATAATATTTATCTATGCGACCAAGGTTTAGTAACAGTTCCAATTTTGTTTAATTTCATCAATTACTAGGCGCCTCCATAATAAATGGAGTCCATAATGCGGTCCATAATCGTACCGTATTGTTAAAATAACAAAAAATCCTCAAGCATCACTAAACATAAAAAAAACCACGGCTTACGAAAAAAGCAATAAAAGATTATGAAAGTATTTCATGTACGGCCCGGTATTGTATTTGGTAGTGGTACAGGTCCCACACGGCAGGACCAAGTCAAAATCTCACCCCGGTAGCACCGTTCCCCGGTAGCACTTTTAGCATTTTTAAGGAGTATTAGTATAAGGAATTAACTATTTTAAAACAAATGCATGGCTCCAAATGTGGCCTAAGGAACTAGAATCTATTTTCCAACTATATCGTGTACTATCAGAAATCGGTTTCATAAAACAAGAAGGTATTTTTTATACACATCAATGTAGATGCTTTAGTGAACTTACTTAGAGGACGAGCTAAAGCTTCGAGACATGAAAAACATATCGTTACGTTCCTTTTACCGTATTAATTATATTGTTTGTATTTATTGAACATCGTGATCAATAAGTTCCAATACAAATTTACATCGTCAAGTATGTGTCATTATTTTTGCATCATGTTCATGTCCTGTTCTGTGTTTGTTGTCAGTTATAACTGTCCATATTCACTTTGGAATAGGCAATGTGTTGACTTCCTGTCAGTTGTTATTCCTCCGGAGGAAGAGAGGAACAAAGAGGTTGAATCGAGCATAGATTTTTCTCTTGTGGCACGGAGGTCAAAAATTCATTTTTTCGGAAGAGAAATTGTTCGTGCTGCAGTAGCCACACGTGGTGTGCAACATGAAAGGGCGTAGCCTCCAGCTAGGACAGTATTCCTGAGACAAATAGGAACATGGCACGCATCCAAACTGCACCGTCTATGACAGTCTGCAATCGCGGACACCCTCTTTGGTATGCTAGGGAAAAAAACACCAAATTCAACGCGGCGTATTTAAACACTTGATGTTTGGTGTAAATTGTTGCCTCTAGCTTTCGAAACCTCAGCAAAGATGAGTGCATGTGGCAATTTTATCCAAACGTGGTTTCAGAACTATAAGAAATGTTGTATATGTTCTATATGAGGCAAATTTCCAATGGCAAAAACCAGAAACAAAAATACCATTGGGTATTTTTAGTCGAATTTTGAAATTGTGTTCGAACTTATTGATCACGCTGTATTACAATTTATTTTGTTACGTTTATAATCGTGTACATTTTTCGTTACATATTAAGTTACTTTAATGTCTATGAACTCTATGAGCGAAACCTCGGTGTAATATCTTCCATAGAGATGACTATGATAAAAGGGTTGGTAGAGTAAAAATAAATACAAACGCAATTAGGGTGTGAACTCAGCTTTCATTGCAGAGCGAATGTCGCCTTCGTTTTCCTCCACGAAGTATTGATGGTGATGAGATATCTATTTGTTTTTCCAACCAAAACTGTCTGTTTTCGCTAAACAAATCAAAACACTTTTATCTCCAATGGTCGATAGCCACTCCGCATGAAGGAAAGTGGCTTATCGATGCAACATTTTTAGGACTAAATTAACTCTTAGTTTTCATCGTAAATGGAGTTACTATTTTTACAGATTGCACAGCCTACACAACTATTATTAATATTTAGGATTACAAGCAGGCTAAATGAAAATTGTGTCTAGTTTCAGTTTCAACATCAGTACTGATATTTGAATAAACTGTAGGGGGTAGGACATACATTTTTTTGTATATTGTTTTACACATACAGCTTTTTTTTTGAATATGCTAATATCTCAACTTCGCACCTTACATGCTTTGAGAATAAGTCGGACAAATCAAGAATATTTAGTACTCATTGTCAGGTTATTCGTATTGTTATACTCTTTTCGTATCTCTCGTTGGCTTTTCAGTTACTGAAACTGTTTCCAAACCACCAATGCCATTGGAACAGTCGGCACACCGTTCTATCGGCTGGGTCTGTGATACTTTCCCCACGGAAGGGCTTTTCACTCTAGGGATGTTTACTTTTCGCGTGCAAAACTAACATAAAAGCAATTTAGCAATTCGGCGCACAGTGCCGGTGCAATGGAAATGCCAGCAACGTCGTACATAAATTAGTACCGATCCCTGTGACGGTATCGACCAGGGTTAGGAGTGTTCAGCACTGAGCCCACAAGTCAACTGGTGAACCGTCTAACAATGTTGCTCATGTGTTATTACTAACGCTCGCAGCCAACTAGGTACAGCACTAGCAGAAGTAATAATAGAAGCACCAACAGCAGAGTATTGAGATTGGCGTTTGTAGTGCTTCCGACCGGTGCAACTTACACCGTACGCGCACCTTTCGCGTGCCGTAGTTGCCGTTGCGCGATGGTTGCATTAATTTATTACTACGCCTCGCGTACCAAACCGCGACGGCATTGAAATGGCCGTCGACTGGTGTTAAAATGGATTCTTCCCGAATGAAAACAAGGATACTTTACGGGAGAGTCGATACAAGGTCTGTGGTTGGGCCGTCGGGATGCGCGTCCATGAGTGAGTGTGTAACGTGAGTAAGAACGCGAACATATCGATGCATGCGCATCGACCAGCCAAAGAATTGACCAGAAGCATAGTGTGCACGGACATAATTGAGGCAATAAATTGTGTCGCTTGCCAAAACCCACACGAGTGCCCTATTGCAATGGTTAATTTATGTACACGGTCTACAGTGAATTATTGATTTGAGTGTAAGCCGAGCATCGTTGCTGTGCCTGGGTGAAAAGGGGTGAATATAGCTGCATGTGGACATGTCCCCATGTTGGGGACACTTTCGGAAGTAAAGAGATCTTCTTTCTTACGCGTCCCCGGAAAGTGGTAAGTAACGCACTGTGCCGCAGAGACTTGTTTCCAATTAAACACATAAGGGTTATCGTTAATTTATAGTGTATGTACACCATGTTACGGGCGCGATATGGAATGAAGGTTGCGAATATTCTTCTACGATCGAGTTACGATGTTCGATATTAGACATTGACAGTTCAATTTAAATGTTTGCTCGACGCGACTGATTAATTGGTAACTTATTGGTAACTTGATAGTTATTCTGAGTTTACATAACATCTTGCCAAACGTTCGACAGAATATTGGACATTGGTGATCATTCTGACAAGGACCAGATTCTTGCAGAATTTTAGTCAATTTATCTACTCTGCTGGTAAGAATTTGGCAAACTATTTTTAATCCCTTGCAGCAATCGGATTACTAGGAATAGTCCAAACTTCGCATACAAGACCCCTTTACTCTTCCGGTGAATAATAAGAAACAAACCATCACTGTCTCCCAACTCGTCAGCAGGATGCTGGCCAGCGTACATAAAATCCACATTGTTCCGTATCGGTACCGCGTACCATATACGCGTGCAATGCTAAAGCGCCTTTCGAAATGATGGCTCTTTTCCCTGGATACCGCTTACGGTGATATCAGCTTTCCTTCCGTTTTCGCTAAGACCGGAGCGGTCCACGAAATATGACTGTCAATAAAGATAAGTTCAACAAATAAACCCACACTTACACACATTGGTATGAAGCCCTTTCGCCAGCTGCCGCGCTGTAAACTGCAGACGGTGGAAAATGGATTTCCACGTTGGCACCATTTTAAACCATCGTCTCCGTCCGTCGGAAGTCGGCGCTCCGGACGATGCAGCGTGGTCCATGCCGAATAGTGTGTGTGTATTTAGCCTTCCGTTTGCCCAACTCCCGACTGAGTACGGCACCCTTGGGAAATTGGCTCAGAACGACATTTCAAGAAAAAATCATCGCTGTTGTCCGGGGCACCGAAGAGCCACGCGCGCTCGCACGGTAAAGCGGCGAAAGAAGAAACATTTTAAAGTATTAGATAACAGCAAAGAGGTAAATATAAATCAGATTTAGACACAGCAACTCCTACCCCGGTACGGATGGGCCCGATTTGCACAACGGCACTACGGCGTCTAGTGGGTCGCACGACGTACCGTTTACGGGCGATCGTCTTTCCAATTTTTAACTGTCCAATTTTGACCGAGGGCTCCGGAACTCCCGCTCGGCCGGAGAAGCTAGGGTATCGTGTGAACTGTAGATTGGTTTGATTGAGTGGGCAAATATTTAGATAAACGGAAACACGAGCAGCAAATATAACCTGACATTGCCTCAACTAAACGTATGTTACGTAGTTTGGCTTTCAGCCAGATTCGTTACTGGTGATAGCATTTTTTTTAAGCGATGACAAGTGGTAGAATCCCAGATCGAGAGATCGGGAAAAGTGTTGCTGGTTTTATTAACTGTTTTTTAAAGTTGTTTCGTATGTTTAATAACAATGTCTGTAATGTTTACGGCGAAGAAGACTACTCCACTAGCAATAAATGGGGCTTAGATTGATCGTAATGCCCTCAAATAAGCTTTTAGTTTCACTTAATTTAGTCCTTTCATCAACTTTTGTGAAATCCATATGACAACGTTTAAAAATAAAATATAGACATTTCAATTAGTTCTTTGCTAGACGATTTGTGTTGGAGTTTTTTCTTCTACCGCTTATTCAAAAGATAATTCTTCAAATTGAAAAACTAGACGCCAGAACGTTGTTTTCAGGGAGCAATCATTCTCCAGTAAAGTTCTTCTTATTTTTCCTAAACTTAAAAACTAAACTAAACTTAAAACTCTATTGTCTTCACATGCAAAAGCAATCAGCCTATGGAGATTGCATAAGGCTATTTGCAAAAGTATCTCATTCAATGTTGATCATTTGCACATTATTCGCTTATTTAGTTGAATATACTTTATTAATAATATCGTATGTCATCTGATATCGAATATCATTCATAATATCTGCGGACTAATGTTATTTTTGATAATTGAAGAATTATGAGTAAACAGCTGATCTTAAAACGTTTGAACATTAAAATAAAATAAACCAAACCACAGGCCCATCCACCCATCCACCGAAACGAGGATAAACACCCGAAAATTACTACCCATGCGCGCCAAATGCAGCGACAATTAATTATAACTTTTGCCATAACTATTTCCGGCCTCTGTTCGGAACTACTCTAACAAACTTTATCCATAATTTCTGCGCTCGTTCTGCACATTGGTGCATCGGTGGTGGGAAGAAAATTCGATTGTTTCCTAATGATTGTTATTTACTTCTAATTATGCCTGATTTGCACAGCTTGCATGCTTCCTGCGTTGTGTTTTGTAGGGACCGGGTCCGGAGAAGATTGTTGCCAGAGCTGCTTGGCCTTTCTTCGTGCCAAGAAAAGGAACCGCTGCACAAGATGGGGCAAATTACGGTCGATGTTCTTAGCCTTCGTCAACCTCGCATGCTATGCATGCGGGGTTAACCGGTCCGAAAATCCGCCACCCGTGTGCGTGCGACTGCTCCCGTGTTAAACTGTACTTTGCTGATGTTGCTGCGCCTAATCTCTTTTTCCGGCCGATGGCAACAAGCGTTCAGTTCGGCACGGTGTGCTAAGCTCTTTCCCGTAAATCCCACCATCTGAGTGATGAGCGAGAAGGACGGAATGATAGTAGTGATGGTAAATTGAATTTCCACCAATCCCTTTTCGGGGGATAATGCTATAGTAAAATCACGAGTTTGTCTCACACCCGATGGCACCCGACAGGGGCGATGGGTTTGGTGAGGACCAAAATTCGACGCAGTAACAATCCATGCGTACCGGAAGGGAAGGAACAGCGCACTCCCTTCGATCAATCCTGGTTCGGCTCGCGTCGTAGGTGGCTTTTCCGGTGCTGTGCACCGACGGTGTCGAAGCATAACACCTCGTCCCGATCGAGCGAACATATGCTCGCAACATGCCCGAGAACAACATAATAATGTAATAATATCTAATAAAGATTGTCGCTCGCTTGCCACGTTACTAGGCGCTGGTGATGTGTTTTTCGGTCCGGACTCGTGGCGTCGCTTATTGACGGTGCTGCCGCCGAAGTCGAGGTAGTAGAGGGAACGAGAGACTCACACGAAGCGAAGACAGAGTGAAGGGAGGCTTATCGTGTGCAGGGATGCATGAATAAATTATTGCGAATTATGACGGTCGTTACCGGAGCCCCGTCCGGAGCCATGGTATTAAGGGCTAATCAATCAAAAAACACGGCACACGCATTTGCCTTCACGTAACAGTAACAGTTCGTTTGGAATGTGGGGGACAACTTGACGATGATACCGTCACGGGTATCATAACAGACCGGGGCCTGGGAGGAAGTCTTAGTGCTAGATTTACGAGTGAGCCTCAGTTCTTTTCTGTACTTTGGCTAGAATCTTACCACGCACCACAATGCAAGGGTGAAAATGTGCTGGCTGGCGGAAAAATTAAATCACCTCCAAATTGATTTTAATGAGCTGATAAACCGCATCAAATTGTTGCCCCAGGTGTGTTTGCTAAGGGATGTGAAACGTCTCAATACTGCAAATTGTGTGTGCGTTTTTTGTTGGTTGCCTTAGAGCTACCGCAAATAGAAGATCTACAATGGTGGAAAATTACAGGGAACAGGTAAGTGAATGTTATTCAAGGCGTCAAACAAGTTGGACCTCGTTCCATTAAGGAGATTTTTACAGTTTATAGGCAGGAAATACTAAAAACACTTGATGCACTGTTGGTATTATTTATGAAATGTATAGTTGTATCTTATATGGTTTAAAGCCAAATGGCTGCGTATTGTACAGCATTTTATTCCAGGATATTAGATCACAACAAATCCTTTACCCCAGTCTTTACCCCAGCTATGCGGTTGTCGACTTACGCTGATTCGGAGATATGCAGAGTTTTTAAGTTGAACAGCTCGTAGAGTTTTATATGTGATTTTCAAATTCTAATTTTAAATATCCCTAAGTAAATATTAACCATTATTATTCAATTCCATTATTCTAAAAACTACTTTCGGTAGAATTTAACTCTTATTGTTAAAATACAATCGAAATACGTCGAAATTTTAATTTTGTCACTTCATAATTTAAAAATCGTTCGAAAATAAGTATTCGATGCTGTAATACAAAATTATTCTTAAATCGACCTTTCTCTAGTCGGTAAACTAGAAAACTGGTCGGTTACATAGTTAAAATTATCTCCAGTGAGGCTAGTGTTTAAATATAAAATTTAAAAATAGAATTGAATTGTGTTGTACAATTATCCTTATAGTCCTTTCTTAATAAGGCCACATAAATGGTATTGCACTGTGCATGGTTTTAATCAAACAAAACCAATAAATTGTAATTATTTAAATTATTCATTGACTTTATATATCTGCGGTTGAATACGATGAACGAATGATTCAAGTGGGATTTGAAACTGATCATGTTCTAAAAAAAGGTCATGGAAATACAACTATCCCAGCTTATTAAAAGTTTTTAATAGATAAATCTTGTTTGTTACAACATGTGCTATGTACAAGACAATAATTTTATTATTCAAGTACATATAAAAATAAATTAATCTTAAACGATTAACGACGAATCATATCGTTCATTGATAAAATTCTACTTTAACTGATGTTAATTAGATTCAAGGAAACATAAATCCAACGATAAACGTGTCAAAAGCCGAACCAATTTTAGCTACAAAAACATGTGGATTGTTTTTTGCTAAATCAAAGGGGCTTTCAAAATCTTGACAAGCTTTGACCGGTGGACTTAATGTCCTTCTACAATCCTCCATTTTATTCTAAGCCTTGCTTGAACACACTAGTACAGCCCAAATGTCATACCAATACTTGTGTGTTGTTTTTGCCATCGCGATCGCGTCTAATGATGATGATGGTACCCAAGCGCTTGTCACAAAAAGCTGGTCATTCGTCAAGGATTTGAACGAATATGCCGTCTACCATCCATTGATACCCGTTCTCACTGTTCCGTTTTTAGACGGAAGGTTTGGGAAACGTGATCCGCACGATGTTGATGTGCAAAATGTGTAATGAGACGGAACAGGGCGATAGTGTAATAGCGATGACGGAAAATCGACGTCCATAAGACGATGCTGACGAGATTTTCATGTCATTTTGCCATTTTTTTTCATTGCACCAACGTTTCCTGTCTGCTTCGTTTAAGGCCAGCGGCAAATGTCATTTAATGAAATGGTCTAATTTTTTACGTTCTGTTCATGTCCTTTGACCATCTCTAGTGCAGATTTTGTCATGGTCATGGGGTATGTATTTTTTTATTTTAACTTGGCCAATTAGTAACGCGATATTACGTTCAATAAGGCATGGCTTAGCACCACAATAATTCTTCAAATTACTCCAACATTTAAAGTTTAATAACCCAAAAATAGCGGATCAATAACTCAAAAATAACAGAATTGTGGTAACGTTATGGAATATAAAACTTCGCAAGGTACGCCCAAATGTTGATTCCAAATTCACTTCTTTCAACAAGGTACGCTAATACATGTAATTGCTCAAGCTGAATTAGGATTTGTAGATCGTGACTTTCACCAAACCACACCCAAGAGAATGATATAAAAAAGCCACCCGATTAATTATCGTTTGCCAAGTGCTTTACCATCGAGGACGTCCTACGGGCCATTACATGCCGTGGTCATTATCGACAAAAAAAACATCATCAAAATCATAATCATTTCCATAGCCAGTTTGAATTAGTCCGGCTAGCCGTGTAAAGGTAAATATCATACATCATTTTGCATAGCCAAAGGTGAAATACGGAGAGAGCCAAAACATAAAAAAAGTCTGAAATTCCTTTCCGAACGTACGGCTAAACCAAACTGGGAGGTATAAATAGGTTGTTGAAAAATTATGATCTCATTTATCATGCTTTCTAGCTGCCTTTCTACCAGCTAGGTTACTGTCAATGGTCCGTGTGCTTCTAGCTACACCGTTGATGATGGGCAATTGAGATTGTTTTTCGAGCAGGAATCCGTCCAGTATCTTCCGCACTGGACCTGGTGCTGGACTGGTGGTTGTCCTGCAACGTTTTTCACTTTGTGGACCAACAACTCCAAAGTCACCACTTGATTCAGCTGCATTACACGCTCGATGGTAATTTAAAAAGGACTCCAACAACTCCCGAGAGTGTTCTGAGTGTGTTGTGGTTTGAATCGTTTCCGCAGCCCCAGTAATGCGGTTGGAGTGAGAAGGCATCAGCTTCGAGTGTTTCACTGGTCATTATGTAATTGAGTTTAAAGTTTTGAAGAGCCGTACTATGTTCATTCGGCACCGATGGGTCCACTTTTTGTTCAATTTTGTGGCGCACAGTTTGGAACAGCCTAACCAAGAGACTGTTGGGCCGATGAAATGGGGAATGTAAAATAAGCAACTTTAACGAATTTTAACCCAGTAGCATGTTAAATTCAACAAAGAATTAATGTCCAGAATCTCTTTAAGAATCGATTAAAACATTTACAAAAAATGGAATCAATTAAGCTTGCAAGTAATTTTATCGAGCTCATTAAAAAGAATCAAAATTATTATATAATTCAGTAAGAAGTATTCTATTAAAAGCGGGTCTCAGTGATTAAATTGTTGATCAAACAAACAAATCCACCGCTTACCTATGCTGGTAAATAATCACACCCTGGTGTACTAATTACTGCATTGTAGAAAACAAAGCACCACGAAGGCATTAAATGGTTTAATAATCTGACGGCTTTCTGTTTTAAAGCCGCTCTTTCCAATCGGCTTTAACAAATCCGATGCAGGGCTTCCGGACGCAGAACACGGGAGATTGAAGCGAATGCATTCGCGATATTGAACCCGCCGCAGGTCCTAATTAATTTATTGCATTCATTAACCGCTTATCGACAGTTCATTTGCTAAAACCGACAATGAGCGCAAAACAGCTGTGTATTGCTACCGTTCGGGTTATGTGAAGCAAGAAGGCCTCCAGGCTACGAATGAGGCGGCGTCTGAATGCGACCGAATTGAATGACGTTTCGATTCGAGTTTCCAGTAGCTTGCGCTCACTAACGAGCCGAGGTAAACAATTGCACTGACAATCAGTACTAGCAGCAGCAGGAAACGGAAGCGGTATGGAATCCAGGAGAAATCGGATTCGGTCCGAGAATTCGAGCTCAAGGATTGGGATGATATTTCTGACGAGTTGCTTGGCAACACCGGCAACAGGGAACCAGTGGCAAAGCAAGCAGCAAACCAACCATCCTTGCCTGCCATTAAACATCCTCAAGGGCGTTTAGCGCCTGTGTGTGCAAGCGTGCGCTGCAACTGCATCACTTCATTCGGGGTATGAGAATGATTACGCTCCGTTCGCAAAGTAGCTGCCACCATTAAGTAGGAAAAGAACATCAGCATTACGCATACAGTCGCACTGCGACCGACCTTGCGTAGGGGTGGATCTGTTGGGGTGGTTAGAGAAGTTGTAAAATTTTCACCACAATCCTGTCACGTGCCTAACGCACTTCAACGGTAACGCCCCGATGGTTAGGCGACGTCAGCCAAGAACAAGGCTTCGATAGACTTCATCAACTTCATCAGCGGCGTCGCGTTCGGGAGGGGATTGAAGCTGTAGCCGAACGGACGGTGACGGTGAGATATAAACCTTGCCGCTGATACCAGCCCATCCTACAGATACCACACCGTGTAGAACCGTGGGGAGGCTGGGGGGTACCGAATGGGTGCAAAATTGAATTTCATTATCCGCACATTTATCAACCGGGCCACCGTGCCAGAATGATGTTTCTGGGCTGTACGCGCGATGACATTGATGTGCGATGAGTGAAAATGGTTGATTCTCGGCTCATTCCCGGAAGCCGGAGGAAGCACCAGGAAGGTGATCGGTTTCCCGTGTCCGCTCCTTGTCGGAGCTGGCGGCTCCGGAAGAAAATCGTCCCAGGCCGTGCATTCGTACGGCGTTCGTTATGGCTTCCAAATGGTGATTATCATCCAGCCTGGTCTCCCTGCTTCATACAGCTGGGTCCGCGGGTCCGTACATCAATCTAGTTCTCGAAACATCACAAATAGAGAAAGAGAGGGAGGGAAGGAGAGACAGAACGCTGGAATCATACCTACTGTCACCGAAATAGTGCGAATCGGATCCGGGGCCCTGCGATTGACGTTGCCGGACGTTTAATGTCGAAGCGTTCGCTGAACGACCTCCGTTGTGTGTGTGTGACTATTATCTGGGAGATACTAATGATAAGTAGCCACGCGATGCAGCAAAACATGTGTTACGCAGGGTTTCGGCAATGGATGAACGACATGGGGAATGGATGGACATTAACGTTGTACCAAACAGATTTCTTTTCAAGAAGTTGAGATAATTACCTTCACACGATCTAATTTCAATTCCGAGCTTCCGATGAAAACTCTAAAAAAATACGTAACCTGTAAAAGATATATAAAGTCTCCAATTTATGCAGCAATGTATAAAGGATGAGATGGTCGTAACGTAATTCACGTCTGCTATGATATTTTATATCGTGCGGTTTCAGCTTGGAGTTATAATTAGAATCATCAATGTTGTTTCTACTCGAGGCTATTTCACGTGTAACTCGATATTCATAGAGCTAATGTTCTTAAACACACTCGGCAAGACTACACCTTCTCGCTCAGGTGCTGAGCAAATAATCCTTCCCTGCGAACAATTCTACCGTGTAATGAAATCGATAATCATTGTCAGTTAATAAGGCACACGGGGCCCGAAGTTAATTCTGGCCGGCTGTGCTTTGGGCGGATTAGTTACCATTCACGTTTGGTATACACGCTCGGTGTTGGTGAGTGAGTGACCGTTGTGACGTGACGTGACCGAAAGGGAACCGTTTCCAAGAATGCTGAACGCGGGAAGTGCGATTTTGCGGCTGTCAGTTCACTCAATCAATGGCGAGAAAACCCCCGCAAGGCCTAGCAACCACCCTTCCATGGCTTCCTCGGACACCCAGGAAAGGTGGTGGGTCGTGTGGCGGTGGCGTACGGTCGGCCACGTGACATTAATTTATTTAACCAAATGAAGCACTTTTTGCATTTTCGATATCGTTTTAAATCTGTTGTGACACATTTTGATTGACGTTGCACGCAGTTCGAGGATTCGTCGAATAGAACCAAAGGGATGACGAGAGGAACCGAAGACACGGAAACCGTAGAAGAAACCCTACCAATCTAATGGACGTTGATGATGATGATGTGGGTCCGACTGGTAGAACGCTTGCACCGGATGAATGCTGTGAGGAATTTGCCGTGCTGAACGTACGCTGCAAAGGATGCGGCAGAAGCTCCAAGCTCCTAAGTATCCTCGTATTGATTGTTCGACCAACCGTTCGAATAGTCCTAGCAGCGTTGTTACATGCGGCAACGCACACAGGAAATGGAAATTCAATTAACAGATAATCTTATATGCGGATTATTATAATTAAATTTGGTCCATCCGACCTTTCGCAGGTAAAGATGGCAGAGAGGTGAAAGATTGTAGAAAAAAAAGGTTAGATGAGTTTTGTAACGTTTAACGAATGATATTAGTACCTGTTTGATGCGTACAATGAGTTTCTGTGGTAGGGTCTATGAGGAACTGATATAAGTTGGACAAAATGTTTTTTGGATATTTTGATTGATTAATCATAATCATAGCTAGAATATAATGCGTTAAATTATAAATTACAATGGATTTGAGTTCTTTAGCAATGGTGCTAAATATCTCGAACAAAGGCAACCATAATTTACAGTTTGTTGAGCATTGAAGCATAAGAAATAAAAATCCTTTTATTTCAAGTTAATCTAAGATTTCTGACGCATCTTAGCAAATTTTCGCCATTATTGAAGAAAATGTTTACACATGTGCAAAAACTCTGAAAAAACCTGATGCAGGCTAGCATTAACGGTGTATACTTTCGGTAGGCATGCGGTAATCTGCTCTCCATTCGCTTCATTTGCAATCCGTCCCACGAAGCGTAATACTAAATGCAGCACGTAATCCACATCCTGGCGCACAACCGCCGTTTACGCTGTTGACTTTCGCCAGATATTCTTTGATGATAACATCCGTTAGAATGAGCCTTGTAGTTTCGAGTACCCTCCATACGTCCCCTGGCGAGTCATTTTTTAATGGTCATTTTTCTCTTGTGGAGATTTGCGTTTTTATCGAGCTCTATCAACTCGATATTTAGCCAGATGTGATGTGATGGCCGTGAGCCAACCGGTCTGATTAGTCTCGTGGTCCGAAAGAACCAAAGAGGAAAACCACTGTCTCCGAATGCACAACCCTCGATTTTCTTCCAGCAATACGATCAGATGCCTCGAGGGGACGATAAAAATCTAATCCTTCTGTTTCTCGCAATCATCGCAGCTTAGCGCACTGTTAATCCGGGTACGGTTTACGATACGGACCGGTTTGTGCCCGATGCCTCAGAAGCAGCAGTAGTCGGTAAACTCGTCTATAATGTGCGTCTCTCGGGTAAAATTTGTGGGGAACTTAATCGATCAGGAATAAAATTTGGTCTTTTTACGGAGAAATTGACAAGAATAAAAAAGGAGCCCTTCTTGGCATTCCCTTCTCTGTCCTGTTGAATGTTGAGAGAACATAATATTACTTGCTATCAATGATACAGACTTGCGTCATACGGACTATAATCATTTGTTGAATGGCATTGGTTCTATGCTTCGGCCATGTCCCGGACGTTATAGTATGTAAATTATATATATTCTGTACTCGAAGCCTGGCCCTACCACTGGATTCCTGCGGGTTGGAGGGCCTTCGGTGCGCTCCTCCATTATCCGGGAGCAAAGAACTCCGCAGAGCAAAGTCGAGCGAACTTTCATCTTCACTTGAGCGTTGATGATCACTCCAGGGCCGTACACTTACCAAGGACCGTCTTACACCCATTGGCGCAGGACGCACTGTTTTATCTGTACGTTTTTTTCGGTCTCTCTCTCTCTCTCTCTCTCTCTCTCTCTCTCTCTCTCTCTCTGTTCTCTTTGCATTTTTGTCGTACCTCGCAAACTAAATCGGGATTTGTCCGGGTGAGTGCGAGTATGTGTTCGAGTGTGCTTTACTCCGAAATAATACTGAAACCACAAGTAGCCGAGGGTGCGATTCTGGAGTGCGAACGTTCCAAGGCACCAAACATCCCGCAGCAGACGATTGACACGCGATGTAAATACGTGAGGACATCTCTCCTGCACCCCCTGTCTATACAATATATCGTTGGCCCGCAATTGTCGGTTTGAAATCTCCATGCAAATAGGTGCCGTAGGGTCGTAAAGACAAAAAAAATGTACACATCACATACTACATCCCCCTAAGGGGGATTTGTCGAGAAGTGCTTAAAGCAGGATTCTGCAAGTTCCAAAAAACCACAATCTCATGAAGTTCGTGTGTGTGTGTGTGTCTGTTTGCGTATATAATAGTTAGTGTGGGAGTGGTTCTTGGTTGGTATGTGTGCGTAGCGGTCCAAGCGCCCTTAGACCGGTTCAGAAAATCACCACTCGCACACTCAATCACGTAGCGGCCGAAAGTGATCCGTGATTCCTCGAGTTCCGGAGCACACCTAACACCGATTGGCCTTGCAACGGTTTGAACCTTTGCTGAAACCCTCCCCGGTGCCAAAGGATAATCGGCGGTGCAAATGATATTTGGGAGAGTTTGTACCATGGACCGAATGACTTCTTTCGAACGCTAAGGATCACATTGTTTGCCAGGACTTTGATTGTACTAGGACCGGTGGTTCCCTAGCGCTGCTTCCGGCGAGTTACGTTCAGGTGATGAGGAGGGTTTTGCAGTGCTTCTTTCCGTGAAGCACCGGTGTTAAGCATCAATTGTGGTTTGGGGTATGCATTACGCCACGCTGTTCGCATCTTGTTGAGGTTCGGCACGGATAGGACAAAGGGGGAAAACATTTTTGCAGTTGCCTGTTTTCTAAGGAGCTCGCTTGGAGTTGAGTTTGTTTAAGCAGCGTGAATCGAGGTGAGAAGATAACATGTTTTACATCTTCTTGAACAGGTGTTTTTTTATTGCTGGCAATATCATACATCTCAATTATAATGCTTTATTATGTATGCAAATTGTAGTTTAATATGTACCATTTTTGCAAGAAAACGGTACAGACGGTACGTATGTTAATTAAAAGCGGCTTATGTCATATTCAATTAATTCCTCCAGAAGCACAATAGAAATGCAAAAGGACCTCTCCAAGTAAATAAATAAGTTTGAAGTTTTATAATGTGAAAAGGTGACAATGTCTTGCTCTCCATTTGATTAGAGCCTAATGGAAATAGGAAAGCATTGTTAAACTATGCATTGTGTCTCTCACTGTAGAAGGACCAAATATTTTTTTGATTAATGTGGTCATCAGAATATTTCTGTTTGCAAATTAATGCATGTACAGGCAGTCCCCGAGATACGCAGTTTTTGGAAATTTGACAGCTGAGTTAGTTTGTAGCACAAAACCTAAGCAAAAAGATGAAAAAAATTGTCAAAAATATCTTCCATAAAACATAAAACATTTCTTTTTCATTTAATTTAATGCATTCTTTCGGAAAGTCGCGTAGTCGCGTCGTGTAAAGCGCGCCTAGTAAATGAAGTGTAGAGAAGAAAGTCAATTATATAACTTTGAAGTATAAACAATTTTACTCCTGGATTCGACTTACGCGGAAATTCGAGATAGGCGGATTTTTCCCGCGTTATAGCGGTTCGCTATAATAGCGTATCTAAGGAACTGCCTGTATTCGTATTGCTTCTTTTCACTTTTCTTTAATCCAGCTTTAGTCTATTGGACTCGCAGAATTCTAAAAATTATTGATTATATTTGAAAAGGTACAACATTCATAAATTTGATCAGTACCGCGTCTATGCTAAAAGCATATTTTAAAGGATAAAGTTCATGTAAATACATAATGTATAGGTGGCTAGCTATTGATGAACACATTGACTTATCGAGCACAGGAAAATCGATTATCGCTAATATTGGCCACAATTACAAAACCACATCATAAAAGGCATAACACCAGTTCCCTATGGGTCCTTTACAGCGCATTTGCTATGACATTCGCTGATAGAGAAAATACACATAATCTGAAATACACATCAATGAGGGTTTACTGGAACTGACGATGGAAAAGAAAGAAACGGGAAAAGTGTGTGTAAAAAATGAACAGAAAATAAAACATGCCCGATCCAACTAGCGACGGATATCATAAAAATTATGCTCACGTGACAATCAAGCAGCTGCAACATTTTCTATGCTTAATCATCGTTCCGCTCATCTCGATGCCGTAGCGAATGATGGCGAAGAACCGGGCGGTTCGATGGTTCGATCGGTATGAAAAGCATAGCCGTACACTTCATGCTGGTTGAACTTGAACCATCCTTGAATGGATTTTACACGCAAAAGTAGACAGAAGAAGCGAAAGTTCGCAACCGGTCTTTGCGTGACACTGCCGGAATGTCTTGAAGTGAGCTGTGTTGGACACAGGATCTAACAAGGACACCAGCTAAGCTAGTGGGATTTTCGCATTATTAGCTAATTGTAACCAAATGGAGAAAAGATACGTGTAAAGCAAGAATATAAACATCATAATCAAATAAAATCCTTCAAATCCATGCACCATCTTTCGTTATTTTCGCTGGGAATTCAAATTCTCGTTGTTGACAATTATGCAGTAGTTTGTTCAGAAAATTTTTATGCAAAATCAACCGACCAAAATTATGGCCGGTGGATTTGTTTGGCAATGACTTGCGCCGTTTTGGGTTGTCTGATTGCCTGTAGAAAAAAAGTAGTACCGACAGCAAAACCATGACGAAACACCCCGACCCAGATTTGATGGACGGAATATTTTCAATGCGTTTTTTATGCGATGTCATTGCGTGTATACGTTGTTTTCGGGTGCAATCAGAGCATTGTGGAAGGGCCTTCAAAGAGATGGCAACACTCATGAAAAGCCCTAGTTTGCTGGCGTTGAAAAGGGATGGACAAAGTTAATAGAAGAACGACACGAAGAAACGCCTGACGTAGGAAGCAGGACGTACGTAGAGAATCATTTTTTATCGTTTTCCCCTTTGGACAGGAGGACACTTGGTGTACCTTAGTGTAATGCTGAATCGATCGGGATGCGAATGCAGCAGAACTTCCGGATGTAGGGAGAGTGTTCGAATCCGTAGGGGCTAGTTTAGAAGGATGAAGTATTGCTGGCAATGGAAATGAAAAAAACACTCACCAGGACATGTAACGAAACCGACCGCTCCGTGCGGCGCACTCTTTAATTTCCCAACCATCGCGTTCGGGCCTTCTTCAACCTCCAACTGCACTTCCACAGCCCTGCACAGTCGCGCCGGTTGGAGTAGTTTGATTTTGCAGTTTGGTTTCAGTGTTGGGTGTAATAAGTACCACACAGTGCGGAGGGAAATATTGTTGTAATTGTAACGGATTCTAATCCGATGGGCGCTCTCGTGGTCGAGAAATGGGTTGCGGGGTGCTATATCGAGGGCCCGCCTGAAGGACCGCATCGAATGGCCTACACACTCGAAGGGATCCGCCTGTCGGAGGGCGCGCGGAAGTGATTAACGATCATGGATGTGCTCGTTTTTTCGTGCTCTGTCTTCCCTCGATTTATTGTACGTTGTGCGTTTTGTTTTTCATTTTTTGCTTTTTCTCAAAGCAATAATCATATGGTGGTGCAATGATGCCATTTACTTCGCCTATGGACCGGAGGATGAGTGTTTTGGTTAAGGTATGGTCGCCGGATCGGGCCGGCAACACCACCCCAAACGAATATTGTTCATACGGATAACAGCGCAACGGTAATATGAAAATGAGTTGCTAAACGGTTTGAAGAGAAACAAATTTGTTTTTATTCAACCCGCAAATTTGTTTTCATTCGCAGGTTTTCCAGTGCGGGTTTGTATTTGTTGTTTTCTTTGCTATGATATGATTATGGCTATGATTTTCTAAGCAGTTTTTTAAAATACCAAAGACCAACATTAACCCACTAATAAGGAACTAAAATAAACAACGACGTTGGCTCAACATTCTACTCATGAAGTTCATATATGTCATATAACAGGCTACAAGAATTCCTTACAGTGTATTCTCGTATTTGGAGACTCATACTTTAGGTCAACTGAGACTGAACCTAAGATTACTATTATCTTTATCTTTATTTAAAAAAAAAATTCGCCAATACGGCTGAACAAAAAGTTCTTAAAACTAATTGAAACTTAAACCTAAACCAAACCCACGTGAATCACGACACTGTTATCGAAACGAAAATAAGGATGGAATAACGGAACAGAATGGATTATAACATATTTATGCGATGTATTTACGATTATTTTTAGCAGTATGTCTGCCACATAACTAAACATTTTAACTACATGAAATATACTTAAAACACTGTTCTGAGCCTACAATTTCAACTACAAGAAACTAATAGATGAGAATGAATTCAAAAGGAAATCGTAGGCGAAAGCGGAAAGAAGACATAGAGAAAACTTAAGTATTGTGTATCTTTTTGAAACTAACGAATGCATAATACAAGTAGACAAATTTCAAACGACGATAAAAAAGAATAATGATAATCGAACACTATAAAGATGGCTGGAATACTATGTTTCATATGCTATGAAGAAAAATTTATTACGAAATGAAAACGAAAAAAAACTATTAATTCTTATTTAAACTACGAAACCTTGGCTTACACTAAAACATCTGGCATTCGCTATCATCTGCCGTTCTGGATAGGAAATCAAATTATTGGATTCGAAGAAGATTATATGCTTGAGAAACACTTTCACAAAAACATAGTCCTTCTTGTCCAAGAAATTCGTTTCCGACCGATTAGTTTACCTTTCAAGAAGATCTTACAGAGAAAACTTTACCTTCGTTTAGCAGTTTGAAAATTTTTTAACCCTAGTTGTAAGACTATCATTAAGTTACTTACAGCCCGTTGCGAATTGAAATATGCTTTAAACACCATTACTTCCATGTCTTTTCGTCCACTGGATAGTACTATAACTTCTGTTTTCCTTTCTTCAGTCACTACACAAAGCGTATGCGTGGGGTATCAAAGAAATAAATTTCCAAATTCCTACACACATTGGACGGCACATAACATAAAACTAGCCCACGGGGTGGCCATCATTATTTCCGGTGACAGCATGATTAAAGTCCCTTGTTGGAGGAAATTATGCAATGTTTGTGCTCTAATGCCAATGGTGCCGATGAGTTTCGTCCTGATTCCCAAAATTCTTCTCGCATCCATTGCCGGCATTTTCAATCCAAATCGAAGGGGAACGGATAAAGGTGCAGTTTGGCGAAGTGGTAAATTCCTTGTGCGATCATGAAACCGTGTGGGCGTGCGTGGGTTATTCGGCCCATCGGTCGAATAATTTACATTCCCAATCTAGGAATGTGACGCGCTTCTTGTGGCATTTGTCAACTACTGCGATGGGTATTGAAGCGAATTCTAGAATAGCAATATATTACTGCTTACAAAGGAGCTCAAGAATGATGAACCGTTTATGCTCACAAGTGGTTAAATAGAATGAAATCGTGAAACTTTAACATAATTACACCCAATATTCACCGCACAAGGTAATCCGATAGGTTCAGCAGCAACTCCCACAATTTAATCTAATTTTGTTGAGCTCAGTTTACCGTCTAAACTATCTATTTCCCATTTAAACAGTGTGTGAGTTTAAATTACTGACAGGGCGATGAATGACAGCTACTACTGTGCTATTCATCATCTTATTCTACTCCTCCTTGTTCTACTGTTGAATCCACAGAACTCTGCTAAAATGAAAAATATAATAAAAAATCATAAGAAGAGACCCGCCATCCCTTTTCGATGAACCCTTCAACAAGACACGGCGATCCTTTTGATCCAAACAGCACTGCGGGTGTTCGAACTAGGTCGCCATCGTTCTGCCCCTTCTTTTCTTTCGGCTTGGCGCAAAAGTTTCTCCAGACCATTGCACTGTCTTCCAATCGGAGTCCTGATTCCTGCACCAACTGGCATCCGCGGCGCATTGTTATGGCCGGAAAACTAATCACACTAGACAACGGTGGCCCACCGCTGTTTGCTGCTGTGCGTTTGGTTTTGTCAGTGGCCATCACGAGACGCAAGCACTTCTAGAACTCCCGCTGCTTACGGAAGCACGACTGAGTGTATGTGTCTATTGTGCCGGAGCGCCTTCAAGCTGACGTTTGCTGCGCAAAGGAAGCAAGCTGTGTATCTTCGCCCGGGGAATGTAATGTGACGGAATATAAGGTGAGAAGTCTGGGGCGTGCAGGAGACAAACCAGATGCTCTCGATGATTAGCTCCATGATGAATGTTTGTTTCGCAATGCCATAATAGATATAATTGCGTTTGGTCGTGATAACTTTAATGTGTTTGTTCCTACATTACGAACAACATTCAGTAAATCCAGAAAAAATAGGACAAATCAGTAAAACACATGGTATATAATTAGTTGGAAAAATGTGTCAAAAATGTTGAAAAGCTTGGACATTATTAATAGTTTTTAATTGAACAGAAACAGAAAATGGGTTTGGGGATTTTTTAGCAACATTGGTAGTTTAAATAAACGTTTCAAAACTACCTACCTTGAGAGAAGGATGAATTAAAATGTTTACAATTCAAATAAGCTTTGCTTAAATTAATAAAAATAACTTTAACATTTCAATCAAATCAAATCAAATAAATAAATAAATAAAAATTTCTTTCGAATGAAGAAATCATAACGTGATGAGAAATTGCTTGTTGCTGAAAAAAAATCTACATCATATCTTGTCACAGTTTAAATTATTAAGCAAACGTTATAATTTTTGATGCTATAAACTTGAATTGTTCTTTGATTAAAATTATACAGTCTATTGTGTTGTATATTTTACAAAATTCTTACAAACATTCGAATTCTTACTAACATCCATCATTTTCAGGTATACTTTAATATTTTTTATACTGAGAAACAACTTTAACATCGTTTACTGTTACTAATTGTCCAAAAGAGATTTTTTACACGCAACAAATGTCCATCAACAATCTGCCACAATTTGAACCATCCTGGCAGTTCCCTGTGCATATACGATGCAAAATATGAAGAAATTTAAATTTATCGATTCATAGCAAAAGTTTATGGCCCAACAAAAGGGCATACTTGCTACGTGCGCACGACCATGTCCTGCTATCGTACAACAAAACCAAGTGAAAAGGAAACGATTGCGAAAATTTGCAACAATCGTGTGCCCGTTTATCAGCCTTTTTTATCGTTTTCCATAAGCACTCTTTGCCACCAATCTTGCAACCAACCCCAAACACCCGCGGATTCATTCCATTCGACATTGATTTCTTCCTGGACAAAGAAAGCGGGACGGTTGGTGAGGTGGTCGCGGTGTGATGCTTTGCAACTTTTCAGTTGAAAACTTTCACTTATGCCGGCACTTTGTCCAGTTGAAAGCGGCATCAGAAGCAGAGCCGCATTCGGTCGGTCAGGCGGCCATTATTGTTGTTCCGATCCTTCCGTCTGCACCAGACACACAGCCCCGCAGTGCCTCCTCGTCATCCCTTCGTTCGATCATCTACACATCCCGTGGTCTCCATCCAAACCCACTGCACAGCCATCTACAGCACTCCTCTCATCTACACGTTCAATGAACTCCAATGCTGGCCAGCGAAACGGCGACCGAAAGGATCCGGTTGGTGGGTCAATAAACTGGCACTCGTCCTTGGCATCAATAGCGGAATGATGCAACAATGGAATTAGCGTCGATAAACCTCACCTCGCCTTTCACTCTTGTGTGCGCATTGTTCCGTTCCACCACTGTCTGCCCTTGCACCGTGTCAAGGGGATCGCAGGGACGGGAACGGAGGAGCGTTAGCGTAGGACAATGATAAGGACCACGCTGGTAGAGGTGGGGACGCCGGGAGCAGCGACCGGGATGGAGGGTTTGTTTTCCTCTTTCAAATGCAGCCACTGTGTGCATGTGTTTGAGTGAGACTCTTTCCCTCATTTTCGTTGTTGAGCCCCAATGTTTTTATGATGTACTGTGTTTGTGTGTTGGGGAATGCGAACATGTTTCGTGCTGCCCCATTTCGTCACTTAGGATAATTCACGTGCTTTTGCATCATTGCGCCTTGTCTGGTGCGATTACGTGTGTCTGTCTGCGTGTGAGTGTACGTTTCAATGTATCAAAACAACCCCACACTAGTGCGAAAGAGCACAGGAGAACCACAGGAGAACAGGAGTGTTGGCTTGGAAGAAATAGAAAGGGCAGTAATGAATAGTGTTTAAACTGAATTGCTGCTGCCAACGAGCCACTTAACAGGACAATAAAAAGCTTTGACTTTAAAACAACTTTCTATGCTGCTGCTAATGCTGTTACCTCGATCCCTTCGCTTTGCACGTTGCCCATTCCCCTTGAGCCTTCAGCAGGGATGCAGGGATTACCCGTTTTACCATTGTTCATCGGTCGTCTGGTGACCTTGCCTCGCAAAGCATAACACATTTTATGAGGGAATTGAAATCAAATTGGAACAATCAGTCATGTGCATCAGTAACAGGTTTCTTATGTGGTTGAAGTAGGTGATTCATTTGCTACTCACTATTAAAACTGCATGCAGTTTTTTAAAGGTATTAACGTCGAAAATGTGTTTAAGTGAAGCAAAATTTATTCCCGCAGTTTGTGACACTACGTTGCTAGTGCTTCTTATTCAAAATTTGTATATCAAATTTAAATTAATATGTTTTATACCTAACGATCAAAGAATGTTTCCATTATTCGAGAATTTTACAACAGCATAGCTGATTTATCAACGAAATTCGGAAACACGCGCTGCACAAATGGTTAAAATTGATAAACCATAGCACCAGTTTTCACAAATAGGATGGCTAGCGAAAACATTCAGCCAGTTAAAAATGCCGCCTCTATTCCTACATCGTTTAGATTCCTAGCAGTAAGCAATGGCAGACATTACGTCACATCCACGGCGTATTCCACCAGAACCGTACCGACGGTACGTAAAACGAACGGAAAATAGCAAAGATCTCTTCCAATTACGCTACGGCGTAGTTTTTCCCTTCGCAGAAACGTGACAAAAAGCAGCACCAGACAAAGAATACAGCAGAAAAAGGTCGAAGGGTAAAATTATGGCAACGTAACTGCGCAGTCGCTAAAATACTTAAATTAATTTCAGCTGTCCCTGTTTGCCCCGCTGTCGCTCATATGGCACCGTACTTCCTCTCGCGGTGGCCGATTGTAGAACAAAACGAGAGAACAAACATGCCGAAGCACTTTTCTTTTGCAGCTTTGGAAGCGGGACAAAACCATGTTTCCGCTCTCAGCAGGTTGGCTTCTGCGTGGAAAAGATTCTGTCCCTCTCGATGCGGCCGACCATGTGTAGTGGGCTCACAAATACTAGCAGAAAAAAACCTCCTTGCCGAAGGGAGAACATCCCCAAAATGTCTCCTCATTTGGCCTTTGCTGATGTGTTGGTGGAGGCGCAAACGGATTCATTTTCCACACGTTTTTTGCGGGTGTAGGTGAACAACCACAACCACGTTCGCTTTTCCACCAGCAACATGTTTTCCAGCAGCACTTCAGCAATGGGCATTGGGTAAGTGGTGGTAAGAAGCACATGGGGCCATGGAAAGACAGACAGATGGACGGGTTAACGGGGGTGGTGGGTGGACGTGGAGGGTTATAGGTTGAAACAAAATGTCGTTTCATCATCATCAGTTGTGGAAATGTAATTTTCGACTACCGGTCGGATTTTACAGCAAACGGGCAAGAGTTTTCACGGACCCCCGAGAAACCGCTATCGCGAATATTGTTTCCCAAATGCCAGGCTGTGGAAAGTGGAAAGCAAAAATGCTAAGCACAGATGGGATAGAGGGAAAGGGGGAAGAAGGGGGGCATAAAAATGGTGCGATGGAAATTAAACTTCACTCACAGACTCGTTGAACTTGTATAGTAACACTAAATGGGGTGGACACTTTTACTCCCGAGTGCAGAAAAATAAATAAACCAATGTATTTAGTTTGCAAATGTATCAAACGGTGGAAGCAGCATCTGTGCAGATGGGTGTGTGGTGAACGAGCGAGGTAACGATCGGAATAACGACGGGAAGGACTGATTGAAAATGTCAAATATTTTGAAGCGTGCCCTGATGGACAAAAATATTCCCGTTTCGGGTGGGAAATAGCTTATACTGTTTTGAGTGAGTATCGATTTTTGAGCACGGGGCAAAGCATGAGAGGAAGAAGTTTGGTGCCGAAATTTTCTTCAGCTCTTCATCCACGGTGTGCGGAGGCAGATAAGGATTAAAGTACGGTACAAAAGGGGGCCTCGTTTCGGGAAAAATAACGACCTGACTTTTAGCAAAGCGTAGCACAAAAAGCGATGCTGAAACGCGTGGATAATTAAACTTAAAGGGAGTAAAAATGGGATGAAACCATAAAGAGCTGGGGAACTCCGAGAAGTCCAGAAACGGGCAGATACCTTTCGAAAGGACATCATCACCGGATCGAAAGAAGCTCAGCCGCTCAGCGAGAAGGAATGGGACGGAATGTTGTACGGTTCCCGGTTTTCAAATGTCGCCTTAACACGGCCCAAGGTCCTACTGCTTGGCGATCATCTCAACCCGGGCGAAGGCGAACGAAGCAGGCACGGGTTGTTGAGACGCCAAAAAGGGGAAGAATCCCTTCAAGAGTTGCACAGAACAAAGGTTTCCATCTCTGCCATCGGATCCAGGTGTTCAAGTATTTGGTACCGGACTGGTGTTTAGGCCCCGCCGTCGAGATGCGTTCTTCGCTCTAGATTTCCTATTCCTTCACGGACATTTCTTCGGCGCGTTGCGCGATTTATTCCACTTTGATATAAACGCTGTTTTTTGCTGCTGTTGTTGTTATACCATCTTTTGTTGTCGTTGTTAGATGTGCCTACTTCTTGCTCAAGTGAGCGTGGTACAGTGGCATACGATGTCGCATTCAGGAATTCTTCAGTACCAGTGACGGGTTAAAAGTTTTTTTTGTTTGAATCGGTAAACTCACATGTGTTCTAATTTCTAACAAACATCAGTTCCAACTTGTATAGTGTTGATTCACGAAGCATCGTTCCTTTTGCAGGAATTGAAAAAAATGTTTTGAGACATCATTAAGCTACATCATTTTAAGACATACATTATACAAGACAAAAATATACCTGTATAAAGGAACAAGTTTATTGATTTTTTAAAGAACGTAGTTGAATCAGTTCCTACAACATTTCAAACATTTGGTTACAACAAAAGTTTACCTTATTTCACAGCTGAATTTTTAATCTGTTCCAAAGTAGTCTTTTTCCAAGCCATCAAGTGCTGAAGAAAACTTTAACCAAAACCCGGAATACTCGGAAGTTGGCCGCTGAGACACCGATACCGGTGAGTACCACCATCATTGCGGATGCGTTCTTTTTCCTGTTTCACTTTTCTTGAGACGCAGCCAAGGAAATGCGGCGTCGAATCCACTGCTCTACGGCCTTCAAAAACACTTGGAACTGATATTCTACTGAAGTTTCATTCACTTCCTGCGAACCACTGTTACCGCCATCCCGGAGACTGGAGAGAAAAACCGTTCGACGTTTCCGCTTTCGTTCAAGCTCGCGAGTATCGAGCGGTTTGAAAGCGTGGTTTACATTTACCATCGCTATCGATGGTTTGTACGCGTCTCGATCCGAGTCCCGATTGACTGTTTATCTTCATCGAGGCGATACTATCTGATGCTGCTTTAAGCCGTCAGAAATGAATGCTGTAAGGATACGCTGGCTGAAGAACGTTTCTCGAGTTCTGACAGAAGAGATGTCACTTAGATGTTACATGTGAAAGAAATAAAATTCAGTCACTATACATAACTCAACAACCCTTAGTCAGTAGTACTTTGTCCAGAAAGACTGTGTAAAATGTTGCTGCAAATTACTGCCCATCAACCGAAAGCCCCATGGCCAAACCATGTCCCCAACGACGTACCTTGTCCCAACGAAGCCGTCGTTGTACGTAGCAAAAACAGGCGCAAAATGGTGCAGGTGGGACTGGGAAAAGTGTTTTGCCGACGGCATTTTTCATTTGCTCACTGCTGTGTGTTCCCAAGTGGACGGCTTGTGAAAAGTGGTAATGAAGTACGTAGGAGGGTAAAATTAAACTAACCAATCTAATTAGATTATGTTGACCAGCGAAATGTTGAACATGCTGCCTTCGTCCGAAACGAGCTCTGGAACCCTAAGCTCGGAGCAAGGCAAATTCATTGTTTCCATGTTGAATGTTTCTGAGGAAATAGAAGCACATTACAAGGTACAAGGTACAATATTATGCCGTTTAAACTTTAAGAACCAACGTATTGGAACGGTGAGTGATGTTCAAGATATTGCCGAAGGCTTTTACATTACATAATCATTACGTAACGGATATTATTCAACATTCTTTTTCACAAACTCCATTTTCAGATTGCCCGGTTCAAGTGTTGTTCAAAATAATGGGTTTTTATCTTTTAAAAACGATACATGAAAGATATTTGCTTAACGTTATCTATAAGAGCACGTTCTTTCAATGTAACGAGAAATTATTCCTTTTCTTCTAATGGTAATTTATGTGATTGTCAAACTTACAATACGGTTTCTAACTACTATTAAAAATACATCGTTGTCTACTTCGGTTCTTCAAAGAGTTCTATTTGATATCTCACAGCACTTCACTTCAGTCGTTCTAATGGCTTAAATAATATGTTGTTAAAATAATTTAAACCAGATAAAAAAATAATGTGAACAACTACATTGCTGAAAGACAACAATGTTTTATTTTAAATAAACCCAGCCTTGCACATTTAAGTGTACACAAAAATGAAAAGAGACCATTTAAAAATCTGTTTGATGTCCACTCGAGAGCACAGGATTTTACGCTACCAATAGTACGGAACTGGCACGAAATTGGCCGTCACTGGGAATGCTTTTGCAACAAGAATAGCAGCTAATACTATACTACTGCTACATGTTTTTCACTTCCCCAAGGGCCTAGTTGTCTAGAAAACGTTTGCCTTTGTGCTCAACCCAGTGGAAAGGAAGGTGTTGAAAGAACACTCACCTTACTGCATAGGCGTGCTACTTGCAACAACACTATCACACAAAAAGCGCTCTTGATGCACACCCAAACTTGTCCCGTGTGAGTTGTTTCTCTTTGCGTATGCTACTAAAGCGGGCATCCACACATACCCGAGGGCCGGTTGGAGGAATGTGAATTGGTGCAGAAAGCGACACAGGTGAAGGTAGAGCACGCGATAAGAAGTAGTGCCGATGCTGCCGATAGCGATGAGTCGACCAAGACCGATGCTTTGTAGTTTCCCCGTTTGGTTTGCTGTGTTGTCCTAGGGGTTAGCTACGTCTCCTGTCCTAAATGGACCACACTCCACACAAGCTTAGACAGTCGAGTTTGTTCGCTTCTAAGTCTCGCAGTATCGCTCAGCCGGGGCTAGAATAGCACTACGGAAGGCCAATAGAAAGCATGGCCTCGGGCATGAGCAGGACCGGAATAGTGTGTCTCTTCTTGAAGAATGCAAGCTCCGGAAGGAAAAGAGAACAGGGCGTTCACGTGCGCGTATTTGTGTGACATATGTCAAGTGGAAAACTTGCCAGCTTGGCTGCGAGCGGGTGGGAAAGGTGACTAGCGTGTCCTCGACGCAGTGTCCATTGTTCTGTTCGTGCCCTGATGCCCTTGTGCCATCGTTTGTCTTAAAATTTAATTTACCATTGTAAGTGTACAAGCAGTAGCGTACGTATTCCCAAACGTACATTGCTCTATATTTTATCTTTGCAGACCTCAACCGTACTAACCTAAATATCGCTTCATTACCAATCTTTTAGTCTCGGCAGCTTGGCAGTTTAAAATGCCCTTGCAACGTCATCATCTCGGTGATTGGATTTCGGGGAAAGATCTTCATTTGGCTTCCTAAATAAGGCAGTGGAAGCAATGGTACCGCGATCATTAAACGATTATTTCGAATTCCCTCGTAATCAGCCCAGACGTTCTGGTACCAGTGGTAATGGGCTAATTTTTCTTTTAGTTCACTCTGTACGCCTTCTACGAATTTGAAAGAAAAAAAATTAACATGCATTCCCAAACATGAGCGTCCACGAAGGGAATTGAGAAAAACAGAGAAACTTGGAAGAAAGGCAAACACATTGAAAGGTTTAAAAAAAATCTTCCCTAAACGTCCCAAAACGGGATGGTGGCTCAACACCGAAATGAAAAATTCGAACCCAACAGCAGCAGCGCTACCTTTGCCCTCGCGCGAGTGGAACGGCATTTCGTGAAATAATAAATAACGTAAATTAACCCATCAAATTTCCGCCTAATGTTCGCTCTCATCTATAAAGTTCGTGTTCCCGACAACTCCATCGATAACCGAGCTGACCCAAAATCTGCGGTGAAAATGAAGCGGACCAAGGGAAGACGGTGGGAGAAACGTAACGTAGCACTCGCGGTCCCAAGAGATCGTTTGGAGAAGTTGCGTTCCGTGAATGGGGTGTTGTTGGATGCTGAGGGATGAACTTTTTTTTCACACTCTCGATCTAATCTGGTCAACACAGTTCGTAGTAAAATAAGTGTGGGCTCCAATCTTTGTCAGACAAATAATGTCTCGAAAATATGAGTATTTTTTGTTTCGCTTCATGCGCATTAACTCCATCATCATAGACACGCTGTCTAGGCAGTATCAATTTTGCCAAATTCCGTGCGATGAGAATACGTACGATTTTGTCCAAGTACGGCTTTCAAACTCGATCCGAGTTTCAGATTCAGATTCATATCATTTCTTAATCTATCGAGCATGATTTGCAGATAAATCACTTTGGCGTTGGTTGGAAATCAAGACGGATATGGAGTTGCGCAGACAATAAAAATATTTAAGATCTGTCAATTTGAATTTTAATCTTACATTTTTTTTTTGTATCATACAAAAAAAAATTCACCACTCTGCTACAAATTATTACTATTTTTTGTTCATTTCTTGGAAAACGGGTACGGCCGATACTCGCTTGCATTATCGATCCTTCTTTAAGAATCGCTGTATCCGTTTGATGTTGCGATAATTATTGATCGGACTCTGGCAGCCGATGGGGCTTATCCGTTATCCGCCGTACCGATTGAAGTGTGAGCGGATTAGATAAGGTCGCATTTTCGGGTTCATCAGATACCGTTCCAGGTCGATCGGCAGTCTTAGGCCATAAAATTGGCCAACGCTCGTTTTGTATCGAAATCGAAACGAGGTTTCCCTTATCAATCGAAACCGGTTCCGGGTGGCTCATTTGAATTGGATCGAAGGGGCCACCGGTCGATAGTAAGTAATTCCAGAAAACGGTTGAACCGAAAAATCAGCCCATGACCGATTGCGGTACCGCCATCCTCGCCAACCACCCGGTCCTCGTACCGCGGTCGTTGATGGTCCATACGATCGGTAATTTGTTCGAATTAGTTCTGGCGTATCTGATTAATCATCACACTCTGGACTGCGTACATCGTACGGAGGAAGCGGAGTGAGAGATTAAAGAAAAAGCGAGATCTTGAAGCGTTAAAGGAGCTTAGCGCGATTTAGCGCGTTTTGAAGTTGGACACGATCGTAGATCAAAACATGTTGAGGAATTTCATCGCCGGTCGTGTTGGACGCTGTGCTGCGGTGTGATGGTATGCTCGGTTCGAATAGTAAGTGCGCACCACATTAAATGAACATGCCATGTTGTCGATTCCCTTCCTCAGGTAATCACCGAGCGCTGGAGATGGAATATCAGAAAAACGATCACACCCTCCAAAACAGGAAGCTTAACCGTTCGAAGAGAAGGGCGTTGATGCTGAATAGCGTGTTGTAGCACGTCAAGGGGAGACATATTCAAAAAATAAACAACAATATTAAAAAATAAGATGTACTGAAAAAAAAAAAAATTTGAGTAATATTCTTCCACGTTAAAAATATCTCAATTTGACAAACAATTCTTTAAAAAATATGTTTTAAGCACTTTTCCATAGTGTACGTACTCTTTCGAGAATGGAAACCAACTCTTCTCAATTTTGTGTACTGGTTGATGGTGTCGATGGCGGCATTAGTGAGCGCATGTCATTACGGGATCTGTGTTTGAGGCTTTCCGATAGTTAATCTTCACTCATCGCTCATCGCTCAAAAAGCATTCCGGGCAAAAGATAGATGGAGTATGAATCGTTGGCATCATACGGCCATATTATTTTTTACTTCTATACATTTTTTTTCATACTGTACGTCAAATAACTGCTCTCGGTGCAGCAAAATGGAAAGGAATTATTAATTCTCGATCATGTAGGACGTTACTGTACTTTTTTTTTTGCTCAGGACGTAACCCACGACCTGATACTGGCTGAAGCCGTGCAACATTCGTCGTTGTGGTCGTTCACACCTGAAGGAATTAATTAATGATCGCCACCATCCTCGGACCACGCTGCTCGATGACGGACAAAACGGGCAATGGGGTACAGCGAGGCTGGAACAAATCAACCACATCTTAGTCGCCAGCCGCCAATATGAGAACGCATCGGACTGGTGACACATCCCGCGTTTCCTTATCCATCAACTTTGGGTTGTGCATCGTAATGGTTCTGATGGAGGCAGCAGTTGTGGTGTGAAAGTAAATTTATCACTTTGACGGTAATTTATCATTTCATGAGAGTACAACAAGCAGGTAACATGAGGACAAGCAAGATTAAATTGTTGACCGGTACCTGGAATGCGATGTACAACTAAATGGGTAATACGGCATTAACAAGAAGACAGCATTATTCCCGTAAGAAACTTTTATGTTCTTCAACGTTAAAAACATTGATCTTTATTGATAAAAATATAGAAACTGATCTTAAAATATATTTAATATTAGTTCTAATTTAATATATTAATATACAGTACGAAATACAGTATTTTCGTCATAAAAGTTACAGTTCTATCATAAATAAGCTGATATTCAAGCAGAACATATAGTTTACATTTCCATTTCTAACAATAAAATAATTCAGACAATTTTATTTCATTTCGAAGGGTCACTTTCTTTTCTGTACTGGTAGTGACGTACAAGGGGAGACGAAGTGACCATAGCGCCAGGAAATGGGCACTGCTTCCGGCATTAGGCCGCAAATCGATTGCCAGGAAGCATTATGTCGCTGATTTGATGCGAATGACCGGATATGGGAAAGTTATACACAAGTCATTACTGCGATAAAATTGAACAAATGTGTAATTACACTACAGTAGGCAAACCTGTTCGTTACCCACATTAACATTAAATAGGAATTTATGCTTGGCGGAAAATGAAATTAATACTGCAATTTGACAGACTAAATGCATATTCCTTTGATAAGTTATGCTCCATAAGATTAATTACAAGAAAAATAAATGATTGTTATACAATAATAATAACAAAAAATAATAATAATGTAATGTAAAAGAAATAAGGATTTTTTCTCAATTCCAAAGCTAATCAGCTGAACGCGTTAAGGACCACTTTGAAGTCATGTAAATTTGCATGTTTTGTTCGATCTATAAACAAACCGTAACTGCCATATAAAATGCATTTGTGTCAACTCAAGAACCTCGCAATTGTTCGCATCTCAGTTATTAATGCTATCCTGTGTACACATCCCTATGGCATCCACAAACTATAAGCGGAAGGGGTGAAATTAATTTATTTCCACACTACCGTCGTTTTAATCACTTCTTAAAGACATCGCATGCCAAGGATGCCATAAAAAACGATCTATCCTTTTTAGCAATACACACACACATAACCGTCCCCGAATGCGGCAACGGTATGGCTGCCACCCTAGAAGCCGTTATTGTTTTTAGTGATCTGACGATGAGAGGGACACCCAATAGGAAAGTCATTTTCTTTCGCGTCGCGTGAAGTATCTTGGACAAAACTGGAACCATAAATAAAGGACCCTTTTGGCGAAAAACGCGATCGTGTCGCGCTGAGCCAGGAAAATAGCGGCACGAAGACGCGCCAGCATTCACACTAGCCAGCTAGCAAGAAGAAAAAAAAACACGATGAACTAAACAAACAAAGCCCTACGCAAAGCCATGCGCCCTTTTTATGTGTGGTGAATTATGAGCGAAACTTACCCATCCATAAATCGTCTCCGGGGCCCATCCCAGGGAACTTACGTGGTGAAACTATCTTGAAAGTTGGAACACGCTACGAAAAGCGGCCGAAAAGGTGAATCTGAAGGACATACAGCGGAAGGAACTTAAAAAATATATATCGAAAGAATCATAAACCACATGACAAGAAAAAAAAGGGACTAACAAACTGTACTAAATCTTTTCCGCCGCCAAGGACACTGCCACCACACCGAGTGTGCTTAACGATAAAGTAATCGATTTACATTCTCGGAAACGATTATTGTGCGCTACCGTGGTGCACACCAAAGAAAATTATCTCCAAGTGTGTGAAATTTAAATTTCAATTAGCTCGCCGATGATGCGGAAGGAGCTTTGGGTTGCCTGCGCTCTTGCGATCTTTTATGATTCGTATGTTAGAGAGCTTGGTTCCGATTCCTTCCACAATTGAACTTTCAACAGATGCTCGATCCACGGTGAATGTGATAATTTATTAATAACCGTACCGTCCACGTACCATCCCGCGATGATTTTGTCGATTATTTATTGCATCTGTACGCATCTAGGAGCATTTCCCCTTTGCCACGGTTACGAAAGTTATGGATGTAAAATGTTCTCTTGATGGGAAAATTTTCGTCCCTATGAAAAAAACGCCCAGCTAAGTTCCGCGAATCGGTCTAGGATCTCCGCTAACCTTTCTCTGAACAGCATCGGACATATGGGCAAGCTTAGAACGTGCGTTAAATCTTCCACGGGAAAACGGTGTCAGCTTCCCATGCAAGATAGTTCACCTAAACCGCTTCGGACCTAATGAATTTCAATCTCTTCAAAGCGCCCAACTGCATACCTTTTTCATGGAGAAAGTCGATCTGATGACCAGTGAAGTAGGGCAAAGGCAAACATAGAAAGAAAGCAAGGTAAAGAGGAAAATTGTTTTGACATTTTGACCAGTTTCTGACATTTCTGTTCGTTCTCTCCACCCAGCGGAAAAGGTTGCATCGCGAAACCAACCGATGCACACCGGAAGCGCCGGAATGTTTGTGCGCTCGCACAAGCATGCATAAAAGTGCAGCTGCCTCACGCCAAGCACCCTGCTCTCAATCCTTCCGTCTCCACGATGAAACGGAACATTTAATTGCATAATTTGGGTCCGGAAATCTAGGACGCGCCAATTAGCGTCACTGGTTGGCATTGTTCGTGTTTGACGACCGGGAAGGAAGCCGCTGAGAGCCTTTCGGCAGCCCCTTTTTTCTTCCAATGAAATTCTTACGAAACCAGTGCACTTCCGCGCCAGAGCGAAAGGTCGCTCGCGGTTCGGTGGCCTCCTTGGCAAAGGCGATCACCGCGCACACCTGGAGCGGGGTAACTGGACACCCGATGCCGAAGACGCCCTCGGACGCTTGGTTTTTGTTTGTGTGTGTGAGTGTATATTTATTCTTCCGTAGCCGCGCAAGGATATGAACTGGTCGCGCAACCGTAAGGCGTCATAGACAGGACAAGCTCGTCTTGCGTTAGTCGTGCTTGGTTGATCCCGTAAAACATTACCCCGAGTTTCGAAAGATTCCTTCACATGCGGCTGGGCGTACATGCGTGCAGTTTTCCCCTTCTCGCGCGAACGCGAACAAACGCGAAAAGGGGTCGTATTATTCAAATGTATGCGACCAGCTTGTGTGTAATTTTAGAACGAGGTAACCGGATATCAGGTTACGCTCTTAATTTTTTTAAATGTGTGATTTTTTTTGCTCCTTGCGTCTCAAAGTGGGAAGCTCAATTGGAATCGTAACCGTGAGCGTGAGTGAGGAAACCAATTGTTCACACGATCCTTCATTTCGATAGAGGAAAACGCTGGTGAAGTAAAAGATTCTAGCATCGCGATGTCGCGTACAGGCATTAAGATGAAAACCGTACAAAATATCCTTCCGCCGTTTTGATATTTACTTCTGGCAATATGGGATGCTTGTTCGGGACCCTGTTCTCGTAAAAACAAGTTTTACTGACCATTGGAGTGCATCGTACCATCACGATCAGCCTACTCATATATTGGGAAGGTAGCGTTGGGCTTGGACGTTCGAATATATGTATTCCTAGGACGATGGTCTACAACGTTAGGTAATTAATAGGGACATGGTTACGAACTGTAATATGCGCTCATTAAGCTACGAATATCAAAGGCTGAAGTGGAGAAGCTATTCGGCTGATTTGAATTTGGTGATAAGCGAGGTGCAGGTTTGAGATGTTTGAGTTTGAGAAAAGGTGCAGCGATGCAAATGTGGTACCGAGCAGGACAATACTGGTTTTTCATGTAAACGGATGCAGTTTGATGCATGCATATCCGATGCATAAGGCGGACAGTTGTTTAAAAGGGTGCTGTTTGTGTGCAATAAACAACCAAATTGTATTTTTGGGTACAAACACTAATAAGAAGGCGAATCCGGCATGAAAACTATTATCTTTAACTGCACTACAGTAAAGTAATAACCAAAAAAATCTTTGATCCATAACATGTACTTGAAAGAATAATTTTATTTATTTTATAACGTTCGGGTTATGAGTGGCCCGGTGGTGAGATTGATAGTGGCGTCGGTCTTCTCACGGCAAGACCGGTCCAAAATCCCATCCGGATCAGTCCCCCGCACGCAGAACTAATTATGTAGGTATGGGTAAATTAAACCAAAGAAAACTGTAAATAACAGGCATATGCCTCTTGAGGTTGATACGCCACTCAGGAGTTATGGGCTATCATATTTCGACTTAGTTGTTCATATGTTGCATGGCTCAGTCGTGTAGTAGTAGTAATGTAACCGATTTTGTACATGATAACACAGGTAATAAATTTCAACTAGGCCATACGGTTTCTAAATGCGTTTGTGACTACGATAAAGGTTCTCTATGTTTCTACACGATTTTGTGAACGAATGAAAATGTACAACTTTTATAGTTCCAGTACTCACATACGCCTCTGAGACAAGGATTTGTAAAACCAAAACAGGCAAACCCCTCTTAGCCGTATTCTAGAGGAAGATGCTCAGAAGGATTTGGCGTATGTGTGGAAGGACAATAGAGGAGCCGCTAGCTTCATGAGCTCTACGGTGAACTCATTATCGTATAACGGATTATACTCATTAGGCTACGGTGGGCAGATCATGTTCTTAGAATGACACCGGGCGACTCAGTCCGTCAAGTCCTTGTAGGTCGTCCACATGGACAGAGGAGACGTGATCTACTTTACTCACTAAAATTAATAGCAATTTATTATAAAACTAAACAATAACAAATTGGCGAAGCATAAATTTGAACAGAGATACAGAGGCTATTTCCGCATCACCCTTTTGAAGCATTGGTGTATCTTATAAAAAAACTAACAGATTTGTTGATTTCGCTCATATGGTTTATTCATACAACGCAAGTCGACGCAGTTTATTGAAAACAAAACATCAGATGATTTCACCATTGAGCGCAGCAAGGGAGAGATGGAAGCTAGGATGGAAAACGTTTAAAAATGTTTTTAAGTTAATGAGAAAAGCGAAATTATTCTGGTGCATGCACATTCGCATACAAAAGCAAATTTGCATTCTCGTTAGTCCACAGCAGACTTGTCCTTCCCTTTGCTCTGTCCCACAACACCACATTTAGTGCTAGTGCTCTATCCCATTGCCTCTGTATTTTTAACGTTTTTGTTTCGTTTTGGTTTGTTTTGGTGTTGTTTTTTTTATAGAACAAAACAAAAACAAGTTTTAACAATTTTGTACTGTTTGCATTTTTTTGTTCTTGTTACAACCACACTGTGCTGTTTAGTATGTTTTTTCTAGTTATTTTTAAAGGCTTATGGTTTTTGTTTCAATTTTTTGTTGCCTTATTCCGATGATATTTTTGCCTGTTTTTCCCGCTTCCCAGTCCCATTTCCAGTTGGCTGGTTACACCGTTCACGTGGTGCGTAGCTGTTTGTTTCTCCTTGCACTCGCTGCTACTGCATGCACATAGGACGCTTTCGCCGTTTTGTTCGTGTCGCTTTTTCACTCCTCGTTGATTAGTTCATCGTTTAGAGAAGCGGTGTACAGGTGCACCCTACAGGCGATGCATCTAGGTAAAAATTAAAATGCACCAGAGAGTGCAGTGAACGCAAGCGTGCTGTCAATTGAATGTTTCTCTCAGAGTGCCACGCCACGAGGGAAGACAGGCGAGTCGTGTCGTGTCACTGATGGTGGATGTTCCGATAGCATAACCCGTCAGGATTCATTGCCCGAGGCATTAAGAGTAATGAGTTCGGCGTATGGCTATGGATTGCAACTAACGCCTTGATGGGATTGCAAATAGAAAAAAAAAAAACAACAACACGGCAGCAACGACGTGATGATGCAGCTGAATGCAGCTTGGTGTCGGTGGTGGCGCAACACCAGCGAGTGAGACGCGCCCAACAACAGCTAATCTGCAGGATGGGAAATTTTCTGTGAAATTTGCCGAATAAGTCTAATCGCACAATGGCGCTGCTGCCGGGTGAAAACTACCATGCGAAAGTGGAACGCCATTGTCTCGATGTAATATACATTTTTGAAAGCATTTTTTGCCTCCTTAACGCACGCGATGGATACGTATTGTTTGTCAATCCACGCACATGCATAGCTGCCATAAAACAGGAACACCTATAAGCATTGCTTGTTTGTTTAGCGTCTTTGGACGTAAAAAATAATATTAGGAGCCAGCAAGTGCGGAGCGATTCTAATGCAAACTTGCAAAACATGTTACGCAACTGTATATATCTCTAATTTTGCGACGACGACAACAGCTTTGTATACTATATAAACAGATCGAAATGTTAACAATGTTAAAAATCAATCAATTTATCAATTCGTCAATATCATCAATTTATTTTTTTATTCACAAAAATCGACCAGACCCTATTACTTACAATTATTGGAATTATTAGTTTGGAGTAGTGATGGGAAAGTTCATTTTTTTTACCGAACGAAACGAAACCAGGTTCTTTTCTTAAAGAAACGGAACGAACCTAGTAGGTGCGTTAAGCCTACTTTACTTAAATTACAATAATACTGCATGATATTTTTAATATATTCGGTATAATTATTAAACATATTAGTATAATTAATTTACAGTACGGTTTACAAAAAGTTTTGAATGCAAATTTGTTACTGTGAATTCTTCGCCAATATCGATGATATTTTTTTAACAGAACACTGAAAACATCATTAAACACGGGATGGAATTTAAGAAGTAAGGAAATAAATGGTATGTTAAGATCGAATGATCTTTGTAAAATGTTAAAAAATAAGACGTATATCAAACGATGTAGGATCCGACCCGACCATAACTTCAACCATTAACGAACGCAGTTATGTTTTATAAACGTATTTTGTTAAAATTTATTTAATGTTAGACCATTCCGTCGTTCAGTCAGTATCCGTCCAGTTTTAGAGAAACTTTTTTTTGGCCTACATAATGTGGCACACGGCCAGTTGTCACCCATGAGAATGAAATACAACATAACTGGCTATTGGAATGGTTTTCTAAAAACCGGGTATCAATTTTGCAGAAGATCATTGAACAATCAAGTACTCGTTCTTGTCATTATGAGTATTGCTTACATTCCATTACAGCTTTGAGCAAGAGTAATAGAAGTAAACTTTAATGTTATAATCTTCGCAAGACGAACAAACATGTAGATGCAAAAAAACTATTTTATGAATTTTTATGCACCTATGTTCATTGGGGCGGTCCGGTGTCATGACGGTAGCGGTTTCACACGAACGGACCGGAGCCTATTTTTTAATATTAATAAAATTTACAAAAATAATTCGATTGATTGATGTATTTAAAACCCAAAAGTTCGCTACGCAGTTCTACTCTTCTTAAAGTGATCCGCTTATTATTACCTCTAATTTAAAATCTATATCCACTAAACCCGGCTATCAGCAATCCTGTCGAGCAAAAGTTTATTTTCCCCCGTCAGAGCATATTTACGCGTAATCATAAAGTGCCTTTCGACGTTCGGTACATCCGTCGCTTCCGCTCGGCGGAGAACAATGGGCATGCGAGCAACAGGGACAGGAAGCCCTGATACAGATCCGATGACGATGGAAATAAACGGTGCACTTATTTCTGCCACATTTCGCGCCATTCGCCGCACCGCGGGCTGCAGATTCGGCAAAGAAATATTGCACCCGTTTTCTTGGTCGCCACCTTTTGCCAGGCTATGGTTGGTTTGGGGCCTTTTTTTTATTTCGCATCAGTTATTTTTTATTATAGTATCGTCGCTGGGTGAAAAGGGGGGACACCAGCCAATACAGGGTAACGTCAGCTACAATTGGTAACGGAGCTAAGGATAAAAGCTGCTGGTGTGGCACCGAACGATGGTTGAAAACATAAAAATGAATAAATTTGATTGCTTATTTCCAATGGAAGGAAGTAATTTGCGGAGAAATGCAGTAATAAACATTTTTCGACTCGTAAAAAGTGGCGGCAAAAGTGGAAAATTGAAATGATCGAAAAAATTTTCGACTATACCGGCACCATCTGCTTGTTTGATGCTGTATGGTGTATGTTCCGTAAAGGAGGGGAATGATAGCAAAGATTCGATTGCCAGCGGAATCGGAAGCCAGAGGATGGTGGTTTTCGCGATTTTTCACGATCGATTTGACAAAATTGAAAAAGTCAACGAATGCCGATATGGGGAGATTGGTTTTGCCAGCAACAGTCCGCTCAGTTAGTAAGAGAATGTCATCTGATATGGATCTATGCTGAAGGATGATAGTTACGGATGCCTAGGAACGGATTGTTAAGATTATTTATGTAAACAGATACATAAAATATGATAATAAAAGTGCAATTTATTGTACTTCTTGTCTTGGCAAATTTCGAAAATTAGCCATTTTAGAACTTTTAGTCTTCTACCAGTCAGTCAATTAGCCAAATTATTTGACTAATGGAAAACTGTTTCATGAAACTTATACGTTTTTTACTAAAAATACTGTAATAATTTTTCATATTGATGATGTTTAAACAATAAATGTCTCAATTCTTTTGTCACTTTCTAATAAATACAACACTTGCACAGTTGCACATTAAAAACAAGATTATTACATTAAAAAGATACACAAAGATTACCAAAGAACAAACATTTCTTTAACTCTTTTGAGTGACAATGTGAACCACAAAACTAAGATCTGCAATATCACCGATAACCAAATAAGTTGATGTTGAATGTCCACTACTCTCGTCTTCTTTATCGGCAAAACAATCTCAAGCAATCTAGAACTATTATTTCTAACATTCATTGACTTTATTTGCCTGTAGCGGGATAGTAATTCCGGCGTATGGGGGATTGGTCCAGAGGTAGTTTGAACCGATCCTGTGGAGTGAAAATCGGCGCCTTCACCAAGACATTATCGGGCCACCCCAACACTACAGAATATGCACTACAGTTCAAAGATAAAGCCATGACAATTCATTCATTTCCATTTGATTCATTTGCAGTTTTTAACAATCGCAAAGCTGGGTGGGTTAACAATATATAATCCGTAATCCGATCAGTATTGGAGTTCAGTAATGTCCTTTGGTTCCAGTTCACAGATTTTTGTAGCAAACACAAATAGACAATGCAACGGACGGGTCAATTTTAACGCTCTCGAAAGAATTATAAGAACAGGCAGTAATAAACTCCTCATCCGCGACAAATTCAAGAGGCCTTGACCTTTCTGTCGTGCTTTGACTACATTTACCTGTAGCTCAATTCGAGCGAGTACATCAGGGATAAAATGTTTTTTCACGATTAGAATAAGGAAATGTCACCAAACCAATGTAAATTGTGTCATTGATAGTGAGCAATTTTTTTATTAACGTAAGAAATCATTATTAACAATTTATTTAAATTAACACTAATTCCACAAACAAATCGAAACTTGTCTGGTGTAAAGCAAAAATTTAAATTAATTCATATGAAGATAAGTTGCTGAATAATTACACTTGTTAAAATTTACTTCAACACCTTCGTCAACAAGTAAGTCAATGCATACTACACGCATGAGTCAATGCTACCAGCAGCAGAAAAATAGGATAATTGGAAAACTTCCTCAGCTAATCCAACTTCATGAATATTGAATTAGTTTACGGTTCTCTCCTGATGATCGTGTATTCTCATGTACGTAGGTATTTTTTCACTGTTTTTCTATCCCCATGCATCAGAGCAGGGTACCTCTCTTGTTTAATTACTTACAGTGGTACAGCCGTTCCTTGAAGCCACCCAACCCACATTCCTCTACACACCCAACCATGACGAATTTTGAACCATCTTTTCACCATCCTTACGAAGGCGTTGGAATGAAAATCTAACCAGTCAGATGGAGGCTGAGAAAATTATTTTCCCCCCCTGTTCGATGGCCTGGGGATACATGGAAAGAAATTTCATTTCGAAATCGGTTTGCGGCGAAGAAAAATGTCCGCAATATATGTGTGTGCCGCATGTTTACGTGGGTTGTAGGATCCATGCCCTTAGCTTTATGGTGTGATCCTTGCTGGATTCTTTTTTCGCTGCTTCCCTTTTCCTAGGCAATGCAGTAATACGTCCCTCGTCCCGTAAAAATGCTTACCATGGCAGCAAACAGGACCGCGAAACGTTGGTTTGTTGTTCGAAAGGCAGGACGATCGTGTTGCATGCTCGTGTCCCATCATAACCGACGTCATCGAGACGACACGGTGACGCTGAACTCGACACTTGATCAAATATTTAATCGAAAAAGCCCGCCCAATCCCTTGCCCAATGAGCCGTACCCGGGGTGATTGAATTCCCTCAAACGCAAAAGAGAGGCACGGATTGCGCAGGAGGGCGAGCATATGCCTAGTGAAAAATGCAGGAACGAATCGCTTATGTTGGTTCTGGAATTTATGTACGTAGGTTTTTTTATCGCTTCCACCGTGCGATGAAGCGAGAACGATGGAAAAAATACACCGAGCCCAAACTACCACACGAGAGAGCGCGCGCGCTCGCTGCTAAAACCTTGGTGCGGTGTAGCAGCCCCGGCCACGGAAGTTCGAGTTCGGTTTGGTAGTAAAACGATTTTAAATTATAATGATGTTTTTTCAAGCATATTTTGTGTACACAACCAACGCTGTCCCTCGTCCTTGGATGCCATGGCAGCCGAGAGGCAAGGATACACACTCCATTGTACGTGTGTGCACAGGCCCACATCCATCGATTCGCATCGTCCACGTGCTCCGGCGCTGGGGTTTTCAGCCGGCAAATCGGCGGGCTTTCTGGCCGGTGCAAATCACTCTATGAGGCGTAACGAGGCGCGTATACCGGTACCGTCTGCCAATATTGCCATCGGAGGTGATGGTCCGTAAAATTTAATAAAACTTAGATTAGCTTTGTGGTTGCTTTCGGGTGCAGATCCATCTGTACGGGTAGCACACTACCGGAGACCGAGTTGGTATTTTTGCCGGTTTTTTGCCAATATTTATTTTTGGGCTGGTCGGGCGACGCCTGCTCATGGCAGTTATCATGGCGTGCGTAAAGTATATGTAACCGTAATGAATTCACCGATGCAACACTAAAAGGAAGCTAGAGCGACACGGTGTGGGAAGGAAGATGGCACGTGTTCGGAATTGAGCCATGCGTCGAACTATTTGTTGTTCAGCCGTTTGGTTGTTTGTTTGTTTGTTTATTTGTTTATGTTTATGCTAGAACGGAAATCGTTGCACACTGCGTTGTAAATATCCGACAGCAAGTGGAAGCAATATGGTAAATAAACACCTACTTGATGACCTTCTAAGGCATTTAACGATGTAGTTTGGAACTGTACTGATTGTTTTATTAATTTATCATAACTTATAAATTAGAATTCCGTTCCTAGGTATTTCCTAACCTAAAAAACTAAATTAAAGATATGGGATTAAGATGTTTCATTCTAAGCTAATAAGAAAATAATATAGAATTGACTGAATGTTTAACATTTGATCTAAAAGATAATGCATTTCGCAAGAATGCTCAAGGAACTAGCAATAACACACGACGTCATAATTGAAACAAAACAAAAAATCAAGAGAATGCACACTTCAGTAAAGATTTTTTTTATAGTGTTGTTAGTTTAATTTATAACCAAATAGACAATTACACAGAAAGATCCATCTCGAACTTCTTATAATATTCATTTTTGGACGTCTGGACATCGAGATATATTGCTTGGTTGTACACTACGACAGTGTAAACTATGAATTCGAGTGTATCCAATACCAAAATACGTGTCAGTGGCTAGCTCTTTTATATCGGGCTCAACATCGTTCACTGCCTACGCAATTAACAGAGGTTGAACCAGACGCGACCATGACGTCGCATCGTCACGATCCCAGTGAGCAAATATAATTTTCATGCTCATGCAATATTTATGGAATCGCGCAACGTGGCGAAAGCGCGTTGCATAATACGTCAACTGCCTGCGGGGAAAACTGTGCCTCAATTCCGGAAAAACAGCAATGGAAGCCAGTTTGTTGATGGTGAAAAACGACGGATCGTTGCACGTGTGCGGGATGCGGTTAAATATTCTGGTGTTAGCCGAGCAGGAAGAGTTCTTCTGATATGTGGTCAAAAGGTCTGATGCGGTTGTACAAAAAAAAAATTCATACCTTCAAACCCCTACCAATACGTGACGCACGATTCTACCAAGCTTAATATAACCCATGACAGAGGCGTCATTTTCCTCCAACTGCGCGAAGGCAGTACTCGTTCCAGAAAACTTCCAAAAACACACAAGCTGGATGGAAGTTCCATCGAATCTCATTCAAAATATCGTAAATATTAATTTTCTCCAAACATTCCATCATTCATCCTCCAGCTACAACCGTCTGAAGCAACAGCCTCCGAGGAATCTGTAACGCAGGCACAGAATCGAGCATGGCCACCCGTTGCGTTGTGGTGGTAAAGCGAAAGCATCCACAAGGCTTGAATATTTACTTCCGGTCTCAGGAATTGATTTCGAGGCTTTCCAAAAAAACATTCGACCACCAAACAACATTGATTGTCTCTTATGATCACTGTTGAAGCTTGTTCAAATGTAGCCCTGTTGGGTGTTGACGTGAATGCAAGGCATTTGCATGCAGGCAGTTGTTCATAAATCAAATGTATACAGTTGTGCATACAGCATTCACCTCAATTTATTATTGATATTCTGGAAAATTTCACGAGTTAGTTCGGTTAATAGCTATCTCATTGTATGTATTGCATATCCGAGGCGTTTGTAGGCCAATAGAGGCCAAAAATGTATAAAATAATCTATTTCTCGCATGCAATTGTGCTATTTTACACATTGTTGCAAAGATAGTCATATATTTACACAAACTACATAATGTAGGAGTTGGTTTTACATGACATCACCAATGCCAATTGTGACAATTACATCGCATTCGTCAATATTGTAAACAACATTCACAAATGAATTTAAGTGATTTCACTCTCACTCCAATTTCCCAATGGGCCGTAAATAAATGAAAGAGCGAATCGATATTATTCTTTATGAGCAATGCAACTAATTGAACAAAAACCAAGTTCTTGGCTATCAACTAGTCACGATAAATAGATTCAGATGAATCTTATTAAGAATGATAATTATGAATACCGAATAGTGTTACAGGATTCGTCAAAAGGAACATCTGAAATTTTGTATATAGGGGTGACTGATTTAACTAGGCAATACCAATCCTAAAGAGAGGCAATACAGAAAAGCTGGATGCATCACAGATAGAACCAAGAGATACAGCTGTACGTATAAATTAAGAAAAACACGGCAAAATGTCCTATGATGCAAGTCGCAAAAAGTGCCCTCTTGTTGCTTTCATACATTTTTCGAGGGCTAGATGTGTTGTATGCCGTAGAACACGAACAGCACAACAGGAAAACCATGCTTCCGATTGTTTATTCTACGAATCGTAAGCCTAATGGTTGTGCTGAAGATGAAATTCTTAAGCAATGGGAGTTAAAAACGGATGATGATATAAATATGCCTAAGTACTTTGTTTGAAATTCAATGAAAGCTTTTAAGCTATGTATAGAATCAATGTTTGTTTGTTAAAATGGCATAAGTTTGTGAATACGTGAGATGCTTGGTTTACAATTTGTTCAGAAAGCCAAAACTTCAGCTAACGAAATGTGGGTTATTATTAGTTAACAAGAATTAAACGCACAAGCATAATGATGTTTTAATAATTTTTCTTAAACTCATAGCTTCTAGAAACAAATATTTCCGAAGGAAATTTCTAACGGAAATGCACAAAGAATGACAAACATTAAACGACTGTGGGTAACATATAATGTGTTGTAACAATCAATTTCCTCATTAGTTAATTGAATGAAATTTCCGAGTGCTCATTTAAGTTAGTTCCTTTTACATCTGTTAAATAATGGATGACACTGAAGAGTCAGAAGGACTGCGTTCTGGAACGTTCAACGATCACAAAGCGCGACGTTCACGTTCATGACGAAGAATGTGTTTTCGACGCGAATGGTAAACGCCAAATAAGAAGTAAGCGACATCAAAGCAATTCGTGGCTGTTGCAATAATGCTGGGATTGATGTTTCATGTTGCTCTGCCTAAGATAGCTTGTTTCTTTTTCTGCCATACTCTTCGTCCTCGGGCTTCGTGTGAAATAAAAGCAAGAAATGATCTAGAGAGTAACCCTTGAACATGCTGATGTTTCGACTCGTACGAAGTAACATTTATGAGTGTAAAACAAAACAGGATGACCGTTTTTATTGTTTGGTACTACTTTGAGCGATTGTACTTGACATTTCCTGTAATAAGTGTAGAACAGGGGTTTACAAACTACGGCCCGCCGGCGGCTCTCGAGAATTTCCAGTGCGGCCCGCACCATTTTAAGAAATTGCCTAGTTAAAAAGTTTTAATATTTTTGAAATGTTCAAATATTAATTACTGTTATAATAAGTAACTTAAATACTAGAAATTGTGCAAATAACAACATCTCGAGCGCAACAGTTGCGTAAATTACCCGTAAGATAATGTATTAGTGGCCCTCGCGCTACCGTAGTTTCAACCAAGGCGGCCAGCGAGCTGAAAAGTTTGGAGACCTCTGGTGTAGATAAATACAACCAACAAAAACAACTAATTTTCTGAGTATGTAAATTATGTTATTTTACTAATCTATAATTCTGTGCTATGATATTTAATAAAATCGTAAATACTAAAACAATATTTCCCATAAATACACTCGGAAATATCCGTGGAGTAGAAAAGATAACAAAAGAGTATACATTTTCTCTGAGGACAAACAATATTTATTATCCACCGTTCGCAAGCCTGTATGTTTCTTTTCAAGCGTCATTTAAATTATCGGTGAATAATAATGACATCCTTCGCTTGCGCGTGCTGGTTCCATTTTTCTCTTTTTTGTGAACCGAACCTTTCCCAGGTCAAAGAAAGTGCTGCTTGCCACTCAAACCATAGTCAACACGTATATCTGCATGCTGCTAGACTACCGATGCAAACGAGCGAACGTTCCCGAACCATTAAGCGAATAGGAAATCCGACCGACTGCGAATACTTGCGGAGCGGTTTCCGCGGCTGAAACTTACACAAGAATGCTAACAAACCCTCCCCGGAAGCGGGAGATTGGGTTTTGAGAAAATATGGAAACCGCACGGACCTCCCAGCCGCGAATATTTTACAGGCAGGTTGAACGTTGCTCACTTTGCTGATTTCATCGCTTCTGCATAATATATTTTTAATGGCGTTGATATTAAATGAGGAAATTATAGCTAAATTAAACTTAATGTGTCATTAATTTCATTTTTATTGTTATACGCAGGGCATGAAATTTTATGCACGTATTCGAGCGATTCTTTGTACGGTGGTACAAACAGAATGCGTGGTAAATGGTTTCGGAAGTGACAGCACAGAAGCACATTTAAGGATTAGAGCGAGATGATTCTGGGCCAGCATGAAGTTGATGAAGCGAGTGATACTGTAAATGAAATAATTTATCTACAACGGAGTACTAGTGAGATTTCAATATTGTGGTCTTTAAATGTGGAAAATGGTCCATAAATTACTCTGCAAATGAAATTTTCGCGAGTCAATCCCAGGAATCTTATATATACTAGCAATGACTATAACAGAGATAACACTAATTTGAAACACTGCTGTAGTTTCAGCTGCTAGCTAGTTATAATTCTATTACATTATTACCGTTTATTTACAATGAAACTCTATGGTAACTGCCAGGTGGCAGAGCTCCAAAGTCGCTAAACCAACGCGGCCGTTCATTGCGCTGGAAGCTTTTCGTTTCGAAGGTGAGTGACAGACGATGACAGGTTATCGAAGCGTGAAACCATACACATTACAACAAACTCTTTAGGCGTAGTTCGGGAATCAACGCATCATCATACAAGAATGTTATGTTCCGAATCACGTGCCTGTTTGTCTCGCAGTCAACCAAACATCCGGATGGTAGCTTGCTGCTTTCGCAATTGCGCCCTCTGACAGGTAAGGGATGGCATGGCATCTTAGTCCTTGCCCTCATGCCTCGGAACAATTCGGAGGTACGCCACAGACCAAGCGACGCATGCATAGTGCGAGATGTTCGCAAAAAAATCAACCGTGGTTTTTTGCAAGAGGGTCGTAATGGAGCTGAGGCGTAAAAAAATTCTTCAACCACATACACAGACTCAGCACGAGGCACGACCGGTGCACGTGAAACCGTTTAGCATCGTTTAATGAACGAAAATTATCATATTTATGCTGTCACTATTGCTCACTCATCATGTACAACATCTTTCCGGATGGATTTCATTCGGTTCCAGTTGCCTAAATATATTATCTTTACATTCATGAATGACATTCGGTGAATTGGATAAATTGAATAAAATAAACATAAATGTAAATAAATAACAACTTTAGGAAGTCTCCTTTCCAAAACATCCTTTTATCTAATCCCTATTTGTATTGATGCATATATTTAGCATTTTTATCTGAGCTCCTGGGAATACAGCACAATTAAAATTAAGAATTTCCCTATTTTTTGCAATCTGCGAATATTCAAGCCTTGTACTGAAACAGAGAAAGAATTTATAAAATTTATTGAATTGGTCGAACAAACGCATGAACCTGAAGACGGTTCCAAATTTGTATTCCCTAAAACCAGTGCTAATTGATGATTTTCAACGCAGTTCAGGCAGTGTGCAGTGACGAGACTGCACTAAGTACTCCTCCCGGAAAGACGATGCCATTTGCTTTGTTTTCTAAGCTCCTGTCTGGTGATATATGGTTTTTCCGTCCTCGAAAAGTAAAATCGAAGTAAAGCTGAAGGCATCTTATCCAGGCCCAGCGATACGAAGAATAAACAACTTCCAAAGAAGTTTTACACCTCGGTCATCCCCTACAGACGGAATCACCTGATGGCAGTTGGCACAAGAATAAGGCGGATTATGAAATTAGGAAGTAGGAATTTCCTTATTTTTATTAATTATGATTAGTTGCAGGGAAGAGGATGATTTACGATGCAAGGTTTCTGAAGTTTTTCGTTCGTTCGGTTTGCACGCTTTTCGTTGGCCGTGGAGCCCAAGGGATGGGTAGATTTCTTGTGGCCAAAGTTTTACCGACCGTTTGCCGGAAGCTGTGGTTGAGGTTCACCAAGCGAGGACGATGGTAGCTTCAAGAAACTGGAAGAAACGAATCACGCTTAAACCTGTAGAGCACCACCCACACGAAATGGGAATTTCTTCGACTAAACCTTGCGTGTGATCATTGCTACAGAGAGTGGGCACACACAAAAAATATACATTTAAGGTGAACTAATGCACGGAAGCTGAACTGAAGGGAAGCAAAACGGAAAACCATTACGAGGGATCATGAACTTACCATCGACCTGATAGGGCACAGGTACAATGAGAATGGCACAAGTAGATCTCGTCTCCGTCAACCCACAGCTTGTGGAAGCGAAATAGAAGACAAGCGGTCGTAAGTGCGTCATGGTTGCTGTGCAAGACACAACAGCTCGCAATAGCAACATCAGTATCTGTAGTCTATACCGGCGCATAATCTTGATAATACATGATTTTCATCTTTAGATCGGACGGAATCATCTTTTAATACGCTTTCGCTTTTCAAAGACGGTCGCTAGTGCATAGTGAGGGCCCTGCTGAATGGCGCTAAATCTGTGTCCTGTTTTATTTCCTTTCTGCCATCCTGCGAGCTGCTAAGGATAACCGATCGAGCACAGGACATGAAGTAAGCCACAGTTCAGGTGCTTGCTCACTGGAAGCTAGAAAACTTGATTAAACCCCAATCTCCAAATGGGCGTTCCAGGTGCTTGGGCGCGCATATGTGTGTGTTTTCGTATGGAAATCCAAAAGGAAATCCGAGAAGCTTACAGAAATAGAATATTGATGCTTGATCAATTTACCGAGGTATCGTTGATGCTTTTGCCATTTTCCATGTACCTACGCCTATAATCCGAAAACTCATCATTCCAGATATTGATAATAAGCAATGGAGATGTTATGCGTCGGTTGAAGAGTGCACTCGGTGGCGAGAGCAGTTTGAGAAGTTAAGCATATGCATACATAAACATTTTCAATTGAACATTATTGATTTGGATGCGCAATAATAGTTAAAAAACAACAATTGTTCACAGTTTTTTAATTAGAGCCGATTTTCTATTATTTACGAAATTATTACTAAAACAAGAGCTATTTTATGTCTTTTACATAAATGGTGCGGTAGAAAAAAACTGTACAAAAATGAATAATGCAGAGACACTCTATTGTTAACAAGTCGTATGAAGTGATAATGATTTATGCTTCATATATTTTTATTAGGTCACTTTAATCAAATTTACTAGATTTGTTGCCATTTTTATCGAAAAGTTGCACAACATTACTTCGTAAGCTAGACTTTTCAGACTAGCCGACTTTTCAAGTCAAAGGGTGTCCCACATCAAATTGCATAACGGTTGGAACGCTGTGAAAATTGACTATATGACCGATACCTTTCAAATTTACAGGAAATACAAAATAACCCTAAAGTTAACGTTTCACTAACTTATTTCTTTTATATTCTTTACCATAACCGTACATTCGCAGTTTCGATGCGTTTAGTGAGTTTCTTGGGTACGAAAGTGAGCAACTTGGCTTTGCATCACTCCAAGAAAAAAATTGAATAGTGTCTCGAAACAAGATCCGGTTAGAAGATCGTAGGGCACTACAGAGGAAACAGACGCATCGGTCGACACTCTTAGATGTAAATGGTTAGATGTCACGTATAAATGGCGCTCCATCCAAATGTAAAACAATGTATTAATATCTGGTAAAGTTGTACTTCGCCTAGAAAAGCATATGGTACCGCGTAATATCGATGTACACATTGCATTTTAACATCAGCCTAAAATAATGCATGCGATACATGCGATCGATACATTTTCGGTTCTTTGGAAGCCGCCATACCAAGCATACTAACACCGGCCGGGGTACGAATTGAAACTTTAACTGGGTTTTTGATTCAGATTTTTCAGACGAAAAAACGATGCCATATTACGTACTCCACAGCATTCTTTGGGATCTTCGAAGAATTCCTAACCACTCCACTAGCATATATTCCTCCAAATATACAGGACAACAAATCATGCGTTGAGAAGTAGTACTAATAACTAAACATAAACATACCAATATGTAACAAAACTGAGACATAATTGACCCAATATTGTGGTTGTACTATTTTCTCATTAGTTCCTGCCGCATTTTGTAATTTCCATATTATGGCACACAAAGATGTGTTGTATATTTCTACATATATAGCATTAAAACCAATAAAAAAGAATACAAAACATCGTTAGACAGCAGCCTCATTTCTTGTAGTTGTAAGCGAATGAATTTTACCTAAATAAGAAACATAATACAGAAACATCAAGTCATCACAAAATGTGATGTTATTTTAAAGCAATTGTTCTTAATTAATAAAAAATCACGTTTTTAAAACGCGCCACAAAGTGTACAAATATTCCTTGATATTTTTGATTTTCTTGATAGCACTTGTTTATTATCATCAAAAACCACCTGGAAAGGATTTGCATAAAGGAACGATAAAAAAATCAACCCAGGGCCCATCCCACTGCAGCACAGAAGCGTTATATCATAAGGAATATAAAGAAATTTCTCCTTTCACCGCCCATTTTCATCCACCTTCAATAACTACTCCATCGCTATGGCACTGTACCAGCAAAAACAGCCATGGCACTGTTTTATGTAAATTAATTCGAAAAACTTACGATAAATTAATTCCGAAAAGAAAAGAAGGAAATCGCAAATTTATGAGGAAATGTGCAAATTCTGTGTGCATTTTTTTAGTTTTTTTTTGCTTCCATTTAGTACGAGCTTCCCTGGAAGAGACCAAGCGATATTGCCCACAAATCCTGTCCACCTGGGTTAGTTTTAGTGCACGATTTTAGTGTCCGGTACCCGGGAAGTTCATAGCTGGTCCCTAGCTATTTTATCTACGGCTATACACGGTGGTGGCAGGCGTTTTTGTCTATTTAGCAACCATTTTACGCGATCCACCATTGGCCCATCGGACACGCGGGAAGGCCGCAGTGCTTTTATGGATGATTTTTTTTTCTTTGTGCAGACTGCTTCCGAACGATGCATTTTCTTGATTTTGGCCTCGTTTATTGCCCGTTCAAAAATTGTGTAAAAATATTTCATCCATTCCCAACGGTTCAGGTTAGTGTTAGGGAAGAGGAATACTAAGGATTCACATACGTACTCTCGGTGGAATGGTATGCAATACAAGCAGTATGAGCAAAGAATGCTAGCATTTTCTGTGCCCTCTGAAAACGTTCATGCAGTTCTCGTTCACAGTTCTTGTATGTTTATTTATATTAGTAGCAAAAGATAAATTGATTGCACATACGCGCACTCGCAATATGATGATTTTAGTACGAGCGAAAAGAATTCACCATCATCCCTGAATAAGATCTTTATAGTTTTAAAGCTTGTAATTTAGCAAGGAAAATGTAAAATCATAATTAAGTAGTGAATTTTGGCTAATTAATTTTGGCAGAAAATTACCACTATTCTTATGAAAGGCTTATAACCATTTTTATAAAATAAAAATATAACAAAACCATTTAATTCAGCCAAGATTTAATGTATTAGGAAGTAAAGATAACGCGATCGTACTTCTTGTTCACAAGTATCCATTTAAATTATTAGTTATTAGTTATTTATCAATTATAATTCAACTGACTGTATGTGGTCCCCTTGAAGTGGAGCAACATTACAAACATAAAATTCGTCGGGTTTAAATTTAAATCCTTTTAAAGATACCATCAGCGTTTTAGATTTTCAAGAATTCGTAGTATAATTAACCATTGAAAGTTGTAATTCAGTAAAATAAAACATTTCAATAAAGTTTTTTACATCAGAAACCCATGAATTCTTGTTGATATTGTGCCATTTTAGCGTACAGTGGTTCATTTAATAAATATTTTCTTTTTTACAATCTCCAGGATCCATCCTTCCTTTTAGCTGGATGCTGCGCTAAGGCCAGCTATACTCAGTATGAAATGGTACGATCCTGGTTGTTTTCTTTATTTTCCCTACAGGATCAACAACGTTCGGTGAGTGGAATAGCGGACGTACCGAACGTACCCTAGAAGCAATCGCTTTGGACGCCAATGATGGCTGAAATTGTGGGAGGCGGAAAAAATAGAGAGGCAAACTAAAAAATCGCCACCATCCTGCAAAATTCTCCTCCCGCTTCTGCGCATCGTTGCATCCGGAAGTTATCGCTCACTCGAACGGCGGCCAGTGCGCCGGAAGTCCGATTAATGCTTCCGCTTCGTTCGGTTGGCTGGTTGCCGGGCGGATGTTCGGTAGGACTTGTCTGCTTTGTAATGGGTTTTTATTTGCAGTTCACTTTTTTCCTTTGCTTTTTTCCACTGCTCATCTCCTTGGGGCGCGATTGCATCTCGCCCGTTCGTCCATGAAATTGCTCGGTTTATTTTAGGCCAATCCAATGCGAATAGTTTTACGCTGGAATAATATTTTACCATCACTAAAAGGTAGATGTCGGAGAAAACAGATTTACAGAATAGTGGGATAAGACATGTACTTCAATAACCAGTGTTATTTGAAGATGGCAAAAACAAACGTTGCTTTAAACATAGATTCGGAGTTCTTTCAGTACTGATTTTAAGATTTTATCATTTGGTTCATATGGAAGCGTAATGTGTAATCAATGCATAATTGTTCATTTCCTAAAGGTTTCTGTTATCGCGGACGTAGAAATTACCTATCGAGCATGATTGAACAAACCCTAGCTGAAGATAGCACCAACCTCCCGGACACTAGCCGGATGGAAATTGGAAAGGGAAGAAGTTACGGCAAAACAGCGTAACGCCACGTCGGAAACGTCAACCGTAGGTTGGTGCCGGATATCGGAGAAAACTATAATAAAATCTCCTAAGGGTAGTATTTACTGCAATCGGACATCGAAATGCGTCTGCATCCGACCATCGAAGGATTCGTTTCCGGTGCTGTTGGACAGCCGACGTAGACATAGAATGCCGTTTCTGTCACATCACAGTAGAAAAAATGATCCAATTGATCCATGCATCCAATTTATTTGCTATTTTTGCATCCTGTGTCCCAAGCGTATATTCAAAGTAACTAATTGTTAAATATCTTTGTGATGATAATTATAGAGAATAGTAATGGAACAATTAATCTAATAGATAACGAAAATTGGCAATGCAACATCCCATAGCATGGATCCATAGGTCAACGAACGATAACTGAGCCCAGTCATTCATGTAACTGTTAGAAGACAATCAAACTCTCCTTTTAAACATGGTTTAGAAAATGCTTTAAAAGCCTGTTTCGTTAGCGAATGGTAAATTGCCAGCAAAAAATAAGCACATTAAATAGCTACGAATTAAAGTAATTAAGTAAATAAATAAACGACAAATCAATCAAGTATCATGCTTTCTAGTAAGCAACTAACAGACTGACGAACTGAAGGCTGTATTTCTATAAAGCAAACGAAAACATTTGGATTTGATGTGCGGCGAGATGTTGGCGGCTCGGACAGCGGGTGGTAAAAATAATAATGGCATAAAGGAATGCTTTGGACGGAAAACACATTAAAACGATTTCGGCAAAAGGTTTTCATTCATTCCTTACTCTCTTTTTTGTCACTCTCTCCCACTGGTTTTCTGTCAGCTTGTACAGTAAACACATCTTAACCTCTCGAAAGAAAATGGTCCCCGTGTGAAATTTCCGACCGAATGGAAAGGTCGGTTAGGAACGAAGCAGAAGGATAAAATGTTCCGGCGCTGGACTGGTCGGCGACTCACTGGACACAAGAAGAACATTTATTTCCTGTGAAAGAAAATACAGCACACAGAATGAAAGTAAGTACCGATGGAAGCATGCGGGAAGGAAAGGCAGACACAACGGGAGTGGATGGTTCGGAAAATGTTAGTATTCCCGTAAGCTGGTCTAACCGCGCCAACAAGACGTTCCTGGAAATGGAAATATGGTAGGACGGTGACGAGGAAAAGCCATCTTACAAAGTGCCACAAGTCGCCACTGTCACCGGATATTGCAAACTGTCCATTCCACGAGTATATCTTACCGATATGCTGCCAAAAGACGCCATTAAAGGTTTCATGGGGGTGTTTGTCAGAGCTGTTGACTACTTTGTGTTGGCCTATCATTCAAATACGTTTTTTTTCCAATTTCTTTTATGGTAGGAAACTATCTCACATAAAATATTGTCAACTGCGTTTGAAGCGTGTTTTTTTAGATTGTATTATGAAGCAAGAATCGAGAGTAACTTTTAGAAGAACTTAAATTTGTAATTTATTCCCACAGCAAAGCAATTCGCATTTAAATGTGCCACCCCGCTTCGGTCTGAAACAGATTCTCACGGTAAATGGTAACAGCAAAATGCATCAATTTCCATTCGTCATTGATGGTACTTGTCATTTACCACCCCGATACCCAACGCAGCAACTGCAAAGAACGATCATCGCACTCTTGTACGTAAACGATCATCAACAACAATAATCCCATATCATCGATGGATTAACAGTTTCATACATTCAATTATGCACTGAATTACGTAGACAATTGGTGGCGGACGATGGCATGGTGGAGCGCATCGAAGACGGAAAAAGGCACAGAAAAAAATAGTGACTGCACGAACAATAAGGCCACTCAAAAGGCGTCCGTTCATGGCAGCAGCGGAAATGTTTTGATCTTCAAATGGTAGTAGAGCAAAAAGTGAGAACCACGCTTAACTTTTTGTCATTGATCCTCTGCACTCGAAAATTCGTACGGTGCCGTTCTCTGTCACTGCTTGATTCGTCGAGGGTGAATGTCATTAAATGCTTGCCGGCTCGCAAGCGCATCCGAAGCGACGGGAGGAGACGTTTGCGCGCTCAAGTACCTTGATACTTGTTATTAATTTACAGTAATTATTTACGCCATTGTGTCACGATGCTACGGTAATGTGACCACAGCAAATCAAATCAAACGATGCTAATGATGGGGGCTTGTGGTTCCGGTTTGCTCGTAGCACCAAGCTCGCGTACGGTGCATAAGGCGAACTTCCGCTGCACTCGCTTACACTCAGACGCGGGTTTGTTTTACAACTTTGTCCAATCTCATCCCGCTATCTGTGGTACGGACTTTCTTTGCCGTATGCCGTATCGTATGGAGTATGGTTGCACTTGAACGTTCAACAATGTATGCAAAAGAGGTACCCATACGGCAGCAAAACACTGACACTGACCTACCATGCTGCGGTCAGATCCGGCAAAGTATGATCTAGGGACCTCTATTCTTGCGGAACAGGCAGGGATGGCAGTGATGGGCAAGATTGATGAGTTCTTTGCCTGATCGAATGTTGAATGGGAAAATTTAGCGTATGATTAATGTGCTCTTACCATAATTGACGAACAATGGCTGCAAGGCGAGATCAACAGTAAAATTTCACGCGGAACTGCATAGCGGGTAAATAGCTTTGGTGAGAAAATGGAAAGCTAATATCAGTGGCTGGAAAATGAGGTATGTGTTGCGTAATTAAGTGTGTATTACGCTAAGATAATATAAAACCATCGTATTGTTCAATATAATTAAAATTCTAAACAATACCGATTGATTTGATACATTGAATAGTCGTTTGTGAAGAGAAATAATTAATCTAATTTAATTTTAAGAGTTAATCGTAAAGCCATATTAGATATATATGGCTTTATATTGATTTAACTTTGCTATAAATGTTGCTAACAAAGTTATAAGGCTTTGTGCGCTAACCGCAATGAGGGCAAATAAATTGTTGAATCAAGGATTAACACCTATCCAATCATGTGAGAAAAAAAAACGCTGACGTTCCCTTTTCATTCAACCATTTCTACCTTCACCACAATCAGAAAAGGGAGCAATAATCAAAGATGTCAAGAAATCTTTATGACTTGTCGCCTTCCAAGTGATCTTCCTTATTGTTTACCGTTATTACAACGGACATAGCCCCGACTGGCAATTAGAGAGTGAGAGTGAAAGACTTCTTTTTGGCTGTCGACAGTTGTAACAGTAAGGCAACATTGCATTGAAGTGCTTCACCCCTAATGTGTGACAAAAGCTAGTCCAGCGCGACAAACAAAAGGAACGTCTACCAAACTGCTTCAAGAACGTACATCTGAACAGTTCACCAGTGGTTAAGAAAGTGACGGTAGCTGACGCAACGAAGGGAGCAGTGCCACTGAAAGAAGATGCTGCATCTTTGAACCACTGCAGGGATGCCTTGCGCTGATGCTACCCAATACAAAGAGATAACTTTTGAACCTATCTAAACGAGGGCCACGTGAAGGATCAACCCTCCGAAGGATGGATTTGGGACGCGTATCTTCTCGTGTGTCAATCAGCTGACGACGTAGACGAGCCCGTGACACGCAAGCAGGCTTTCCTAGCGTGACACGTACTGCCCCGTATGATGTATTCATGAAACGCATAAAACTCGGGAGCAAAGGCCGGAAATCTGAGTTCTTCTTTGATTTATTCAGACCAATTCGCTCGAATCGGTTGCTGACTTCGCACGGTTTCGTGGTTACTTGGGTATTCGGGCAATTGTAATTTGATGTAAACGCTCGGATTCCTTGGAGAATGCCCATGCGACAGAAGCTTAGCGAACGTGCGACTTGAGTATAACTGTGCCGTGGATGCAGCGCGGTACAGGATAATTTCCTCCATTTTTTTTTCTTGACAGATTGCTCTACATTTCCCCAACCTGTGTGCTATCCGAGGTTGCGGTGACATGAGAAAACGTAATTTATTGCAGTAACATAGACAACCATAGCAGAACAGAGGAATACAAGGGTAATATTATGTGGCAAAAGTGTGGTTAGAGAATAATCTTTTCGTGCCGAGAAAGGAAAAAGCTCGAATTATCACGGATGGTAGATTCTGAAAGTACCAAGGTCAATACTCTAAATTGTCCTTACTACATGTAAATATCGGAAAAACAGTGTTGGGAAATTAATGACAATGTGATTTTCAACTAATCAACATATGATTTTATCGTTTTAATGCTGTCTGTTTGATTTGCTGTACATCAAGTTTTCGTTCTTTTATTTTCGTTGCGTTTAATGCCTTCCATTAATTTTCGAAGTACAAATTAAATGTTATGAAAAGCATTTTTGGGTTTTCACACAAACGGACCGGACTTAAATCCCATCAGGACCAATCCCTCGAGCACAGGACTGATTATCCGGCTACGTGGTAAAATAAATCGATACGGCTAGGTCATTCGAACGACAAAAAAAAACAATTTGTTGCCAAATCGAAACATGTACCCACTCAATCCAAGACATATAGAATGCCGAATCAGTTTCCACCATCTTTCACAAAGACATTATACATTTATTTCGCTTAAGCACATAATATGTGCTACCTTGCTGTGATTGAATGACTAGAAATAAACTCATCAAGGCCTCCCCCATTATATGTGTTGTATTCTTTGAAACAGTTCCTTTTGGGAAACGCTTCCTTATTCAAATATTTTAGCAAAACCGTTTCTCTACATACTTTTTTCCCAAATAATGTTTCTCTACAGAATATGTTCTAATGAACGAAAGAAAAAAAATTCTTCTTATGTGCTCACAGTTACGAGCTTTAATTATTCCTGTTTCTGAGAAATGGGATAGAGCGCTCATGGTTAAAGATGGTTAAAAGAAATTGCTACAAGTTCGACTGGAATCAGCCATCGGAAAGTACAAGATGAACTTATGATTGAATGGCTAGAGCAAGCTTCGATTGTTTCCGTCCTTATAACAATGGTTCAAAATTAAAAATCGGCTGGATTGAAAGAAAAATGCAACCAGTTGCACACTGCAATTCACAGGATTTTCCCAAGACTAACCCTCCATTCGATCGGATTTGTGGAACCTTGCATTAAAAGAGTCTCGAATACAAAGCTTCGATATTGAACCTAAGCCAAGTGCCTATTCCGTGGGTGTCACGCATTCAAAATGAGAACCGCGTTGAATGTTTAAGCTTGTGTGGCTTCCTTGAAATGCCATTCCGTCCACAATTTCGACATTCACTGCATCGAGATGAAAGAAGAATCGTGTGCGAACATCAAAGCAATTGGTAGGTAAAGTACAGCGTAGTCTACAACAGATCGTAGGGTAGAATTCGTATGTTTGCCTGTTTTTTCTGTTCTTTACAACTCACGGCGTTGATTGAAATCAGCGACCGCGATGTCACGCTAGGAATGTATGGCGCACGTTTTTCACAATCTCGCTTTTTTGTATATGCAACTGAAACTATACAAAAAAGCAAACACAGAAAAGGGGTCGCCATACTGAAGTCAAATGATGGAAGAGCGAGCAAGTTTGTTTTGATTTTGGTGTTCAAACCATAGAATTAGAATGCTATCATTCTCAAGAATACATTCTATATGAGATTTTGTATGTACTACTTACTTATCAGGCGCTACAACCGCTTCGTGGTCTTGGCCTGCTGCAGAAGTCCTCTAAACCGCTCACGGTCGCGCGCCTTCGTCTGCCAATCCATTCTGTGATCTGCGATCTAAGAGAACTTTACGGGCTGGATCGTCCGGTGTCATTCTCATGACGTGAGCATTCCAAAAATCATTCTGTGCATCCTCTCGAACGCGTCTAAGAAGGTTTCGTCAGTTTTGGACAAAGTCCATGTCTCAGAGGCGTATGTGAGTACTGGAACTGTATAGGATTTTATATGTAAGAGCGTAAAATATCTGTAGTCATCTAATTTTCTGAACATGCATGATTGTAATAATGTCCTTTCACTAAAACTACCATTTAGAGTATAAATTGAAAAAAAAATATATGTAACTGAATTTTATTATTTTTTCACTAGCATTTATAAATATGCTCTGAAGCAATTAGGAACATTTTTGCAAACGCCCGGAAAATTGGATATAGAACGCGAAACCGTTTTCATCAAATAAAGAAAGGACCTCCTACATTCTTGACCCACCACCATTAGCAGTCGCTACATTCATCTTTACACACCCCTAACACCCAACAGAAATGACCCACCAAAGACGGAAAGCAATTTGTTTCTCCCATTTAGCGTCGGTCGGCAGACAAGATTTATAATCCCTGCAGCGTTAGGTCGCCGAAACCAATACCATCACGGTTGTCCATTGCTAGGTTCCCCCTTACAATTGGTCCAATCGTATTGGGTGCCCTTCCATTGCATTAAAGTATCCCTCTGAAGAAGCTTCCGGTTTCGGAGCGGGCGTTCGCATCGCTTGGATTCAAATCACAGCTTAAGAGTGTTTTCTTCCAGCCAGCAGTAAGATAAATAGATGGCAAATTTGGGGAAGCAACCAAAAAAAAACCTCCTGCACACCGGAATCGATAATAACAGGCGCACTGGTCTAGAATGTCGCCTTTTTTCTACTCTCCTTTGCAACCCAACCCAACTAGCCGGTTGGTACCGGGATGTTGACAGTAGATCCGGAAGGTTTACCACAGCAACATTCGCCACCGAAAGCCCGCCTATCTGTCTCTCATTAAGGAAACAGATTTGGGGCATGCCGTAAAACGTTGGTCGGTGTCCATGTTTTCCGATGTGATTTTCTTCGACGAAGGTAGAGCGAGATGTGTTTCTTTTTTTACGGTTTGCACACGGGATAACGCAAACCAGTAGCTATCTATATGGACACTCAATCTTCGAAGAGCCCATCGTCAAGACAAATGAAGGGAAGTTGTAAACGGACAAGATAAAGGTGACATTAACGTTTCCTGCTACAGGTTTTGCAGGGGTCGATCGAAGGATTTTTTGTTGTTGCTGTAGCAGATTTTGGAGCAGTTTGTGAAATCTTAAAATACAAAAACCAAGATATATTAAAATGGATAAATTATTAAAAAGTTTTTTGATGTAGATTAACACAAATATTCAACATAATAGACTTTATACACATTTTACTTAAATTATCTAGGATTTTTTTCTTTTTGCGTAACACTAGTTATTCAAATACTCAACCTTTGTACAATGTTATCCAAATACTGCTTCATCATTTATATTATTTCAAAACTTTCTTGTCTCAAAAACGCTTAAATATTATGCAATCCATTAATATATATTAATAATACAGCCACGAAAGTTTCTCTATCTGATTTTCACATAATTCATCGATTATATATTTGAATATAATATTTTTGTTTCGTAGAAAATTCTATTCAAAATACCAAACTGTAATGAAGAATCACCAGCAGATTTTATAATCAGAAATATCGCACTCGATTTAGTGGAACTTCTGTAACATTCCTCATTCGCATTCTAGCGGAGTTTGCTGACAAAAAGGGAATAGCAAATACGCGTTACGTAGTGAATAAAAACACAAAAAATACTATATTCCCGTACACAGACAAACCCCGAGAACCAACGAATTCGGAACTCATTTCGCTAATGATGTGGAAGGCGGCTCGCAACGGACTAAATGTACAAAATTATAATTATAATCATTTCACTGAGTGCATGGAGCACCATTTTCATTTCATGCTGTAAGCAGCATCGACCATCATCATGGGAAACATTCGAATGAATTCGAAGCCAGGTTGCCCTACCGATGGAAATAGGAACGGAGCGGAGTCCTTTTAGATGGTCAGCTTAATTTTTTTTTCTCTACATTTTCCGTGAATGAGTACACGGGGTAGTGAGATTTGAAAAATCTCCCTCGTTACTCCACGAAAAATGCAGCAGCATGCGGTGGTGGCGCTTCGCTGTTGCCGGGAATTCAAAAATCACGTGAACATGTGATGAAGTGTGTAATTAGTGGTCTATCAAAAATCACTCTTGCAATCTCGGAAGCGTTCTTGGTCCACGCGCTTTGTTGCCGAGTGCTGTTGGCCGTACACGTGCAGGGGCGTACAGAGTAGTGGTTAGGCTAAAGTGCGTTCGTCCACACCCGTACCCAGCACGAAGGTAAATATGCGTCTAATCCTGCGTTCCGGGACGAATGTTTTAGCCACTTTTGTAGGCGGATGGTTTATACCGCTGCCAAATGCAGCAACATGTGCCGTACGATCCTCGAGTGGTTCGCCCTCGGAGCATGATGCTCGTTGAGAAGTTTTCAATTATTTCGATTGCAACCGAAAGGAAGGGAAACCATTGAGTCGCAAGTGAGTGAGTGCAAAAGCTGGAAAGTGGTACATTTCGGGGCGTGTGCAGACGAGTGCTAACGAGATGTTAAATCCAAACGTATGAACGTTGAATACAGATACTGATGCTAAGATACACCAGTTCGAAGAGTAGAGACAGACGAAGATTGTGGCCAAATGTATCACACCATAAAATCTAATCGAAGAATGAAATGATGTGCTAGACAAACGGGGTTCAATAATTTATTAACTTAATCCATTGAATAAAATCATCATTGTGGAAGAAAGATATTACTTAGTTCAGTTCGTTAATGTTTGTTATTAATGTTTTATTTTATTTTTTTTCATTTGAACAATAAATAAATTAAAATATTTCATTTGTTTGTACAATGTCGGTATCTAACTAGCGACATATAAAGTTTATATGGTTTGTCAAGATTAGCTATCTTTGCCATCTTTGTAGTGATGCGATGTCCTTTCAATGCAATACAGTGGTTCCTACTCCAACAAGCACTTCTGTTGCATCTTTACATCTGTTATGATTCCCTTATCAAATTTAAATATCGCAATTATCTTAGAAGCATCAAATTACAGTTTATTTCATTTGCTTTGCTCGTAAATTAAACTCGTCAACAAGCAGATGACATGACCCATAAGGCAATTTATTTGATTATTCGACAAATTTATCGTCTACGCCATAATATGCTACACCAAGTTAAAAGATATTCTACAATTCTTTCATTAGTCATTCTCGCCATCCTCCTCGCTTATAAAAGCGTCCAAGTTCCTGCATATTTCGAGAAGATTGCTGTCGACACATTTCAGAGGCGTTTGCTACTGCTTATTTATGGAACAAGCTATCTTCAATCGATTTTTTAAGTAGCTTGAAAATAATTTAGTATTTGTTCTCCATGCTCCATGTTGAGTAGATTGTTGCCGACTTTAGTTATTAAATACTTTGTATGTCCAAATCTGGATCAGTATACTTACAAAAGCTGCCTTTATGCTATGTTTAATATTTCAATAAAATTAAATAAATAAAAAACTATCTTCTACACTTCCCATATCTTGCCAGGACGCTCCCAATATTACCGGTATGATAATTCATCTTGGTCAGCAGAACGCACCGTACTCCTTTCATGCAGTAAAACCTTTTCTCCAACTCATCTTCTTAAATTGATGTTCGACCGAAAGTAAAATATCCTGCGCGTTGCGACGTACGCCGGTTCGCCATCGTCATTATCGAAGTATAATGTACGTGCACATTTTTTCATCAGGTTTTATCAGCCCACTTTCGAAACACGCACTCATGTAGAATATAAAAAAAAAACCCAAGCCAGTAGCAGTCATTAAAAGAAACGTAACAATTGCCCTCCGAAAGATTGACGTTCGATTAAACTCGCCGCTTGAAAGCATCTTGCCAAAAAAAGGGAAACTCGTTAAATTGCACAAGAAAATTTTAGCAAAACCATCGTTGTTTCTGTGTGCATGCTTTTTCTTCTTCTTCTTTTCTTTGACTTCAACCCGAGTTTACCACCAACAATTTGCGTTGGAAACCGGGTCCGGGCTGATAAAACATTTAATTGAAAACAAATAAAATCTCATTAAAAGTTTCCCTCGCAGTCGTTTGTGGGAGGTGACATTATTAATAATAATAAAAATGTCAGCAAAAAAGCCAAACTTTTCTTGGCTGCTCAGGTGCCAAAGCAGAGTAGCATCAGTACAGGCTGGAGTAAAACTGAAGAACAAAAACGTTATAAACCTCAAGCGGTGACGATAGCAGAAAATATACTTTTCCACAGATGAATGCTGGAAAGTGTTGCTCGAAATTTGCCTTTAATATCTAGCAAAAATATCGTTCGGAAAAAAGAATGTTGAGTTAATCGTATTTATCATTTATACACACCAATAACATTAAAAAGTATAAATACAACGCGCATTAGTTTTTCAACTTTTATTATAACCCCTAGGCTCCAACGATAGTACGCGGTAAAAAGAAATCATGTTGCTGCTCATCAAAAATGACAGGCTCCCACCATTAGACCGCACGGCGGAAAACAATTTCACTTATCATTTTGCGTGAATTAATTTCGGTAAATCAATAACTAACACAGCATGACCATGACAGTGTCATCAACCTTGATATGGAAGCGCTGCACCGAGCAGCAAACATCAGAATTTAAGCGGTCTCAGGGGATTCTCGCAAATGTATCGAGAATCGCATCTCCCCTCAATCCTTCTGTAATGATTTTACTTCCAACCTTCCAACCCAAGGCATACGAAAAAGGTCGAAGATGATGATGGGAAATATGATTGATAGTGCGTCGTGGGCTTTGCCCATGATGAATTAAGCCTAATATGGAAAAATATTTTCTCAAAATAATTTTTAAGAATCCTCGTCATCGTTGCCATCTTCTTTTCAGGGGTTGATTCTTGTTTGTGGCACACTTTACTTTTCGGTAGGTTCTTCTTTTTACTGCAAGCAGCACACAATTTTACCAAAGAGAACACCAGTGAAAACTCGACACAGCGTAGCCCCCCTGTTCGAGTCCCTCGGAACGATGGCACATGTTACTGTGACCCCTATAGAATGCAAAAAACGCTACAAAATACCGATCAGTAAACGCCATCATTCTGGCATAAAAAATACTGCAGTCCAGTTGGGGACTGGATGCTGAAGATGACATGCAAAATTAAAATTCATATCCATTAGTCAAGCGTGGAAAATTAGCTTATGCTAGAATTTCTGTCCCTAAGAGCTGCATATATAGGGACCAATATTCACGATTAAAAACAAAGCATCAAGAAGCACAATGATACCAAAATCAACAAAACTATACGCGAAATATTCACGAAACTGGTTCGAAACAATATCACATTGTAATTCTCTTGAAAATGCGTCTAGTCTTCCTGCCGGTTGATTTACAACCGTTTTTTCATTTGTCTTGTTCATTTACATTTCGATTTTCGATTAAATTTGCAGGAGTCCTTTACTTAAGCTGAAAAGATCATTTCATTGCTCTAAAATGAGTTGTCAAGGTGTTTAGTTTCCTAACCCATGGTTTATAATTCCTGTAACGATTAAATCCGTGCAACCGTATTCATATGTAATTCCTTTATTGCATACAATGTAGTTTTATGTATGTATCTATAATGACGGCCATTGCCAAATTTTTTTATAGGTATATTATTATACATTAATTATTTTTCTACACCACAAGTTTATATTCACAACTTTACCAATTTCGCCTCCTTTTCATCAACTTTTATCCCTTTGTCAACATTATTTCATCAACTAATCACGATACAATTAGCAATTGATTTCCTTTCCCAGCGCATTTGACGTAGTCGGAAAAAAGGATTCTCTTCCTTCTGTTCAACTTTCCTTCTCTTTTCAGCCTTATTTTCCGATTACATTATTATCACCCACTTAACATCCGTCTGCAGAAACGAGGGCCGTCGATTGTTGTCGTGCATCGTTGGCGGGTTGTGCTGTATCGGAATGTACTGCCAACATCTCGAACGTCGTCGGCAAGACATGAAGTGGTGATTATGTTAATTGCACAAGCAATCGCAGCCAGAAGATTTGGATGAAAAGCAGTGAGCATTAATTCTACATCACACCTTTAGCACAACACATTAATGCTACCGTAGACGTCACACTGCATGCATTTCAGTCTACCGCTGGTGCTGGTAGAGCTTTGCTCCTGTAAACCAGGCGGAAACCACCTGCGGAGGTTGCTGATTTCATTAACTACAGTTGTTCATGCAAATCACACTAAACGGGAAAAGTGGACATTGTACTCAACACCATAGTTGCAGGGACTGTGAGAATAATCACGATATTATTTACACCTAATACTGAATAGTGCTTCAATATAGCAATGATGTAATTGCTCCAAACTAGCTAAGTCTGTTTATTATTTATGAATAAACATTCTTTATTGATAAATTGAATCAATTAAATATTTAATGGTTACGGAAAACTAAACAAAAGAATTATATTGAAGAGCCTAGGAATAGTCAATTCTTGAAGACCATAAGTACAGATGGAACTATATTTAATACAGATTTGAAACATTTACTTTACATTCACATTTAACAAACGGCTCAAAATCCGAAGCCATATATTTAACCAGATACATTATGTGAATCAATCGTACCTAGATGTATAAAAAATCGCAAACTAGGTTTTATGCATCTATATGTTTTGTTCGTTTTTTTTAAGTTTCTCCTGGTCAAAGCTTTTGGCTCCCGTGTGCCACGATATTGTTGTGTAGGCTTACAAGGATAAAGGTTAGAAGTTGAACTGATTTTCTCTCTCTTTTTTTCTAAAACTTGCCAGATATCTACTGAACGACAGGACAGATTATCGGTTAAGAAACTTTAACTAAATACGTTTATAAAACATTACCATGGTCGTTAATGGTTGTAGTTAAGATCGGTTCGAATATTACATCGTTTAATATACGTTTTATTTGTTGAAATTTTTGTAAAAGACCATACGAATTTGAACATACCATTCATTTATTTACTTCTTCAGTTCCCTTGTTTAAATTTCATTAAATTTTCAGAACTCTTATAAAAACATTATCGTCGATAGTAACAAATTACATTCATAATTTGTTTCATATCAAAAACTGTGAATAAGTTTTACTACTACTACTACTACTGAACGACAGCTTTATATATTTAATGATCATAATAAATAGGTAAAAACCATACTATAAAGGATTAATATAATTATAATTTTAATTTTAATTAATATAGTATAATTTTCTCGTGAAAAAAGTTTCTTAGATCCAACTTGGTTCGTTCCGTTTCGAAAAAAGGAACTTTCCCATCACAAGCTGTTTTTCGATAGAAGGTTGACTTATAACACTCATATTGAAAATCTAACTGTCAAATTAAAAAAAAACTTTGAACTGCTTCGTTAACTGAAAACCGAAACTGGATTTCAGTAACAAATTGCTATTGCACAAAACATTAGTCTGCCCATACATTACATATGCATCACCAATGTGGTCATTCTTACACACACTAGAATTGCAAAGATCACAAACCAACTTTTTGAAGCCATTATATACTAGATATATACTATATACTAGAACTAGATATGAAACGTTTAAACCTTACAAAGCATGTAACACTTCCACGATATACGACATAATAAATGAGCTAATAGTGGCATTCGATGCTAAATGCCTTTCAGCACGTTGAAAATTTTAAGCTTGTTCGTTTTCTTCAAAATAATGTAAGGAATTTGTTTAGTTACTACTGTTTAGGTGCTAGTAATAAGAATAGGTTAACAGCAGTAGCTTTAGATTCTTTTCATATTCAAGGTTTTTTGACCAACACTTGTTTTCCCTTTCAAAATCAAATCAAAATTTAAATCACACACAGCTGCCTAAATTTTCTTCAGCCAAGTCGGTTACTAGAGAACACATCAACGAATATTATATTCATTCGTAAATATTTTCTTACCGATTATTAAAGCTCACAACCAATATTTATGCTTACAAATTATTTAAAATGGAAATGAACTTAACAAACTAAACTAACTAAAAACTTTGTATTTAAGAGCAGATGAAAATTCAATGTACATTCAGAGTGAATAGATGTACATTGCTTGTATATCAAACAACAAATAAGTTCTCGACAATTACAGCCAACAATTATAAACTGTTTACTTCTCTGATACATAACCTATCTAACAATGTAACCTGTACCAAGATCTTTACCGCGATCTTGATGAGTGATACTTATAGCGGGGGAGAATTAATTCTTTTAAAAAAGTATCTAGTGCAGACCCCTACATCCTTGCGATAAATAACAGGCGAAACATAAGATCTAATTAATTTTGCTCTTTACTACGCTCTTCACGACCGCACAATTTCGATGAACTTTACTTTCCTTTGCTGTCACAAGTGGTGCAACATTCATATGCATTCATAATACCTGTGCAATCAGTACAAATGTATCTGGTAGCAAAATATATCATTCCATTCTTACTACTAAAGTTGCTGGCTGGCGGTGCGTCGTATTAAGAAACGGTGGAGAATGTGTTTTTTTCTCTCTCGTTAGTATTTTTAAGTGTTGTCTAACAAGTGTAGCAATTTTTGTACAGACCATCTCATGCTTTGCGAAACCGTTGAATAAACAAACTGTGACTCTAATGGATGGATGAGTTCGGGAAAAGTGCTTGCTAGTGGAGCAGGTCCCTGAACAAGACACTTAGCGTGTAACCTAAGTACGCGTACGTTACAAAATTAAAAGTAACCTATGAGCTTTCACGACTGTCACTTGTTGGAAGAGTTCTTTTTGGAAGAGAAAAAACAAGAACGATATTTCCGAGGCTCTTTTTGGAACGAGCAGCACTATCGCCAGTTCATTGCTTACCTCCACCACAGTACTACGTATAATATTTTTATTTCATTATACACGTATGAGCCGTACACCGGAAAGGACACATTTGGATGTGACTAAACGCTTGACGAGCACACGCCGTAGTGAAAAGAACGCTTCAGTGGATAAAATGGGAACAGAATGTTTTGTTTACGTGAATACACTTTTTGTATTTTTTTTTTTTTTCATTTTTCTCATTAAGTTTACCTATTTGCGTGGGCCGTTTGCGCTTAACTGCACCACCAGAACAAACCATATGGGGTAAAGTAATTAAATGCACACATGCATTCCACATAATCATCCCAACGCTACGTGGATACGTGGCTATAAGTACAACCGAAGAGGCTTCTTCAGCAGATCGTAACATAAACAGTTGGCGGTATGAGATTGCGACCTGGTTGTGATATTTATTTTGGATGGTTTTAACCCATTACATCCCAGCGTATGAAAGTTCGTACGCAAAAATACTGTTTTCTAAAAAAGCTGCATTTATTTAACTAACGTGTTCAGCTTATTTTAAAGGACACCGGGTGATACTTTAGACTGCCTTCAGTGCTACTAACTCCTTCTAGGTAAATTTTAGTAAAATTTCTATGGTTTTAGAATAGACAACGGTAATCATTTGTATTTACACAAAATTCCGAATTAATTTGTTTGTGATAATTTTTGATTGAGATTTTGCCTCTGTCCTGTCGAGTGGGACCCTAACGGAGGCCCCCTATGGAGTGGCCCATACACTACAAACATAAGGCTCCAACAATTCTCGATTTAGAATAAACGAATTATTGTTTAAGCTTTATTTAAAAACTGTTATAGAAAAACAACCACATTTAATCTAAACATCGTAATAACTACCATACATAAGTGACAAGAAAATGAGACATTACATCGAAATAGTGTACCATACGGCCATGTGTACAGTCTAGAGATGAGAATAATCACTCTTTTCAATGACTTGAATCGGAGTCAAAGAGTGGGTTTAAAGATTTGAAACCTTTACTCACTCTTTTGAGATTCATTAAAAAATATTACACTGCATTTATGTTTTTACCACTCTTTTGCGTTTATACTCACTCTTACTCTTTGTGCCGACTAGAAACTCACTCAGGAGTGAGTAAAACTGTTTTATCACTCTTTGGATTACAATCACTCTGTAAGAGTGAGTAAAAGAGTATTATCACTCTTTGGATTATAATCACTCTGTAAGAGTGATGATACTCTTTTACTCACTCTTACAGAGTGATTATAATCCAAAGAGTGATAATACTCTTTTACTCACTCTTACAGAGTGATTATAATCCAAAGAGTGATAAAACAGTTTTACTCACTCCTGAGTGAGTTTCTAGTCGGCACAGAGAGTAAGAGTGAGTATAAACGCAAAAGAGTGGTTAAAGGAGTCATAAAAACTCTTCGTGCTGATTTATATTCATTCACTCTCTCGAAGGTTTCAAATCACTCACTCACTCTTACTCAGCGTGCACATCTCTAGTACAGTCACAACAATTAATATGGTAGCCATTCAAGAGTTAAGGAACGAAAACGTTAATGGTTTGTCTTCCATAGCACTACAGCGAGTGTGATGTAGTGTTTTGATTTTAAAATGCGCGCGACAGTTGGCGCCTGTCGTGGACAGCGATCTTCCCCCATATTGCATTGAGCAAATGTCGCTGAATGAATCCAACTACCGTCCCCGGCACAGCGCATACTGCCTCGTTGCGGGTGGTATTCGAATCGACGAATCGTTTCCTTTGCGCCACATTTTGTCGCTTTGCCGGGGACATCCAGACCAGCAGACACTGGGAAACTGATTATCCAACCAGCGCAGAGTGCTGCATATGAGTGCAATTAATTTTTTCGCATAAATTCTACCTATTTTCACTAGCGAAGGAACAGTGTGGGGTGTGATGCGCGAACGGAATACACCAGCGCTAAAGTGGAGAGCGTAGGGTGCGTATGAAAATTCGCCACGGAAAGAACGCAAAGAAACCGCTTGCCCAGACAGCATAAACACACTCCACTGGCCATTGTCTTTGGGCTTTTCAGAATGCTACCAGCGTTCTGCAGCTCATCCTAAACATCATCAGCCTAACAGCAACATTATGGCACCGCCCGCTGTGCAGGCGAGCTGTAGAATAGCACATACCCTCCACGCTTTGGGTTGAGGATTATTTGTAGCATGTTTAGAATTTTAACGGAAGGCGGCTACCCCCGAGCATTGACATAAAAGTGTCCAATGTCTGCCGTTGACGGTCAAAGCAAAATTTAAAAAATGGTTGATTTTTAATAGTTGCTTCCTGCCATTTATGGGTAGCCGTGTTTGATGAGAGCCAGATTTTATAACTCTAAAACTTTACTTGAAGTTGATAACGATGAAGTAAATTGCAATTACTTTTCAGTTGCAAAAATATCAGATTATAGTATGGCATTAAAAACAACTTGTGTCGGTAAAATGTGTAATTTTATAACCCAGCACACAAGAACACTTTGAATTTTTTTCATTTTCATTCATATTACACAGCTGTATTAGGTAATGTGATTAAAGAAATAATATGACAAACGTTGTTATGTTAAAAATTAAGACGAAAATGGCAAAGCCCAAATCTAAAATCCCGTCTTAATTTCTTGAAGTTTTTTTTCTGGAACTAGTAAGCATTTCCAAAGCTTGAGACTACATCAATAACAGAAATAAATCTTTTTAACATAACTCTTAAGGCACAATGTATCAAGTTTTCTTTCAAACGTCAAAATGTCTTAAATAAAAAAAATCAGGTGCAAATTCAGTCTTGCCTGTGTGTATTATTCTAATTAAACTATTAATCATCACGATAAATGATTGTGTTTTTCCTGTTTCTCTGTGCGCTCTCGGGACACTGGGCAAGGGTTGTTGTCATTCGCCAACAATCGAGCTCCACCATCCGGGGGACTTTGTCAACACGCTAACCGGATGATGAAGGGTATGTTTCTGTTTCTCAGCAAGGCGATTGCTATGTTCGCCTCTAACCCCAGAACGAAGGCAAGTTTTCTAGTAGTGGTAGAAAAGAAATTGCCACAAGGAAGTAACAAATTCCCCAATAAAAGTACAAGGAGTAGAGTAGGCAGATATGCCTTCTGAGAAAAAGGTTTTTCGAAAGGTTTTTTTTAGAGTCGTGCAATTGCGTCACGCTATTTGGGGACTCTTTAGGGGACTCATTTTATTATTTTCTCAAGAAACTTTGGGCGATAATGAAGCATCATTTCGATTTTAAAAATTACGATTTTTTGTCATTCGTTATTTAGGCACGAAGTTAAAAAAATCAAAATGAGAATGATCATTTTGTGTTATACATCGAATCTATTGCATGACTGATGTAACCACAGTTTATAGAAATTTAAAAACTTTTACATCACATTACAAAAACAATAAGCCTTATCAAAATAAACAAAGAACAGAATCAAATTTTATACCAATATATTTATAAACACATTTTTCAGCACAATGCAAATCATCTCAAAGTGCCGGTAAGTTTAAGTTGCTCATTTTTCTTAAGCAATTCTCTTTTCGGCGGTTAAATCTCCACAATGTTTTCTCTTTTCCCATTGCCAAATACATCCATGTATGTGTGTGTGGGTGTGTTGCTTCAATGCCATCGATCGCAAGCGGTCATGTGTGTGCAAAACTTAAGACTATCGCATTAGAACACTTCCGAACCCGTTGTTGGTTGACTTTTCAAGACATTTTGCCAGAAGACTAACTTTTACCATTCACCACGGCTAAAGATGAACGATACAACGGTGCGCCTACACCAAGAGACGGTACGACTTTCATTCGGCTTTCATAAAACACCAGAAGAAGTTGCACGCACCGGTTTTTTGCCTCTTTTTCCAAACTGCCACTCGGAAAGTTTTGAGAAAAGCGAAAATTGAAAGATTTATGGCAATGACGAGTTTTTCTGACTTTGAACGCGAAAATGGCATATTTCACGATACTTGCATGAGCTTCTTTTGGCTCCGGAAATCCCATCAAATACATTCGGATAGGTTGATGATGTTTTTTGTATTTTTATTGTCTTCATCGGAAAACGCGCAAACAAAGTTTAGCAAAGAAAAAGAGAAACATGGACACACGATTTGGACCTGTAGTTTAGGTTTCTGAAAGTCGTAGGATCAACAAAATTAATAATCGATCCATTAGTACATCAATTCAATTGATCCTTAAGGCAAATAATTAATTTCTTCCACAACCAGGCCACGTCTATAGTATGCAACAAACTAGAGAAAATGCAATATAAACACATGCAGAGGTAGCAAATGGTGTTTTTATGATGCCTAACACATTAAAAGAGGTCTAATCATCTACTAATCAACACAAATGCCATGTATCCTTTATGTACCTTGTATGTACTTTTATACGCTTGTGAAATGCCAGCGCTAACTGCAGTTTTCGTTTTCGTTTATCATAAGCTACTTATCATTACTAAACAACAGGTGATATTTAAAAAAAATAGTATTCCAAAATATTGCTTGAGTAGAACTGGCATCAAATATAAATGGTTGTAACTTTAATTGAAGTCATGTAGCGTAATTATAATAAAAATATATTGTATTCAACGAAAAGAATTTAACACTATATAGTGTACAGCATGACTAATACTGTATACCGCAGCAACCTTCGAAGGCTTATTAGGTACACATAACTAAAGCTAGAATGAAAATGAAAGCCTGAACTCTGAGAGATACTGATCACTGCAACGGATTTGGGATCTTATTGGGCATATCGTTACATCTAGCCATATGACCAAGTATAACCGAAAGATCCGGAACCTCCGATATGTGGACGCTACATCAATGGCCAACAGTTAAAACGGAATTGTATCGAGAGACTCACATCGGTCACTTTGTTACTGTGAATTCCATTCCAATGACACTCACGTACTCCAAACACAAATCTGGCTGTGCGTATGTGCACCCAACGTATGGTCCATCATGAGTCCACGCAACCATACCAACGTTGGGGATCCTTTGACACGACGGTACAGTCGATACAGCAAATGTCCGCTGACATGAGTGCCGTACGTTTACCGGCAGCCAATAGCAGCATGTTAAGAATTATCTAACGTGAGGTGTAACATCCTTCAGAAAAAGGGGGGCACGTGGGCGCCAACATTCATCAACGGCAGTCATTTTGGGGATTTGGAAATTTCAGTTTGATTGGATGGGAAGTAATCCGTTTATCGAAGTTCGAACACGGATGGACTTAATTTTCAATCCTCAATTCACCGGCAAAAGGTTTTCTCCTGCCAACGGAAACAAGCTGCCGCTGGGGAGAAGATTTTGGATAACCGGGCTGGGAAGGGAGTTCATATGATTTAACCAACCCTCGTCACTTTTCGACGGGTTTGGTTCGTGAGCGATGGATGTGGTTGAAAATATTTCAAACGAGCTGCGCCGAATCGATAGCTGAAGCATGCTGAAGGAAACGTTGGTGACATCTATGGTGATTTCGTCTAGAGCTGAGCCGGTGGGGAAACAGTGATGTTGAGGACGGTAGCACTTTGCACTGTGATTATACAGACGTGAGGGAAGATGTGCAACAAACTCTATACATTCTAATCCTTCGGACCATTTGCGTGCAGATTTTACAGAATAACGCTTCCATCGATCCTGATCGATTAGGAAGCGTTTCGGTTACACAACACTATGGATGAATTTTCCCAACAAGGTAGAAATACAATGTGAAACATAAAATTAATTAAATAGTTGTTGAAAACTACACACCATGAAGGAAAGAATAATTTTGAAAATGTTATAATATTTTTTTCATTTTAACATTGAAATTGCATATAAAAATCACCTTCACTAAAATGAATTAATGGATGACATAAAACCACTATGTCCTATTTTGTCCTTTCTTTCTTACCTGACAAGGTCAATAAGCAAAGTTTTTTGAAGTATTGTCCAGATATAATTGTAAATATATCCACATCATTGGAGCGAATTGTATACACGATGTTAAAGGATTTCTTAGTTGGAGTGACAAGTTATGACAAATTCCATGCAAACTGTGAGCGCACAATAACATAATACCATCGATTCTGGTTATACGATCAATCGTTTTACCCAAAGCAATGCGTTGCATTTCCTCAAAGTTCCATGTTCTTGCCGATACAAACATGGTAAAGTGTTAAATATTCAATCGTGCGCAATAAATACTTAGAAAAGGTATTCCCAATGTTTGGCAAGTTAACTTTTTGAATAACACATTTTACTTCAGCCATTCAGCGGTAGGCGGACGAAACAAGTGACCGAGGCAACGTAAAAACAGTCAACAAATAATCAATCGTACGAAAAGCAAACTGTATGTACGGATTCTATGTACCTTTGCATTAGGCACCGTCCATCGCTTTGCAATTGGCCGCATAACGCTGTGTTTGGCTACCAGCCTTGTCCGATTCGTAAACATTCTGCGACGCACAAATGTTGAGTTATGCCATGAGCATACGCTGTTTGCAGATCTTTGATTTAATTAGGAAAATAAACACTCAAACATCTTCAACAAGCAATGAAAACAACTCAATCAACATCCGGGGATCATCGTAGTTCTCACGCAGTAAAGTCTGTCAGAGGAGTCGATGCATCTGTAAAAGGGAAAATACTCCAATTCCCCGCATCGTTCGAATGTCCATATCTACATTATTGTACGGTAAGATTCCTGTTCTTCAGTATAACGTTTTGCTGTACACGAACACGTCTCTACGGCTGAGATAATTCAATAAATAATTTATGCAATAAATTTTCACTTAAATCAGATCAAGTACAACTTTTAGCACCCTTCGGATCTGGGGTTCGGTACCCTTCCGTAAGCGGGAATGATGCTGTGCATTGAGTATCGCTGTGGGAAGACAGTAGATGTTTGCTATTGACGATGATGATGATGGCGCTGATGTGGTCCCTAGTGACTTTTTGATGACTCCCGCAACACAACACAGACTGTGCAAAGTTTTCGAGGGGTGAAACGCATCGACGACCCCTTCGGAGTCCACATCCGACCGAGAGAACCAGACAGCACGACATCCAGCGGACTCATTCGCTTCGGCCAGTAGCAGAAAATGCCCTGGAGGGAAATTGGGAAACAACTTCCCAATACGGGTTCGGTTTTTCGAACCGCTTGAAGCTAACACACCAATCTACATGTTTCAAATCAACGGGTTCTCAAATATCCCTACTGACGGCAGTCAGGAATCTTCCGGGCCCAGTACAACACTAACGAATCTGTGCCACACGCAATTTCATTGCCGCGCTGCAGTCGCGTGCTTACGGTTGTACGCGCCGTTGCGCGGGATTGTTCTAATTTATTATTCAATTATCACAACCGAGAGTACAGCGGCTGGTACATCCCTTCATCGGTTTTATACACCCTCCATTGCCAGGGGCCATTTAGCACTATCATCAGTGTCTCGCCCGCAATCGTCTAGCCGTGGTGGAAGTTTTTCGGCTATAAAAATCGAAGAAAATATGCTACCGGTGTCGAATGCCATACATTGCAGCATTCGATGACGCTAGAAAACTGATTCAGTGCGCACCCTCGTGCAAAAGGTCCAGCTGCCCGCCCCGAAGGGTGGTAGCCAATATTTTTTCGCCTCGCTTGACGATGGGATGGTATAAACTTTAAGATGATTGCCACAATATGGTTCACATTTTCAAAATTCAATTATCGCGCAAAAGGTTATTTCAGCAGGTTCGTGTTTGTTTTTGCGTGTTTTTATTAGGTTATCGTTTAGTAACCCCTCATCAATGCTTATTTAGGGTGGGTTAGATTTCGTGACATTCTGATTGAGCATTGCAAAACATGACGGCAGGTGCTGCGAAAATTGAAGATTTTTTTAATAGTTTAGCAGTTTATAAAACCTCAGGTTACAACTACATTGTTTATAGGGAACAGGATTTTTGATATAATTTAATTTACCATACAGCTAACAGGGAATTGGTTTGACTGTTATTATTTGACATGCATAAAAACCACATTAAGTATCAAAGGAAAGGATTAAACTTCTTTCTGTGCGAAATGTTTTGATCAATTTAGGTATTAACAAATACATTATTCCACCATATAGCCTTTTTATTCTCTCGTCTGATTTTAGATCATTTTTACACGTTTGCTACTGTGCTGTAAATGAATGACTAAAACTATTTCAACGCCGCCATCACCCAGAAACGGCACGAAAAATCGTTCAACTTCAATGGGATCGGCCTGGGTTCTAATTTGTTTGACACCCAATTATCGATAATAATGATTATGTGTTCGATCCGTAAGCAAACCATTCCCAGTTGTTACGATTGACCATAAGCCAGCTCCCGTGACTAATTAAAATCAGCACATAACACTTCACCCGATGCTGGACCAGCATTGACCATGCTGTGTAACTTTTTTCGTTCATAGTGTCCTATGTGTTGGTGCCATTACTCTACCTTCTACTCATCCAGTTCCTTTTATCATTGAATAAATCCTCTTAATGAAATAACCGACAACCTTGAATGTCTCTGAGCAGGTTCGAAGGTCTCACCGGTGGCGCACCACAACTGTCAATTGGTGGTGGAGGTGTAAAAACTCAATTCCATTCCGGCTTACGAACCCTAAAAACGTGCGCAAATCCGATAATCCGTAATGAACCATATGGAAAAAAGGGAACAGTACTTGGGCTCCCAGTGGGTGCGAATTGGACCGATGGTTGACAGGTTGTAGAAACTGTACCGCAGCTCATACACGATGGTGAAAGTTTCAACCAATGATTAAGTACATGCAAAAACCGAATAAATTATGGACAGTCCAGGCCAGATTGGAATGCTGCTATTAAGTACGCTCGTGAAAAGGATTAAAATATTTGTTCACACTGTTTTTATTGGATCCAAATATTTTGCTTACTGACAAATCAGAATCATTAGGTAACTCTTTCGAAGATTTTTGGTGTTTATTTAAGAGTCTTAAGTTATTTCTAGAGAAGAAACAAACATAAGCACTTTGAAAATCACTTGTATCATAAACAAAATGGTAAGAAATGTTGTTGTCCATGTACAGGATCGTTATTAAAATTAGGACATGAACTTTCCGTTCCGAATGAGTGACATAAAAGAGGATAAATTTCAAACAGACAACGTGATTGAATATTGTAAACGGATACAAAAAAAAACCCCTTCATCAAAGGTGTTCATCATCCTAAGCTGATCCGGAACAACTCGCCTAAACTCCAGCTGTGTGCAGCACAGCTCCGTATTGAAATAGAATCCCATAGGGAAAAGGAATTTATCCTCTCTAATATTCCCAATCGCAATAAGCAGTTTTTGTTTCATTCGCCGCATAGTTCACCCGATGAAGTCACAGCGTTGGAAGCGTCGTGGTGTGACATGGAATGTATCTCACATCGGGTGTTCTCGCCGGAATTGGCAACGGGATAATAAGGTTTTATTACAGCACATGCTCACATGGCATTCGATTAGGTCGCGTATGGCAGGTGTGGGTTTGCATAAAAAATGCAATTAGACGCTAGTCGACTTGCAATATCACTAATTCCAAGATGAAGTGCTATTCCAAGTATGTTAAGAATCTCTTAGAAACATGATTGATTTTTTATATGCATTGCTTGCAACTGTGAATTGTAGCCCTTCTTCGTTCTCCATCAAAAAGCCATACAAATGTTTCTTAATGTTTTTGTCGCACGAGAACCTTTCCACGTGATGCATTTGGATAAATGGTTAAATAGACCATACATCAGCATTGATATAAGGAGTTTTTAGGCGTGATCCCATTACGTGAGGAGCAAACAGATGTGGAATTGGAATTGAGTCCACTTCCTGGCCCAACAGGCAAAGACCTCTAATACCGCGGTACATTGCCTCAGCGGGTTGTCCGCAAAGGTGACCATTGTTGGTGAGTGATTAATAGTTTGTCTTTGCCATCACCTCGGATGACACATGGAAGCGAGCTGGAGGTAGTGCACTCTGCCACGGTACAAGGCTTTGCTAAGTAAAATGTTACCTGTCGGAACACAGTTTATGGTCGAAAAAAAATGTGTATACGGAAAAAAACCGACTCATTAATATGGATTAAGGAAGCGCAAAGAACCCGCTGCACGTTCTTTAGAATCGAACAAACTTACAAAAACTCCTAACCTACTAATACTTTGACCAAAGTGTGAGGTAGGTTGGACTGAGGTGTGAAAATTCAAATTTAATGATAGCAAGTACCGCATTGCCTATAGGATATATTGAAATGGATGGAGACCACAACCGCAACGTCCATAACCACATCGGGAATTGCGTTATATTCGAGGGGAATTTTGCCCGCCTGAAGCTAATCAAAGCTCGCCAAGTTGTGGTATGATGTCGAGTCAGTTTTGACACTTTCAACCATCATTACTGTAAGCGTAACGTTTTTGTAGCATGATTAATTTGCCCCAGAGTATCAGTAGGGTAAAGCAAAACGAAAATATAAGCCCATGAAACCCTTTCCCTATGCTCTGTCCTCAGGCCCTTCTTGTAAAAATGATAGCACCGTCCTTCGTGAGATGGATGGGTCGGTCTCATGAGTGAGAAGGAAGTAATAATTCATCTTCCATTCATGTACGACCGATTTATGTTCGCATCCGAATGCCTTCGGCTGGAAATTTCACTGCTGCTAAGAAGATTTTAGCAGTTGTTCCTTTAAAATTTCTTATATTTTACACCGATTTACGACTGCCCATCGATACCTTTAGTGTAAAGGTATGTGGTGTCTACTACAGCACAATCAATTAAATCTACGAAAGTTTACCACACACAGGATCACCTGATTAACTGGCTGTGAATGGATTAAAGACTGACAGTAAATATTATATTTCCCTCAAGCCGTTCGCATTTTTAATCGGCCACCAATTTTATTCATATTTAAGACACTGTAACTATGCGTCTATAAGGTACAATGTGACATTTAAGTTTGGTTTCGCAATGTCTTTGCACATATTGTAATATTACTTCTCGAATACGAAGTTTAAGATCGATATCTATTTGACGACCGGTACTGTACACTTTTTTTCTCTCTGTTCCTGTCGATTCCTCTTGTTATTTCCGTACTTTTTTTCTGTCATCCGAACATACCTCCTCCTTCGCATAAGGGTTTTGTTGCTCGTGGCAAATCAACAAACTCACTGCCTGCAGGTCGGTACAATAAGCAAAAGAGACCACGATGCACGACTGAGAAAAGGGACAAAAAGGACCTTTAAAAAGGGTTCTTGGAAATCAAAGGCGAAAAAACGCACCGGTGTGCCAGTGCACGCAGAAATCTTGCACAAAAGGAAGCCTATGTTCTTGAAAATATTAGGTTTCAAATAATTGCTACCACCCGCACCCCCACGTACATTGGCCTCCGAGCATCTACACGATCCTTGATGAAGCGTGAGACGAAGCGGACGAGACATTTACGTGGAACAAAATCAGCGATCGTCGAGAAGGAGGCGAACAAAATAGGTATCAAGGGATAGTTCACTGGGAATGGAACACACCATGCACTGGAAACTAGGAAAACAATCTTCTCACAAGAGCCATCCAAAACGAAATACGGGAAAAGCCGTAAAAAAATACTGAGCGCATACCCTGGGCGCATAACGGCGGGACGGCAGCAAAGAGCGACAGGAACGATGCTGATCCTGAAGGGCTTTCATTTTGATGTCGAGATTTTCTTTTTGCCTCGATAAACTTGCAGGTCTGTGACAGGATGGGTTCTCTTTCAGTCTTAGATACACGGATAATTCAACAGAACAGCGTCATGGTGTCTTGCCAAGATTCGGCCTTAAAATGCCTGTTTCTTTGTAGTTTTGTTTAATGAATTCTACTTGTTTTTTACTCAACGATTTTAGCTTTAGTTTATTATGCCTTCAGCATAACGAATGTATCCTTTACGAGGTCCCATTATGCACGCATAATGGATCGAGTTGAAGATCGACATCCAAGTTTGGATCAAAGTTGTAAATTAATATTGTTTTAAATGTGTATATTATAATGGTAATAAAAAATAATCACATTCAAATGACAAACTATTTATCTACGTTAAATGTGTTCCAATAAATATGCAATCAATTAGTGGAATATGCATCAATTTGTTTATAATAATATATCAACAAAGACAAGTGAAAACCTAAAAAATAATACTTTGTGTGTAATGTGTAATGTGTGTAATAATAAATGTGATTACAAAATCATATTTTGAACAATGCATCATTATCTTCTGGGATCAGATGGAAGAACCTCCATTGTAAAAACACATGAGGAATAAAACTAATCATTGGAATATACATGAAACTAAACACTCTACCCAATAAATTGAGGATGTGAATCGTAGGAACGATGTACAATCGTTTATCCAAACAAGAAGCTCGGAAACTCTTGTTCTCGTAATGTACCATACCATAGGCCATTACCAAACGTACACTCCAGTTCTATAAGACGAACTAAGCTGGCCACGTTCTGCAAAAGGGCTAGAGAGATATGAAAAATATTTCTCCTTCAAATTGAACCTGAATCCTTTTCGGGGGCGTAACGCGTCAATCAAGCGTGCATTGTGTACGTTTTAATTTTTGTATTTTTAATAAACATGATTACACAACGATCCTAAACGCAGGACTTGTTATCGTTGCTTACCCTTCAATAAAATAACACATTGTTGTAATGTTTGGTTCGCTTATAACGTACAGTAATAAGATATGAAATACTGGAGCAAAAAAACTACACCAGCATAGCTATCAGTATGTTCAGTTCGAACGCCGTTTTCCCATATTTCAAACCACAACGAAATAAACTAAACTGTTGTTAACACGTCAAGTGACGTAAGGGATTTGAGTCTCCGGCATTCAATATTATGTTATGCTGTCGGAAGACATTGGACCACAAGGATTTTTAATTCAAAGAAACAGAGAGGACCGAAACTTTCATTCAATTGATTCGACGTATCTGCGGACACATGGGAGTACGGCATGAAACACACCCTTTCTGAAAGACTTTTCCCTGCATTCTGCAGTTTGCAGACCTACGGGGACAGAATGGGAACAGAGTGTGGGACACCACAATGCAATCAACCGTAACAAGTTGTCAACCGATCGAAGGCAGAACCGGTCGCCAAGGTCCGGAACATGTAATTAAGCGTAGGGAAATTAATTGCGCCATGATTACGGTCCTTCAGCACTACCAATCAACCTACCAGTACCGTCATCATCATGAATTTGCACCACTGCACCACCATCATCATACGTTCCCTAGAGTCATGTTTTAGGGCTGGGAGGGTGGTCGTTTTGGTGGTGTTTCGCAAACAATTTACTTCGCAATAATCATCAGGGGATCGTATTAGAGGGGTGAGCTTATGACCGAAAGCAAATGAGAAAATATTGTTTATGAGTGGCAAGGCTGTTGGTGTCAGACAGCAGATCCCAAAAAGTCTATGAAAATGGGCTTAGTATCGATACAATTATTGTTTACTGATGACTTTAGCAAATCAGTTATGTGCAAACAAATTCTCTGAGTGAAGAAATATTTCTGTAACTTATCCGAAACAAAGTGTTGGCCGAAACAATATCCGAATCATAGTGTTGGCAGACCGAATAACATCAACGGTTGCAAAGAAGAAATAATTGGAATTACGATAATCAAAGCATATCATTACCATATTTGGGAGAATACTAAGTAAGTTCCTGTGGAAAGCCACAACAAAGGTAACACTAGATCATGATCAATTAAAACCATCATCACACCTGAAACGAAGTAAAGAATCCTTAGGTTTGGTCAATGAAATTCATTGAAAAAACGCCTTTCTTTATTTCTACCTCTTGGCCATTCAATTTTCCTAGAGCTTATGTCGATGAAGGTGCGTGATCGTTGAGTGGTTAGTTACACTTAGACCAAAAGAGATTTTTTTTTTTTTTTTTAAATAAAACGTCTGACTCAATTCTTCCTTCTATTTTATCCTTGCAAACGAAGGCGAATGTAAAAGTAAAAAAAAACAGAACGACAAAACAGTGAAACCCATACATCATTGATTGTCTCAATTTTCTTCCATTTGAGTCCACCGCAGGATGCCGTAATTTACGAGAAAAATGGTTCACAGAATGGTAGGATCAGCAACAGAAAGGTTCACAAAACGCTGAAAAAGGTCTTCAATGATTTGGAAGCTTTTCGTTGAATGTCACAAAATCTTCTCAGCAACATGAGAATAGAAACCAAACCGTTCCAATGGCCGTACATTCCTTTAAATTCCCACCGGATGTTTGGTATGATTGGCTTAAGATGGACAACACACGCTAAGTTGAATGGTTTCATTGACCGAAGTTGATAAAGCATTACACAAACGCCGACTACCTGGTTTCGTAGTAACAAGTCATTTCTTATAGGGACAGCAGCAGAACAAAAGCGAGTATTAGTAAATTGATTACAACATACCAGTTTGATAATGTTTAAAGTGTTTTTTTATTTATTTTATTATTATTGTAAATCGCGAATCAACTGAAAAATCGTATAATAGTAAGAGTCATAAAGTAGTTTACTACAACTATTAGAAAAAAGGCACCTGTACAAGTTTGCTTTCGCTGCTCTCTAAGAATAAATATCACGCTGCAAGAGATGAATAATAGAGTGAAGAATTCCCCATATGCTAAAGTAATTCTATTTACGATCGGTAGTAAATGTTTCCCGGACCGAGTGTAAAACCATAAAGTAATAAACCATAAAATGGCTAAAAATTTATGACACAGAAAAGCGGTTCGAAAATCAAAAGCACGTCGTAAACCGGAGCATCAGATAAAAACGTCTACTTTATGTACGCTAAAGTTGCAAAAGGCAACATGTCTACAGTTGGCGATGAAAAATGTAGGGTAACAGAGGTATAGTGGTAATCGTAATGATAAAAATGATATTAAATATCCTTCCATAATGTTTTCACCGTGGGACAAGGAAGAAATTATTGCAATAGAAAAAGGAAGAAACAATTTATGCTACCTTTCCCTTTATTCATAAAACTTGTAAATTTAGAGATTAATCGGGTTGCCGAACGAAAGTTGAAAAAGGATATACCTTACGACACTATAAGCCAGTAAAACAGGATCAAAGAACATATCAAAGTTAGGATGGAGATTGAAATAACATATACAACAAGAATTATCAGCTTTGTAACTTATTTTTGTGCAAACCATCAAAATTGAAAAGCGAATCAAACTGTTTTCATGTTTTGAAAGTTTGTGTGTTTGTTACAAAAGGATATAAAACTCCGTTTATAAAATATAAACACACATAACTTCATAGTTCTCATATTTCGCAAACCAATTATTCTTCTTCATCGGCACAACATGGCATGTATGAGTACAGCTGAAATCGTGCCATTAAGTGCTGCTGCTCCCTTAAAGGGTAACAATACGTAATAAAACAAAACTAAAGGAAAGAGCGCGGCCAATAAAGCGCACCATTTGGTGTCCCGTAATTGCTACTTCAATCTGACTGCGAGTAACAGATATTTGCTTCACTGATTCTCCAATTCATTCCGTTTGCCCAATGGCCATCATTCATGATTGGGAAGGGCATTTAGTTTCTTCTTGCCGAAGGAGAATTGTAGTCTTGCGACCAGCATAAGGAAATGTGCAAATACTGCAAAAATCTTCTCACCAATCTCGTTCCTCAGTGTAGATTGACCTCCCAATTCCCGAAACGTCGTAGGATGCTGTGTTCTTTGCCGATTACCCCCTTATATCTTGGACCGGCTTCATTCGCTGAATATAGTCCGATCTTGGATTGAAGCAAACGTGACAAATAATTGGAAAATTGGTATCGCTTACGCTCTTCTCCGCGCAACACCAAACACCAAACTACATCATCGTTCGTCCATGCCATGTTGGATTTCATTTGATTTTACTCTGCCTTTTTCAATCCATCTTTGTTTGTTTGCTGGACCCGTTTGGATTGTGGCTCAACGGTTCGCCCTGATCAGCTTCTTGCAACAATGCGAAAATTGTCTCGTTGCCGCTGATTAAATTAACGCTGACTTGGTTTTACTCTTTTTCTCCCGATTCTCCCAGTCCAATCAATCCATCCCTTGCGCTAGTCTACATCGAGATTCCGGTATGGTGAACCGAACCGATAAGCTTCATTTGTTGCCGGGAACTACGTCATTCTCAGGGCAAGTAGATACTAGAAGGGTAATGCTTTTCATCTTACCGTCAAGCTTTATTTTGTTCTAAAAAGAATAAGAATATCAAATTAAGCTCCTCTATTTCTAAAATCATATTTAAAAAAACATCAGTACCTGCTTTTCATGATGCTGCAAATTGATTCAAAACTCCTTAGGTTGGATGTACTACACAGAGCAAAAAGCTGTATGTAGAAATGGATGGCTTCTTGTCGGGTATTTAAATAGAATGTGAACGCCACTACCCCATGGAGAACGACTCCTTTCTGTAGAATAAAAAGAAAATATAGCATCAAATTCAGTGTTTAATTCATTGCGCATTATTTAGATTAGCTCAGTGACAGGCGTGCGCCTTTTGTTATCATTTTAGTACAGGAAACAAATTGACCATCTATCAGCACTAGAGTAACAATACCAACCTGTATTGTAAGCTAATTGAGAATTAGTTCGTACAGTAGCAATATCACGGCTCCAAACGTTGATTATGAGCTATTTTGTTTACCCGAACGTATTGCTTCGTTTACTATTAATCTTTATGGAATGTGTTTACCATTGAACTTTCACTACACTTGTAACATTACACGCTTTTATAATCACTCCAAAGAAACGCTATTGTTATCAATAACCCGTAACACTACTTGTACGCGCAATGCACAATCGTTATAACGCTATAGCCATTTTCAATAACTGAACAATGGAACAAAAAACACCGAAAAACAAAGCACACCGGTCAATTTCTTCAATGCAGTCAAATGAACATGCGTTGACAACTGACAGCACACATCATTATTAATCGATACACAATTTGGACATCATTTTGAGATCATTCTTTCTTCCTAAAAATAATTTCACAGATTGTATGTACAAAAGGATCATTATTATGTTATTACAGCAATAAAACTGCAGTGATAGTATCAAGCAAATCGAATTTAACGAACGATTTGATTGAATTCATTATCGAAATTATTAGAACAAAAGGCATTTTCGCACATATATTATATACACCTTGGGGCAAGTGTGAATTGAACGCCAGAAGAAGAGAAAAACGTAGTGTCAAACAAAGCTCACGTTAAAGAATAACAACGGAGGTACCACATTGTTCTAGAGACTTCAGAAGGTCAAGCGTCTTTTGTTAAGCAATGTGTGATTAAAATAGAAACCTGATTTGTGCCACTGCTGAACCATTTTGGATACTGCTATCATTGCGCTATCAATAAGGTAAGAAATGAGAACTGCGCATCATTATACCAATCGTTGGTTTAAGTACATGATCGTTATTACGCTAATTGCATCATGTTTCGAAGATCTTTGCAATTGTAACACGATGTTTTGTAGGTTATGTCGCGGGGGCTCAACACCACGTGTTTTTAAATGAATTTAATAGCTTTTTGTAGTTAGTCTCAGTAATATCAACTAGATAGTAATGATTCAAAGTTATAACGCTGTATAGTGTCTAGCTTAGTTTGAGTAGTTATAGCGCTATAGCAAACAATTCACCCTGAAACGTATAAAAAAAGCTTGAAACTTTTTTTTTATCTTTCTCATTAAGCTTGTGTTACATTGATCCTTCGCTATGCGCGGGTTAATTCTTCGTGCCTCAAGATAGGTTTGTCTGATTTTTTTTTATTCATGGAAAACGGCCAGGTCGCAGTGCTTATGTTTCACTTCTTTCCTCACATAGTTTTCTTTGTTTCTACTGGCATACTATTTGTGACATGATTTCGTCCAACATTGGGAAGCTGATCTTTCATATGGGGACCCTGTCGACTCTGACGAATTGTTGGATCGTGCATAACCGATTGCCTAGTGTATTTAAATGAATGCAAATGTACCCATTCGTGCCCATCGTTCATAACTTTCCGGGTCGGGAAAGCAGCATGTGGATTGCGATACAATCTATTGTCTAGACTTTTTGGGTCTGGTACCGGTTTAATGTTTCTATATTCTGAAAAAAATCATGGATGAGATGCGTGACATATTTTGAACAGACAAATGATACCGGAAGGCACTAAACATCCACACAAAAGCAACTTGACCTTACAACTTTTGATAAGTTCTTCCCATCCACCATCTTCCATATAGGTTCTCTGTTGCAAAAGGTTATTTATAATTTAAACACATATTGTACATACATCGGTGAATGAAATACATTTTCAGTGTTTATTTTTCTTTACTCCTCCAGGATTTACTAAAATCGGATAAAATCGTCCTCACCAGTACATTGTGTTAATAATCTACAAATACTGCTGAGTTATTGTTGGTGTTGTTTGTTCAAAGTTTTGAAGCTCAAGTCCTTGCGCCAGTTTTAAGATGGCTGATATTGAAGAAGAAGATGTTCTGGAAACACTGTTACGATATCAGCTTCAGCAGCCCTCTCCGACGCTTAATAACGCCGCATCTGCTATGGAGGAGACGCAAAACAACACAGCAGTTAACAATGAACAATTGTTTTACTCGAGCTTGTTGTTCCAAAGGCTGGCTATGATAAGGTATGTATAACCGTATCTGGTGGAATGATATCACCATGCGAATATCAATTTTCATAACCGATTAAGGAAGTATTCTCCTCACGACACCGATGATTGTTGCATATTGGTTGCGCCGAAGATAACAAATGCGTCGAAGTAAATTGTATCATGTTTTTTTTTTGTACGGTTACCACTCCACGGTCGCGCTGCCTCACATTGCCTTGAAAAGTTCGATCGATTCCTATTTTTCGCGGAACTGCCCATGTTTAGCATATGCGTGGCAGAACGAGTAGTATAAGGCATACGTCGATTGTTGACTTTATCGATCGTTTCATCGCCATACCGAACGGATTTTCTGAATGAATTTTGAACGTACAGACATAGTGGTGCTGGCAAGAAAGGTGCCAGCCAGGGTGTGGAGAACTCTTCAATTGCTCTCGGGAAGCTGTGGTGTTGATGATGAGACGAACTGCCGCGAATGTTGTCGATGATGGGCCCTTTTTTGAAAAGCGCAAACATTACGGCTTTTGCGTTGGTATTGGTCGGTCTATTACCACCAAAGACCGACAAAGAATGGACCGATGAATGAATGGTTGAACAGAGCATTGGAACATTGAACCTAAACAAGGCTTTGAATGACTATCACACCTGCGGAACAAAAAGCTTTAGATTGTGGACAGTGGTGTATTACAGCACCAGCAGTCAGTCCATGAATGAATTCTAGGCCTTCTGTTGTATTATTGTGGGTGGTTGTGTATTGTTTGTTTACACAAGCAAACCGTAAAGTTAGCTATTTGCCCGTATAACATCATTGATGGAGACTGTAAAGAATCGGGCCCTTTGTGTATTGGCATAGAAATGAAACAGTATTACACGTGTGTAAAGTGAAACAAAACAATAACAAACCTGTCTGCATTTCAGTCGTGCCCTCGCTGTTGTCCACCAAACGACACGACCTTTACTATTCGTGAAAGTACTAAGACATTTCACAGCAGGTTACCGTCATGAGATTGTTCCACTATGCCAGATTGACAACAGATCAATTTAAAATTGATTTGTAGGAGTTGTCATGAAAAATAGGTCATTAAAGATGTTTATTTTAATTTATTTATTTTGTATTGCTTGAAATTATAAGGAAAATTGTTCAGATTGCTTACAGGCTCATTGGATACTACGACTCTGTTATATAAAAATAAACTTATGTTTAAATATCAGAATTTAAACTACATTTGGCCTAACATTTGAAATTGTAAAACAATGTTATTGCTAATCCTTTGTACTTCCTGCTTGGGATCTGCTATTCAACAATGGTTTTATTTGTTTCATTGATAGAATCAAAATTTGGTTTTCCCACGCGGTTTCATTATGTGAGTTGTTAACATTTTTTTTCCTTTCGAAATAAGATCTTGTTGTAGCAATCTTTTTAAATAAAAAAAGATCTAGTTGAAATATGATTATGTGCTCAACAAAAATATCCCACTAAACGTTCCGTGACTGTCGGACGGATTCCGTAGTCAGTGTGGGCTAATGGTTAGTTGAGCAAGTTTGTTCTGCGACACCGTAAGTTTTGAGTACCTTCTTAGATCTCCTGTGATTGTTCCGAGAAGATATCGTTCATATCGTAACTTGAAACCTACCGGAGATCGCACGAAGATCGTCGCAAAAGAAGAATATGGCATTGAGAACTACCAATACATTGTTCGACAATGTGGATAAGTAGAATTTACCTTAGGCTATTGAAAAATAATCGAAAATTAATAGTTGTAAGAAAGAAGTACTACACCTATGCTACACTTTGGAGCGGAAATGCGATAGCGGCAGTATTAGCTAATTAACCATGGTGCATATCCCTACTATCGCATTGAATATATCTCGCTTATTCTGCAGTTCTAAAGCGCTATTCCACATATTTCTTCAGCGGGCCTTGTGCAATCCGCCAATGATTGCTGTTGTTTTTATTTCTTACCACCCAATGCCATTGTTATTCTCTGTTTACCGTTGGTGTTGCATGGCAGTGGTTAAAGATCGCCAAAGAAGAAGATTGTCTAAAAAATGGCCTTTCTACAAGGAGACACTCCAACGTATTACTTCGTATGGAGTGTAGAGTAAGGCTATGGGTGTATTCGAAGCGTGTTTTTGTGCATTGAAGCATACGGGACAGTTTTTAGTTGGGTGAAATAATCATATTCTGGCACGATGGTCTAACGATGGTTTGCGGCACAACTTCTTTCCATCTTTCCATGTACGGTCCAGCGGTTCGCCGTTGATGTCTGGATGATGGCAATCTGAGTGAGAAATGAAGGTTGACATGAACGCATTTATCATGTGGACATTTTGCTTGCTTTTTTGCATACTAAGCTATGTATCGCGCCTTTAAACTTCTTTGACCAGTCTGGACTTCTGTCGAGTGAATATTTGTTCTTGTTGTTTTACCAATTTTGTACGTGATATCTGTTGTATCTTCCTTGAATCTGTTTTTTTTTTTTGAAAATCATACGAACGAATGTATTAAATGAATATGGTTAAGTATGTCGAACATTGAATATTTTTAGTCCGGTGGCACATAAGAGATTTTATAGCGTTTCTATCGTGTGAAGATCGGTGTGAGGTTCCTCATTACCTTCGTTATTAATGCAAGAATTTGAGGAACGTAAAATACGAATGATAAATTAATGGTTCGCCTTTCACATTACAATGATATCGTATTTGTGCGCATCGCATGCAAGGATGGCGAAGGTGTAGTCCCATAAGTACGCCTTACCAGCAGGGGACAGTATTTTAGAAGTATGCCCTAGAAAGCAGTTTGCTAGTTTTGTAACTTCACCGCGACAGTTGTTGATGCGGTCCCGGCGGAAAGTGTGGTCATTTGCTAACTGCTAGGCATCGTTCAGGCATCGTCCAGTTGCTTTTTGGACGTTGCTTTTTTTCTATGTGTAGTAAGGTTCTTACCCATAATCATGTGCAAATGAAGAAAGGTTTTGCCGTCTTAACCAGACCCTTAACCGGACGGTCTCTTTGCCAACTTACGCCGACCAACGATCTGCACAAACGAGAAGGAGCAGGAAGCTCAGCGCGGAATGAAATGTGGCTGTTCCTTGACTGCCTTGTAATAGCGTCGAAGCAATTTAAAATACTAATTAATCAATCAACGTAATTAACCGAACATGATAATTTTTCATTCGTACTTCGAAGACCCCGACCTTACTCCTTTACATGCGAGGCGCTGGCTTACCCTAAGGCTTCCAAGTCTTGTTTTTCTACGCGGAAGGAAGATGGATTTTTTTGTATGAATTTCTTTCGTTGACCTAATAGAAAGCCAAGCAACGCGTTAGTATGAGCCGTGTGGCTCTCACAGAATGATCATGTGGAGTGTGAGAAAATGTGAAGCCATTTTTCATCAATCTTCCTGTGAGTTTCCTGGTTTATGGTGCTCTGCGGGGGACCCACGGTAGTGTTACAGTTCTAGGAAGTATAGTTGATTAATTAGACTAACGGTAAAATGTTTTAAATTGCAGTTTTAAATTAACCCCTATACTGTTGGTGCATTATTTGTTTCAAATTTGAATATCCATGTCCGTTCTTTAAAACACAAAGCATCAAGCATTGATAAAGTGGACAAATAAGAAGTTTGTCAAACGTATTCGAGTAATTTGGTACTGAAAACAAATGAAGGCAAACATTGTTGAATGGTCCAGAGAGTAAGTTGTGTTATTGTGAAGAGGTGAAAAACGTATACATTTCTATTAGAACTATGTTTTATGTGTAACCTGTGGGTCAAAAACGGCTACTGCTAATTACTTTTAGTAATTAACCAATATTTTTTTAATATCTTCATTCGAACCAACGGAATTGAATGTAATTTATTTTGATACCTTTAGTTGCCAGTTAGTTGCCGTGAGGCTTAACCCTGCCCAGGTCACGAGTGATGTTCGTATCTGCCTTCCGGCAGACATTTGGCTGAGCAGCTGACCAGTTTGTTGGGTCCGTCGGTCTATGTGCATGCTCCTGTTTTTTTACTTGGTTACAAACCATCCCCCAATGTTTCTGTTTGTGGGATCCCCTAGTGAATGGATAGATGTTGTTTTTTTTTCTTACTTTCAACATATTTATTTATCTTTCATATTGTTTTGTTTTTGTCTCATTCCCTTCTCGAATTCTTCGAATCTGTGGTCTGCGCTTGTTATGAAAATTATGCTACCGGCTGTGTTATAATGTTGCGCGACGGTTTCTTTCTTCTCTTAAGTAACGGTGGCAAAACGTGGTAGATGCTTTCAGTTGAGAAGTTTTCGGTGTCGTTTCTTTTATTTTATTCATTTGCTTTTTCATTTTCATTATAGCAAGCTTTCTTTATTTTATCAAGACGTTGTACTATAGCAACAAGGCGGGGGATGTGGATGAAACAAAGGCAGGAGTTATAACGAGGATAAGTTCTGACAGAAAGCTCAGACATTTGATGGCAGAAAAAAAAACGAAGGACAAACCGAAATACCAAGACCATCGTTTTTGGCTTACTCTTACCGCTTGAAGCTGCGGTCAACGTCATGGTTGCGCCCGCCGGTAATGGTCGTTCGGTTAATGACTGTGGCTAGGTTTTTTCTTCCTCTTTTGAGTTGAATCTCGGTTCTCAACGCGGCCACGGCTTTCGTTTGGTGAAGTCGCTGGTCTTGCGCGGTCCACTATGGTACATCGATTAAAGTCCGGTGGCTTGCGTTTGTTTGCTGGGGGCCTATTTTATAATGATTTGTTTCGGAGGAGGTAAGCTTGTAACAGCGTAACGCCACCGGGGCTCATTTGTTTTTTTGTTTTTTTTTTAAGCACTGGCTGATGGGGGCGTGTGGGCCTTTTGGACACAGGAAGAAAAACAGTTTTTTTAGAGGTTCGTTCCGGCTTTGGCACTAATAGTTAGTTAGCGTGGTAAAAAAGAAAAAGTACACGATTAGGGACATGCGAGTACGACATAGAGTTTCGAGGGTGGCGAAGAGCTGCGGTTTTGTCCTCATGTCGAATTAACTCGTAGTTTTATTAATGTGCGTTCCAGATGAGCGTGAGAATTTAGAGTTTTGCGCATGAAATGATTTAATCGTTGGAAGACGCTGTATTAAAATATGTGTATGCCAAGTCGAATTATTTTAAATATTGTAACGGGACCTTGGCGATACTATTTTTGTTAATTAAATCACCATAGAAAAATATTGTTAATATATCTATAATTTTGCGCAACACAAGTAATATGTTTTAGGGTGGCCCGGTGGCATGATGGTAGCGGCGCCGGTCTTCACACGAACGGACCGGACCAAAATCCCATCCGGGTCAATACTCCGTAGCAAGGACTGACTATCCGGCTACGTGGTAAAATAAGTCGATACAGCCAGGTCGTTATAACGAAAAAAAAGTAATATGTTTTAAAGTCACTTATTAAAAGTTTAAAAAAAAACTAGTTTGTAAAAAGGTACTTGAAGTCAGATACAGATTAATTCGTGCGATACTCTACTAATGTTGGCCATTGTTATGCATTTTCTTGAGCGTTAAATAAGATAATTAATCAATTTCGTAGTAATTGAGCCAATTTCTTTTTATGTTTTATGGAAATCTCTTTCATTTAATCATTTTTGCATATCCATAAGATTGCTTGATAATAATTGACGTCGTAACTAAATCTCTGAGCATTATGTCGTGCATGCATCTCGGTCATGCTATCTTGCAAAAGAATGATGAATGTTTCGGCACTGTAACAGCACGCACAAAAACACCCTACCTTTACTATGAAGTTTTCGAATATGAAATAAACGGATGTATCTAGAGTCTGGACAGGAACAAAGTAGATAATGAGACTTTCGTATTATAACAGGCATAACGGATTGGCAGTATTTTGGAAGCCAGATGCTTTTTGTTCATTTGGAAGTCGTTTTTGGAAACAAATTGCTTCTGTTCATCTTAGTGCATGAAACAACTGGCCATCTTGGTGAATTGGTATAGCAACATAAACACTCTGTACCAGAGATCGCAAAGCCTCCATTTCAGATACCGGGCAGTAGCTACTTGAGATACGTGTTATTGTTCGTATTTATGAATCCAACCGGTTGATGTAAAACGGGATACCAGAAAGCATGTTGTAGGCCTATTTTATCATTGGACCGCACACCCGTATTATCCAGTTTGGTTAAATAACTTGGAGGCCCTGCCACAAACGGGGCGTTAATGACAAATATTGCGTAGATCTGGACACATCTATGCACACTTATGTTGAGTTATAGGATGTGTGCAAGTCCTGGTCTGAATCCAGGATAAGGTTGTGCCCTTCGAGATGTAGGTTACCGAATGATCGCTGTGATACACGGTTTCGAATTCAACGTGGATCTGTAGACACGCCGATTTCGAATTGCACACTTAAGCTAGTTTATAGTAAAAAGGGAAGAAAATAAGAACAACATGATTGATAATGCTTTCTACGTTCTAAATTCAAGGTACAATACATTTTTATTAACAATTTTGAACTACAATTTTTGGTTTACAGTTTACAGTACAGGTTTACAATTATTGTTAATGCTTTCAAAATAGCACCTGAAATGCTAAATTTATTAAAAATAAATCAGGAAGTTGACGTTCTAAGTTTCAAGTCTAAAAGAAAAGGATTTTGCTCCCGAATACGAGATGTTCTAATCTTTGCAAAATTTAATAGTATAGTTTCTTTTTTCAATATTATTTATTACAATATATTTTATTTGCCTTATCTCTATTAGATACTTACAAATGACGGCAATGACAAAATGTCAATTATAAAATTATCTTAATGCCTTGTAATAATATTCCATTCAATATAATCGTTTTGTTTTGGTTGGTTAATTTAACTAACTTATGCTATTTAACTGTGGTTACTAATGCACTCAGACCATTAAGGAAAACAAAAAAATCCTTCGCGGTGTGATACGGTGAGCGGTGGTAGTATTGGTTGCACACTTATTTGAAGTTTATTGAATGAATTGAATTAAATTGAATGTTTACGTTTTTGCACATCATCACCAACCTTATGCCATAGTCTAACCCTGCTGCCGGTGTATGCATATGTTCCTATAGAGGGCTTGTTGCACACCGTTGTGTTCCTCCCGGCAGTAGACTATTACGCTTTCAAGCTACACCCTAGGTGAGAGAAAAAAGGTGACATGATTTTCTGCTAGTAAGGGACTTAGGGAATTGATTGGTGGTAGCGTTTGTGTATGCGTCCTAACCAGGGCCAAGCCTTGTGCTTGCTGTTCTCACATTCAAATACATAGCGTTCGACACCAAAGGGATCGGGGAAGAAAAAGTTTATTTCAAGTGCTTCATTGAACGTAATGTTTGCAGTACCCGGTAGACTTGTGAGCCACAGTGACGTCGTTGGGCAAGAAACAAGGGTCAGGTAATAAAAAAATTCTGTGGTTTGAGTAGAGAAACGGGAAGGCATGTGTAATAAGACAGAAGAATATGGGTGTTTTGGCATTAGTTGCTACTGCAAAACATTGCAGACAGCAATTAATATTTGTTTATTATTCAATTCGTTTGAATAATAATAACCTGGAGATATAATTTAGGCACAAAATGATTACTAAATGATTGTGATAAGTAGAATTGTCATTGGCCGTTTGAGGGATTTTGCTGAGGCTCGATTGAACTAAATATTTTATACACGAAACAAAAGAGATTTGCGTTTTAATTTGCACTACTAACCTTCACGGAACAGTGAGAACATAGATTCATTTCGACGTTCGCGCATTTTGGTCGTTCTAATGCTCCTCAGACAAGAGCATGCAGCGTGGCACTGCCACTAAAGAGAAGTTGTGTGAAAGTGTTTTTGTTTGCGACTTTGTTTCATTTGTGCCTGTTGATACTCCATTCATTTTCACATAGAAGGACATTTTGGGGGTACCACACAACCAACAATAACTGCCAAACACGATGTGTACGTACGCGTGTATGGTACGAGGAGGAGGACGAGGTACGATGTGTTTGTTTGCCGCTGCGGATTGAAGCCATACTTCACTTTGACTACTGTTGCTATTCGTGTACCTCACGGATTGCACGGGATCCTGTCCCTTCCTATTTTCCCTTTGTGGTGTAGGTATTTGGGTAAACAGGATTACACGATCAGTTGCACTGCTTGCTGTTGTACTGGCACGACGTTTTGCAAACATACCATCATTTCGTTTTGGTTGTCGCATTTTACGGTTTGTTATATTTCTAGGACACTGATGCAACAGGGTGTGTGGTGTATCTCTGATGAAGCCCTATTAAAGTTTGGATTTTATTGTTGAAGCTGTAGCTTGGTGTGCGCCACCCCTACATCAGATCAATATGGAGCTTCCCGTAATAATTCGTTGTAGTCAACATGATGTAATGTGTACGATCATGTCTGTGCCACTAAATGCTAGACCTTTTTTTGTTCTTGTAGTAACATTTTGTGCTCTTCTTTGGCTATGACATATGTACTTACTTAAAATATTTTACCTTCACTTAAGAACAGGTCTATATTCTTCTATTGCTTTAATTGAGAGTTTTAAATCGAATTTAATCTATTGAAGACTTCAATTAAAGTTATGCACTCTAACAGCACATTTTAGTAATGCATTCTACAAAGCAATATTATCTTTTCTGCTATGAAAATAAGAATTCCAAGCAGAACATTTTCTTTAAAATGTGTTATAATATTGTTGTTATTATTACTATCGCCGTTATTCACCATCACCATTATCATCATCATCACACTCAACGTAATCGATAAAAATCGTAGAAATGGTGTGCTGCAATAAGTAGATTGATTTTATTTTTACCTCCCGCCTGAAGATTTCCCTTGGATGCTTCTGATTGTTTTTTTTTGGCTTCGTCTCTCTTCAATGGGTTTCAAACCTATCATCAAATTCTCTTTTTTCATATGTTGTTTTTTTTTCTAAAGTACAAGAAATCAATGAATGAAAGAGAGTGGGTGAGTGTCAGTCTCCGGAGGTGACAGAAAAGTGGTGCGCGATTGTAGCAGCACAGATTGTAGGGTATCGGGAACGATATGTCCCTGTTCGATCACAGTGTTACTAGTGTTTTGCTGAATTCGGCAAACGAATGAGTAGGTTCTGCGTTGTGTGTACGCGTGTGAAATTCTCTCCAGAGTGACCCAGCCTTTTGGAAGATTGCGGTAAAATGTCTGAAACATCAGATTTGTTATGCGTCAGGCATGGATTTACCATTCAAAAAGGGGAAAACGAAACGGTGTGTGGTGGATTGCAATGCTCTGTTTAGGCGTTTGATGCTACTTTTTTTATAGCAAAACGTGTAGAAGATCCTGCAATACCCGATTCAGCAAGAGAGTTTACGCTTCGTCTGTTTCACTCTACCACACAACTTCCCATCTCGGTCATGCATTTTTATAGCAACATCATCGCGATGCGTGTGAAAACTTGGCAACGTTGCATCCCCTCACGCACCATCAACATGTCCAACTGTCATTTGGCCACGCCTCTCGGCGAAGTTATGTTTTTGTTGTTGTTGTTTTTCGTAGCATCATAGCGTGCTTCGCTTTGCTTTCGAAGCGCGCGGCGTATTGCTACCCCGTCGCAGCCAGATTGTCTGGCACGGCTTGGGTAAAGGTAGAGAGAGAACGAATGATAATGCATCTACTAAACTCAAAGTTACCTGTACCGCATAGTGCAGCTGTCCGTGTGGGGACACCCTGTAGCGAGACTGAGACAGTTGTTGATGATTATGCTACCTCGCACAATTCGCACACACACATTTTCAGAATTGTGTTGAAAATTTATGCTGTGTAGCATAGACGTCAGCAGTGTGTGTGTGTTAGTGCATTAGTGGTGCAGACCACCGGAGATCTCTCGCTCTGATTGGTTCCGTACTCTCGGTAGGATTGATGGAGGGGACGCTGCGAGAATCGCAAAGCACACAGATAGACCGAAGAAGCCGAAGATTTGGTGCTCCGCTATCTGTTCCTCCTCCACAGCATCCGCTTCCATGAGCGAGGCGCAGAGTAAGCAGCAGCATACTCCAATAGCACGGAGGCCTATCCTACTCGCAACCTGAAGAACCCTTGTGACCTGGCTGGCCTGTGGCTGCTGCCTGTAGAAAGTCGAGGTCCGGTTCCTCTCCATACCATGCCGTGTTGTATCGATGTGTAGGTTATGGCGTGACAACACTCTTCGGTTGGTTGCCCCACAGGGAGTACGCACACAACCATATTAATGCAAAGCGGACACCGAACATTCGGGGTTCGGTACGAGATTCGCCGTGAACGAGCCCTCATAGTAAAACGGAAAGGTGCTCTGTTCGCAAGTGTGTCGTAATTCTCTCGCGTACGACGGTCCCCGGTGGTTGGGTATCGCGCCCTGTACATTATTGGTTCCGCGGCAGTACATTTACGTGTTCGTTCGCAACAGCAAAAGTGGACGGTTTTTTCGACGACCTCCGACCCGATATCGATCAAGAACAGCAGCTGGAGAGGGAGGAAATGCTATCGGAGCAAGAAGTGTGTTTCGGGTGGTAGAAGACTATCAAAATTTGGGTGAAATTAATCGATCCGTTACACTGAGATCCTTAGGGTCCTCCAAGTCATTATAATCAGAAAGGTGCAATCAGTGTACTGTTGACACGCGTTACAGCAGAAATCCCGGATTCTTTCAGCCTCAAATGTGTCAGTATCTGTGCAAATACTAGTGTTGAACAAGACTGAAAACAAGAGGCAGAATACATTTGTTGCGTATAATCGTACTACACTGTAAGCACTAATAATTAGATCAACGAGCCCACAATTAACAAGTACAACCTCCTCCCGTGCCTAGTGTGTCTTTACATTTGCTTCTGTGTTCAGGCGTCTTCTGATAGGGGATAGTTCTGCTAGTCCCTTCCCGATCAACAACACACAAACAGGTTGTTTATGCGATCGTGCACACAAAAATGTGAAGTGTTCGAAATGTCCCTTTAATGCTGATGAGAGATACTGTCTATCCGCGATTGACAAATCCCCGACCGAAGATAGAAGGATTGTTGGATCAGTGATGTTGGTGAAGCATTCCATTTGAAGATCGGAATGGTACAGTTTGCACTAATGGTTGTGCTAATCGAAGAAATGAGTGTATTACTTGTGATGTGATACGTTCGGATGCTCTGTGTATTGATGGATGCCATATGAGCAAAACAGTAAAGGCATTGCTCCGTGATAAAGGGCACGATCGTTCATGTAGGCAATGCAAAGTTTGTTCGAAAATTTCGTGACATTTGTTAATTCGGAGGTCAAGTCCGTGTGCGTGAGAGTGTTTGATCGGTGTTTTGGTATGATTTAAAGCGAAAGGAATATAATTTAATTCGCGATACATTTTTGAACCCGTTCGTCAACAGACACAGTGGACTGTACATCACCGTTAGCGATACGGGACAAGCAATCGCGAGTTCCTCAGGCGGCACTGTCACCATTATCGAAAAAGACGACGCAGGCGACGACGACGGCGGCGACGGTGACGTCGAGCAGCACAACAACATGTTGACCATGGAATCTGATATGAAGGGGGGTGGCATTCTGCATGCCACCATGCCCCCGCATCACCCGTCCTCTCTGCACGGTCACAGTACTTCGCCGTACGGAGCGCTGGGATCGTTGAGCATGATGAACATCGGCCAGTCACAGCTTTCATCCCATCAGACATCTGCGGCTCAGCAGCACCACCTGCTTGGGGGTGGTGGTGGGCACCAGCAGCACCATATGAGCCATGGATTGAGCAGCAACAACAGCAGCAGTAGCAGTAACAACAACAACAGCAGCGGGTACGGAAGTCCTCTGCAACAGCCTGTTTCGGGATTGAGTCCGACCGGGCTCGTTGGTGGGCAAGGACACTCGCAGCACAGTTCGCCGACGGGAATGGGTTCCACCGGGCAGCATCACATTACGGCAAGTGGTGGAGGTGGTGGTCACCACCATCACCATCACGGTTCCGGTGGCCTGTTGGGTGTGAATCACAATAATAACAACACAAGCAAGGCGGCACAACAGAATGCGGATCGCGTCAAGCGTCCGATGAACGCATTCATGGTGTGGTCTCGTGGACAGCGCAGGAAGATGGCTTCGGATAATCCGAAGATGCATAACTCCGAGATCTCCAAACGTCTCGGTGCACAGTGGAAGGATCTATCCGAAACAGAAAAGCGTCCGTTTATTGATGAAGCAAAGCGGCTCCGAGCGGTGCACATGAAGGAACATCCGGATTACAAATACCGTCCGCGCCGGAAGACGAAGACGCTGACGAAGGCGAAGGAAAAGTATCCGCTCGGGGTGGGATCGCTACTTGGTGGTGGCCAAACGACCGAGGGTAGTGGGATGCGCGGAAGCGCCTCATCAACCACGCTGGCAGCGCAACAGGCGGCGGCGGCAGCGGCAGCAGCGGCCGCGGCCGCGGCGAACCGTGATATGTACCACCAGATGCCTCCAAATGGCTACATGCCGAATGGATACACGATGATGCACGATCCGTCGTCGGCGGCGGCTTACCAATCGCAACAGCACTACATGAGCAATTACCACCACCATCATCGGTACGATATGGGCCAGATGGCGGCAGCAGCAGCCGCCTCTGGAACCACAGCCGGATCCTTGAACAGCTACATGAATGCCGGTTACGGTGGCATGTACGGCGGTGGAAGTGGTAGCGGGGGAGGTACGGTATCCGGTGGTCAAACGTCTCCGTACGGTGGTAGTGGAGGCGGACTTCAACAGCCCGGTTCGCCGTACAGTACGACAATCCAGCAGCAGCCCGGTTCACCGTACGGACTAAACCACCAACCCGGAAGCGCACTTTCCTGCCAAAGCCACAGTCCCAGTGATTCGAGCGTGAAATCGGAACCAGTTTCGCCCGGCCCGATTGCGTCCGCGACCAATAACAATCTAACGATGAAGCGTGAATACATTGGTCACCAGCAGCAATCGGCGGCCGCCGATCTAAGCCATTTGATCAATATGTACCACGTGCCGGATATGCAGCAAACGGGTGGAGCGGATTTACAGCAGCACCATCGCAATCATCTAATGCAACATTACCATCAGCATAACGCTAGCGTGTCGCCCGATCTTCAATCGCAGCACCAACATCTCCAGCAACAGCAGCAGGTCCAGCAGCAACAACAGCAGCAGCAGGTTCTGCGATCTATGGCACCAATCTCACATATGTGAGAGTTGGCTGCAACCGCGACGGACCTCTTGGTACACCATCATCATCATCAACAACTTCGAGTGTCGAAAGCAGTGGTATCAACATCACCAACCCTTTCCGCCACCACAACAGCGGCAACCAACCAACATACAGGAGGCTCTGGATCTGCAGCAGTAGCCGCAGCAACTCCACCGTGTAGTAGCAGCTCTAGGAACACCAGCAATGGGAGTAGTCACATTGTTGCGGGAACAGGAGGTGCTGGAACAGGGGATCATGGCAATACTGCTTCTTCAGCAGCGGAGGCTGCGACAGGCGGCACCATCTTTGGAAGCAGTCACCTGCATCATCATTCCTTCGATCGATTACCACCGCTTTGTGCTTCTCCTTTATCTGCATACCGACACCATTCGAGTTCGGCTTCGACTTCGCTTATTGGCAATTGCAATAATGGCGGTAGCGGTATGATTCTAGCAGGAAGTGTCCCAACTAATACAACGACTGCCGGTACTTCCCTTGGCGGACATACACCTGGGGGACTTATGAGCTCTTCCCCTCATTCGCATGTTGCGCTTATCAGTGCCGTAACTCCTAGTCTTGGATTTTCATTATCCAATGGAAGCGATGTGCAACCTTCGCTACTGGCAGTTGATCCTGAAGAGGATTCCCATCATTCGTACCACCATGGAATGCATATGGCAACTTCCCCGCACCATCACCATCTGTATCATCATCATCATCATCATCACGATTATCATCATCATGCGGCTGCTGCAGCAGCCCTGCTGGGTGGTTTCACGAGTGGCAGTGGTGGTGTTGGTTTGGTCGACTGTGTGACTGAGAGTAATAATTGTGCTGATCGAGAGGATTCCACTGGATTTATTTCAGTGGCGGGTACTTCTACCGCGAACAGTGCTGTTGGAAATTATTGTCTCAGTGGAGGAGTAGAAAGTGTGACAGGGTTGGTACATTCCGTAACGGCCGCTACGTCTCTGACCAGTGCGAATGATGGCGATGAAGCAGGAACTTCTGTTGAGAGTGGATCAATTAATAGTGGTAGTGATAGCGGTGTCCTGCGTTCGAATGATCGATCTTCGTCCAGCCTCACGGTGACGGCTAGAACTGCTGCTGCGGCCGCGGCTGCCGTTGCTGCTGCCTCGAATCATCACCATCACCTGCAACAGATTCCTCCGGCAGAATTATCTTACCATCATCATCACCATCGAACATTACCGATGGATGTATCGGCGCTGTAGGATATGAGGATTCCATCATCGAAGGTGTTTTATTGCTCTTAGATGATGCTGTATGGTCGAAAGAGAGAACTAATCAGCCCACGGTGAGAAATTTGTCATATAGTATAGCAGAACACGGTTGCAAAGGAAGAATGACAATTTTAGCGAGGCAATCATTCAGGGAGAAATTAATCTTTTGCATCAAAGATATTTCTTTGGGTAGCTCTCTCAACAACACGTGTAAATACTAAACGCAATACCAGAAGATTATATGTTACTGGCCGACGGTGAGTGAGCTCTTTAAAACGGAAACGAACTTATGCTTCTCGTTTCCAACACATCTCCCTCTTGTGACAGGTTGTTCTAGTAAATCGTCTAACTCCATCCGGACGTTGAAAGTGGTCCAAAAAGCGACAATGCGTTGATATGAGACGGTGTAGGGAAAAAGAGGTAAAGGTTTAAAAAGATAAATGTCAGTCGCAGGGACGATCGACAACCATAGATGATGACGAATCGAAGCGCGCAAAGTACGACGTGTTTACGTGTAATGTGTGATATTATTATTTTGTTTTGATTTTTATTACCTTTCATATATTATTATTTAGTTTAATCGTGGAGTGTAATGTACAGGCTGTTATTTGCGAGTCTTATCGTAAATCAGAACTAATATTAAAATCACTGTCGATAAATTATCGATAATGCTAGTGAGAGTAGCGAAACTCCCATTCAAGAGCTTATCCTTTGTCCGGGTAAGCGAAATGTAACATACAGACACGCGCACATGTGAATAGATTGTTTAGTTCTTAGGACTTTTCTCTACGCAGGCCTTAGAGCTGCTGTTAGTTTGACTTCAAGTAAAGATGAACTCGAAGGAAGGGACTATTCGTAAATGTGGATGATTGTAAAACCCGGCGTAGGGGTAGGGTTTTAAGTTCGCGTTCCCCCAGATCGTTCTTTCAAGCTTGGCGACAAATTTTATGTAAAAAGCAAGCAATCTCTAAGTTTAATACATAGTATCTCGGTATCTAATATGATTATCATTTTCTTATAGCAAGACTACAGGGCATTGGCACAGTGAAAAATTGAAATGAATTAAATTTACCTTCTTTGTTATGAAATATGGCGTTTGCTCGAACTTACAATTCAAACTTCTTGTCTCTGACTTATTTTTTTACATTCAATCTGATACTGCATTCTGAAATGAACGAATATGGACTTCTAAAAACAATACCCAGTCATAAGTATTTTCTAAATTTATCAATTCTTAACTACCACTTATGGTTCGATTGTGTTACATGAACTCTCAATTGACTTGCAGATTTTTGTTTTGTTAATCAAATCCGTTGGGAAATAAGCGATTTTGTTTAATTTAAATGGAGAGAATATTAGAATGCGAATTGTAGTACGTGAAGGCGAATGAATGCGGGACAGACATGTTAGTCACGTTATATATGTACAGAAGAATTAAGAGGAAAAAGAATTATCATACAAACAAAAACGATCCAAGCAAAGGATTAGGAGATAACACTAGAAAAGAAATACAATTCACACAAACACACACACACAAAACCAATGATCAAAAATATAAACTGCACTGTAAATGGTTGAAACGAACATGAACATCATCCTCTATCTCTCTATAGCTGCCGAGCCCTGAAAACGATAATAAGTAAAAGATCGCTATTTAACCGTCGGGAGTAAAAGTGCGCTAGGCATGCATGACGAGCGATATGTGTGTACACAAGATGTGAACGAATGAATTATTAAAGCAAACAGAAAACGAAGCCATGTATACAAAATCGGAAATAATGTAATAAAGAAAAAACACAATGAACAGAGAGGGAAAACAACAGAAACAACAACATGTGTATGATCTGCAAATTTCCAATGTTAACAGAAAACAATGCTACTAAAAAGATGAAAAATTAGAATGAATTGTTTATTTTTATTATTTCGCATTATGTTTGTGGTATATTATTTAGTGGTTGAGAAGAAATTTATTAAGCGGTAGTTTTTGGAATGGAATGAAGTCTATTCGTTCAAGATTGTTTGCAGATCCTTTGGAAGCAAGGTAATGTTGAGTGTGAATGGTAAGAATCTTTTTCTAAATATTTGTTTTTCCATACGATTTCAATGCTTTTTTTCCTCCAGAAACAGGTTATGTAACCCTGACTGAGTAAACTATAATTCCTAAAGTTGACTGATGTCAAGTGCTAAGTAGTGCATATGGTGTTTTAGTAATGGGATTCTGGTTCGACGAAGAAGGCTGTCCTAGGTTATATGGAGAAAGTATTCGTGAACGAAATTACGATTGTGTCGAGGTATTATCGTAGAAAGATCCTCTAAAAAGTGTTTAGCAGTGTTCGTATGGGTTTCGTTTTACCGTATACTAACATTTTGGAGATTTCTGAAAGTGATTGAAACTAATTATGTGGTTGAAAGTGGTATACAGTGATCAAGTGGTGCAGCAATGTAGTACTATAGTGAGGATACTCAACAGGACAGCCGTTTTGCAGCTGATACAGTTGGTAAAATTGCGTTCAATGGTCCAAGAAAGGTGTTCTGGACCGCACCAGTTGTGGAAAGCTGCGAAAGAAGCCGAAAAAAATGTGACCCTAAAATATCGAATCCCTTTCAACTAAAAAAAGCCTAAAAGCTACAACTTGATAATAGGGGAAAAAACGGCACCACCAGGTTTACGTTTTCTGTGAAATCATCCAAAATAATTTTCTGCTTATATGTATGCCTCTTAACCTCCATCCAACCGTCGACCAAGATGAACGGGCCATAGCTATGCCTATTCTACACCTTCTGGGAATTGGCGGAAAATCGCTCGGCAGCCGTCGGTGAAAAGTGTCCGGCAAGCACTTCGGAATGCGAGCAACGCATCTACTCGCTCAGAAGAAATTGAAACAGCCTAAACGACGCAGAAGGGCCACACATTTCGAATTATTCCACCTATAATGATCATGACAAACAGTTTCCTTCTCTACTGGTTGGTTCTCTGTAGCGCAGGTAAACTTTGGTAAAAAAAAACGTGGACAGCAATTAATTATTGGCTACTTCTAGTTGAACTGTGAACATGCATGCGCACGAAGAAGAGAAAAAAATGGATCATAAAATGAAGCCATAACATGCCGTCGGAACAAACCAACCATCAGCAGCAACAGAGCGGAGAATGGCCGTGGATACATCATGATTGTGCGTTCAGGTGCGAGAGTGATCGTTTGATAGCGATAATAATAATCATGAGGTGTGAGGTTTTCCAGTCCGCAATTCCCCTATTTCTAGTAGGGTTTTTTTCTAATGTATGCCGCTACTAGTTTTAGGTTTTTCTCAACCATCACGTAACGCCGTTTTTCACGTGCTTACGTTAAATAATTGCTTGTATAGAAGAGATAATAATTTAAATGCCAGTATGTTTGTTCTTGGGAGGGTAGGAGTGTGTTTAAATTTGTCTAATTTCCCTGGAGGAAGGCTTGATGCATCTGTGGTGTGTAAATGAATTAAGCGCACGAGAGCACGATTTATAATTATTACATTAGTTATCTTGTTCTCGACAACTAGAATGGATGTTCGCTGTATGCTTTAGAACGTGTAAATTATAGTGTATTGTGTAGTGATTTTTTTTTCTGGGCAAATGGCGTATATTCTGGTGATCAGAACGCACCCTGTTGAGAAATGATTCTCCGTAAGTAGTGAGCACAAAACGATTTTTATTGTATACCAATTCCATTCCAACGCTGTATAACGGAACTTGACGTAAAATTCCAATCCACTTTCGGGTACCACACGGTTTTTGGAATGAAGACGCATCCAATTTCTGAACGAAGATCAGATTTGGTTTTTTTTTTTGCTTCGGATGTTCCATTTTATCAACCACACTTGTTTTTACCTTCCCAAAACGGAAGATGTGTGAAGATTGGGTTAGTATTGCTTATTAATGTTAAACCGTTTTAAATGAGCGACGATTGGTGCGCCGCGGGTTATGGACGACCGTGTGGATCACCCTGGCACCACCACACGCCCTGCACAACGAGTGACCGTCATCATCGTCATCAACATCATCAGCTGCGTGTGGATCTTGAGAGATTCGTATTTATCCTGCTCTTGTGCGTTCGTGAAGCTCAGAAAGCGCTCGTAAAATTAAACAAAAATTATGATAATCATCGAGTTAGCGTTCGTTCGGCCGGGTGCTCGCCGAAGTCCCGGTGCCAGAACTGAAGGACTTCGAAATTGTAGGTTCTGATTTCCATTTGAGAACCATAAACGTAATCAAATCAATGGCGCAACGGCAGCCAGGGTGCTTTCCCTTTTTTTCCATTGCTTTCCTTCTTGTCGAACTGGAGATAACAGCAACTGGCCGAATGGTCGCCTAAATCAGAAACCCGCCAGAGCAGGAAAGCAAGAAATGTGGAGCAATGGTCGGTTGTTATATTGATGAACGAGAGAAAAGAACCTTACCCCATCTGCCAACCGATCTTCACACCGTTCACACGAGCTCTCGAATATGTACACACACAAACCCGGTAATCCCCGTGCTTTTTTGCTGCATGATCGAGGATCGTCATCACTTCATTAGAGAATGAAACAAACGCGTGTAAGAAAAGCAACGTACCCGAGGTGACTTTTGATGATGATGATTATTATTTCGATAAAAATCGGCTCACTTCTCCTGGCTGGCGACGACACGCGGTACCGTTTTAGGAGAAAATGCCTTCATTTCTTTGAGCATAAACTCTACCGTGTGTGTGAATAGAAAGAAGGGAACTGGTTGTCTGCTCTTGATTTGATTTCCATTACCCATGTGGCGGGTTGGCTAGTCACCTGTTTGTGACATCTGCGACCGAAATTTGCTGCGGATGAAAATCATGTTTTATCTTTGTACAACCCTTCCTATCCATCGGGGATAGAGCACACACGCTATCGTGGAGAGGAATAGAAATCTTGCTTGCCACGGTCGTTCGCGTTGCAGTGGAAATGGGAAGTTAATAAAGCAGGCGCCTACAAAACGAACTCGCCTTTTCACGTGCTTTGCATAGCTTAACGTTCGACACGGAACGATATTTCTTTATGTATGATTCGATATTCGCTTAATGATCGTGCGTAGATGATCTGATTAATTTGAAGTGAAAAACGAGAATTCGTGGAGAATTGATGAGGATAATTCCACGCACGGATTGTGCTGGGTTATGCGTTTGCACTGTTTTTACTCTCACGAAGACAACTACACCGGTGAACGTGTTACTTTGTTTGCTGAATGTAATTTTAAAGCGCTAAACGGTCAACGGCTCGTGTACCCCAAGGTACATCAAGACTAAAGGCGGAAGAAGAAAAGCCGCTTAGTCGGATGGATGTTAATAGGGATGTAATTTGTTGCTGTGACTAATTTAGGTGAATTATGATAATATCTATATTTTTTTCAGTACGGGGATGAGTAAAATCTCAAAAGCATGCCACACACACAAAAAAACGATGCCGGAGAATAGGATTAGCCTGTTGAAAGTTGTACCGTAAAATATGATTTACGAAAAAGGTGAAAATGTCGTTCGACAGCTTGGCCTTCTTTCTGTGTGCTAAAGAGCATAAGATGTAGATAGTTTTGAGATAGGTGCAATAACTTCATTGGAATTAGATTTTATGTCATTCTAATGTCAACCAATTAGCCCGGGGGAAACTATATTTACATAGAAACCAGATAATTTAATGATAATAATCAGATATTTTCTTCATTTTCTTACTTCATGTAACATCCAATCGGAAAAGCTGCAGCATACAGCACCTGCGAAGTTGGTCCAGAAACGTATGAGAGTGCGCTTGTTACCACTATACGCACCACAGTTCTTCCCTTCGCATACTAATGCATTCACCTGCTACCCATCTGGCAATGGGGATGGAAGCTGACGGTTGGTTGGTAGACTGCTGCACATGCGCTATATGCGTTTTTTTTTTCTCTTTTTTCACTCTGCTGCTGGCTTGTTTCAATGGCGTATGCCTCTGGACGTCAGCATCCGCAGTGATGTTTCCGACGTGTTGATAACTTCACACACGAATCTTTAAAAAGGGCTTTAAAATCGAATCAAAAAAGTGACTGAGTGATGGAAATAACTAACTTAAATATCAGTCCAATATCCAATGTCGTTTGCATTGCATTTAGTTAGACCTGTAAATGTAATGAACTAATTTGAACACATTATTTAATTAAAAAACTAAAATTATTGCTTGATTTATTTTTATTTGAGTTTTTGTGTAGAATATTATAAAGGGGTAGAAACAGTTGAGGGCGACCCGTTAGTGTATTTAGTAGCTGCGTCGGTCTTAACACGACTGGAACGGTACAAAATCCCATCCGGACCAATCCGCCGTACGCAGGACTAACTATCCATCTACGGATAAATTAAGTCAAACAAAGATATTACTATTATTATGCAATCATCTGAAATCATTTGCAATTACTTATTTACTTACTTATTAGGCGCTACAATCGCTTCGCAGTCTTGGTCTGCTCACGTTCGAGCGCCGTCGTCAGCCAATCCGTTATCCCGGCCTTTCGGGCGGACGCATCAACGCCGTCACTCCATCTCAATTTGGGCATACCACGCCTGCTCTGTCCATGCGCCTGTTCCTCTCGCCCGCGGCTAAAAGGGGTCAATTTTGGACAAAGTCTATGTCTTATAGGCGTATGTGAATACAGGAATTATATAGGTTCTGTATAGTCCCAGCTTCGTTCGTCGCAACAGGATGTTGGGTTGAGAAATATTACCTGAAGTATATTTTTTTAATAAAATGTCGTACATAAGAGCAATAAAGTTTATTCGTTTTGTATTTTAATATCCACAAAAAATTTAAACGATTTTTTAATGATAAAAATTATATGGCTATCTTCTTCTATAACATACTATAACATCTCATGAACATGTCATTTTTGACTATCCGTGACTTCCATTTATTCCCAATAACCATTTTGTATCAGTGGTGGAACTATCACTACCGGCTATCGCCATAGTAAAATTTATTGAAAAATAAATATCGATATCGAAGACAAATCTACTGATGCACCTCATTAAACTCTCAAACTCTTTATGCATATTTTCAAAATATTTAAGCGTTTAATATTTGGGTCTACAACCTAAATCCCAACAGAGTAGCACAGTTTTATTGCTTGCCGCCATGTTTTTTTTTGTTAACGAACGAATTGAATATCATCTCTGTTTCTTACTTTTGCCAGTGCTAACTTCTGGCCGGTATAGCGATGTCTGTAAGAAAGTGTTTTGAGAGTATGCTAAAATTGAATCCCTGAGCGGATGAAAATATATAAAAAGCCCGTCTACGACAAAAAAGGTATTGCAAATCTTCATAGCTGTCGTCGCTGTCGGTTGATTGGAAGATGGACAAGCTTCTTGCCGAAAGAGCTCCATCCCCAATGTCAAACTCATGAAGTTATGCCGGGTACGACGTCGAGATTCGGCTGGCATGTGGGAATGGCTCGTAGGGAGGAGTTAGAATAAATAACGCAATAAAAACCTCTACCTCTATCCAGTGCCAAGATGCTGCCGGTTGAGCCGGTTGATGAGGGTTAGGAGTTTGGGGAGCTGAATTGGGATGAACATAATTTAATTAAATCATCCAATCCCTGCTCCTTCCCGTCAGATACCCTTCTTTCTGTGTGGTTATGAATCCTGCAGCTTGAGTCACTTGCGTTGCGTTGGTCGAAACGGAAAGTTTTAAGGAAGTCATTTCAAAGAAGACGTACATCCGACGATACTTGTCACCGTAAGCCCTTATTCCTAAGAGTGGGTTTTTTTTTTAATGTGTAGCCAAACGGACATCCTAGGAATAGTGGAAAAACGTTCGCATTGTTGTGATTTCTTTATAATTGCGAAGAAGAACAAACACAGATCTTACATGGTATTCGTTACTTCTACGTGTAAGACCGTCATGCATTAGCATTTGTAGCCTAATAATGCTACAAAATTTGTTTATAGCTTGTTCGGAAGAATCAGCTGTTGCTTTGTACAAGATACTCTTGCTTATGCTTATATTTTCTACTCGAATACAAATAGAACATCACTCCCATGCATGTTGTATACACTGTAATCACTCCATATGTATTTGAATTTCCAGATCCTTGAACAGAGAACCGCACATGCATGCAACATAATAAATGCAGAAAAGACTGTGCATAAACTTTTTCGCCACTACTTACTGTTTAATGCGTTCCATATTCAAATTGCACTGATAATACAATTAATGTATCGGTTGACTTCTTCGCAATAGGTTTGCTCCACTGATTTAACATTTCCTCACCGAAGAGCTGGCGAGTCGCAGCGAGAATATCGCTTTTTGTTCGGTCAGGTTGGGTTTTGGTTGGCTGTGGTAGTAGGGACCGCAGAGTTTCCTCCGATTTTCACACTCTAGACGCTTTCATCAACCCGGCCGAGATAGGAACAAAGTTTTAATTGCATTGCACCGCACCTTCACCAACCATAACAAACGGTTGGCCTTCGCTGTGTATAACTAGCTGGCATCCAGCGGCTTCTGCTATGGGGGACACACATGGGGGTACACCGGTCTGAAGCGTTGAAAGGATGCTTGCGGGTGTATTACTTGTGCCTTTTGCCTTTTGCACAATTTTACCGGCATGTTCCGGAAGTTATGGTGTGAAGTGCAGTAGTCGACATTGCCACAATGTCTCATTTTGAGGTTCGACTTTACTGCTCCATGCAGGCGTTTCTTCCGTTTTGCGCTTGTGTTGATTTGTATGTTTTTTTTTTTTTTGCGGGAAGCCTAATGTTGGTGAAACTTATTTTTTGTGTTTTGTCCTAGTATCAGCAAATGAAAGGTGTGGACCATATGGAAAACTTTAATTTGAAATACGGTTGTGTGAAATAGAAAAAGAATTCAGTTTTCTGGATGGAAAAGACACGAGCATTATTTACACCTTTGAAGAGCTTGTTTATAAATTAAAAACACACACTTTAACACTTCACTACAACTAAATAGCGCTTTAAACATCAGTAAGATGATCAAGGATCGTTTAAAGTCTTTTTCGTGATATGTTAAAACAAATACATAACTAATAATATCTAGACTATTTTGTTTCATGATTTTTTTTCGTTTGCCGAACATCATTTACTATTTTGCAACAATTCTAACTTTTCCACGTTCGTATCTCATTTGTATTGAATTTTCTTTTCAGAATACGGATTGTACGAACAAGTTAAAAACAAACTTAATCCTTACCGATTCGTTCCACGGGCTACCTGTCCCCTATCCGCATGGTGATCCGCTAGTTGGTGTTGGAAAGTTTTATAAAAGTAATTATTTCAACGTACTTCGACACAAGCGTCAGGTGTTGTGTATGTGGAAAGGGAATAAAAAAACCAATCCTCCATTGGGAGTGAAATGTTATAAAACTTTTTTTGCAATACGATCCTCCCGCGACCTGAAGCTGGGGTCCCGATAGCTTTATATAATGAATATGTTTTTTGCATCATCATGTCATAACGCTTCCAGAGGAGATTGCTGAAAGTACAAATGATGACTTTTGACTTGACGAAATATGTATGCGATTTTTTTTTCTTTCACGCCATTAAAGTTTTTACCTACAGACATTGGGATTCGCGTTGGAGTGGTATACTAATGAACTGTTGCTGCGATACGACGAACTGTTGCTACAGTCCGTGGGATAATCAAAAGTTAATAATACAGGTAACTACGCATATGCGACATTCGAAGTACGATAAATGGTGAATTATGGTTGTACAGTGTTGCTTAGTAACTGACACTTACTAATTGCGATGAAACGATGATAAAATTAATCTGTAAATGAAATTCTGAATGCAAGTAAAGGATTTTTATCGGGCTGGTTTCAAGCTCACAGTTACGCTTGGTAGCCTAAACTGTATTCAATATTTTTCCGATCCTTTTCCTAATCAACACGCCAATCAATTCTAATTGATTCGATGGATAATCGATTCGTCGGGCGATGTGTGTAATGAATATTTTAAATTAAAATCCATTACTCTCTCATGTCGCGCCGTCAGCTTATAGTGCGTGCGTAGGGAAATTTCACATCCATCGAGCCAACAATATAACCAAACAGATTGGCTATCACAAACGCAATCAACGTGGTGCAGCTTTCGAACGTGTTAATGAAATTGAAAAGATGGAATACGCTGTGAAAGGTGTTTCAGATTTTGATATTTATTTTAATTTTATATCGCTGGTTGTATGCTCCCCGTTATGATATATTATTCCAACATTATAATATTTTAGATGACGAAATTGTAGAAATCGAAATACTAAATCAACATTTGACAAATACATGATATTCTCGTGTTCTTCACAACTAGTACCTTTACCTCAGGAAAGCTTGAGGCTGATCTTGTGCAGCGGAAGTCTGGGAAGTAATGAACCAGTATCATTCAGTGATACTTGAACCACTGGCTAAACCCAAAAGGGGGCTAAAGAATTGATGATACGGACCACGAATCTCAACGATGTTAGAGTTGTTGTTTTTTTCAGATTGACTCCTCCGTATAACCGATTTTTTTTTTCGATTGGGTGACTAGAACTACCAAGTGTTTTTCATTGATGATCACTTTACAAAAAAGTTCAAAATCTAGAATATGTTTTAATACGTTTTTGCGTTCATACTACTGAAAGGATATGTAAAAGTCATGCTGCAGCTATGGTAAAATTGTTTTACCCCAAAAATTTATGAGATGAAATTGAAGCCTTCCAGTCTAAATGATTGATAAAGTAGTTTTAGCATTAAGGGAGGTTTTTTGCGTTTTTAGTTAATGTTTCATTTTAACATAATTTCAATTATTAAACAATTTCGATTATGTCGAAAAGATCTGGAATATGCTTTAATAATTTTTGGACTTCGTACTATTTTATAGTCATGCAATCAACTAAGGTAGAATGGTTTAACCCCAATAAATGATTTGATGAAAATAATGCATAGCAATCAAGGTGATTTGTCCGGGAAATCCCGAGTTGAAATTATAGCAAATGTCATTTTGTCCTTCTCAAACCAATGTTGAGGAAAGAAGCGCAATTTATCATCATCAAACAATTGGACGGCCAATTAATACAAACAAATGAAACAAGGTGATGTTTATGCCAAAACCCTATTCAACCTTTGACTATTTTTTTGTATTTTGAAACTTATGCAGACTAATCCTAACAGTTTTAGGTCATTTCAACTTCCAATAAACTTCCAAATCGCATCGCTAATACGCAAAGCTGGACGAAGCAGTTATTCTGGTTATAAAATTTGTGTAAAAAGGTTGATCAACTCTCGAATCCAAACCTTTAAAGCAGCGTAGCATGAAAGGCCTTTCGCTTCCGCTTTCTTCCATTACACCCACATGCACCGTCCTTCGTTTTGATGGTCAACGATGGCAAGCGGATGGACCAAACAGCTTGGACACGGTGCTCGTAGTGCCACCGTTGCTCGACGCTTGCGAGGGTTGTAAAATTAACTGACCAAAGAATCAGATCAAAGTACGTGCAGTGAATGCAAATCAGTAGCAATCGATGCAGCTTCATTGGTTGATGTAGCGGGGCAAGCAGACAGTGGTGGCAATGAGGAAAATGGAAAATGCAAAACAAAAATCTAACCGAAGCAACATTTGCATGATGGTGCTCTACCGTATGGATGGAATGGCCTTTTGGGGTAGCGTTTACCTCCCATTGAACCCATGAACCCGTGGAGAGGTGGTCAAGGACTGTACGCTGGGTACGGTGGGTTGTGATGGAGCCGATGGAAAGAAGAAGTTGTACGGAACGAGGGTGGTCCGTATGCAAAACGTGATTTTGTTGAATGTGAAATGTTTGCTACTGCGCACAAGAGCACAATTGTGGAATTGAAGCTGGAGCGGCGAGCGGTGATCGGTGAGGATGGTTCGAGCCGTCATGGAGGTGCCCGGTAGTGGTAGAACACATGTCTGTCGCTGCCGTGTGTTGATAGTGAGGGTGCGTTACTCTTGCCCCATGTGTGTATGCTCACTTACGGTCGAGTAGATGAAATTTTCGCCCATATCGTAACGGGTTCGGCGAGTGTTGAGCAGCAAGTCAGGCGAAAACGGTTCCATCAGCCGAGAGATGGCACTGGGTAGAATGCGGCTCGGTAAACAAAATGGACGGTCTACTCGGCTGTGTAGCAATAAGTGCAACCGGATGACCCTCGAGCCGGTCGGTCGGATCGCTGGACGGACGGTCTGGTAGTCAGTCTTGCGCTTATTTGCACATTTTCGGTATGGTTCGATGCGAGCGAACGAATCTGTGAACGCTTGGAGGTGTGTGCGTTTTGTTCGTTTTGGTTTGGTGGTTGTACGCTGGTTCGTTCATTTTCGCACTCGCTCGGCAGTGCTCCCTCAGATAGCGAAAATGTTCCATAAGGTTACGGCACAAGGGAACGAACCGATGGGAGGGTAGGGTAAAGTTATGCGTTGGATTACGATATGCTGCTACTGTTGACCGCTGTATGCGTCTTGTTGGACCGATAGCAACCAACTGTACAGCAGCTATCGTTGGTGAAGCTGTAGTTTAGATTCGTCGTGCGTTTCAACACTCACCGTATGGAGTGACCTTCTCTTACAGTTATGACTTTGATAAACGATAATAATTTTATGGTTATCTTTGTGGAAATATTTTTACTGACTTTTTTATTTAGTACTGCATACTAAATAACCGAATAGGAATAAAACTATATTTCCTAGCTTCAGTCTAATGAATTCTAATAATTTCCTAAACTATCGAAACCGTGAATTATGTAAAAATTATGTTCACCTTTGGCATGTATTTTTTCTCCAAAATGCAGTGCAAATTTTCCTATAACCAAATATTCAACGAAGATTGTGCCTTTAACCATGGCAATGGAAACCTTTCCCATAACGTTTGCCATGGTCTGTAGAATCGTGATACGGTTCATTGCATTGAGTGCGAAAAAAAAGAGCAAAGCTAGAGGATATGGAGCTGTGATCTGGAGTATGGAGCCCAGAACTATACCGTTGACCTTAGACGTATCAGTTACAAAAATTATATATTTTTAGAACCTTTTAAACACAAAACTGCATATTTTGGTAATAATTAAATTGAACAATGAGCTAAAATATTATATTCTTACTTCTTCTTGGTATTTAACCACGTAGCCGTATAATCAGTCCTGGATACGGAGGATTGGTCCGGATGGGATTTTGTATCGGTCCTGTCGTGTGGGACCTGCTATCAATACACCATTGTACTACTTAGAAAATGAAAACAAATTTGAAGGTTATGAATGTATTATATTATTAGTTTATTTTCAAAATAACCACGCAAACATAAACCATAAACTTGATCCAAACCTAATAACTCATAATGGAGACGCCTGGTAGCTTCAAGTAATCGATTGAAACAAGCCTTATCCTTTGAGTCGGTTATTGCACATATAATAACGAATTGTCATCTTCATGATCTCATGATGGATAATGTGCGTTTTTGCAATTCTTCAATAACTAAGTTGCAATGTTGCAAAATACTTCAACCAGATCAGTACGCAATGGGTTTTCTGATATAATTCTGCCTTTCAGACACGGATGGCGTTCTTTCGAGCGAAAGCAAACAAATTGTGCCTACCGATGTATGAAGATGAAATAGCTCAGCCGTTCGTTAACGATTCTGTCGCATCCGGGAGCAGGAATTGCCTCCAGAGACGATCTGTGTGTCGTAATCAAGAAACCGACGAAGCGATGGGAATTTCCCTATTCCTGGCTCTGCTTCCCATGGTCAATGCCTGTCGTCTCGTCATCGTTCGTTGTCTAGCTGCTCGGTGCATCATAATTGGCTGATTAAAATTCAAACCAGTGGCACAAGACTTTTCCATCCTGACTAGACATTGCTCGGTAATGCGCACTGGGTTTGGGAACATCTTGGAAATGTTCTTCGTCATATGAATTTTTGATATGTCCTTCGGCTTCTGAGTGAGCAACCATTTAAAATATCAACCATCCATGCTTCCATCCCTCCTTCCTGGCCCATGTATCACGTCTTGCAGAAGTCATATATTCAATCTCGTGAATCCTGACCACGTTTGCAGCAAATACATATACACCTCTCTGATCCAGCTGTGTATCAGACTGGCGTTCATTTCCGTCCCAGCGACCGTCCGTTTGTCGATATATGACAAATATGTCCGGAATTATTCATGCTTTGCAAATCGGCACAACTTGCTGGCGGCGGCGCAGCGATGATGATGATGATGATAATGGGGGAAACGTTTCGTTCCTCATCATATCGCATAATTTGCTTTCCTTCAGTGTTCCGGTTGCGCGATCAATACGGTACGGGTTGTAGATGCGTTGTGGTATATGAGTGGCTGAGGGGTTATTGATTTCTGATGTGCCCCGAAACTCCAATAATCATTCAATCGGACTAGATGACGAACAGGAAATGATGAGGAAAGGCAATGTAATGTGTGGAAACGGAGTGCCGGAACTGCTGAATTTAATGCGTGCAATGGAAGCAATGTGCGGCTGTAGTATTGCTTCTTTAATAGATAACATACAGGAGATCGATTTTTAATGGAAAATTAAAGTTGCTCATAAAGTTAGAATGTTTTAAATGTGACATATGGATAAATAACTGTACGCTTTGAATAAATTTCAATACATTTTTAACTAAGAATTACTAAGAATTAAAATGAGTAAATTAGAAAGAAAAAAGGATTCGAGAAGCTAGCACATATTTTCAAATCTCTTATTAATCTTAGCTTAAGTTGTCCTATCTTAAATCGATAGACCGTAGACAATCGATGTTTGTAACAAGGCTTGTCTTGTGTACCATACTGTTTGAAAGTATATTTTCTTGAGTTTTAAATTCCACCGGGAAAGAAAGTCACTGTAGCTCATTGATTGACAGCAGACCTACAGTAAAATTATAATTGTTTTAACTGTCCTAAATTTTTTTAGAATGACTACAATAACAATCAATGGCAGCATAATTTAAGGTTACCAGAACTTCCAATAAGTGACGTTCCAGTGCTCTAAACCTCTGCTAAGCGATTCCAAGATCGTAAATGTGCAAGTGCACCGAAAAGGATAGCAGTTTTGCACCGGATGTCCCGCTGTGCCGGTGAAGGCCAGTGTTTGCTTGCACGACATTACGATGCTTTGCTTGCTGCGTAGATACCTGTGCTTGACTTTATGACGAATGCAGCAGTTATGTTCTACGTTAGACCCTACGCTTTCACACTGCAGGAGCTTACAGTTAGGCAAGGCCAGGTAGTGTGTGGCCTTTCATTAGACGCGACACTCTGTCTATTTGTGTTCGGACCACACTGTGTAAAAAGAGCCGCAGCAGAAAAAAAGCATCCTAACGCGATCTATGTACAGCTGGAATGGGACAAAGTCAATAAATTAGAAACCAACTGCGTGATCGAACCAAGGCAAGCAAAGCAAGAAAACCCGACCAGCATCTGCATTTGTGACAGTGAGACACACACACACACTGGGTGGGAGATATGTTGACGAAGGTCTTTACAAATGGGTTACCGACAGGAGGGTCACTCCTAAAGCGAGAATGCATCCACCCAGTTAGTAACAAACTGTTTCTTACCTGTCCGTTTTGCCGCGGTGGTTGTGATATAAAGTTTTGGCATTAATCGGAAGGAAACATAATTTTAATTGTTTGATCAATCGATGTCTCTCATAATTCTATTACGGCGGTCTGTTTTATTCTATGTCTTCGGTAGTTCAACGTGTGTAAGGCCTTCTATTTTGTAACACCCAACCGGCGAAGGAGGCTTTTGGACGGGTTTTTTTTTCCACTGACGACCTCCTACCGTTGGATCGGTTGATCAATTCGTGTGGTTTGCATCCGTAAAGCCACCACCGAGGGTTGAGGCTCAGTGAAGAATACCCTTAACTTGAGCTGCTGCTGCCGGTAGAGGTAATTAGCATAAAACCCACACGTACGGACGTTTGCTTGTGCACTTGTGCTGCGCCAGCTGTGGCCCAGTCTACAAGTGAGCCCAGTCGGCTGTCGAAGGGAACATAATTTAAATTTGTTTATTTATGTTTATTATATGTTTATTTACACATAAATTCAATTTTATCTTTCACACCTTTCCAGCTTATAGTGTAGCATAATGGAAGAGAAATGAAACAGAGCGTTTGAATCGTTTTCAGTCGATCGTATCGTGTACGGGTGGTTCAGGGCGTTTCATTGAAGAAATGGCATGAGGGTTTGCTTCTTGATTTTTTTTTATTTTTGCTATTGAAACTAAGCGGTGTATGGGTGAGCTGCGATTGTAATGAACAGGCTAGGTTTTGTTTGTGGGAGCTGTTTTGGATTAATTTACTTTTACGGTTTCTCCGGGGTGGCAAGATTCACACCTATACGAGGTTGTATCGAGAGAAGATCTTGCCTCGTGTACTGTTGGTAAGGTGTTAAAGTAGCTACCGAAAGGCACTGCGTGTTGGCAACTGTTTCTCAGTACGGATGGATCGTATTTTTTCAAATGATGCAGCAAAAATGGAGCGTTGTGGGTAACAGTGACCGGGGACTATGCTCCATCACCGAGCCATCACCGATGAAGGAAGATTTCATTCATTCTACCTGGGAGCTAGAGCTGGAGAGGTTGGACAGCACGGTTCCAATCGATTTCCGGCTCATCTCATGATGTGTGGTCGTAGTAAAGTGCAAGTTTTGGGTGGTAAATTTCGGTGGGGCAATATTTGATGAACGTTGCGTGTTTAAGAGCACTTTTGATTCGATTGTTATTCTTGGTTTGGTGTTTGGTTAGCAAAGGTTTACAAAGATAGCTTTTTTATGCAACCTTCGGAAGCATGTTTGACTTGATGAACGTGAGAAAAATGATTTTCCGCGTACCAATTACAGATTGTTAATAATGAACACAAAATTTGTTGATAGATTTAACTGGATTTATGCTGTATTGACAAATGATTGGTGTGTTTTATAATAATTAGTTTTTACAATTTTTTTTCTCTTATAATTCGAATAATTTCTCTCTGAAATGATACGCGGATGCTACGGATCCACCACGCTCTTCGAGCTTACATCCGCTACCCATATGTTGCCCGTTTGGATCGCGTATTTGATAACGTGCTTCGAAAACAAAAACTATCCTCACAAAACCTAAAAGCCCACCAAGACTTTCGAAATCCCGTGAGCACTTCTGTGCCGTTCTTTCTGGTTTTTTTTTTATTTCGGAGGAACAGCGGAAGGAAGCCAAACAAAAAATCAATTCCCCCCCACTGTTTCGATATCGATCATAAATTTTTCTTGATCAGCACACCGCACCGTGTGTGCGGCGGCACCTTCGGGGAACCGTGGAAAATACGAGCGGACTGGTTCAATGGGTCATATTTATTAATCACCGCGATACTCTCGTTAAGTGTTAGGAAGATTTTACACCTCGCCCCTCGTTGATCATTTGCTTTTCCAAATGCATCTCTCTCTCTCTCTCTCTCTCTCTCTCTCTCTCTGTCTCTCGTTCCATCTTTTTCAGTAATATTATTCGTATTGGAATTTTGTCGTGCTTTCTGTGTGGTTTTTCTTTTCTCTTGTTTGTTGTACAGCAAGGCGCGAAATAATTTATACCAAAAACGACTATCACAGAAGCTGGCACATCGGGTGCTGCCCATGAGTATCTGTGTTGATTCATTGTTGCTTTGTGTTGTATGCTGCAGGATGTTTCTGAAAATGCAATTTTTGCCACCGGTTTAATAAGTGGCGAATGTTGTGGCCCATAGCCGTGGGCAGCAGAGTGATAATTTGATTGTTTGCAGTGCGATGCAACCGAATTCGATGATGAGGAGAACTATATACCGTACGAGGGTTAAAATGTATTTGTGAAAAAAAGTATTGTTAATGGAACAGTTTGAATAAAAATATACAATATTGTATTAATTATTAATGCTTTCGCTTAAGGTATAAAAACGCGTTAAAAGGTTTCCATGTATTGAGAATGTTTTTTTTAAAGCAAGACATCGCATATTGGATCCGAAGCACTTTATTTTGGACACGCATTTTCTCATTGGCATTAAATGTTTAGTTAAGTGATTTTTTGTTACATCGCAGTGCAGTTTTAAGCTCCTGAAAATAATTCTGAATAAAGAGACGCAACGTTACTCAAGACATACAGCAGAGCTACTGTTTTTGCGCAAGTAGAAGCAGTTTGTTTAGTTCAGTTTTAGCACAAGTTGTTTTACGTACAAGTTGTGGCAGTAGTTTTGTAGAATCAAATGAAGAAAGAATCTGTGAAAAATAAATGAAAAATGATGTTGTGCGTTATGAGAACCGTGGTAAGTACACGGTTTATCAGATCTCACAAAAAGTATACAATAATTGTTTGATGAACTGTAGTAATTTTTTAAAATTTGATTTTTATCAGCAACAAACATAGCAGATAATTTTTGCTATTGATTATTGATTTTTGTTTATAAATAGACCTGAAAGGGTATAAGATACAATGAAAAAGAAACATATCATGAGAATCTATCTTAAAGAGGGTTTTGATATTTTTATCTAAAATATTCCATCTTGAACATATACTTTACTACTTTAGTTTTCTCACATCTCAGAAGCGTAATCAAACTGTGTGTCTTAATAATCGGAAATTCTTTGCGGGTAGTTCCGTGCCGTAACTCGACTCCATCCAGCGCAGGAGGACGCAATAATATTCATTCGCAAAATTCACGCCATTCGGTCGTAAAGTATTTCCGGGCGCGGGGTGTATTTCGCGAATGAAATGTAAATTCACCCGTACCGCTAGTTATGCGCGGAAACGGGCGCAATAAGCAGTGCCAAATGCAACAGTCCGTAGTGTGAAATACGAGTTTTGCGAACCGAAAGTAATGAGTTCGGGATCACTGGCAAAATGAGTGCACCATAAGATTGAAATGCTGTAGGTCAGACACGGCATGCTGGTTGATTTGTTTGATTACCTTTGCAGGAAGGGCATAAGGCGCTGGAGACGATTATGCTTCAATGGAATGTGAACAGAAAAAATGTAATTTCCAAAAGATTAAATGAAATCCATATGTTTGAGCGCTGTGAGTCTAGTTTTCTGTTTTGACAAATTGTTTCGCAACTAATTCAAACTGCAATTAAAATCGTTCGAACATATTTTTCTTCGAAGACGAGCTCACCGAACCTCACTGACCTCTGTATGATATTTTAAAACACTTGTTTCTTAACTTAGATTAATAATTAATACAGGCTGGTACACGCTCAACTTATACTTCATAAACAGCTCCATATCGATAGCTTACTTATGTAATGCGTCCGACAAAGAACGGCAGTAGAAAACATTCTCAAAAAAGCAAGGCAAGCTTTTTTTTTAAGAAATCTTTCAATCCATCAATACATTTTGATCGATGGCGTTGTTATAGATTAATTTTGGGTCCTTTGCCTCATGCTTCGTACTCCCAGCCGTTGGCGGCCCTAATACATTTGGGCTCCCGTTAGTCTACCATTTACCAATCGGTTTACATACGGCAAAGCGACGTATGTATCTGGGTTAGCAACCGATCCATCTTGACCAAATGGCCTAACACCGAGGAGAGATAAATACGAAAATCCGTCCCATCACAATCGAAGGTGGACCATCGCCGACCATCAATGCCGCCGGCGAATACTGCCGGTGTAGGCAGAACGTGCGAGAGGAATCCATCCATGGGAGGGCACAGCTGAAGAATCCCAAAAACGATAAATTATCACACCTTGCTTCACTTTTTCCGGCCAACCTCGACGGATCAGAAACCTTCTGCTCAGCGGTGCAGTCGGACCGACGATTCTTCCCTTCGGTCGAATCTTTGCGACGCTATGTCTGTTCCGAAAATCACATTCCAAGCGATTTCCGACTCCGCGCTGTGTCTCTTTTTCCACTTCCCGGCCGGCAGTGTTTTGGTGTCAGTGAATGAACATTTCGCTCTGTTCCACCGTTCCCCGTCCTTCTCAGCTTGTGGCCCGATCGCCGTGAATGCGGCCATAAACCAAATACCCAGCAGGCGAACCATCCTCCGCATCGGATTCCCTTGGATCCTGGAGGGTTGCTATGGACCCGCGTACGGTGGAGTGGAGTGTCCGTGCACCTTCTTCGAACATGCAGGCCTGGCAGGAGATTCATCGGGTAGTTTCGGCACCTTTCTGTTCTCGCACGGAACATCCCAGGTTGGGACGAAGAGGTGAAGATTTCCAAGGTGCTTTTGACTTTGCTGCGGACTTACCTTGATTCGTTGCTCGGTGTTTATATCTGCCAAACGGGAATGATGGAACGACATGCCAGTTCCTGATTATCGAAGCAGAGAGAGACTTATGCCATGGGTAATATAAGTCCTGCCCCTTCCAAGTATGCCAAGCAGTGCTGTAATTGGCAAATCGATCGCAGGTGTTGGCGAATTCTAGAGGAATATTTGTGCTTCAATCACCATTAGAAGATGGTCCCGTATTGAGTTGTATGTGAATAAAGTAGATGGTGTGTTTGGAAGTGACAAATTTGAAAATTTGGTGGAATAATTATTATGGTATCTTAAGATATGATAGCAGTATATTTTTTATCGTGACTTTTTCTTTATTTTTTATTCTGTTACTGCTTCAAGTCTGTGTCCCATTTAATAATAAAATAAAAATAATTTAATATAACATTTAATTGTTAATTGTACAACACTACATATAGTGAAGATTATTCTGGGTGTAATTACATAAAGAACAAAGTGAATTAATGCAATTGTTACCAAAAGAATATTTGCAAGAGTAAATTTACCCATCTATGAAGCTTGTACTCTCTGGATCAACATGGCGTTACCATTGCGATACCTGTGTGAAAATTTACGCTCGGTTGGTTAGATTTTCATTCCCGCTTCGTTACGGATGCGGATTTGGTTAGCTGTTAAGCCAAAATGAGAGAGAAAGAAAAAAAAATCTATTAAAAGATTGATGCAAAACGGACAGCGGTACAGGCGGCACCTTTCAGTCGATAATTAAACAACCGTGAAATGCAGAGACAGCAAACAGAGCACCGCTTGTGCAAGGATTCCTTCCGGGCGACCTGACCGAAGTGAGCACACCGCTACCGGGAAACGGGCCGCTGCGTAATCGAATATTTCTCGTCTACGGATGGTGGCACATGCACACGATTCGAGTTGTGGCTTAACTGAAGCTATCCAGGAGGAAAGACAAAATGCTCGTCTGTAATTGATATTTTTGTAATTTACGCTTAGCAGAACAATATCTTAGCAGATCGTAGATGGAAGGATAAATGTTTGCCGAAGGATAAGACACTAAAAACATTACTGAATATTGTTATATTTTGTAAAAATGTTTCAAGTACGAAATGCTAACAAGCAATATATCGTATACATGTTAAATAAACGATATTTCATTTGTCTAAGTGTATTGAAATGTCTAAGTTTAAATTAAAAATATGCTATTCGTAAAATTGTTAATAGTGTGTGTAAATAAAAATGAAAGTAATTAAATAAAAAAAACTAATGCTTAAGACAGAAATTTATTGACGAACGTAACTAGTTGTAATGCTCAAAAATTCACATTCATCGAATTTAACACATGGTTTCTGACATATCGTCGATCGATGGATCTTCTCTGTGTTTTACTTCAACACAGAAATTGCTAGTTACTAAAACTGTACGAAGTGACCATTTGCTATCGTTCCATGGAAAGGTGATAAGAATCAGAAATCAATTAATTACCAACTACAAGTTGATTAAATACGGATAATTGAATTTCCCCCTAGCTTTACGGAGGCAAGGATCACAATCGACAAATATTGCCGACAAATGCCGTGCGTAACAGAACTTTTTGTAGGAGGAGGGAAAACGTAAAGCAGTAGACGAGTGCATAATAACTTTCAAGCTCAGTATTAGTCGATGGGATATTTGGATGGAAATCTTTGTCGCGTTTAAGTGCTGTTATACTTTCATTTAACTTATTACGATACGTTGTTTTTCATACTGTATTATTTTTCATTTGATCTTTTATTACATGCTTGATAAAACAAATTATTGGAGCATTGTCAAGCCATGACATATTCATAAGAGTTTGCACACAATGAAAAACAAAATAATTACTAATTATTCGTGAAATGCTGCTTTAAATTGTTAAAAAAAAACAGTCGTCAAATTATGAATCATA